>NC_135233.1:694257507-694945424 GCF_051348905.1 Ranitomeya variabilis | reverse complement strand
CTATGTAGCAGAAATCTAGGTGTACTTGAGCGCCGACCACAGGGTGGCGCTCAAAGCAATCGGCCATCAACAACCATAGAGGTCTCAAGGAGACCTCTGGTTGTTATGGCAATGCACCGCTGACCCCCGATCATGTGACAGGGGTCAGCGATGCGAGCACTTCCAGCCGCGCGGCAGGGAGCGCTAGTTAACTGCCGCTGTCAGCGCTTGACGGCGGCATTTAACTAGTTAATGGGTGTGGGCGGATCGCGATTCTGCTTGCGCTCATTGCGCGCACATGTCTGCTGTACAAAACAGCTGACATGTCGTGGCTTTGAGGTGGGCTCACCGCCGGAGCCCACCTCAAAGCAGGGGATCTGCCAGCTGATGTACTATTCCGTCAGCTGGCAGAAAGGGGTTAAAGAAATGTTTTAATTTCACTGATTATTCGATTTCCGCAGCACATAAGTGATACCTCTGTTATGTGTTGCTATTCAGCAACTTAGCAAGGTGTGTGTTCTCCCCTTTTCCTGACACCCCTTTGTCATTGGGTAAGACCCTATTGCGCTTTCTTTTCCCAGTTTCCCAGTTTTGCATTTTATGTGCAGAAATACACACACTGACACATCTTGGCATGCTATCAATGAGGTTGTTAATGGTTGTCGGAGGTATATATGGCCAAGCTGAATGCCCTTGATCATGTAAATCATCAAGATTTGCTCATAAAGCTCCTTTTTCACTTGCTGAACAATGACATCTCAGAATGCTGCAGGCCATGGAATCAAGTGTAAGTAACACAAGATGCTCACAGAAGCACGAGCAGCATGCAGCATGGTGTTGTGTTGAAAAACGGCTCATGGGACATTTTGAAGATATGGCCAAACCATGGGTTCCACCATCAAATCAATAGAATACCAAGGTGTTAATGTACAGTACAGACCAAAAGTTTGGACACACCTTCTCATTTAAAGATTTTTCTGTATTTTCATGAATATGAAAATTGTACATTCACACTGAAGGCATCAAAACTATGAATTAACACATGTGGAATTATATACTTAACAAAAAAGTGTGAAACAACTGAAATTATGTCTTATATTCTAGGTTCTTCAAAGTAGCCACCTTTTGCTTTGATGACTGCTTCGCACACTCTTGGCATTCTCTTGATGAGCTTCAAGAGATAGTCACTGGGAATGGTCTTCTAACAATCTTGAAGGAGTTCCCAGAGATGCTTAGCACTTGTTGGCCCTTTTGCCTTCACTCTGCGGTCCAGCTCACCCCAAACCATCTCGATTGGGTTCAGGTCTGGTGACTGGAGGCCAGGTCATCTGGCGTAGCACCTCATCACTCTCCTTCTTGATCAAATAGCCCTTACACAGCCTGGAGGTGTGTTTGGGGTCATTGTCCTGTTGAAAAATAAATGATGGTCCAACTAAATGCAAATGCAAATCGGATGGAATAGCATGCCGCTGCAAGATGCTGTGGTAGCCATGCTGGTTCAGTATGCCTTCAATTTTGAATAAATCCCCAACAGTGTCACCAGCAAAGCACCCCCACACCATCACACCTCCTCCTCCATGCTTCACGGTGGGAACCACGCATGTAGAGTCCATCCGTTCACCTGTTCTGCGTCTCACAAAGACACGGTGGTTGGAACCAAAGATCTCAAATTTGGACTCATCAGACCAAAGCACAGATTTCCACTGGTCTAATGTCCATTCCTTGTGTTCTTTAGCCCAAACAAGTCTCTTCTGCTTGTTGCCTGTCCTTAGCAGTGGTTTCCTGGCAGCTATTTTACCCTGAAGGCCTGCTGCACAAAGTCTCCTCTTAACAGTTGTTGTAGAGATATGTCTGCTGCTAGAACTCTGTGTGGCATTGACCTGGTTTCTAATCAGAGCAGCTGTTAACCTGCGATTTCTGAGGCTGACTCGGATAATCTTATCCTCAGAAGCAGAGGTGACTCTTGGTCTTCCTTTCCTGGGGCGGTCCTCATGTGAGCCAGTTTCTTTGTAGAGCTTGATGGTTTTTGCCACTGCACTTGGGGACACTTTCAAAGTTTTCCCACTTTTTCGGACTGACTGACCTTCATTTCTTAAAGTAATGATGGCCACTCCTTTTTCTTTACTTAGCTGCTTTTTTCTTGCCATAATACAAATTCTAACAGTCTATTCAGTAGGACTATCAGCTGTGTATCCACCAGACTTCTGCACAACACAACTGATGGTCCGAACCACATTTATAAGGCAAGAAATCCCAATTTTTAAACCTGACAGGGCACACCTATGAAGTGAAAACCATTCCCGGTGACTACCTCTTGAAGCTCATCAAGAGAATGCCAAGGGTGTGCAAAGCAGTCATCACAGCAAAAGGTGGCTACTTTGAAGAACCTAGAATATAAGACATATTTTCAGTTGTTTAAAACTTTTTTGTTAAGTATATAATTCCACATGTGTTAATTCATAGTTTTTGATGCCTTCAGTGTTAATGTACAATTTTCATAGTCATGAAAATACAGAAAAATCTTTAAATGAGAAGGTGTGTCCAAACTTTTGGTCTGTACTGTATGTGAAATGAAGTTTAGAGGGATTTGGCTACATTATGCCACTCTACACCATACTACTTGAGTAGAATGGATGTGACATTTCCTTGTGAAGGCTTCTTGAAGGTGTTGCCCAAATGGTCTTCAGTAGTAAACTGGAAGCTGATATAGAGAAATGCAGGGTGGAATTGAGGTCTGTTCTCATCAGCGATGAGTCCCACTTTTAAATAGATGTAATAACTAGTGTTGAGCGATACCGTCCGATACTTGAAAGTATCGGTATCGGAAAGTATCGGCCGATACCGGCAAAATATCGGATCCAATCCGATACCGATACCCGATACCAATACAAGTCAATGGGACTCAAGTATCGGACGGTATTCCTGATGGTTCCCAGGGTCTGAAGGAGAGGAAACTCTCCTTCAGGCCCTGGGAACCATATAAATGTGTAAAATAAAGAATTAAAATAAAAAATATCGCTATACTCACCTGTCCGACGCAGCCGGGACCTCGGCGATTGTAAGCGGCAGCGTTGTTTCTTTAAAATTCGCGCTTTTACTTGCTTACGTGAATTCCCGGCTTCTGATTGGTCAGGGCAGCCATGTTGCCGGGACGCGGACCAATCACAGCAAGCCGTGACGAAATTACGTCACGGCTTGCTGTGATTGGTCCGCGTCCCGGCAATATGGCGCCGTGACCAATCACAAGCCGTGACGTCACGGGAGGCTGGACACGCGCGCTTTTCAAAATAAGCGCGTGTCCAGCCTCCCGTGACGTCACGGCTTGTGATTGGTTAATGGCGGCCATGTTCCTGGGACGCGGACCAATCACAGCAAGCCGTGACGTAATTTCGTCACGGCTTGCTGTGATTGGTCCGCATCCCGGCAATATGGCGCCGTGACCAATCACAAGCCGTGACGTCACGGGAGGCTGGACACGCGCGCTTTTCAAAATAAGCGCGTGTCCAGCCTCCCGTGACGTCACGGCTTGTGATTGGTTAATGGCGGCCATGTTGCCGGGACGCGGACCAATCACAGCAAGCCGTGACGTAATTTCGTCACGGCTTGCTGTGATTGGTCCGCGTCCCGGCAACATGGCCGCCCTGACCAATCAGAAGCCGGGAATTCACGTAAGCAAGTAAAAGCGCGAATTTTAAACAAACAACGCTGCCGGTTCCTTCGCTGAGGTCCCGGCTGCGTCGGAGAGGTGAGTATAGCGATTTTTTTTATTTTAATTCTTTCTTTTACACCTTTTTACATTAATGTTGTTTCGATACCGATATCCGATATTACAAAAATATCGGATCTCGGTATCGGAAATTCCGATACAGCAAGTATCGGCCGATACCCGATACTTGCAGCATCGGAATGCTCAACACTAGTAATAACAACTTGAGATTGTTCTGGAGACCACATGGGTAACACAATGAAGAGGATTTCACAAGAGAATGTCACACTGGTCCTACAGCTAGTACTATAGTGTTGGGTGGATAATGTGAGGAAGTCGAACAGCTTTATTTTTCAATCCAGGTACACCAATAGCTCGGCATTACATTAATTTGGTTGTGGAACCAGTGGTCCAGTCAATGCTCCAAAGTGTCCCAGGAGCAGATTTTCTACATGACAATATGACAATTTTATAGCATTGGGCCATAAATATGAAAAATTATACTTTTTCCAAAACATTTAACTTTTATTCAATATAAGAACATTTTAAACGAAAAAATGTGCCGGACCCATTTTCAACACTGCATAAGGATCAAATTGCAGGCAAACGTCATTTTGCATTGATGCACAGGTCTACCTGTAATGACTTACTGCAATGGCATCTTATGGATTTCATTCCTTGTACAGTGATGGTCAGTAGTGATATAGCAAAAGCCAGCTCGCCCTTGTTAAAATTCTCAGCACAGAGAAAGCCATTCCTGCCCAGTGTGGCATAATGAAGATACAAAAATAAAAGTTCACTAGCTGTGTTCCAATTCAAATGGTAAACTTTATTCCAACATATTAAAAATATAAGACATATTCAAGCATATTCAAGTATATTTTTCTTTTTACTATGCAATTTTGACTGTAACTCGGTCCTTATTCATAGATAATAGTAGTGAGAAACCATTCTCAGTTTAGATAACAAAAGTAGCTCCTGTTTGGAAGGTGGAACCCGCAATTAATTAATTGCTGACATATCTGTCACTATGGGCAAAAAAACGTAGCTATCAAGCACAATTTCCATCAGATATGGATTACCAAAATGCTGAAACTACAAGTTGTGGGTTCAGCATTTTGTTACTCCATATCTGATAAGTATGCACTTAATTATAATATTCTGAAATGTCAGACCTTGTGCAAGAAGAAGAATCGATGCTGTTTTTGTGGCTAAGAGTGGTCACACCACATATAAATTCAAATTAGATTTTTCTTTTGTTAATATACTTTGTATTTTTTAATTGATACAAAGAAACTTAACACTTCTATCTTTGAACACATTCTTACATTTCAGTATTTTTTTCCATGTCTGCTTAACTTTTGTACAGGAATGTGTTAGGTGTCGAGTTACCGCCCCTGCACAGGGGGAATCTCGAGCCACCTCCGCTGCGGTCTCCCATTCTTCTTCAGCAGCAGTGGAGCCTGCTCAGCAGAGACGTCGGTCCCAGCATCTGGCTCAGGCAGATACTGTGCACTTGGTTGCTGCTGCTCTTCCAGGCTCAGCCTTTGTAGTCAGTACTGGTCAGCGGCGAGCAGACACTTCTGGGACTATGTCCTACTTTTCTCCTTCTGAGCATGCCCAAAGGAGGACCTTTCATTGGAGTTCGGGGATCACACGCTCAGGTCCTGTAGCAGCTTCCATTGGTCCTCTAGGAAGGTCCTGAAGTTGCTGCAACTATAAAAGGTTTGCATGGCTGCTCGGCCATGCGCTAGTGTCATTTATGCTTGAGCGTGTCGCCAGTGAATAATCTGCCACTCAGGCTACATGTGGAGTCTGTCTGTCTAGCAGTGGGAATTGTTCAGGCAGCTAGCATCATTGGGGGCAATTAGTCACTTGGCTTGGCTCTAGTTCCTTCTTGTGTGCAGTTAGCACAGAAGTGTTCCAAGCAAGCACAACCCTAGTTAGGGTATTAGTCCCACTAATATTACACTACTCTGTGAAGCAACAGGGTTCGTCCTTGTACTGACCGAGTGACGGAACTCGCATCTAATTTGGCATTGCACCGCCATATGGGGCCACCATTTCACTATCAGCAGGTCTCTCTCCTGCACGGTGGACCCCGGGCGGTGAACGCACCAATATCAACTTCACATTTACTTGATGCGTTCCGCCAGCCGTAACAGAGTGTACCTCTTCCAATAAAAAACGCTAAACATATATTTTGTGCAGATTGGTGTATGCATGCGTGTATGTGTTTTATATACAGCTCTCCACCCTCCTGTCAAGATCACACCTCACCACTTGCACGCTTGACCCGCTCCCGTCCCACCTCATCCCTAACCTTGCTCCAGTCTTCATCCCAACCCTACACACCTCTTCAACCTCTCACTCAAAACAAGTGTCTTCCCCTCATCCTTCAAACATGCCAATATCACACCCATCCTCAAAAAGCCCTCCCTTGACCCATCCTCTGTGTCTAGCTATCGCCCAATATCTCTTCTCCCTCTTGCCTCAAAATTACTGGAACAACACGTCCATCTTGAACGGTCCTCCCACCTCTCCTCCTGCTCCCTCTTTGACCGGTTACAATCTGGCTTCCGACCCCATCACTCAACTGAATCTGCCCTAACTAAAGTCACCAATGACCTACTAACTGCCAAGAGCAAGCGACACTACTCTTTCCTCCTTCTCCTGGACCTGTCTTCTGCCTTTGACACTGTGGATGATTCCCTTCTGCTACAGATCCTCTCATCTCTTGGTATCACAGACTTGGCCCTATCCTGGATCTCATCATATCTGACAGACTGAACATTCACTGTCTCCCTCCCCCACACCACCTCCTCACCTCGCCCCTTGTCTGTCGGTGTTCCTCAAGGCTCTGTTCTAGGACCCCTACTCTTCTCCATCTACACCTTCAGCCTGGGACAGCTCATAGAATCCCACGATATGCAGTATCATTTCTATGCCGATGACACATAGATCTACCTATCTGGACCTGACCTCACCCCCTTACCAAAATCCCACACTGTCTGTCTGCTATCTCGGCCTTCTTTTCTGCTCGCTTTCAAAAATTGAAGATGGACAAAACAGAATTCATCATCTTTCCCCCATCTCACTCTAACCCGCCACCAGACCTATCCATCAATGTCAATGGCTGCTCACTTTCCCCAGTCCCACATGCCCGGTGCCTTGGGGTGATCCTCAACTCTGCCCTCTCTTTCAAGGCACATATCCAAGCCCTTGCCTCCTCCTGCCGTCTCAAACTCAAAAATACTTCCTGGATCTGAGCATTCCTTGACCGTGACACCACAAAAACAGTAGTGCATGCCCTTATCATCTCCCGCCTTGACTACTGCAACCTCCATCTCTCTGGCCTCCCCTCTAGTACACTGCAACCACTCCAATCCATCCTACACTCTGCTGCCTGACTAATCTACCTGTCTCCCCGCTATTCCCCAGCCTCTCCCCTATGCCAAGCCCTTCACTGACTTCCTATCGCCCAGAGACTACAGTTCAAAACCCTTACAATGACATACAAAGCCATCCACAACCTGTCTCTTCCATACATCTGTGACATGGTCTCCCGGTACTTACTGTACCTACACGCAACCTCCGATGCTCTCAAGATCTCCTTCTCTACTCCCCTCTCATCTCTTCTTCCCACAACCGCATCCAAGACTTCTCCCGTGCTTCCCCCATACTCTGGAACTCTCTACCCCAACACATCAGACTATCGCCTACCATAGAAATCTTCAAGAAGAAGACTCACCTCTTCAGACAAGCCTACAGCCTGCAGTGATCCTCAACCTACTGAACCGCTGCACAACCAGCTCTACCCTCTCCTAGTGTATCCTCACCCATCCCCTGCAGACTGTGAGCCCTCGCGGGCAGGGTCTTCCCTCCTTATGTGTTGTGTACCTTGCTTTTTGCTCATGTTTAATGTATTTTGTCTATATTTGCCCCCTTTTTCACATGTAAAGCACCATGAAATAAATGGCGCTATGAAAATGTATAATAATAATAATAATAATAATATATATAGTATGTAGATAGATATACATATACTGTAATATGTACTGTATACACAGACATACGTACACCAATCTACCCAAAATAAATATTTTCTTGACCCAGATGATGCAAAAAAGATTAAAAAACATTAATATGAGACTATAAGATGCTGCAGCTTAGAAAAAAAACATTAGAAATATAATATCCCATAGACAGACATTTCTGTAATAGGACATGACATGACAATTCTTTATTATATGCAGTGCATTTTGTAGGGTGATGAACAGATGAAAGATGTGATTTATTTTTGTTAACCAAAATATTTTGAATGTATAAACTTGTTTGAGATTTGTGGATTTAAAACCAGATGATCCCAGTTCCTGAAATATGTATGTTTCTGCCGTCCATTCAAAACAGAGACATCCCCTTCCTGTGGCATTGCTGCTTTTCATTATCTAGTCGGGGAAAGAACAGTTCAACTGCTGTCACATTGTGCATGTGGCCTCAGTTAATATTATATGGTACCAGTTATTAAACAAAATATCACATACGGATATGAAAATATTGTTGTTGTGATTGTTATAATAAGGACAGATTTTATGTAAGGTCTTTTATCTACCCTTCCTAATATCATCATCATCATTTGACCAAACATCTAGAACATCTTAAAATGTTTATTTCTATTATTATTCTTGCGTTTATTGATGCTAAATTGTTTATTACAGTATATAAGAAATTGATTATCGTTTAGGGAAGAAAATATGGGTGCTATACTGAATAGTCGTAAACTTCCGCTGGCATCGATTTTTTCTAACTACAGTCTTTTGGTTACCAGACCCCAAAAAAGTTGAGATGTTCAATTTTGATCCAATTTGAGAATCAAAATCACCCATTCAATTCAATGCATCAGTGACAGTAAAAAAAATGAAAAAAAAATTGGACAGTATTTAGATGCCATTCAGGCCATTTGCTAGAGATCAGGGGCGTAACTACCGCGGTCGCAGCGGTCGCAGCTGCGACGGGGCCCAGACTACTTAGGGGCCCCTTGGACAGTAGTGAAGGAGAATGAAATGATCCATGATGACCCACCATTTGTGAGTGACCCTCAGCAGGGAGCCGTCACCGCAGGTCCTCCAGTTACATGGGAGAAGATGGATTCAATGCGGTCACGTGATCCAACCTTGTGACCTGGAGAGGCGTGTCCACAGGTCCTTCAGACCTTCAGCCACAAAGGAAAGGAGAGGACTGGTCTAAGGCAGCTGCCACAGCTGCTTGGGTGAGTGGCCGAGTGCCGCAGCTTGCACTTTTTAAACCTAAAAAGCTGCAACTTGCTGTTGCTGCGTCCTCCTCCTCCTGCTGCTGAGGGGTCCCTCAAGCCGATCTTTATTTGTCCTGTTATTTGCAGCTGCCCGGAGGTGTGCAGACATAATTTGTATGTGAGTAGTGGCGGGAAGCAGGGGAGGGGTGGCGGGGGCTCTCTAATTATACTTACCTACTCCCGTCCCTGGACGTCCCTGCTTCTTCCAGCACTGCAGATTCTTCCTGCACTGAGCGGTCACATGGTCCCGCTCATTACAGAAATGAATATGCGGCTCCACCTCCCATAGAGGTGGAGCCGCATATTCATTTCTGTAATGAACGGTAACTGTGACAGCTCAATACAGGAATAAGATGCAGCGGTGGAAGAAGCAGGGACGCAGCGCCAGGAGCAGGTGAGTATACAGCGCTGCGCAGCGCTGCGCAATATTTACCGCTCCTCGTTCCGGTGCGGCTCTGTCATCAGCGTCCTCTGGCAGTGATGCTCAGGTCAGAGGGCACGGTGACGTAGTCAGTGCGCGCCCTCTGCTGAACGTCAGTGCCGAAGATGGAGCCGCACGAGGAGCAGCCAGGTAAATATTGAAAGTGCCGGCGGTCCTGAGCGAAGAGAGGTGAGTATGTGATTTTTTTTTTTATGGCAGCAAAAGCATAAGGGGCAAGTGGATATACGGAGCATCTTATGGGGCCATAACTCTTGTGCAGCACTATAAGGGGCAAGTGGCTGTGCGGAGCATCTTATGGGGCCATAACACTTGTGCAGCACTATAAGGGGCAGTGGCTATACGGAGCATCTTATGGGGCCATAACACTTGTGCAGCACTATCAGGGGCAGTGACTGTGCGGAGCATCTTATGGGGCCATAACACTTGTGCAGCACTATAAGGGGCAGTGGCTATGCAGAGCATCTTATGGGGCCATAACTCTTGTGCAGCACTATAAGGGACAGTGGCTATACGGAGCATCTTATGGGGCCATAACTCTTGTGCAGCATTATAAGGGGCAGTGACTGTGCGGAGCATCTTATGGGGCCATAACGATTGTGCAGCATTATAAGGGGCAGTGACTGTGTGGAGCATCTTATGGGGCCATAACACTTGTGCAGCACTATAAGGGGCAGTGGCTATACGGAGCATCTTGTGACGCCCGGGAGACCGAGGTACCCAGCACCAGATCAATGAGGTCCGTCTCTTGAGGGGGATGTCACTAGTGGCTTGACCCGGTGCTGTGGCCTCAGGCGATGCACAATGTAAGGGATATCATGAAGGAACAGACACTTACTTGATCAGCAGCAGGTCCTCTCAGCTGTGATGACCCCGATCCTGGATCGATGGCTATTGTCCAAATGAAAGACTGAGGCGCTGAAACGTTTAACCAGTTTACTTCAACAAAAAGGGATTTGCAACCAATACTGTCACCGGAGTCTGTATAAGAACTCTGAATTACTTTGACCCTGTCAGGATTTCCACCTCTTATTATGCGCAGTTTCTGTATGGCCCTGCTGTTGTTTGTGAACTGGCTGCCGACCCAATCTGTCTCTTCTGTGCTTTGGTTCGACGGACAACCCGAGTCCTTTATTTTGTCAGCTTACCCCCTCTGGGAGTACCGCTGAACTCTGTGTCTGTTGCTGCGTCTTACCCTGGTGAAGCTGATATCACCTCACTTCCTTCCGGTTGCTGTATTATATATAATGAATATAGCCACGGATCCGATATCCGTCTCTGCGCCTATTCTGGGTAGAGGTTATTGCTACCCGGTTCTCACAATGTCCTTTTTCTCTATTCCTCTTTTCCTACTATGGGTATCACGGGCCTATAATCCGTCATAGGGCTGTTAGGAGTTCCGTTATATGACCTCTCACTTTCAACTCCTCAACCCAACTGCCAGTCCTTTTCTCAGACCAGAATAGATCAAGGGGAGTCTCTGGAGCTCCCCCTTCTGGCCGGAGATGGTAGTGCAGTCTTGCTATTTTAATATTTGTATTTGGTGTCAATAACTATTTTTGTGGCAAATACCCCTAGGGGCGCCACATTCCCCCTTAGTTAAGAACAGTACTCCGGGACTGTGGGATGATAACATTTTGAAATAACAATTGATATGTACAGAGTCTTAAAAATGAAAAGTTACAAAAACCACTCAAAGAAACAAAAAAAATGGAATTCTGTAAAAAGTCACTTCAAATAGCGTCCATTAATACAGTTCTATCCTTGAAGGTACTAGGAAGCAAAGTTCACAAAGCAGTCTTTCCGGAGCTTTGATTTAGTATTTCCGGGCTGATAAAAAGTTCAAGAATATGCAAAAAGTTCATACAGGTAAGTCTCTGTAGGTACTGGGCTTAAACGTTACAGAACGATAACAATGACTATAGTCTTATAGTTGGTAATCCGCATACCTGGCCGGTAATTGACCCTGGGTACTACGCTGGGATCTACGTAATAGCGGTGTCTCTTTATGTGGTGTACTTCTGTCTACTACGGATATAGTATCTGCCCTCTCTGCTAAAGATAATTCCACCACTAAGGGGTTGGCAAGTCCACCGTGAATGGGATCACTCTGATCAGGAATCTGTTCTTCCTGACCTGGAACCTCTTTTAGTATGGGGTCAACCTCTTCCTGTCTTGGGACTTCTAATATTGGATTCGGTGTTGGATAAAAGGCCACCATGGGAACCACTACTGCACCATGGTATGTTAGTAGGGTTTTGGGAAAGTCTCCTATACAGGTGTGATACATTTCCTCCTCTTTTTCCTTTACTGGTTGAACCTGTATAGGTTGAATAACTTCTGATTCTGGCTGGACAACTTCTGGCTCTTTCAACGTTTCCGGACATAATTTAAGATTGTCTCTTGACACTAGTACAGATGTTAAACCTCCGTTTTTGCTAATGAGACACATTTTAGGATTATCCATTCTTGTTGGTAAAACTGTGTAGGGTACGGCTTCCCATTGATTATCCAGTTTATTGGTTCGACGATTCCTCTTGAGTACTTGGTCACCCGGTCTTAATGGAGTTGCTAGAGCATTCTGGTTGAAAGTTCGCTCTTGTCTTTCTCTGGTTTGCTGGAGGCTTCTTTGCACACTCTCTTGCACTTGGCGATACTGCTTTTGCCGTACGACATCCCAATTGGAGTCTTGAACTTCTGCGTCTGGTTTCAGAATTCCCATTTCTAGATCGATTGGCAATTGGCCGGGTCTTGCACGCATAAGATAAGCTGGGGTGCAGTTGGTAGAGCTCACCGGGACATGATTATACAGATCCACCAAGTCAGGCAATTTCTCTGGCCATTGATTCCTTTCCGTTTCAGGTAAAGTCTTTAGTAGGTCTATCACAATATGGTTCATCTTCTCACATAAGCCGTTTGTTTGCGGATGATAGGCCATCGTCCGGATCTTTTTGCAACCATACATATTACAGAATTCTCTGAAGATCTCTGATTCAAAGGCTGTACCCTGGTCAGTGAGAACCTGTTCCGGATATCCATGGGGTCTACAAAAGTACGTTTGGAACGCTTTGGCTGCTGTTTTTGCAGTCAGATCTTTTACAGGTACTACTACCAAGAAGCGCGAATAATGATCCACGATGGTCAAGGCATAGACGTAACCGGACCGGCTTGGTGTCAACTTCACATGGTCCATGGCTACCAGTTCAAGTGGTTGTTTGGTGATTATGGGCTGCAGTGGTGCTCTTTGGCTCTTTTGATCGTTCCTTCTGAGGTTGCACGGGCCACAGTTTCTACACCACTGTTCGATTGATTTTCTCATCCCGACCCAATAAAATCTTTCTCTCAGAAGTACATCTAGCTTTTTCCAACCAAAGTGACCAGCACCATTGTGGTAAGCCTCGAGGACCATCCTCACATCTTGTTTAGGCACGATAATCTGCCAAACCAATTCATGTGTTTTCGGATTGGTGTATCTTCTACAGAGTTTCCCTTGATACAGGAACATTTTGCCTCTCTCTTTCCAGAGTTGATGCGTCTCTTCTGGGGCATCCTCATCGGGATATGCACTTTGCTCAGTCAATAGTTCCTTCACTAGCTTCACAGCCGGATTGCTATCTTGGGTGTCAGCCCATCTATGGTGTGCTAACGGATTAAAATTCACTTCTTGTTGTTTCTGATAGGTATTTGACTGACGATGTTTTACCTTGGGCTGATGAAAGGCTGGTAGTTCAATTTCTTCAAGCTCCCCCATTTCTTCTTCTACATCTCTCAAGTGTGGCATCCGGGATAGGGCATCGGCATTTCCATTCTTGCGACCTGCTCGATACTTGATCACGAAGTTGTAATTAGATAACCGGGCTATCCATCGCTGTTCTAACGCACCTAATTTAGCCGTGTCTAGGTGGGTCAATGGATTGTTGTCAGTATAGACAATAAATTCTGCACCGGTCAAATAGTGTTTGAAACGTTCAGTCACAGCCCAAACTACTGCCAGTAGCTCCGATTTGAAGGAGCTATAATTTTCAGAATTTCTTTCAGTAGGCCGGAGTTTTCTACTTGCAAAGGCGATGACTTTCTCCCGACCTTCTTGCTTTTGTGACAGCACCGCTCCCAATCCCACATTACTGGCATCGGTGTAGAGGATTAAAGGTTGATGGTAATCCGGGTATGCCAGAACTTCTTCTCCGGTTAGTGCCTTCTTTAGTTGTTCAAAGGAGTCTTCTCTTTCGTCGTTCCACTGAAATGGAGGGTTTCGGTTTGAAGGTTTCTTCGTCTGCCCTATCAAAGCATCTTGCAAGGGCGCTGCCAATTTGGTAAATCCTTTTATAAATCTACGATAGTAACCCACTAATCCCAAGAATTGCCTCACTTCTTTTGTGTTGGTAGGTCTTGGCCAATCCCTTATGGCAGTTATTTTCTCGGGATCTGGTGCTACTCCCTCTGAACTCACGATGTGCCCTAAGTATTGTACCTTTGGCTTGAGAAGGTGACATTTGGATGGTTTGATTTTCATACCATACCTGGATAAGGCTTCGAACACCTCTGCCAGGTCTGTTAAGTGCTGTTCGTAAGTCTTTGAGTAGACGATCACATCATCTAGGTACAGGAGGACGGTCTTGAAGTTCTTGTGTCTGAGGCAACATTCCATCAGTCGCTGGAAAGTACCGGATGCGTTGCAGAGTCCGAACGGCATGCGATCAAATTCGCTTAGACCCATTTGTGTGGTGAATGCCGTTTTTTCTTTATCTCTCTCAGCCACAGGGACTTGCCAATACCCGCTTGTTAAGTCTAAGGTGGAAAAATAATTAGCAGATTTGAAAGCAGTCAAGGGCTCTTCTGTCCTAGGCAAGGGATAGGCATCTTTATGGGTGATGTTATTAATCCGCCGGTAGTCTACGCACATTCTCATGGTTCCGTCCTTTTTTTTGACAATCACCAGAGGGGCCGCCCAAGGGCTACAACTATCTCTTATTACCCCGGCCTGTTTCATGTCTCTCAGCATGTCCTTCGCGCATTGATAGTGAGCGGGCGGTATGGGTCTATATCTTTCTTTTATCGGGGGATGGTCACCGGTGGGGATTGTATGTTCCACCCCTTCTATCCGTCCGAAGTCCAATGGGTGTTTACTGAAGACCTGTTCATATTCCGTCACTAATCTATACACCCCTTGTCTTTGATGGGTAGGTGTTGAATCTACACCTACGTCTAGCTGTTGACACCAATCCTCCAATTTTCCATCTGAGCTGTTATTTTCCACCTGACAGGTCGATTCTAAGGGCTCAACGGTTGTGATGGCATTGTTGTCAACAGTATATAACTTTGCCACTGTAGCGTACCTTGGCAAAGTGACCTCTTCCTCTCCACAGTTCAAAAGTCGTACCGGCACCCGTCCCCGGTGTACCTCGACCACCCCTCGTGCCGTGAGTATAGTGGGCCTGCTGTCGGTGTACGCTGGTTCTATTAAGGCTTGATAGTCTCGTCCTTTAGTACCAATGGTCGCTCTACACCATACCAGCATTTCTGGTTTTGGTGGGATTACAATAGACGTTGGATCACTCACCCTCACACTGCCGATTTCTCCACCTGCAACTTCTATCTGTTGCCTTAACATTAATACGTTTATTTCCCTCCAGAGAACTCTCTGCTGGCAGGATGGGGCAGTTTCAGCAATTTGTTGTAAGACAGAAATAACTTCGGAAAAGCAGTTCTCTAACACATTCATTCCTATCAATACAGTTGGTTCACAGTTCTGTCGGTCAACATCAATGACAATTATACCCTGTTTCTTCAATTCTGCTTTACCAATCTTTATGGTCTTCTCCCTGAATCCTAGTTTCGGTACCAACTTACCATTACTGGCCCATATATCTAGTTCAACATCAGAGGGTCCTTTATCAATATCTACCTCAGCCCAGTACCTCTTATAAAGGATATATGGTATAGATGAAATCTGGGAACCTGTATCCAGCAAAGCGTTGAGGGGAATTCCGTTCAGCACGATAGGGATGATGAGTCGTCCTCCGATGTACCTGTCGTGCCAGGGTGTTGGGCCTTGAAAATTCATTCCTGTGAAGCGGCCCGCATTCCCAGGGGATTCCCGTTTAAATCTCAATTTCGTGCAAAGTGGCCTGGCTGCTGGCAACGGCGGCAAATGGGCTGTCCATCCGGTTGGTAGCGGTCACGGGGTCGTCCTCTCCATGTCGGGTATCTCCGGGACCTCATCCATGGAACATCCTCTCTACTGTTTGCCAACTCCATCTTGGGTTCTCTCATCTCCTGCATGGTTTTAGCCATTGAAGCAACAACATCAGTTAAAGAGTCAAGCTTTTGCTGAAGAGCCTCATTAGTAATGGGCCCCAGAGACTTAGCACTGGCACCGGACGTAGCTGATGTCACTGGCATTCCCCGTTGCTGAAGTGCATCTGCCATGGGTTGTGTGAGATCCTGATCCCGAGGTGCCTCTGCCAGCTGGTAGACGTATAGCGCTCTCCTTTAATTGGGCAAATGTCAATTCAGGGTTCTTAAAAACAAGCATGCTCACATGCCCCCGGTGAGAAGGGGTGTAGAGTCCCTCAATAAATTGATGTCTTAGCAGTTTATCGGCTCCTGTGTTAAAAATGGGTTCAGCCAGTATAAGTGATTTAAGGGCTTCCTGCAGGTTTAAGGCAAAATCTCTCACGCCCTCCTTAGCTTTTTGTTTGCAATTAAAGAATCGTACTTTAGCTTTGCTGCTGGTAGTGGTTTCAAATGTAGCTTTTAATCCAGCAAATATGCGTTCAACAGTACCTTTTAGATCAGTTGCCCATGCCGTGACTTCTCGCTTAGCATGGCCACTTAACTGCACCATCAGGAGACTAACACGCTGAGCTTCACCCACGGGGAACATATCAAAATGAGCCAGCATCTTTTCCCTGAAACCGTCAAGGGTATTAGGTTCACCTTCATACATTGGAAGCCACGGGCCACCCGGGGTATATGGCATCAACACCGGCATGATGGGCACGACTCCTTGCACTGCTGCGCTGCCAGGCTCTCTATCAACACTCTGTCTTTCAGCTGCATTAGCGTCGCCGGGTGCTGCGGCGTCTCCGTGCTGCGACATACTGTACCCCCTTAGTTAATCCAGACCACTCTGGTCCCAGCTTCCGTCTAGATAATGTAGATTCATTCCTCTGTGCAGCAGGATGACAATGACACGCCCCCTGCTGCCTCTAACTGCCGCACGCTCTGTGATGGTGGATTTTGAAGTTTTTCAGTTAGACTGGGGCTTAGGTAATGACGTAGCTTATTAACAGTTTTGTGCCTAACGGTTATGAGATGATTACATCAGGGGATGGCGGCCATTTTTACCCCATTATAACAAATGGAGAAAAGTCACTTTCAATAGTTCTCAATGGGGAACGGGATTTTCTTTAACAAAGTCAATCTCCAAGATTTTTCATCCAAATTTTCAGTTTCAGACTCCAATTACGGCACACAATACCTGGTGTACGGGCTGGCCCTATCCTGTTCGTGACGCCAGTTTTGACGCCCGGGAGACCGAGGTACCCAGCACCAGATCAATGAGGTCCGTCTCTTGAGGGGGATGTCACTAGTGGCTTGACCCGGTGCTGTGGCCTCAGGCGATGCACAATGTAAGGGATATCATGAAGGAACAGACACTTACTTGATCAGCAGCAGGTCCTCTCAGCTGTGATGACCCCGATACTGGATCGATGGCTATTGTCCAAATGAAAGACTGAGGCGCTGAAACGTTTAACCAGTTTACTTCAACAAAAAGGGATTTGCAACCAATACTGTCACCGAAGTCTGTATAAGAACTCTGAATTACTTTGACCCTGTCAGGATTTCCACCTCTTATTATGCGCAGTTTCTGTATGGCCCTGCTGCTGTTTGTGAACTGGCTGCCGACCCAATCTGTCTCTTCTGTGCTTTGGTTCGACGGACAACCCGAGTCCTTTTTTTTGTCGGCTTACCCCCTCTGGGAGTACCGCTGAACTCTGTGTCTGTTGCTGCGTCTTACCCTGGTGAAGCTGATATCACCTCACTTCCTTCCGGTTGCTGTATTATATATAATGAATATAGCCACGGATCCGATATCCGTCTCTGCGCCTATTCTGGGTAGAGGTTATTGCTACCCGGTTCTCACAATGTCCTTTTTCTCTATTCCTCTTTTCCTACTATGGGTATCACGGGCCTATAATCCATCATAGGGCTGTTAGGAGTTCAGTTATACGACCTCTCACTTTCAACTCCTCAACCCAACTGCCAGTCCTTTTCTCAGACCAGAATAGATCAAGGGGAGTCTCTGGAGCTCCCCCTTCTGGCCGGAGATGGTAGTGCAGTCTTGCTATTTTAATATTTGTATTTGGTGTCAATAACTATTTTTGTGGCAAATACCCCTAGGGGCGCCACAATCTTATGGGGCCATAACTCTTGTGCAGCACTATAAGGGGCAAGTGGCTGTGCGGAGCATCTTATAGGGCCATAACTCTTGTGCAGCACTATAAGGGGCAGTGGCTGTGCGGAGCATCTTATGGGGCCATAACTCTTCTGCAGCACTATAAGGGGCAAGTGGCTGTGCGCAGCATCTTATGGGGCCATAACGCTTGTGCAGCACTATAAGGGGCAAGTGGCTGTGCGGAGCATCTTATGGGGCCATAACACTTGTGCAGCACTATAAGGGGCAGTGGCTGTGCGGAGCCTCTTATGGGGCCATAACACTTGTGCAGCACTATAAGGGGCAGTGGCTATACGGAGCATCTTATGGGGCCATAACTCTTGTGCAGCACTATAAGGGGCAGTGACTGTGCGGAGCATCTTATGGGGCCATAACTCTTGTGCAGCACTATAAGGGGCAGCGGCTATACGGAGCATCTTATGGGGCCATAACTCTTGTGCAGCACTATAAGGGGCAAGTGGCTGTGCGGAGCATCTTATGGGGCCATAACACTTGTGCAGCACTATAAGGGGCAGTGGCTGTGCGGAGCATCTTATGGGGCCATAACGCTTGTGCAGCACTATAAGGGGCAAGTGGCTGTGTGGAGCATCTTATGGGGCCATAACACTTGTGCAGCACTATAAGGGGCAGTGGCTATACGGAGCATCTTATGGGGCCATAACTCTTGTGCAGCATTTGAATATCTTTTGCTTTAAATACTGTATTTAAATATGCCTATATTTATTAAATATTGCAACAAAACTATAGTGTGCAAAATGAATAGAAAACATGTGAATTTGGATGGAAAATATTTTGGCATGGGGGGGGGGGCCCATTTGAAAATTTGCACCGGGGCCCATAACTTTGTTGTTACGCCACTGCTAGAGATGTTTGTTTTTGGAGAGACAAGGCATTGGCAAGTGTATCAGTAATGTCCATCTGCTCTTCAAGATGTGTGCTAACATGACCTTGTCATCACCGACACTCTGTTCCATCTACCCACTCACTAGAAGGCATCATAGGTGCACCAGTGCTCGAGGCACTGGCATCTCATTGACTTCGTCATTGCCAGGAAGAGGGATAGAATGTAAGTCCTCCAGGACAGGGTCCTCTCCCCTCTGTACCAGTCTGTCTCTGTAGACCTGTTTGCTGTAAACGATATCTATAACCCGGTATGTAACCCCTTTCTCATGTACAGCACCATGGAATTAATGGTGCTATATTAATAAATAATAATAATAATAGGATGGATTTTAGACTAACGAGAGCCTCTTCTGCTGGACACCTCATCATTGTGTCTAAATGCAGGCTTTGCATGCTGCCATCAAGGAGACCCCAAAAACAGTAGACTACAAAGACTCTGAATGTCTCCAAGATGCAAAGCAGAAGAGTTGGAAAGAAATTTGCCAATGACCATGACTATGACCATGACATGACCATGACTATCAAATACACCACAAGCAGACAAGACCGGAGTCTATGAACAGTGAATGATGCTTAAAGATGCTATTTATAGTACTGCCCTTGAACAGGTCAAATCAGCAGTCTGAAGTAGCTAAAATTGGTTCGATGAAAACTACAAATAATTAAATGTACTCCTAGAAGAGAAAGACAAGCAGTACAAAGCACATCAAAATGACCTTACGTCACTAGCCAAGAAAGATGCATTTATTAACACAAAAGAAAAAGTACAGATAAAGTTACATAAGATTCAAGACAGCTGGTTTAGCAAAAAGGCTGATGAAATCTAGGGCTATGCCTACTGCCATGACTTGAAGCGCTTCTATGATGCGCTAAAGGCTTTACATGGACCACAATCATCCAACTCCTCATCTCACCTCAATGCGGAGGGAAATAAGCTACTGACAGAAAAGAAAAAGATTCTGGGATGGGGTGCTGGGCACTTCAACAGTGTTTTTTATCGCTCTGCTGACATCAATGACAATTCTATTGCTTTCCTGCCCCAGATAGAGATCAAAAAGTACCTTGATGTTGAACCTACTGAAGATGAAGTTACGAAGGCAGTAAAACAGTTCTCCTGTGGCAAACCACCAGGAAACAATGCTATTTCTGCCAAGGTATAAAAAGCTGGTGGCCCTGTACTGATCCAAATGATGACTAATCTATTGCAATCCATGTTGAAAAAAGGAACTTGTTCCACAATAGCTGAAAGATGCAAGCATAATCCATATCTACAAGAGAAAATGCAACCACCAATCTTGAGACAACTGTCATGATCTCAATGGCAAGAGATCATAGCATCAGCATATAAAGGAACTAGCTCTTGGAAGATGGGAACTGAGCTGACCATGAACTAAACCTAACGCACAACTAGCAGTGGCCGGGTAGCATGCCTACGTTGATTCTAGATGCCCAGCACCAGCCGGAGGACTAAATAATGCTAGCAGAGGAAAATATAAGTCCTAGCTCACCTCTAGAGAAATACCCCGAAAGGAGACAGAGGCCCCCCACATGTATTGGCGGTGAATAAAGATGAAATAACAAACGTAGTATGAAAATAGGTTTAGCAAATTTGAGGTCCACTTACTACATAGCAGAAGACAGAAAGGACACTTTCATGGTCAGCTGAAAACCCTATCAAAACACCATCCAGAAATTACTTTAAAACTCTGGCATTAACTCATAACACCAGAGTGGCAATTCCTGTTCACAAGAGCTTTCCAGACACAGTAACGAAACTACAGCTGTGAACTGGAACAAAAATGCAAAAACAAACATGGACAAGAGTCCAACTTATCTAGTAGTTGTCTAGGAGCAGGAACAAGCACAGAGAGGCTTCTGATAACATTGTTGACCGGCAAGCAACTAACAGAGCAGCAAGGTTATATAGCGACTCCCACATCTTGATGGGAACAGGTGAACAGAGAAGATGAAAACACCAGTTCAATTCCACCAGTAGCCACCGGGGGAGCCCAGAATCCAAATTCACAACAGTACCCCCCCCTCAAGGAGGGGGCACCGAACCCTCACCAGAACCACCAGGGCGATCAGGATGGGCCCTATGAAAGGTACGAACCAGATCAGAGGCATGAACATCAGATGCATTCACCCAAGAATTATCCTCCTGGCCGTATCCCTTCCACTTGACCAGATACTGGAGTCTCCGTCTGGAAACACGAGAGTCTAAGATTTTCTCCACAACGTACTCCAACTCACCCTCAACCAACACCGGAGCAGGAGGCTCAACGGAAGGCACAACCGGTACCTCATACCTGCGCAATAATGACCGATGAAAAACGTTATGAATAGAAAAGGATGCAGGGAGGTCCAAACGGAAGGAAACAGGGTTAAGAATCTCCAATATCTTATACGGGCCGATGAACCGAGGCTTAAACTTAGGAGAAGAGACCCTCATAGGGACAAAACGAGAAGACAACCACACCAAATCCCCAACACAAAGCCGAGGACCAACACGACGGTGGCGGTTGGCAAAAAGCTGAGTCTTCTCCTGGGACAACCTCAAATTGTCCACCACCTGCCCCCAGATCTGATGCAATCTCTCCACCACAGCATCCACTCCAGGACAATCCGAAGATTCCACCTGACCAGAGGAAAATCGAGGATGAAACCCCGAATTACAGAAAAACGGGGACACCAAAGTGGCAGAGCTGGCCCGATTATTGAGAGCGAACTCTGCCAATGGCAAAAAAGCAACCCAATCATCCTGGTCAGCAGACACAAAACACCTCAGATATGTCTCCAGGGTCTGATTAGTCCGCTCGGTCTGGCCATTCGTCTGAGGATGGAAAGCGGACGAAAAAGATAAATCTATGCCCATCCTAGCACAGAATGCCCGCCAAAATCTAGACACGAATTGGGTCCCTCTGTCAGAAATGATATTCTCAGGAATACCATGCAAACGAACAACATTTTGAAAAAACAGAGGAACCAACTCGGAAGAAGAAGGCAACTTGGGCAGAGGAACCAAATGGACCATCTTAGAGAAACGGTCACACACCACCCAGATGACAGACATCTTCTGAGAAACAGGCAGATCTGAAATAAAATCCATCGAGATGTGCGTCCAAGGCCTCTTAGGAATAGGCAAGGGCAACAATAATCCACTAGCCCGAGAGCAACAAGGCTTGGCCCGAGCACAAACGTCACAAGACTGCACAAAGCCTCGCACATCTCGTGACAGGGAAGGCCACCAGAAGGACCTTGCCACCAAATCCCTGGTACCAAAAATGCCAGGATGACCTGCCAACGCAGAAGAATGAACCTCAGAGATGACTCTACTGGTCCAATCATCAGGAACAAACAGTTTATCAGGTGGGCAACGATCCGGTCTATCCGCCTGAAACTCCTGCAAGGCCCGTCGCAGGTCTGGAGAAACGGCTGACAATACCACTCCATCCTTAAGGATACCTGTGGGCTCAGAGTTACCAGGCGAGTCAGGCTCAAAACTCCTAGAAAGGGCATCCGCCTTAACATTCTTAGAACCCGGTAGGTATGACACCACAAAATTAAACCGAGAGAAAAATAATGACCAGCGCGCCTGTCTAGGATTCAGGCGCCTGGCGGTCTCAAGATAAATCAAGTTTTTGTGGTCAGTCAATACCACCACCTGATGTCTGGCCCCCTCAAGCCAATGGCGCCACTCCTCAAAAGCCCACTTCATGGCCAGAAGCTCCCGATTCCCAACATCATAATTCCGCTCAGCGGGCGAAAATTTACGGGAAAAGAAGGCACAAGGCCTCATCACGGAGCAGTCAGAACTTTTCTGCGACAACACTGCCCCAGCTCCGATCTCAGAAGCGTCGACCTCAACCTGAAAAGGTAGAGCAACATCAGGCTGACGCAACACAGGGGCAGAGGAAAAACGGCGCTTAAGCTCCCGAAAGGCCTCCACAGCGTCAGGGGACCAATCAGCAACATCAGCACCCTTCTTAGTCAAATCGGTCAATGGCTTAGCAATATCCGAAAAACCAGCAATAAATCGACGATAAAAGTTAGCAAAGCCCAAAAATTTCTGAAGACTCTTAAGAGAAGAGGGCTGCGTCCAATCACAAATAGCTTGAACCTTGACAGGATCCATTTCAATGGAAGAGGGAGAAAAAATATATCCCAAAAAGGAAATCCTCTGTACCCCAAAAACACACTTAGAACCCTTCACACACAAAGAATTAGACCGCAAAACCTGGAAAACCCTCCTGACTTGCTGGACATGAGAGTCCCAGTCATCCGAAAAAATCAGAATATCATCCAGATACACAATCATAAATTTATCCAAATAATTGCGAAAAATATCATGCATAAAGGACTGGAAAACTGATGGAGCATTTGAAAGACCAAAAGGCATCACTAAATACTCAAAGTGGCCCTCGGGCGTATTAAATGCGGTTTTCCACTCATCCCCCTGCCTGATTCGCACCAAATTATACGCCCCACGAAGGTCAATCTTAGAGAACCACTTGGCCCCCTTTATGCGAGCAAACAAATCAGTCAGCAACGGCAATGGGTATTGATATTTTACAGTGATTTTATTCAAAAGCCGATAATCGATACATGGTCTCAAAGAGCCGTCTTTTTTTGACACAAAGAAAAAACCGGCTCCTAAGGGAGATGACGATGGACGAATATGTCCCTTTTCCAAGGACTCCTTTATATATTCTCGCATAGCAGCATGTTCAGGCACAGACAGATTAAATAAACGACCCTTTGGGTATTTACTACCCGGGATTAAATCTATGGCACAATCGCACTCTCGGTGCGGAGGTAATGAACCAAGCTTGGATTCTTCAAAGACGTCACGATAGTCAGACAGGAACTCAGGAATTTCAGAGGGAATAGATGATGAAATGGAAACCACAGGTACATCCCCATGAGCCCCCTTACATCCCCAGCTCAACACAGACATAGCTCTCCAGTCGAGGACTGGGTTGTGAGATTGCAGCCAAGGCAATCCTAGCACCAAATCATCATGTAGATTATACAGCACCAGAAAGCGAATAATCTCCTGGTGATCCGGATTAATACGCATAGTTACTTGTGTCCAGTATTGTGGTTTATTATTAGCCAATGGGGTGGAGTCAATCCCCTTCAGAGGAATAAGAGTCTCCAAAGGCTCTAAATCATACCCACAGCGTTTGGCAAAGGACCAATCCATAAGACTCAAAGCGGCGCCAGAGTCGACATAGGCGTCCGTGGTAATAGATGACAAAGAGCAAATCAGGGTCACAGATAGAATAAACTTAGACGGTAAGGTGCAAATGGAAACAGATTTATCAAGCTTTTTAGTGCGCTTAGAGCATGCTGATATAACATGAGTAGAATCACCACAATAGAAACACAACCCATTTTTCCGTCTAAAATTCTGCCGCTCGCTTCGGGACAGAATTCTATCACACTGCATACTCTCTGGCGACTTCTCAGTGGACACCACCAGATGGTGCACTGGTTTGCGCTCCCGCAAACGCCTATCGATCTGAATAGCCATTGTCATGGACTCATTCAGACCCGCAGGCACAGGGAACCCCACCATAACATCCTTAATGGCATCAGAGAGACCCTCTCTGAAAGTCGCCGCCAGGGCGCACTCATTCCACTGAGTAAGCACAGACCATTTACGGAATCTTTGACAGTAAATTTCCGCTTCATCTTGCCCCTGAGATAGGGACATCAAAGTTTTTTCTGCCTGAAGCTCCAAATGAGGTTCGTCATAAAGCAACCCCAAGGCCAGAAAAAACGCATCCACATTGAGCAACGCAGGATCCCCTGGTGTCAATGAAAAAGCCCAGTCTTGAGGGTCGCCCCGGAGCAAGGAAATCACAATCCTGACCTGCTGTGCAGGGTCTCCGGCAGAGCGAAATTTCAGGGACAAAAATAATTTGCAATTATTTCGAAAATTCTGAAACCCAGATCTATTCCCCGAGAAAAATTCCGGCAAAGGAATTCTCGGCTCAGATACAGGTGCATGACAAACAAAGTCTTGCAATTTTTGTACCTTCGTGGTGAGATTATTCAAACCTGCAGTTACACTCTGAAGATCCATTACAAACAGGTGGACACAGAGCCATTCAAAGATTAGAAGGAGAGAAAAAAAAAAAAAAATTCTCAGCAGACTTCTTATTTCTCTCCTTTCTAAGCCAAGGATTTTAACCCTTTAGTGGGCCGGTCAAACTGTCATGATCTCAATGGCAAGAGATCATAGCATCAGCATATAAAGGAACTAGCTCTTGGAAGATGGGAACTGAGCTGACCATGAACTAAACCTAACGCACAACTAGCAGTGGCCGGGTAGCATGCCTACGTTGATTCTAGATGCCCAGCACCAGCCGGAGGACTAAATAATGCTAGCAGAGGAAAATATAAGTCCTAGCTCACCTCTAGAGAAATACCCCGAAAGGAGACAGAGGCCCCCCACATGTATTGGCGGTGAATAAAGATGAAATAACAAACGTAGTATGAAAATAGGTTTAGCAAATTTGAGGTCCACTTACTACATAGCAGAAGACAGAAAGGACACTTTCATGGTCAGCTGAAAACCCTATCAAAACACCATCCAGAAATTACTTTAAAACTCTGGCATTAACTCATAACACCAGAGTGGCAATTCCTGTTCACAAGAGCTTTCCAGACACAGTAACGAAACTACAGCTGTGAACTGGAACAAAAATGCAAAAACAAACATGGACAAGAGTCCAACTTATCTAGTAGTTGTCTAGGAGCAGGAACAAGCACAGAGAGGCTTCTGATAACATTGTTGACCGGCAAGCAACTAACAGAGCAGCAAGGTTATATAGCGACTCCCACATCTTGATGGGAACAGGTGAACAGAGAAGATGAAAACACCAGTTCAATTCCACCAGTAGCCACCGGGGGAGCCCAGAATCCAAATTCACAACAGACAACCACCTAGGCATCTCCATTCTGTCCACTGCTGGGAATATTCTGGCTCACCTCTTGCTCAACTGCCTCCTCCAGCACCTTGAGCAAGAGCTATTAACTGAAAGCCTGTGCGTATTCCGTGCTGAATGTGGGACAGCAAATATGGTCTTTGAGGCATGTTAACACCAGGAAAAGTGCCAGGAGAAATGCATCAACCTTTTTGTGATCTTTGTCATCTTGGCCAAGGCTTTTATCAGCAGAGATGATGGATAATCATGAGAAAGTTTGGCTACTCAAGGAAGTCCATCACAATCTTCCAGCAGCTATATGATGATATGAGGGTGAAAGTTCTAAATAATGGAGATGAATCAGAAGCCTTACCAGTTACAAACAGTATAAAACAAGGCTGCCTACTCACCCCGACCCTGTTCAGTATGCTATTATTTGCCATATTGACAGGTGCCTTTAGCAACTGTAATGACGGAATCCATGTCCGGTGAAGGACTGACTGCAAACTATTCAACCCCAGAGCAAATAGATAATGGCTGCACTCAAGTTTATTGTGCTAAAGCAAGGAAATGTGCAGTACATGAAATGTGAACAGCATAATGGCTTGTGAAATTTATGAAAAAATACATGAGATTTTTAGCACAAAATTTGGCCAAATATTGTGAGCCCATTCACCAAACGTCAAGGTAATCTCAGATCGAATGGGTAACTAACCTGTCTGCCTAGTGTGAACACTTACCTATGGCTAATAAAATGGTAAAGCCTGTATTTATAGAGGAGGTTAGAACCAACTGTGTTTGGATGTAGTTAAAATCACAGCATGGTGAAGGGCGGGGCGTTCAAGTCAGAAAAAGCAATACATAGTAAATATAGAAAAACTGACTGAACAGCCATCTAGTCTGAACTGGTGCATAACCAAAAAGTCTTACATAGCAAATAGATAATGGCTGCACTCAAGTTTATTGTGCTAAAGCAAGGAAATGTGCAGTACATGAAATGTGAACAGCATAATGGCTTGTGAAATTTATGAAAAAACACATGAGATTTTTAGCACAAAATTTGGCCAAATATTGTGAGCCCATTCACCAAACGTCAAGGTAATCTCAGATCGAATGGGTAACTAACCTGTCTGCCTAGTGTGAACACTTACCTATGGCTAATAAAATGGTAAAGCCTGTATTTATAGAGGAGGTTAGAACCAACTGTGTTTGGATGTAGTTAAAATCACAGCATGGTGAAGGGCGGGGCGTTCAAGTCAGAAAAAGCAATACATAGTAAATATAGAAAAACTGACTGAACAGCCATCTAGTCTGAACTGGTGCATAACCAAAAAGTCTTACATAGCAAATAGATAATGGCTGCACTCAAGTTTATTGTGCTAAAGCAAGGAAATGTGCAGTACATGAAATGTGAACAGCATAATGGCTTGTGAAATTTATGAAAAAACACATGAGATTTTTAGCACAAAATTTGGCCAAATATTGTGAGCCCATTCACCAAACGTCAAGGTAATCTCAGATCGAATGGGTAACTAACCTGTCTGCCTAGTGTGAACACTTACCTATGGCTAATAAAATGGTAAAGCCTGTATTTATAGAGGAGGTTAGAACCAACTGTGTTTGGATGTAGTTAAAATCACAGCATGGTGAAGGGCGGGGCGTTCAAGTCAGAAAAAGCAATACATAGTAAATATAGAAAAACTGACTGAACAGCCATCTAGTCTGAACTGGTGCATAACCAAAAAGTCTTACATAGCAAATAGATAATGGCTGCACTCAAGTTTATTGTGCTAAAGCAAGGAAATGTGCAGTACATGAAATGTGAACAGCATAATGGCTTGTGAAATTTATGAAAAAACACATGAGATTTTTAGCACAAAATTTGGCCAAATATTGTGAGCCCATTCACCAAACGTCAAGGTAATCTCAGATCGAATGGGTAACTAACCTGTCTGCCTAGTGTGAACACTTACCTATGGCTAATAAAATGGTAAAGCCTGTATTTATAGAGGAGGTTAGAACCAACTGTGTTTGGATGTAGTTAAAATCACAGCATGGTGAAGGGCGGGGCGTTCAAGTCAGAAAAAGCAATACATAGTAAATATAGAAAAACTGACTGAACAGCCATCTAGTCTGAACTGGTGCATAACCAAAAAGTCTTACATAGCAAATAGATAATGGCTGCACTCAAGTTTATTGTGCTAAAGCAAGGAAATGTGCAGTACATGAAATGTGAACAGCATAATGGCTTGTGAAATTTATGAAAAAACACATGAGATTTTTAGCACAAAATTTGGCCAAATATTGTGAGCCCATTCACCAAACGTCAAGGTAATCTCAGATCGAATGGGTAACTAACCTGTCTGCCTAGTGTGAACACTTACCTATGGCTAATAAAATGGTAAAGCCTGTATTTATAGAGGAGGTTAGAACCAACTGTGTTTGGATGTAGTTAAAATCACAGCATGGTGAAGGGCGGGGCGTTCAAGTCAGAAAAAGCAATACATAGTAAATATAGAAAAACTGACTGAACAGCCATCTAGTCTGAACTGGTGCATAACCAAAAAGTCTTACATAGCAAATAGATAATGGCTGCACTCAAGTTTATTGTGCTAAAGCAAGGAAATGTGCAGTACATGAAATGTGAACAGCATAATGGCTTGTGAAATTTATGAAAAAACACATGAGATTTTTAGCACAAAATTTGGCCAAATATTGTGAGCCCATTCACCAAACGTCAAGGTAATCTCAGATCGAATGGGTAACTAACCTGTCTGCCTAGTGTGAACACTTACCTATGGCTAATAAAATGGTAAAGCCTGTATTTATAGAGGAGGTTAGAACCAACTGTGTTTGGATGTAGTTAAAATCACAGCATGGTGAAGGGCGGGGCGTTCAAGTCAGAAAAAGCAATACATAGTAAATATAGAAAAACTGACTGAACAGCCATCTAGTCTGAACTGGTGCATAACCAAAAAGTCTTACATAGCAAATAGATAATGGCTGCACTCAAGTTTATTGTGCTAAAGCAAGGAAATGTGCAGTACATGAAATGTGAACAGCATAATGGCTTGTGAAATTTATGAAAAAACACATGAGATTTTTAGCACAAAATTTGGCCAAATATTGTGAGCCCATTCACCAAACGTCAAGGTAATCTCAGATCGAATGGGTAACTAACCTGTCTGCCTAGTGTGAACACTTACCTATGGCTAATAAAATGGTAAAGCCTGTATTTATAGAGGAGGTTAGAACCAACTGTGTTTGGATGTAGTTAAAATCACAGCATGGTGAAGGGCGGGGCGTTCAAGTCAGAAAAAGCAATACATAGTAAATATAGAAAAACTGACTGAACAGCCATCTAGTCTGAACTGGTGCATAACCAAAAAGTCTTACATAGCAAATAGATAATGGCTGCACTCAAGTTTATTGTGCTAAAGCAAGGAAATGTGCAGTACATGAAATGTGAACAGCATAATGGCTTGTGAAATTTATGAAAAAACACATGAGATTTTTAGCACAAAATTTGGCCAAATATTGTGAGCCCATTCACCAAACGTCAAGGTAATCTCAGATCGAATGGGTAACTAACCTGTCTGCCTAGCCTGTATTTATAGAGGACTTGAACGCCCCGCCCTTCACCATGCTGTGATTTTAACTACATCCAAACACAGTTGGTTCTAACCTCCTCTATAAATACAGGCTTTACCATTTTATTAGCCATAGGTAAGTGTTCACACTAGGCAGACAGGTTAGTTACCCATTCGATCTGAGATTACCTTGACGTTTGGTGAATGGGCTCACAATATTTGGCCAAATTTTGTGCTAAAAATCTCATGTGTTTTTTCATAAATTTCACAAGCCATTATGCTGTTCACATTTCATGTACTGCACATTTCCTTGCTTTAGCACAATAAACTTGAGTGCAGCCATTATCTATTTGCTATGTAAGACTTTTTGGTTATGCACCAGTTCAGACTAGATGGCTGTTCAGTCAGTTTTTCTATATTTACTATGTATTGCTTTTTCTGACTTGAACGCCCCGCCCTTCACCATGCTGTGATTTTAACTACATCCAAACACAGTTGGTTCTAACCTCCTCTATAAATACAGGCTTTACCATTTTATTAGCCATAGGTAAGTGTTCACACTAGGCAGACAGGTTAGTTACCCATTCGATCTGAGATTACCTTGACGTTTGGTGAATGGGCTCACAATATTTGGCCAAATTTTGTGCTAAAAATCTCATGTGTTTTTTCATAAATTTCACAAGCCATTATGCTGTTCACATTTCATGTACTGCACATTTCCTTGCTTTAGCACAATAAACTTGAGTGCAGCCATTATCTATTTGCTATGTAAGACTTTTTGGTTATGCACCAGTTCAGACTAGATGGCTGTTCAGTCAGTTTTTCTATATTTACTATGTATTGCTTTTTCTGACTTGAACGCCCCGCCCTTCACCATGCTGTGATTTTAACTACATCCAAACACAGTTGGTTCTAACCTCCTCTATAAATACAGGCTTTACCATTTTATTAGCCATAGGTAAGTGTTCACACTAGGCAGACAGGTTAGTTACCCATTCGATCTGAGATTACCTTGACGTTTGGTGAATGGGCTCACAATATTTGGCCAAATTTTGTGCTAAAAATCTCATGTGTTTTTTCATAAATTTCACAAGCCATTATGCTGTTCACATTTCATGTACTGCACATTTCCTTGCTTTAGCACAATAAACTTGAGTGCAGCCATTATCTATTTGCTATGTAAGACTTTTTGGTTATGCACCAGTTCAGACTAGATGGCTGTTCAGTCAGTTTTTCTATATTTACTATTCAACCCCAGACACCTGAAGCTTGTTACAAAGGTGCATGAAACTGTGATCCATTACTTTTTGTTTCCAAATGACTGCACACTCAAAGCTAGCACAGAGCAGCTTCCTATGGAATGTTTCTCACAAGCTTGTGACAACTTCGGTCTCATTATCTATACTATAAAGACCGAAGTTATGCACCAACCTGGTCCAGGAAAACCATTCTAGGAGCCACACATTACAGGGAAGGAGTAAACCTCAAAGCAGTTGACACTTTCACCTACCTGGGTAGCACACTCTCCCCGTAGAGACCATAGATGCTGAGGTCAGCAACAGAATTGCCAAAGCCAACGCTACCTTTAGTAGACTCCGCTAGAATATCTGGGAATGAAGGGGACTCAGCCTTAACACCAAACTGAAGGGCTACTGCCCAGTGGTCCTTCCTACACTTTTCTATGCCAGCGAGACCAGGACTGTCTACATCTGACATTCCAAACAGCTCAATCACTTTCACCTGAATTCCCCACATCAGGTGGCAATACAATGTCCCTGCAGTGTTTACACTCTCCTGCTTAAAGCCCAGGCTAGGTGGGCTCGAGACTTGGTCAAAATGCCAGACAGCTGATTGCCTAAACAGCTGCTGTACAGAGAACTAAGTCAAGGAAAGCTAACAGTCGGGAGCAGAGGAAAAATTACAAAGATTGCTTTAAGGCATCCCTCAAAAACCTGAGAGTTGACATCAAGAAACAAGAGAAGCTTGCCCTGGAATGTCCAGGTTGGAGAGACAGGATTACCTCAGCAGCATGTGCAGCTGAAGACAGGAGAATCTTTGAGGCAAAAGAAAGGCACAAGCAGTATCTATTGTTCTGACTACATTTACTTACTTATGTCACATATGTGGGTGAGCCTTCAGGGCCCGGATTGGCCTCATCATTCACCTCTGGACCCATCGCCACAGATCCTCCTCTAAATCCTGAAGTCTTGGTCATCTTCGACTACAAAGAATGAACAACATCCCAGTGATGTTTGTTTTTTTACTATTTAATGGGAAAGAGAAGCTTCGAATTTATTTTTGCATGTAAGAAAATTTCAATTTCAATTTCTACATTGATGGTAGAAATAGACACAGAGACCAAAATACTATACAATGCTGCAAAGAAATATGCTGATTTGTTGGAATAGCTATTCACATTCTGGGTTCTATTTTAAAAGTCTCCTTGATAGAGATGAGTGGTCCTTTATTTAATAAACTGACAAACCCATTAGAACAAGCAGAATAGAGCAAAAGACTATCCTATTTTACATGTCAAGGACACCAGAAACTCGTCTTAATGATGATATGATGCTAGCACTGTGACAAGAACAATTTTTCAAAATTAATATACTGTATATCCAATTCCTTTGAGCTTTCTCTGGCATGTGATGGTCAAGATAATACATTATTCCAGTAATTTAACTGCTGCTTTGCCCAAAATTGGGACGACATCTGCAAAGACTTTGTATGTTATCCCATGTTTGTGTGGGTTTCCTCCATGTATTCTGGTTTCCTCCCACACTCCAAAGACATACTAATAGGTAATTTAGATTGTGAACCCCATTGGGATGATAATGTATGTAAAGTGCTGTGGAATATGATGACTCCGTATCAGCAATGCATAATAATAATACTAATAATAATTTCATCTTGTCTTAAAAATTAAGCCATTGTTTCCATGGTTACTGATACCACCATCTACACTTTTGGTGATTATCATTATGAGGTGCTATAATGGCTTTGATTGGTTTGAATTTTCCCAGTTGGAATTGGTAAGTGTCAGCATCATCATCAACTGCTTGTCGTATTTGCAGTACTCCTCCTCCTTTATTCGAACAAAAAATAATGTGATTTAATTACTGCTATATATGCCTTCATCCATGCTTATGGTAAACATTAGTTTATGAATGTCAACTGGAACAGCACACAAGGCTGGGCACAAAAGGCAACATTTTTTTCAAAACAAAATTCTTTGTCTTTTGTGACTAATTTTTAATTATGCAAATTGTCTCTTCAGATAGGAAGAGAACTAGAACTCTCTTGGAAGTAGCAATCCTACAAGTCAATGTCGACCCTTTAACGAGCCTTGTCACAAGACTTAGGATAATAGCCATACCAGAAACTCAATTTGCAGACACTGTGCTTCGGGGTACTGCCCCTCATCAGTGCAAATTGCAGATCTGATTTGGCTGTGTGAGAGGCGTCCGACCGATATCCAAGAAGTATTGTTTCTCCTTGCGGAGATTGATATGCTAAGCGTGCCGAGATGAGGAGATTTGAAGCCGCAATACTCCTCTGGGAAATATGCTAATTATGCAAATTGTCTCCTCAGAGAGGAAGAGAACTAGAACTCTAGTGCCACCTATTTGAAGTAGCAATCCTACAAGTCAATATCGACCCTTTAACGAGCCTTGTCACATGACTTAGGATGTTTGGCTATTATCCTAAGTCATGTGACAAGGCTCGTTAAAGGGTCGACATTGACTTGTAGGATTGCTACTTCCAATAGGTGGCACTAGAGTTCTAGTTCTCTTCCTCTCTGAAGAGACAATTTGCATAATTAGCATATTTCCCAGAGGAGCATCGCAGCTTTAAGTCTCCTCATCTCGGCATGCTCAGCATGTCAATTTCCGCAAAGAGAAACGATACTTCTTGGATATTGTGACTAATTTTTGGAACTTCTCCATATCCTCATTTTTAACCACTTTACCCCCAAGGGTGGTTTGCACGTTAATGACCGGGCCAATTTTTACAATTCTGACCACTGTCCCTTTATGAGGTTATAACTCTGGAACACCAATGGATCCCAGTGATTCTGATACTGTTTTCTCATGATATATTGTACTTCATGTAAGTGGTAAAAAAATTTTTGATATTACCTGCATTTTTTTGTGAAAAAAAAGGAAATTTGTCGAAAATTTTGAAAATTTCGCAATTTTCCAACTTTGAATTTTTATGACCTTAAAATCACAGTCATGTCACACAAAATACCTAATAAGTAACATTTCCCACAAGTCTACTTTACAGTAGCACAATTTTGGAACCAACTTTTTTTGTTAGGGAGTTATAAGAGTTAAAAGTTGACCAGCAATTTCTCATTTTTACAACACCATTTTTTTTTTTAGGGACTACATCACATTTGATGTCACTTTGAGGGGTCTATATGATAGAAAATACCCAAGTGTGACACCATTCTAAAAACTGCACCCCTCAAGGTGCTCAAAACCAGATTCAAGAAGTTTATTAACCCTTCAGGTATTTCACAGGAATTTTTGGAATGTTTAAAACAAAAATGAACAATTAACTTTTTTTCACAAAAATTTTACTTTAGCTCCAATTTGTTTTATTTTTACCAAGGGTAACAGGAGAAATTGGACCACAAAGGTTGTTGTGAAATTTGTCCAGAGTACGGTGATACCCCATGTGTGGGGGTAAACCTCTGTTTGGGCACATGGCAGAGCTCAAAAGGGAAGGAGCACCGTTTGACTTTTCAATGCAAAATTGACTGGAATTGAGATGGGACGCCATGTCGGGTTTGGAGAGCCCCTGATGTGCCTAAACATTGAAACCCCCACAAGTGACACCATTTTGGAAAGCAGACCCCCTAAGGAACTTATCTAGAAGAGTGGTGAGCACTTTGAACCCCCAAGTGTTTCACTACAGTTTATAATGCAGAGCCGTGAAAATAAAAATTCTTTTTTCTACAAAAATTATTTTTTAGGCCCCTGTTTTTTATTTTCCAAGGGTAACAGGAGAAATTGGACCCCAAAAGTTGTTATCCAATTTGTCCTGAGTATGCTGATACCCCATATGTGGGTGTGAACCACGATTGGACGCATGGCAGAGCTCGGAAGTGAATGAGCGCTGTTTGGAATGCAGACTTAGATGGAATTGTCTGCAGGCATCATATTGCGTTTGCAGAGCCCCTGATGTACCTAAACAGTAGAAACCCCCCACAAGTGACCCCATGTTGGAAACTAGACCCCCAAGGAACTTATCTAGATGTGTTGTGAGAACTTTGAACCCCCAAGTGTTTCACTACAGTTTATAACGCTGAGCCGTGAAAATAAAAAATCATTTTTTCCCACAAAAATGATTTTTTAGCCCCTCAAATTTTTATTTTACCAAGGGTAACCAGAGAAATTCGACCCTGAATGTTGTTGTCCAATTTGTTCTGAGTACGCTGATACCCCATATGTTTGAGTAAACTCCTGTTTTGGCTCACGGGAGAGCTTGGAAGGGAAGGAGCACTGTTTTACTTTTTCAACGCAGAATTGGCTGGAATTGAGATCGGACGCCATGTCGCGTTTAGAGAGCCTCTGATGTGCCTAAACAGTGGAAACCCCCAATTCTAACTGTAACCCTAACCCAAACACACCCTAACCCTAATTCCAATCCTAACCATAACCCTAACCACACCGCTAACCTGAACATGCCCCTAACCCTAATCCCAACCACACCCCTAACTCCAACACACCCCTAACCCTAATCCCAACCCTAACCACACCCCTAACTCCAACACACCCCTAACCCTAATCCCAACCATAACCCTAACCACACCTCTAACCCTGACTCACCCCTAACCCTAATCCCAACCCGAATCCCAACCTTAAATGTTATCCAAACCCTAACCCTAACTTTAGCCCCAACCCTAACCCTAACTTTAGCCCCAACCCTAACTTTAGCCCCAACCCTAACAGTAGCCCCAACCCTAACTGTAGCCCCAACCCTAACCCTAAGTTTAGCCAAAACCCTAACCCTAACTTTAGCCCCAACCCTAACCCATACTTTAGCCCCGACCCTTACCCTAACTTTAGCCCTGACCCTAACCCTAAATTTAGCCCCAACCCTAACTTTAGCCCCAACCCTAACCCTAACTTTAGCCCCAACCCTAACTGTAGCCCTAACCCTAACTGTAGCCCTAACCCTAACTGTAACCCCAACCCTAACTTTAGCCCCAACCCTAACTTTAGCCCCATCCCTAACCCTAACTTTAGCCCCAACCCTAACCCTAACCCTAATAGGAAAATGGAGATAAATACTTTTTTAAATTTTATTATATTTCCCTAACTAAGGGGGTGATGAAGGGGGGCTTGATTTACTTTTATAGCGGGTTTTTAAGCGGATATTTATGATTGGCAGCTGTCACACACTAAAATAAGCTTTTTATTGCAAAAAATAGTTTTTGCGTCTCCACATTTTGAGAGCTATAATTTTTCCATATTTAGGTACACAGAGTTATGTGAGGTCTTGTTTTTTGTGGGACAAGTTGACATTTTTATTGGTACCATTTTCGGGCACATGACATTTTTTAATTGCTTTTTATTCTGATTTTTGTGAGGCAGAATGAACAAAAACCAGCAATTCATGAATTTCTTTTGTGGGGGAGCGTTTATACCATTTCACGTTTGATAAAATTGACAAAGCAATTTTATTCTTCGGGTCAGTACGATTACAGCAATATCTCATTTATATTTTTTTATGTTTTAGCGCTTTTATACGATAAAATTATTATTTTTGCATCGCTTTATTCTGAGGACGATAACTTTTTTATTTTTTTGCTGATGATGCTGCACCGCGGCTCGTTTTTTGCGGGACAAGATGACATTTTCAGCTGTACCATGTTTATTTATATCTGTCTTTTTGATTGTGTGGTATTCCACTTTTTGTTTGGCGGTATGATAATAAAGCGTTGTTTTTTGCCTCATTTTTTTTTTTTTTTTACCATGATCACTGAAGGGGTTAACTAGTGGGACAGTTTTATAGGTCGGGTTGTTACGGACGTGGCGATAATAAATATGTGTACTTATATTGCTTTTTTATTATTTAGATAAAGAAATGTAATTATTGGAACAATATATTTTTTTCATTATTTAGGAATTTTTTTTTTTTTTTACACGTGAATATTTTTTTTTTTACTTTGTTCTGGGGGACATCATGGTAAAGTGTCAGATCGCTGATCTGACACTTTTCAGTGCACTGTGTCAGATCAGCGATCTGACAGGCACTGCAGGAGGCTTGCCGGCACCTGCTCTGATCAGGTGCTTGAAAGCCACCTCCCTGCAGGACCCGGAAGAAGCCCCGCGGCCATTTTGGATCTGGGGCCTGCAGGCAGGAGGAGGTAGGAGAACCTCGGTGCAACACAACATCACGTTGCTCCGAAGGTCTCAGGGAAGCACACAGGGAGTCCTCTCCCTGCGCGATGCTTCCCTAAGCCGCCGGAACGCTGCGATCATGTTTGATCGCAGTGTTCCGGGGGTTAATGTGCCGGGAGTGGTTCATGACCGCTCCTGGCACATAGTGCCAGATGTCAGCTGTAATAATCAGCTGACACCCGGCTGAGCGCGGCCGATCGCCTATGACGTACTATTCCATCCATGGGAAGTAGGGCCCACCCCACATGGATGGAATGGTATGTCTAATGACAGAAAGGGGTTAATGCACATGGATGTACACAAAGGGCAAAACAAGTTGGTTTCTTTTAAAATCGGAATATTAGAAGTCCAATAATGTTTTTTTAGTTTTAACTCTACATCATTTTTGGTGTAGATCAGAATTTATTTTTTTTTTTTTGGGGGGGGGCAAATTTTTTGGGGAAAGTGACTTCCCTCAGGAGAACCCTGCAATGGATTAGGTCCCTGTGTAGGGCAGACCACAAGCAGAAAAATAGTTGCAACTTCGCAAGCAAAAATTCCATTAGTAAAATTTTCTGTAACAAAATTCACATTTTTTGTATACATATTTGTCAATTTTCTTTTAGTTCAGGTGAAGGTTCCTAGTAGAAACATGCACATGATTGGGCTTCTGCTCAGGACTTTATTAGAGTATTTTATTTTCAGTGTTTCTTATGTTTGATTTGTTTCGTAGTGTAAAAAGGGTGTATCAGGTAGCTTAGGAGACTGATGGATCCTGCTCAATGTTGGATATATCTTCAGGAGATGGTGATATAAAACAGTTATTGTCATATTATTGATATTCAATTATTGTGATGGGGTATCTTTTATTTCTTTAGCTATAACATTACAATTCTCTATTACAGGCTCTTAATTCGTCAGTGTCATTTGTCACAGTGCCCAACTGCACCCTGAAAAACATGAAAGATGTGCAACAAAAAAGATGTATAAAATGCACGAGGTACACTTCACTAAAATTCAAAGCAACTTACTGAAGAGGATATAAAATTCAGAAAATGTCACAGAAAAAAGTCCGTCATATTTATCAATACCAAGGTACAATATTAATAGCAACATCTCTGTGTGCATTTTCTCAAGAGAAGCTTTTAAGTGCACCTTAGAAATATACCAAAAATGCTATTCTCTGTTATATATTTTTCAATGTCACCACCATCCTTGATCTGACCATCCATCTGTCTCATTAATAGGAATGTTGCTTCCTGAATTGAATATTCGTCACATTAGCTTATCACAATTCACATCTGTTTGTCTATTTTTAGCATGTCTGCTACTTCCCTGTTGTGTAATTAGCAAAGTTTTGTATTCACTCCTGTCTGTTAATTTATCAAATTTCCCTAATTGTCTTTCCTGACTCCCTGAGGCTTCTCCCTTCAGATCTTACATGGTATCTTTCATGTACATTTAAAGGTGTATAAATTTGGAGAACTAGGTTTATGCTGACCATGGTCTATGCGTACATCTTCTCAAGTGCAGCTTTTAAATGTACATTATAAATATACCAGAAATGTCCAAGAAGTGTTGAGGAGGTAAGAGCTACCACTGTTTATTAACTGTGCTTACCACTTTATTTTCAACACTTACTTTTGGTGAAGTCTGTGTTTGGTGTCCGTGCTCAAACAGTAGGTATTCAGTTGCCCATCTCTAATCATAATTAACAACATTACCCTTTCTGCAGTACCAGAATACTGCACCTCGAAGTTACCCTTGACTCTGCCCTGTCCTTCAAACTGCACATCCAAGCTCTTTAAGCTTCCTGCCTTTTCCAACTCAAAATTACTTCCAGAATCTGTCCTTTCTTCAACTCTGAATCCACTAAAATGTAAGTACATGTGTTGTGAATTCTGCTCTTGGGCTCCCTCCGGTGGTTATAAGTGGTAGTGCTGCTGTCTTTGGATCACAGCAGTCATTAGGTGTGTCCACTTATTGCAAGTCTGACTGGGCTATTTAGTCTTGCTTGACCCTTTAGTTAGTGCCAGTTGTCCATTGTTTCCTGGAGGATTCACTTCCCTGCCTGGTCTCTCTTGCTTGCTGATCATTTCAACAAGATAAGTGCTGGCTTTGTTTTCTGCAGTCCACATGCTGTGGGCCTGTTCGTTCTAGTTACCTTCCATGGTTTGTCTTGTCCAGCTTGGTCTGTATAAGGATTTGTTTAGCCAAGCTGGTATCTCTGGAGATGCAGATATACCCTCCATGCCTTTAGTTGTGGAGTTTTGTATTTTCTGTGGTGGATATTTTCTAGTGTTTTAATACTGACCGCATAGTACTCTGTCCTATTCTTTCTATTTAGCTAGAATTGGCCTCCTTTGCTAAATCCTGATTTCAGTCTGCGTATGATATTTCCCTCTCTTCTCACAGTCAATATTTGTGGGGGGCTGTCTATCCTTTGTGGGGGATTTTCTCTGAGGCAAGATAGTTTTCCCCTTTCTATCTCTAGGAGTAATTAGTGTTGTGAATTCTGTTCTCAAACTCCCTCCTGTGGTCATGAATGGTACTTCGGTGAGTTCTGTCCGTGGACTCCCTCTGGTGGCTGAGTGGAGCTGCTGGTTCTGAGATTCCTTCTCCAGCTGCCCTCGTTTGGGGCTAGGCTGATTCTCTATTTAACTCCACTCAGATCGTTACTCCATGCCAGCTGTCAATGTTCTAGTACTGGTTCAGATCTCTCCTGGATCTTTCTGAGGACCTGTCTACTCCAGCACAAGCTAAGTTCCTGCTTGTTCATTTGTTACATATGGTTTTTCTTGCTAAGTTCTAGTCCAGCTTGCTATCATGAAACTACCTGGCTAGCTGGAAGCTCTGGGGGTGCAGAGTGGCACCACCGCATCGTGAGTCGGTGCGGGGGTATTTTTTTGCACACTCTGCGTGGTTTTTGTAGCTTTTTGTGTTGACCGCAAAGATCCCTTTTCTATCCTCAATCTGTTTAGTTAGACTGGCCTCTCTTTGCTAAAACCTATTTTATCCTGTGTTTGTGATTTCCTCTTATCTCACAGTCAATACTTGTGGGGGGGCTGCTTTTACCTTTGGGGAAATTTCTCTGAGGCAAGTAAGGCTTTGTTTCCTTTCTTTAGGGGTAGTTAGCTCTTAGGCTGTGAAGAGGCGTCTAGGCAGAGTCAGGCACGCTCCACGGCTGTTTCTAGTTGTGTTGATAGGAGTAGGGTTTGCGGTCAGCAGAGTTCCCATTTCCCCAGAGCTCGTCCTGATTCTGTGTTTAACTATCAGGTCATTCCTGGTGTTGTGAAATTGGATTCTGGGCTCCCCCGGTGGCCACTTGTGGAATTGAACTTGTGTGCATCATCCCCTCTGTTCACCTGCTCCTATCAGGATGTGGGAGTCGCTATATAACCTTGCTCCTCTGTCAGTTTCTTGCCGGTCAACAATGTAATCAGAAGCCTTCTGTGCTTGTTCCTGCTACTAGACAACTCCCAGCTAAGTTGGACTTTTGTCCTTGTGTGTTTTTGCATTTTGTTCCTGTTCACAGCTGCTGTTTCGTTACTGTGTCTGGAAAGCTCTTGTGATCGGAAATTGCCACTCTGGTGTTATGAGTTAATGCTAGAGTCTTAAAGGAATTTCTGGATGGTGTTTTGATAGGGTTTTCTGCTGACCATGAAAGTGTCCTTTCTGTCTTCCTGCTATCTAGAAAGCGGACCTCGATTTTGCTAAACCTATTTTCATACTACGTTTGTCATTTCATCTAAAATCACCGCCAATATATGTGGGGGCCTCTGTCTGCCTTTTGGGAGAATTTCTCTAGAGGTGAGCCAGGACTGTCTTTTCCTCTGCTAGGATTAGGTAGTTCTCCGGCTGGCGCTGGGCATCTAGGGTTAAAAGACGTAGGCATGCTACCCGGCCACTTCTAGTTGTGCGGCAGGTTTAGTTCATGGTCAGTATAGTTTCCATCTTCCAAGAGCTAGTTCTCATATATGCTGGGCTATGTTCTCTCGCCATTGAGAATCATGACAGTTTGACCGGCCCAAAAAAGGGTTAAATTACTGGCTGAGAAAGGAGAGAAAAAAGAAGTCTGCTACAATTTTTTTTTTTTTTTTTTTCCCTCTAGTTCTGAGTGTGCTCTTAATTGAATCACTTGCTAGTCTGCCTATACTGCAGCCTTCCTCTCTTTCTCTCCTTCTAATCCTTGAATGGCTCTGTGTTCACCTGTTTCAAATGGATCTTCAGAGTGTAGCTACAGGTTTGAATAATCTCGCCACAAAGGTACAAAATTTGCAAGATTTTGTTGTTCATGCACCTATGTCTGAGCCTAGAATTCCTTTGCCTGAATTCTTCTCGGGGAATAGATCTCACTTTCAAAATTTTAAAAATAATTGCAAATTGTTTTTGTCCCTGAAGTCTCGCTCTGCCGGAGACCCTGCACAGCAGGTCAGGATTGTAATTTCCTTGCTCCGGGGCGACCCTCAAGACTGGGCTTTTGCATTGGCACCAGGGGATCCTGCGTTGCTCAATGTGGATGCGTTTTTTCTGGCCTTGGGGTTGCTTTATGAGGAACCTCATTTAGAGCTTCAGGCGGAAAAGGCCTTGATGTCCTTGTCTCAGGGGCAAGATGAAGCTGAAATATACTGCCAAAAATTCCGCAAATGGTCTGTGCTTACTCAGTGGAATGAGTGCGCCCTGGTGGCGATTTTCAGAGAAGGTCTCTCTGATGCCATTAAGGATGTTATGGTGGGGTTCCCTGTGCCTGCGAGTCTGAATGAGTCCATGACGATGGCTATTCAGATCGATAGGCGTCTGCGGGAGCGCAAACCTGTGCACCATTTGGCGGTGTCTACTGAGAAAACGCCAGAAAATATGCAATGTGATAGAATTCTGTCCAGAAGCGAGCGGCAGAATTTTAGACGAAAAAATGGGTTGTGCTTCTATTGTGGTGATTCAACTCATGTTATATCAGCATGCTTTAAGCGTACTAAGAAGCCTGACAAGTCTGTTTCAATTAGCACTTTACAGTCTAAGTTTATTCTATCTGTGACCCTGATTTGTTCTTTGTCATCTATTACCGCGGACGCCTATGTCGACTCTGGCGCTGCTTTGAGTCTTATGGATTGGTCCTTTGCCAAACGCTGTGGGTATGATTTGGAGCCACTGGAGGCTCCGATACCTCTGAAAGGGATTGACTCCACCCCATTGGCTAGTAATAAACCACAATACTGGACACAAGTGACTATGCGTGTTAATCCGCATCACCAGGAGGTTATTCGCTTTCTGGTGCTGTATAATCTACATGATGTTTTGGTGCTGGGATTGCCATGGCTGCAATCTCATAACCCAGTCCTCGACTGGAGAGCTATGTCTGTGTTAAGCTGGGGATGTAAAGGAACTCATGGGGACGTACCTTTGGTTTCCATTTCATCATCTATTCCCTCTGAGATTCCTGAATTCTTGTCTGACTTTCGTGACGTTTTTGAAGAACCCAAGGTTGGTTCACTACCTCCGCACCGGGAGTGCGATTGTGCCATAGACTTGATTCCGGGTAGTAAATACCCTAAGGGTCGTTTATTTAATCTGTCTGTGCCTGAACACGCTGCTATGCGAGAATATATAAAGGAGTCCTTGGAAAAGGGACATATTCGTCCTTCGTCATCTCCCTTAGGAGCCGGTTTTTTCTTTGTGTCTAAGAAAGACGGCTCTTTGAGGCCGTGTATTGATTATCGACTTTTGAATAAAATCACGGTTAAATATCAATATCCGTTACCACTGCTTACTGATTTGTTTGCTCGTATAAAGGGGGCCAAGTGGTTCTCTAAGATTGATCTCCGTGGGGCGTATAATTTGGTGCGAATCAAGCAGGGGGATGAGTGGAAAACCGCATTTAATACGCCCGAGGGCCATTTTGAGTATTTGGTGATGCCTTTTGGTCTTTCAAATGCCCCTTCAGTCTTCCAGTTCTTTATGCATGACATTTTCCGCGATTATTTGGATAAATTTATGATTGTGTATCTGGATGATATTCTGATTTTTTCGGATGACTGGGACTCTCATGTCCAGCAGGTCAGGAGGGTTTTTCAGGTTTTGCGGTCTAATTCCTTGTGTGTGAAGGGTTCTAAGTGTGTTTTTGGGGTTCAAAAGATTTCTTTCTTGGGATACATTTTTTCCCCCTCTTCCATCGAGATGGATCCTGTCAAGGTTCAGGCTATTGGTGATTGGACGCAACCCTCTTCTCTTAAGAGTCTTCAGAAATTTTTGGGCTTTGCTAACTTTTATCGTCGATTTATTGCTGGTTTTTCTGATGTTGTAAAACCATTGACTGATTTGACTAAGAAGGGTGCTGATGTTGCTGATTGGTCCCCTGATGCTGTGGAGGCCTTTCGGGAGCTCAAGCGCCGCTTTTCTTCCGCCCCAGTGTTGCGTCAGCCTGATGTTGCTCTTCCTTTTCAGGTTGAGGTCGACGCTTCTGAAATCGGAGCTGGGGCGGTGTTGTCGCAGAGAAGTTCCGACTGCTCCGTGATGAGACCTTGTGCTTTTTTTTCCCGTAAATTTTCGCCCGCCGAGCGGAATTATGATATTGGGAATCGGGAGCTTTTGGCCATGAAGTGGGCTTTTGAGGAGTGGCGTCACTGGCTTGAGGGGGCCAGACATCAGGTGGTGGTATTGACTGACCACAAAAATTTAATTTACCTTGAGTCTGCCAGGCGCCTGAATCCTAGACAGGCGCGCTGGTCGTTGTTTTTCTCTCGGTTTAATTTTGTGGTGTCGTACCTACCGGGTTCTAAGAATGTTAAGGCGGATGCCCTTTCTAGGAGTTTTGAGCCTGACTCCCCTGGTAATTCTGAGCCCACAGGTATCCTTAAAGATGGAGTGATATTGTCTGCCGTTTCTCCAGACCTGCGGCGGGCCTTGCAGGAGTTTCAGGCGGATAGACCTGATCGTTGCCCACCTGGTAGACTGTTTGTTCCTGATGATTGGACCAGTAGAGTCATCTCTGAGGTTCATTCTTCTGCGTTGGCAGGTCATCCTGGAATCTTTGGTACCAGGGATTTGGTGGCAAGGTCCTTCTGGTGGCCTTCCCTGTCACGAGATGTGCGAGGCTTTGTGCAGTCTTGTGACGTTTGTGCTCGGGCCAAGCCTTGTTGTTCTCGGGCTAGTGGATTGTTGTTGCCCTTGCCTATCCCGAAGAGGCCTTGGACGCACATCTCGATGGATTTTATTTCGGATCTGCCTGTTTCTCAGAAGATGTCTGTCATCTGGGTGGTGTGTGACCGTTTCTCTAAGATGGTCCATCTGGTTCCCTTGCCTAAGTTGCCTTCTTCTTCCGAGTTGGTTCCTCTGTTTTTTCAAAATGTTGTTCGTTTGCATGGTATTCCTGAGAATATCGTTTCTGACAGAGGGACCCAATTCGTGTCTAGATTTTGGCGGGCATTCTGTGCTAGGATGGGCATAGATTTGTCTTTTTCGTCTGCTTTCCATCCTCAGACTAATGGCCAGACCGAGCGGACTAATCAGACCTTGGAGACATATTTGAGGTGTTTTGTGTCTGCGGATCAGGATGATTGGGTTGCTTTTTTGCCTTTGGCGGAGTTCGCCCTCAATAATCGGGCCAGCTCTGCCACCTTGGTGTCCCCGTTTTTCTGTAATTTGGGGGTTCATCCTCGATTTTCCTCCGGTCAAGTGGAATCTTCGGATTGTCCTGGAGTGGATGCTGTGGTGGAGAGGTTGCATCAGATTTGGGGGCAGGTGGTGGACAATTTGAAGTTGTCCCAGGAGAAGACTCAGCTTTTTGCCAACCGCCGTCGTCGTGTTGGTCCTCGGCTTTGTGTTGGGGACTTGGTGTGGTTGTCTTCTCGTTTTGTCCCTATGAGGGTTTCTTCTCCTAAGTTTAAGCCTCGGTTCATCGGCCCGTACAAGATATTGGAGATTCTTAACCCTGTGTCCTTCCGTTTGGACCTCCCTGCATCCTTTTCGATTCATAATGTTTTTCATCGGTCATTGTTGCGCAGGTATGAGGTACCGGTTGTGCCTTCCGTTGAGCCTCCTGCTCCGGTGTTGGTTGAGGGTGAGTTGGAGTACGTTGTGGAAAAGATCTTAGACTCTTGTGTTTCCAGACGGAGACTCCAGTATCTGGTCAAATGGAAGGGATACGGTCAGGAGGATAATTCTTGGGTCACTGCCTCTGATGTTCATGCCTCCGATCTTGTCCGTGCCTTTCATAGGGCTCATCCTGATCGCCCTGGTGGTTCTGGTGAGGGTTCGGTGCCCCCTCCTTGAGGGGGGGGTACTGTTGTGAAATTGGATTCTGGGCTCCCCCGGTGGCCACTTGTGGAATTGAACTTGTGTGCATCATCCCCTCTGTTCACCTGCTCCTATCAGGATGTGGGAGTCGCTATATAACCTTGCTCCTCTGTCAGTTTCTTGCCGGTCAACAATGTAATCAGAAGCCTTCTGTGCTTGTTCCTGCTACTAGACAACTCCCAGCTAAGTTGGACTTTTGTCCTTGTGTGTTTTTGCATTTTGTTCCTGTTCACAGCTGCTGTTTCGTTACTGTGCCTGGAAAGCTCTTGTGATCGGAAATTGCCACTCTGGTGTTATGAGTTAATGCTAGAGTCTTAAAGGAATTTCTGGATGGTGTTTTGATAGGGTTTTCTGCTGACCATGAAAGTGTCCTTTCTGTCTTCCTGCTATCTAGAAAGCGGACCTCGATTTTGCTAAACCTATTTTCATACTACGTTTGTCATTTCATCTAAAATCACCGCCAATATATGTGGGGGCCTCTGTCTGCCTTTTGGGAGAATTTCTCTAGAGGTGAGCCAGGACTGTCTTTTCCTCTGCTAGGATTAGGTAGTTCTCCGGCTGGCGCTGGGCATCTAGGGTTAAAAGACGTAGGCATGCTACCCGGCCACTTCTAGTTGTGCGGCAGGTTTAGTTCATGGTCAGTATAGTTTCCATCTTCCAAGAGCTAGTTCTCATGTATGCTGGGCTATGTTCTCTCGCCATTGAGAATCATGACACCTGGTGCACCTAACCACCAGGTCCATAACAGTACAGCTGGCCCACAAAGTGTTAATGCATCTCGATAGAGGGAAAAGAGAAGTTCTGAGACCATTTTTTTTTTCTCTGCAGTGTGTTTTGCCTTTCTTTTCCCCTTAAACTCTGGGTGGTTCAGAACTTAGGTGTGGATATGGACATTCAAGGTTTGTCCTCTAGTGTAGATCAACTCGCTGCAAGGGTACAAAACATTCAAGATTATGTAGTTCAGAATCCTATGTTGGAGCCTAGAATTCCAATTCCTGATTTGTTTTCTGGGGATAGATCTAAATTTCAGAATTTCAAAAACAATTGTAAACTGTTTCTTGCTCTGAAACCCCGCTCTTCTGGTGACCCTATTCAGCAAGTAAGAATCATTATTTCTTTGTTGCGTGGCGAACCTCAAGACTGGGCATTCGCCCTGGAGCCAGGAGATCCTGCATTGCGTAATGTAGATGCGTTTTTTCTGGCGCTGGGTTTGCTTTATGATGAACCGAATTCTGTGGATCAGGCAGAGAAAATTTTGCTGGCTTTGTGTCAGGGTCAGTATGAAGCGGAGGTATATTGCCAGAAATTCAGAAAGTGGTCTGTGCTTACTCAGTGGAATGAGTGTGCCCTGGCAGCAATTTTCAGAAAGGGTCTTTCTGAAGCCCTTAAGGATGTTATGGTGGGGTTCCCCACGCCTGCTGGTCTGAATGAATCAATGTCCTTGGCCATACAGATCGATCGGCGCTTACGTGAGCGCAAAACTGTGCACCATTTGGCGGTATCCTCTGAGCAGAGGCCTGAGCCTATGCAATGTAATAGGACTTTGACCAGAGCTGAACGGCAAGAACATAGACGTCAGAAGGGGCTGTGTTTTTACTGTGGTGACTCCACTCATGCTATCTCTGATTGTCCTAAGCGCACTAAGCGGTTCGCTAGGTCCGTCACCATTGGTACTGTACAGCCTAAATTTCTTCTGTCCGTTACTCTGATTTGCTCTTTGTCATCCTATTCTGTTATGGTATTTGTGGATTCAGGCGCTGCCCTGAATTTGATGGACTTGGAGTTTGCCAGGCGCTGTGGTTTTTTCTTGGAGCCCTTGCAGCATCCCATTCCTTTGAGGGGAATTGATGCTACGCCTTTGGCCAAGAATAAGCCTCAGTACTGGACCCAGTTGACTATGTGCATGGCTCCTGCGCATCAGGAGGATATTCGCTTTTTGGTGTTGCATAATCTGCATGATGTGGTCGTGTTGGGTTTGCCATGGCTGCAGGTCCATAATCCAGTATTGGTTTGGAAATCAATGTCGGTGTCCAGTTGGGGGTGTCAAGGGGTACATGGGGATGTTTCATTATTGTCAATTTCTTCCTCCACTCCTTCTGAAGTCCCTGAGTTTTTGTCGGATTACCGGGATGTATTTGATGAGCCCAAGTCTAGTACCCTACCTCCTCATAGGGATTGTGATTGTGCTATTAATTTGATTCCTGGTAGCAAGTTCCCTAAGGGACGACTTTTCAATTTGTCTGTGCCAGAACACGCCGCTATGCGGAGTTATATAAAGGAGTCCTTGGAGAAAGGGCATATTCGCCCGTCGTCGTCACCATTGGGAGCAGGGTTCTTTTTTGTGGCCAAGAAGGATGGTTCTCTGAGACCTTGTATAGATTACCGCCTTCTTAATAAAATCACGGTCAAATTTCAGTACCCTTTGCCTCTACTGTCTGATTTATTTGCTCGGATTACAGGGGCTAGTTGGTTCACCAAGATAGACCTTCGAGGGGCATATAATCTCGTGCGTATTAAACAGGGCGATGAATGGAACACAGCATTTAATACGCCCGAGGGCCATTTTGAGTACCTGGTGATGCCATTCGGCCTTTCTAATGCTCCCTCTGTGTTTCAGTCCTTTATGCATGACATCTTCCGAAAGTATCTGGATAGATTCATGATCGTATATTTGGATGATATTTTGGTCTTTTCGGATGATTGGGAGTCCCATGTGGAGCAGGTCAGAATGGTGTTCCAGGTCCTTCATGCTAATTCCTTGTTTGTAAAGGGATCTAAGTGTCTCTTTGGAGTTCAGAAGGTTTCCTTTTAGGGCTTAATTTTTTCCCCTTCTACTATCGAGATGGATCCTGTTAAAGTCCAAGCTATTTATGATTGGACTTGACCTACATCTGTGAAGAGCCTTCAGAAATTTCTGGGCTTTGCCAATTTTTACCGTCGCTTCATCGCTAATTTTTCTAGTGTTGTTAAACCATTGACTGATTTGACCAAGAAGGATGCTGATGTGGTGAATTGGTCCTCTGCGGCCGTTGAGGCTTTTCAGGAGTTGAAACGTCGTTTCTCTTCGGCTCCTGTGTTGTGTCAGCCAGATGTTTCGCTCCCTTTTCAGGTCGAGGTTGATGCTTCTGAAATTGGAGCAGGGGCTGTTTTGTCTCAGAGAAGTTCTGATTGCTCTGTAATGAAGCCATGCGCTTTCTTTTCGAGAAAGTTTTCGCCTGCTGAGCGTAATTATGATGTTGGCAATCGGGAGTTGTTGGCTATGAAGTGGGCATTCGAGGAGTGGCGACATTGGCTTGAAGGAGCCAAGCATCGCGTGGTGGTCTTGACAGATACAAGAATCTGACTTATCTCGAGTCTGCCAAGCGGTTGAATCCTAGACAGGCTCGTTGGTCGCTGTTTTTCTCCCATTTCAATTTTGTGGTTTCGTACCTTCCGGGTTCTAAGAATGTGAAGTCTGATGCCCTTTCAAGGAGTTTTGTGCCTGATTCTCCTTGGGTTCCTGAGCCGGCTGGTATTCTCAGAGAGGTGGTAGTTCTGTCTGCCATCTCCCCTGATTTGCGGCGGGTGCTGCAGGAGTTCCAGGCTGATAGACCTGACCGTTGTCCAGCGGAGAAACTGTTTGTCCCTGATAGATGGACTAATAGAGTTATCTCTGAGGTTCATTGTTCGGTGTTGGCTGGTCATCCTGGGATTTTTGGTACCAGAGATTTGGTGGCTAGGTCCTTTTGGTGGCCTTCCTTGTCGCGGGATGTGCATTCTTTTGTGCAGTCTTGTGGGACTTGTGCTCGGGCTAAGCCCAGCTGTTCTTGTGCCAGTGGGTTACTTTTGCCCTTGCCGGTCCCGAAAAGGCCTTGGACGCATGTTTCCATGGATTTTATTTCAGATCTTCCTGTTTCTCAAAGGATGTCAGTCATCTGGGTGGTTTGCGATCGCTTCTCTAAAATGGTCCATTTGGTACCCTTGCCTAAATTGCCTTCTTCCTCTGATTTGGTTCCATTATTTTTCCAACATGTGGTTCGTTTGCATGGCATTCTGGAGAACATCGTGTCTGACAGAGGTTCCCAGTTTGTTTCAAGGTTTTGGCGGTCCTTTTGTGCTAAGATGGGCATTGATTTGTCTTTTTCTTCGGCTTTCCATCCTCAGACAAATGGCCAAACCGAACGAACCAATCAGACTTTGGAAACTTATCTGAGATGCTTTGTTTCTGCGGATCAGGATGATTGGGTGACCTTCTTGCCATTAGCTGAGCTCGCCCTTAATAATCGGGCCAGTTCGGCTACTTTGGTTTCGCCTTTTTTTGTAATTTTGGTTTTCATCCTCGTTTTTCTTCAGGGCAGGTTGAGCCTTCGGACTGTCCTGGTGTGGATTCTGTGGTGGACAGGTTGCAACAAATTTGGACTCATGTGGTGGACAATTTGACCTTGTCCCAAGAGAAGGCTCAACGTTTCGCTAACCGCCGTCGCCGTGTTGGTCCCCGACTTCGTGTTGGGGATTTGGTTTGGTTATCATCTCGTTATGTTCCTATGAAGGTTTCTTCTCCTAAGTTTAAGCCTCGTTTCATTGGTCCTTATAAGATTTCTGAAATTCTTAATCCTGTATCATTTCGTTTGGCCCTTCCTGCTTCTTTTGCCATCCATATTGTGTTCCATAGGTCGTTCCCTCCGTTGATCCTCCTGCTCCGGTGTTGGTCGAGGGGGAGTTGGAGTATGTGGTGGAGAAGATTTTGGATTCTCGTATTTCGAGACGAAAACTTCAGTACTTGGTCAAATGGAAGGGTTATGGTCAGGAGGATAATTCCTGGGTTGTTGCCTCTGATGTCCATGCTGCCGATTTAGTTCGTGCCTTTCATTTGGCTCGTCCTGATCGGCCTGGGGGCTCTGGTGAGGGTTCGGTGATCCCTCCTTAAGGGGGGGGTACTGTTGGGAATTCCGTTCTCGAACTCCCTCCTGTGGTCATGAATGGTACTTCGGTGAGTTCTGTCCGTGGACTCCCTCTGGTGGCTGTGAGTGGAGCTGCTGGTTCTGAGATTCCTTCTCCAGCTGCCCTCGTTTGGGGCTAGGCTGATTCTCTATTTAACTCCACTCAGATCGTTACTCCATGCCAGCTGTCAATGTTCTAGTACTGGTTCAGATCTCTCCTGGATCTTTCTGAGGACCTGTCTACTCCAGCACAAGCTAAGTTCCTGCTTGTTCATTTGTTACATATGGTTTTTCTTGCTAAGTTCTAGTCCAGCTTGCTATCATGAAACTACCTGGCTAGCTGGAAGCTCTGGGGGTGCAGAGTGGCACCACTGCATCGTGAGTCGGTGCGAGGGTATTTTTTTGCACACTCTGCGTGGTTTTTGTAGCTTTTTGTGTTGACCGCAAAGATCCCTTTTCTATCCTCAATCTGTTTAGTTAGACTGGCCTCTCTTTGCTAAAACCTATTTTATCCTGTGTTTGTGATTTCCTCTTATCTCACAGTCAATACTTGTGGGGGGGCTGCTTTTACCTTTGGGGAAATTTCTCTGAGGCAAGTAAGGCTTTGTTTCCTTTCTTTAGGGGTAGTTAGCTCTTAGGCTGTGAAGAGGCGTCTAGGCAGAGTCAGGCACGCTCCACGGCTGTTTCTAGTTGTGTTGATAGGAGTAGGGTTTGCGGTCAGCAGAGTTCCCATTTCCCCAGAGCTCATCCTGATTCTGTGTTTAACTATCAGGTCATTCCTGGTGCACCTAACCACCAGGTCCATAACAAATTAGTCCTCCGGCTGTGTCAAGATGTCTAGGGAGTGACAGGTACATTCCACGGCTACTTCTAGTTGTGGTGTTAAGTTCAGGGTCTGTGGTCAGTACAGGTACCACCTTCTCCAGAGTACGTCTCATGCTGTCCTAGGCCACCAGTTCATAACAGTACAACTGGCCAACAATGAGTTAATTGCATCTCAGAAGAAGGAAAGGAAAGTGCTGAGCCATTTTTTTTTCTGTAGTCTGTTGTGCCTTTTCTTTCCTCTTTACCTCTGGGTGGTTCAGTAGTTCGGCGCTGGTATGGACGTTAAGGGATTGGCTTCTCGTGTGGATCAGCTTGCTGCTAGAGTACAGGGTATTTCCGATTATATCGTTCAGACTTCGGTTTTGGAGCCTAAGATTCCTACTCCTGATTTGTTTTTTGGGGATAGGTCCAAGTTTCTGAGCTTTAAAAATAACTGTAAACTGTTTTTAGCTCTGAAACCCCGTTCCTCTGGTGATCCCATCCAGCAGGTTAAAATAGTAATTTCTCTGCTGCGCGGTGACCCTCAGGATTGGGCGTTCTCCCTGGAAGCTGGAAATCCTGCTTTGCTTAATGTAGACACCTTTTTTCTAGTGCTAGGGTTACTGTATGATGAACCTAATTCAGTGGATCATGCTGAGAAGACCTTGTTGGCCCTGTCTCAGGGTCAAGAAGCGGCAGAATTATATTGCCAGAAATTTAGAAAGTGGTCTGTGCTGACTAAGTGGAATGAGGATGCCTTGGCTGCAATTTTCAGAAAGGGTCTTTTGGAATCTGTTAAAGATGTTATGGTGGGGTTTCCCACGCCTGCTGGTCTGAGTGATTCTATGTCTCTGGCCATTCAGATTGATCGGCGCTTACGCGAGCGCAGAGTTGTGCGCGCTGTGGCGTTGTCTTCCGTGCGGAGTCCTGAGCCTATGCAATGTGATAGGATTGTGTCTAGAGCGGAACGACAAGGATTCAGACGTCAGAATGGGTTGTGTTTTTACTGTGGCGATTCTGCTCATGTTATTTCTGATTGCCCTAAGCGTACTAAGAGAATCGCTAGTTCTGTTACCATCAGTACTGTACAACCTAAATTTCTGTTATCTGTGACCCTGATCTGCTCATTATCGTCATTTTCTGTCATGGCATTTGTGGATTCAGGTGCCGCTTTAAACTTAATGGACTTAGAATTTGCCAGACGTTGTGGGTTCCCTTTGCAGCCTTTGCATAATCCTATTCCTTTGAGGGGCATTGATGCTACACTGCTGGCAAAAATTAAACCTCAGTTTTGGACACAGCTGACCATGTGTATGGCGCCAGCTCATCAGGAAGATTGTTGTTTTCTGGTGTTGCATAATTTGCATGATGCTATTGTGCTGGGTTTCCCATGGTTACAGGTGCATAATCCTGTATTAGATTGGAAATCTATGTCTGTGACTAGTTGGGGTTGTCAGGGGGTTCATGGTGACGTCCCTTTGATGTCAATTACCTCCTCCCCCTCTTCTGAAATTCCTGAGATTTTGTCAGATTTCCAGGATGTATTTGATGAGCCCAAGTCCAGTTCCCTTCCACCGCATAGGGACTGTGATTGTGCTATCGACATGATTCCAGGTTGTAAGTTCCCTAAGGGCCGACTTTTTAACCTGTCTGTGCCAGAACATACCGCCATGCGGAGCTATGTAAAGGAATCTTTGGAGAAGGGGCATATTTGGCCATCTTCTTCACCATTGGGAGCAGGTTTCTTTTTTGTTGCCAAGAAGGATGGCTCCTTGAGACCCTGTATTGATTATCGCCTCTTGAATAAGATCACGGTCAAATTCCAATACCCTTTGCCTTTGCTTTCTGATTTGTTTGCTAGGATTAAGGGGGCTAGTTGGTTTACTAAGATTGACCTTCGAGGGGCATATAATCTTGTTCGTATTAAGCAGGGTGACGAATGGAAAACTGCGTTTAATACGCCCAAAGGCCATTTTGAATACCTTGTGATGCCATTCGGGCTCTCTAATGCCCCATCTGTGTTTCAGTCCTTCATGCATGATATATTTCGGAATTATCTTGATAAATTCATGATTGTATATTTGGATGATATTTTGATTTTTTCAGATGATTGGGAGTCTCATGTGAAACAAGTCAGGATGGTATTTCAGATCCTTCGTGATAATGCCTTGTTTGTGAAGGGGTCTAAGTGCCTCTTTGGAGTACAGAAGGTTTCTTTTTTGGGCTTAATTTTTTCTCCCTCATCTATAGAAATGGATCCGGTTAAGGTTCAGGCCATTCATGATTGGATCCAGCCCACTTCTGTGAAGAGTCTTCAGAAATTTTTGGGCTTTGCTAATTTTTATCGCCGCTTTATTGCCAACATCTCCAGTGTGGTTAAACCCCTGACCGATTTGACGAAGAAGGGCGCTGATGTGGCGAATTGATCCTCTGCGGCTGTTTCTGCCTTTCAGGAGCTTAAACGCCGATTTACTTCTGCCCCTGTGTTGCGTCAGCCGGATGTCTTCCTTCCATTTCAGGTTGAGGTTGACGCTTCTGAGATTGGGGCAGGGGCCGTTTTGTCTCAGAGGAATTCTGATGGTTCCATGTTGAAACCGTGTGCCTTCTTTTCTCGAAAGTTTTCGCCTGCTGAACGCAATTATGATGTCGGCAATCGTGAGTTGTTGGCTATGAAGTGGGCATTTGAGGAGTGGCGACATTGGCTTGAGGGGGCCAAGCACCGTATTGTGGTCTTGACTGATCATAAGAATCTGATTTACCTCGAGTCTGCCAGACGGCTGAATCCTAGACAGGCCCGATGGTCCCTGTTTTTCTCCCATTTTGATTTTGTGGTCTCGTACCTTCCGGGTTCTAAGAATGTTAAGGCGGATGCCTTCTCTAGGAGTTTTTTGCCTGATTCTCCTGGGGTCCTTGAGCCGGTCGGCATTCTGAAGGAAGGGGTGATTCTTTCTGCCATCTCCCCTGATTTACGTTGGGCTCTTCAGGAGTTTCAGGCCGATAAGCCTGATCGCTGTCCAGTGGGGAAATTGTTTGTTCCTGACAGATGGACTAGTAAAGTGATTTCTGAGATTCATTGTTCTGTGTTGGCTGGCCATCCTGGGATTTTTGGTACCAGAGATTTGGTTGGTAGGTCCTTTTGGTGGCCTTCTTTGTCACGGGATGTGCGTTCATTTGTGCAGTCCTGTGGGACTTGTGCGCGGGCCAAGCCTTGCTGTTCCCGCGCTAGTGGAATGCTTTTGCCTTTGCCGGTCCCTGAGAGGCCTTGGACGCATATTTCTATGGATTTCATTTCAGATCTTCCAGTTTCCCAGAGGATGTCGGTTATCTGGGTGGTTTGTGACCGGTTTTCTAAGATGGTTCATTTGGTACCTTTGCCTAAATTGCCTTCCTCCTCTGATTTGGTTCAGTTGTTTTTTCAGCATGTGGTTCGTTTGCATGGCATTCCGGAGAATATTGTGTCCGACAGAGGGTCTCAGTTTGTTTCTAGGTTTTGGCGAGCCTTTTGTGTTAGACTGGGCATCGATTTGTCTTTTTCTTCCGCGTTTCATCCTCAGACAAATGGCCAAACCGAGCGAACTAATCAGACCTTGGAAACTTATTTGAGATGCTTTGTGTCTGCTGATCAGGACGATTGAGTGGCCTTCTTGCCATTGGCCGAGTTTGCCCTTAATAATCGGGCTAGTTCTGCTACCTTGGTTTCACCCTTCTTTTGTAATTCTGGTTTTCATCCTCGTTTTTTTTCAGGGCAGGTAGAGCCTTCTGATTGTCCTGGGGTGGACTCTGTGGTTGACAGGTTGCAGCAGATTTGGGCTCATGTTGTGGACAATTTGGTGTTGTCTCAGAAGGAGGCTCAGTGTTTTGCTAACCGTCGTCGGTGTGTTGGTTCCCGGCTTCGGGTTGGGGATTTGGTTTGGTTGTCTTCCCGTCATGTTCCTATGAAGGTTTCTTCTCCTAAGTTTAAGCCTCGGTTTATTGGTCCTTATAGGATTTCTGAGATTGTTAATCCGGTGTCTTTTCGTTTGGCCCTTCCGGCCTCTTTTTCCATTCATAATGTTTTTCATAGATCTTTGTTGCGGAAATATGTGGTGCCTGTTGTTCCCTCTGTTGATCCTCTTGCCCCGGTGTTGGTTGATGGGGAGTTGGAGTATGTGGTTGAGAAGATTTTGGATTCTCGCTTTTCGAGACGGAAACTTCAGTATCCTGTCAAATGGAAGGGTTACGGCCAGGAGGATAATTCTTGGGTTTCTGCCTCGGATGTCCATGCTACTGATTTGGTTCGGGCCTTTCATCTGGCTCGTCCTGATCGGCCTGGGGGCTCTGGTGAGGGTTCGGTGACCCCTCTTCAATGGGGGGGTACTGCTGTGAATTCTGCTCTTGGGCTCCCTCCGGTGGTTATAAGTGGTAGTGCTGCTGTCTTTGGGTGTGTCCACTTATTGCAAGTCTGACTGGGCTATTTAGTCTTGCTTGACCCTTTAGTTAGTGCCAGTTGTCCATTGTTTCCTGGAGGATTCACTTCCCTGCCTGGTCTCTCTTGCTTGCTGATCATTTCAACAAGATAAGTGCTGGCTTTGTTTTCTGCAGTCCACATGCTGTGGGCCTGTTCGTTCTAGTTACCTTCCATGTTTTGTCTTGTCCAGCTTGGTCTGTATAAGGATTTGTTTAGCCAAGCTGGTATCTCTGGAGATGCAGATATACCCTCCATGCCTTTAGTTAGTTGTGGAGTTTTGTATTTTCTGTGGTGGATATTTTCTAGTGTTTTAATACTGACCGCATAGTACTCTGTCCTATTCTTTCTATTTAGCTAGAATTGGCCTCCTTTGCTAAATCCTGATTTCAGTCTGCGTATGTTATTTCCCTCTCTTCTCAAAATCAATATTTGTGGGGGGCTGTCTATCCTTTGTGGGGTATTTTCTCTGAGGCAAGATAGTTTTCCCCTTTCTATCTCTAGGAGTAATTAGTCCTCCGGCTGTGTTGAGATGTCTAGGGAGTGACAGGTACATTCCACGGCTACTTCTAGTTGCAGTGTTAAGTTCAGGGTCTGCGGTCAGTACAGGTACCACCTTCTCCAGAGTACGTCTCATGCTGCTCCTAGGCCACCAGTTCATAACATACATGCACTCATCATCTCCCATCTCAAGTACTGCAATATCCTCCTATGTGGCCTCCCTGCTAACACTCTCCAATCTCTACAGTCCATCAATAACTCTGCTGCCGGACTAATCTACCTCTTTCCATGTTACTTCTCTGTTTTTCCCTCTGCAAATCCCTTTGTTTACTCCCAATTCCCCAACATATGCAGTTCAAACTGCCAACACTGACCTACAAAACCATCCATAATCTGTCTCCTCTATACATCTCCAAACTAATCTCCAGATATCTTACAACATGCAACCTCCGGTCCTCCCAAGATTTCCTTGTCACCTCCACACACATATGTTTCTCACCCAATCGCCTCCAAGACTTCTCCCAAGTGTCCCCCATCCTCTAGAATTCTGCACCTCAACACATCAAACTATCTACAACAATCAGAACCTTCAGTCCGAACTTGAAAACCCACTTCTTCAGGAAATCTTACAATTTGCAATGACCCTTGATACCACTTCACCACCACTTAAGCAGCTGCAATCCCTTACCCTACTGTCTCCTTTCCCATTATCCTGTAAGCTGTAAGCTCGCAAAGGAAGGGCCCTCTCTTTTTGTACCTGTCTGTCATTGTTTGTTCATCATGTTTTATATTTGTATCCTGTTTGTAACCCTTCTCATGTACAGCACCATGGAATCAATGGTGCTATAAAAAGAAATAATATTAATAATAATAATAATAATAATAATAAATGATAATAATGCACTGCGGGGAGCAGCAAACAGCTATAAAAGTTGAAGCAACACAGGTGCAAAATACTGATGAAAACGATACTCCAATTTCTCTATGCCAACACTAAAAGGCCCAGCTACACCCTGCAAAAGATAAAGTCCTTTGATGAGGATTGTGAGCTTGCGCATTTTTGCCAAAATATTAACCAATATCGTATGGATTTTATGAATTTTTTTAATCTGTTTTTATTGTGAGGTACAGCCACGCCCTTTTGTGTTGGCTTGGGGAACATATATACCAGAATTGAACCAGAATGGGAGAATGGGGAACATATATACCATAATGGAGGTCCTATATTCAAGGATGGGAAAAATATATATCAAGATGGAGGACATGTAAAGTGAGTGTGTGTATATATATATATATATATATATATATATATATATATATATATATATATATATATATATATATATATATATATATATATATATATATATATATATATATATATACACACTGCTCAAAAAAATAAGAGGAACACTTAAACAACAGAGTATAACTCCAAGCAAATCACAAATCAAACTTCTGTGAAATCAAACTGTCCACTTGGGAAGCAACACTGTTTTACAGTCAATTTCACATGCTGTTGTGCATACGGAATAGAAAACAGATGGAAATTATTCGCAATTATCAAGACGCACTCAATAAAGGAATGATTCTGTGGGTGGGGACCAGAGACCACATCTCAATACCAATGCTTTCTGGCTGATGTTTTGGTCAATTTTGAATGTTGGCTGTGCTTTCACACTCGTGGTAGCATGAGACAGACTATACAACCCACACAAGTGGCTCAGGTAGTACAGCTCATCCAGGATGGCACATCAATGCGAACTGTGGCAAGGTTTGCTGTGTCTGTCAGCGTAGTGTCCAGAGGCTGGAGCCACTACCAGGAGACAGGCCAGTACACCAGGAGACGTGAAGGGGGCCGTAGGAGTGCAAAAACCCAGCAGGACCGCTACCTCAGCCTTTGTGCAAGGAGGAACAGGAGGAGCACTGACAGATCCCTGCAAAATGACCTCTAGCAGGCCACAAATGTGCACGTGTCTGCACAAAGAGTTAGAAACAGACTCCATGAGGATGGTCTAAGTGCCCGACGTCCACAGATGGGGGTTGTGCGCACAGCCCAACACCGTGCAGGACACTTGGCATTTGCCACAGAACACCAGGATTGGCAAATTCGCCACTGTCGCCCTGTGCTCTTCACAGATGAAAACACAGGTTTACACTGAGCACATTTGACAGACGTGACAGAGTTTGGAGACACCATGGAGAGCGATCTGCTGCCTGCAACATCCTTCAGCATGACCGGTTTGGCAATGGGTCAGTAATGGTGTGGGGTGGCATTTATTTGGAGGGCCGCACAGCCCTCCATGTACTTGCCAGAGGTAGCCTGACTGAGGATCTGATCTCGGTACCTAATGGCAGACGCCTTGTGAGACCATATGCTGGTGCGGCTGGCCCTGGGTTCCTCCTAATACAGGACAATGCCAGACCTCATGTGACTGGAGTGTGTCAGCAGTTCCTGCATGATGAAGGCATTGAAGCTATGGACTGGCCTGCCTGTTCCCCAGACCTAAATCTGATTGAACACATCTGGGATGCACCATCCACCAACGTCACGTTGCAACATAGACTGTCAAGGAGTTGGCAGATGCTTTAGTCCAGGTCTGGGACGAGATCCCTCCGGAGACCATCCACCACCTCATCATGCCCAGGCATTGTAGGAAGGTCATACAGGCACGTTGAGGCCATACACACTACTGAGCATAATTTCCTTGTCTTGAGGCATTTCCACTGAAGTTGGATAAGCCTGTAACTTCATTTTCCACTTTGACTTTGAGCATCATTTCAACTCCAGACCTCCGTGGGATATTAGTTGTGATTTACGTTGATCATTTTTAGGTGTTAATGTTGTCAACACATTCCACTATGTAATGAATAAAGATTTACAACTGGAATATTTCATTCAGTAATATCTATGATGTGGGATTTTAGTTTTCCCTTTATTTTTTTGAGCAATATATATATATATATATATATATATATATATATATATATATATATATATATATATATATATATATATATTAGTGCAATGCTTACATACTGAACAGTGTTTAGGCACACAGGAACGATTTCTCACAGAAACAGTCTATTCGGTTTATTTAGACATCATAAACTGCACCATGACTAGTCCATTACTTTACATCAATGGATCATAATAAGACACCACCAGTCTGTTCCGATAGCAGATACTTTTCTGCCATTACTATAACCCCCATGTCTGAGGTTACCTTCCTGGAGCTCCGCTACACACACTGACTCTTTGTCAGTCCTGGCTTCTAAGGAAGCGACCTTAATGGGATCACTGTCCCATAAGATGCCTTGAGACAAGGGCACTCCAGACAGTTCCAGACCATCAGAAGGTTGGTAGCTTCCCCAATACAATGCCGTCACAGACTCTGCAGGTACATGGTCTCACCCTGTGCTCTTCAGGAATCTGGTCCACTCGCAGGACCTTCCAACACAGAGACCATCTTCTTTCATGACCTTACAACACAGCCCCTGAGACCAAAACACAGTCACATTATGTTGCTGAAACCACCCCAATAGGTGGGAGGTGTGTGTTAGCCAGTCCCGCCCAGCTTTCCGACTAACCATGTAAGCCCAGCCCCTTATGAATTAAATAAAGCTGGTAGAACTACAGGTTCCAGAGCAGCATTTCAGGCTTACAACGCAGATGACCTCCTCCTCTGCAACACATACCGACTTTTTACAACAATGCCAGTCACTGTCTCTCTCTATATATATATGCCAGCATGGGGCCAGGATGAGGGACACACAGTTGTACTCAAAAGTTTACATATCCTGGCAGAATTTTTGCCTTATTTGCCTTTTTTCCAGAGAATATGAATGATAACACCAAAACTTTTTCTCCACTCATGGTTAGTGGCTGGGTGAAGCCCCTTATTGGCAAACTACTGTGTTTTCTCTTTCTAAATCATAATGACAACCCAAAACATCCAAATGTCATCCAAATTAAATCAAGGTCCAAGAGTCTTGAGGAAGAGTTGAGAGGCACACAATCCAAGCTGCTTGAGGTCTAGAGTGAAGTTTCCACAACCAGTGATGGTTTGGAGAGCCATGTCATCTGCTGGTGTAGGTACACTGTGTTTAATCAAGACCAAAGTCAGTGCAGCCGACTACCAGGAAATTTCAGAACACTTCATGATTCCCTCTGCTGACAAGATTTTTAGAGATGGAAATTTCATGCTCCAGCAGGACTTGGCACCTATGCAGACAAGCTGAATGCTGCTATCAATGCAACCTGGCCTTCCATAACCCATAAGCTGTGCCACAGACTGATTGCCTCCATGCCATGCCGCATTGATGCAGTAATTGATGCAAAAGTAGCCCCAACCAAGTATTAAGTGCATTTACTGAACATACATTTCAGTAGGCCAACATTTCGGATGTTAAAATCATTTTTTCAAGCTGGTGTTATAAAGTATTCTAATTTACTGAGAGAATGACTTTTGGGTTTTCATTGGTTGTAAGTCATAATCATCAACATTAACTGAAATAAACACTTGAAATACATCACTCTATTTGTAATGACTCTATCTAATAAATGAGTTTCATTTTTTGTATTGAGGAACTGAAATAAATTAACTTTTTGATGATATTCTAATTTTGTGAGATGCACCTGTATATCCAAAAAGCTTCTCTATTACGTTACATTTTTTCCCTGTCACCCCTGCGTATATGTGAATGGGTATGTTCGATTGCACATACTAAAAGATTTGTAGTTTGTCTATTATGACATTTGATAAAGTGGTTAGAGATATTTAAAATATTTTGATTAGTTGGTTGTTCTATATCGCGCATATGTTCACAAAATCTACTTTTTAATTTTCGGATTGTGGATCCTATGTATTTTAAATTGCAGATACTACATTCAATGATATAAACTGTATATTCTGTATTGCAGTTCAAAAATCCTTTAATATTGTGCAGGAAAGATGTATATCTTGGTACCGTGTTAGCCAGTGGATAGAAAAATATTTAGAATTGAGAGTCCACAGTGGTTGATATCTTTTAATGGCTAACTGAAAAGATGGTAACTAGGGTTGAGCGAAACGGGTCGATCATTTTCAAAAGTCGCCGACTTTTGGCTAAGTCGGCGTCTCATGAAACCCGATCTGACCCCTGTGCTTGTCGGCCATGCGGTACGCGACTTTCGCGCCAAAGTCGCGTTTCAATGACGCGAAAAGCGCCATTTCTCAGCCAATGAAGGTGAACGCAGAGTGTGGGCAGCGTGATGACATAGATCCTGGTCCCCACCATCTTAGAGAAGGGCATTGCAGTGATTGGCTTGCTGTCTGCGGCGTCACAGGGGCTATAAAGGGGCGTTCCCGCCGACCGCCATCTTACTGCTGCTGATCTGAGCTTAGGGAGAGGTTGCTGCCGCTTCGTCAGAAGCAGGGAGAGCGTTAGGCAGGGTCCACTAACCACCAAACCGCTTGTGCTGTAGCGATTTCCACTGTCCAACACCACCTTCGGTGTGCAGGAACAGTGGAAGCTATTTTTTTTTTTTTTTTTCCTCAGCGCTGTAGCTCATTGGGCTGCCCTAGAAGGCTCCGTGATAGCTGTATTGCTGTGTGTACGCCACTGTGGAAACCAACTGCTTTTTTCAAAGCACATATCCTCTTGTTCCTTTCTGCACAGCTATCTTTTTTGTTTGTCCACACTTTTTATTTAATTTGTGCATCAGTCCACTCCTATTGCTGCCTGCCATACCTGGCTTAGATTACTGCAGGGAGATAGTAATTGTAGGACAGTCCCTGTTTTTTTTTTTTTTTTTTGTGGGAGATTAAGATTGGCATTTCTGCTACAGTGCCATCCCTGTGTGTGCCATCTCTCACTGAGTGGGCCATAGAAAGCCTATTTATTTTTTCCGTGATTTGTGTTCTAAATTCTACCTCAACACAAAAACACTACATCAATCAGTGGGAGAAAAATATTGGCCTCAGTCAGGGCTTGTGTGCCACTGCTGTGTGTGCTATCTCTTATTCAGTGGGCTATAGAAAGCCTATTTATTTATTTATTTTTTTTCTTATTATTTGGTTTCTAAAGTCTCCCTGAAAAAAAATAAATAAATAAATAAACTGTGGGAGAGTAATATTGCCCTTTCAGCTTGTGTGCCAGTCTTGACTCCTGGGTGTGCCACCTCTCTCTCTAATTGTGGGCCATAGAAAGCCTTTTTTTTTTTTTTTTTTAAATATTATTGGGTTTCTAAAGTCTCCCTTAAAAAACAAAAAATACATAAAAAAAACAGTGGGAGAGTAATATTGCCCTTTCAGCTTGTGTGCCAGTCTTGACTCCTGGGTGTGCCACCTCTCTCTCTCATTCAGTGGGCCATAGAAAGGCTATTTATTTTTTTGGTTTTTTTAATATTATTTGGTTTCTAAAGTCTCCCTGAAAAAAAAAAAACATAAAAAAACAGTGGGAGAGTAATATTGCCCTTTCAGCTTGTGTGCCAGTCTTGACTCCTGGGTGTGCCACCTCTCTCTCTCATTCAGTGGGCCATAGAAAGGCTATTTATTTTTTTGGTTTTTTTAATATTATTTGATTTCTAAAGCCTCCCTGAAAATAAAAAAAAAAAAAACATAAAAAAACAGTGGGAGAGTAATATTGCCCTTTCAGCTTGTGCGCCAGTCTTGACTCCTGGGTGTGCCACCTCTCTCTCTCTAATTGTGGGCCATAGAAAGCCTTTTTTTTTTTTGTTTTTTTTTAAATATTATTTGGTTTCTAAAGTCTCCCTTAAAAAACAAAAAATACATAAAAAAACAGTGGGAGAGTAATATTGCCCTTTCAGCTTGTGTGCCAGTCTTGACTCCTGGGTGTGCCACCTCTCTCTAATTGTGGGCCATAGAAAGCCTTTTTTTTTTTTTAAATATTATTGGGTTTCTAAAGTCTCCCTTAAAAAACAAAAAATACATAAAAAAACAGTGGGAGAGTAATATTGCCCTTTCAGCTTGTGTGCCAGTCTTGACTCCTGGGTGTGCCACCTCTCTCTCATTCAGTGGGCCATAGAAAGCCTTTTTTTTTTTTTTTTTTAAATATTATTGGGTTTCTAAAGTCTCCCTTAAAAAACAAAAAATACATAAAAAAACAGTGGGAGAGTAATATTGCCCTTTCAGCTTGTGTGCCAGTCTTGACTCCTGGGTGTGCCACCTCTCTCTCTCATTCAGTGGGCCATAGAAAGGCTATTTATTTTTTTGGTTTTTTTAATATTATTTGGTTTCTAAAGTCTCCCTGAAAAAAAAAAAAAAAAAACTTAAACAGTGGGAGAGTAATATTGCCCTTTCAGCTTGTGTGCCAGTCTTGACTCCTGGGTGTGCCACCTCTCTCTCTCATTCAGTGGGCCATAGAAAGGCTATTTATTTTTTTGGTTTTTTTAATATTATTTGGTTTCTAAAGTCTCCCTGAAAAAAAAAAAAACATAAAAAAACAGTGGGAGAGTAATATTGCCCTTTCAGCTTGTGTGCCAGTCTTGACTCCTGGGTGTGCCACCTCTCTCTCTCATTCAGTGGGCCATAGAAAGGCTATTTATTTTTTTGGTTTTTTTAATATTATTTGGTTTCTAAAGTCTCCCTGAAAATAAAAAAAAAAAAACTTAAAAAAACAGTGGGAGAGTAATATTGCCCTTTCAGCTTGTGCGCCAGTCTTGACTCCTGGGTGTGCCACCTCTCTCTCTCTAATTGTGGGCCATAGAAAGCCTTTTTTTTTTTTTTTTTTTTTTTTTTTTAATATTATTTGGTTTCTAAAGTCTCCCTTAAAAAACAAAAAATACATAAAAAAACAGTGGGAGAGCAATATTGCCCTTTCAGCTTGTGTGCCAGTCTTGACTCCTGGGTGTGCCACCTCTCTCTCTCATTTAGTGGGCCATAGAAAGGCTATTTATTTTTTTGGTTTTTTTAATATTATTTGGTTTCTAAAGTCTCCCTGAAAAAAAAAAAACATAAAAAAACAGTGGGAGAGTAATATTGCCCTTTCAGCTTGTGTGCCAGTCTTGACTCCTGGGTGTGCCACCTCTCTCTCTCATTCAGTGGGCCATAGAAAGGCTATTTATTTTTTTGGTTTTTTTAATATTATTTGGTTTCTAAAGTCTCCCTGAAAATAAAAAAAAAAAAACTTAAAAAAACAGTGGGAGAGTAATATTGCCCTTTCAGCTTGTGTGCCAGTCTTGACTCCTGGGTGTGCCACCTCTCTCTCTCATTCAGTGGGCCATAGAAAGGCTATTTATTTTTTTGTTTTTTTTAATATTATTTGGTTTCTAAAGTCTCCCTGAAAAAAAAAAAAACATAAAAAAACAGTGGGAGAGTAATATTGCCCTTTCAGCTTGTGTGCCAGTCTTGACTCCTGGGTGTGCCACCTCTCTCTCTCATTCAGTGGGCCATAGAAAGGCTATTTATTTTTTTGGTTTTTTTAATATTATTTGGTTTCTAAAGTCTCCCTGAAAATAAAAAAAAAAACTTAAAAAAACAGTGGGAGAGTAATATTGCCCTTTCAGCTTGTGTGCCAGTCTTGACTCCTGGGTGTGCCACCTCTCTCTCTCATTCAGTGGGCCATAGAAAGGCTATTTATTTTTTTGGTTTTTTTAATATTATTTGGTTTCTAAAGTCTCCCTGAAAAAAAAACACATAAAAAAACAGTGGGAGAGTAATATTGCCCTTTCAGCTTGTGTGCCAGTCTTGACTCCTGGGTGTGCCACCTCTCTCTCTCATTCAGTGGGCCATAGAAAGGCTATTTATTTTTTTGGGTTTTTTAATATTATTTGGTTTCTAAAGTCTCCCTGAAAATAAAAAAAAAAAAACATAAAAAAACAGTGGGAGAGTAATATTGCCCTTTCAGCTTGTGCGCCAGTCTTGACTCCTGGGTGTGCCACCTCTCTCTCTCTAATTGTGGGCCATAGGAAGCCTTTTTTTGTTTGTTTGTTTTTTTATATTATTTGGTTTCTAAAGTCTCCCTTAAAAAACAAAAAATACATAAAAAAACAGTGGGAGAGTAATATTGCCCTTTCAGCTTGTGTGCCAGTCTTGACTCCTGGGTGTGCCACCTCTCTCTCTCATTCAGTGGGCCATAGAAAGGCTATTTATTTTTTTGGTTTTTTTAATATTATTTGGTTTCTAAAGTCTCCCTGAAAATAAAATAAAAAAAACTTAAAAAAACAGTGGGAGAGTAATATTGCCCTTTCAGCTTGTGCGCCAGTCTTGACTCCTGGGTGTGCCACCTCTCTCTCTCTAATTGTGGGCCATAGAAAGCCTTTTTTTTTTTTTTTTTTTTTTAATATTATTTGGTTTCTAAAGTCTCCCTTAGAAAAATAGATAAATAAATTAGGTGGGAGATTAATATTGACATTAGTGCTTGAGTGACAGTCCTGCGTGTGTGTCATCTCTGTGATTTTGTGCCACAGAAAACAGAGTGTGTAACATTGTGCCTGATTTTCCTTGTGGTCTCACCAACCTGTTAAGGGATATTGAAATCATACTGAAGTTATAGCTCACCGTGTAAGTTGTTTGACAGCAACAAATAAAGTTACTTTGGTTAAGATTTTAAAACAATGAGGAAGTCTGGTGCAAGAGGTCGTCGTGGGCGTTCATTGTCAGCTAGTAATGATGGTAGTGGTAGTGGAGCATCAGGTGGTCGTGGGGATAAAAATATTCCACCTAAGTCTGGAGCTGTGGAGCCAGTTTCGTCGTCAGGCTACACAAGGCCTCGAACGCTCTCTTTTCTGGGAGTAGGAAAACCGCTTTTAAAGGCGGAGCAGCAACAGCAAGTTTTGGCTTACATTGCAGACTCAGCCTCTAGCTCTTTTGCCTCCTCTTCCGAAACTGGTAAATGTAAAAGCAGCGCGTCGCTTGTGGATGTTCACGGTCAGGGACAAGTCGCTTCCTTGTCCTCCTCAGCAAAAACTACAACAAGAGAGAAGGATGCAGCAGGCGACACAACGGGTCACTCCATGGAGCTCTTTACACATACCGTCCCTGGCTTAGAAAGTGAAACATTTAACAGGCCATGCCCATTACAAGTATATTCTGACATGGAGTGCACTGATGCACAGCCACAGCCAGAGTACTATGCTGCTCCTTTGACTCAGACCACCACATTGCCCTCTCAGGGTACAGATCCACAATCAGACCCTGATGAGACTATGTTGCCCCGCCACGAACGCTATACCACCGACCGACACAGTGACACAGACGAAGTTGCACACGAGCTCGAAGAGGAGGTAATAGATGACCCAGTTATTGACCCCGATTGGCAGCCATTGGGGGAACAGGGTGCAGGCGGCAGTAGTTCAGAAGCGGAGGTGGAGGAGGGGCCGCAGCAGGCATCAACATCGCAACAGGTTCCATCTGCCGGGCCCGTATCTGGCCCAAAACGCGTGTCAAAGCCAAAACCTGTTGGAGGACAGCGTGGCCATCCGGTTAAAGCTCAGTCTGCAATCCCTGAAAAGGGATCCGAGTCTAGGAAGAGTGCAGTCTGGCATTTTTTTAAACAACATCCAACTGATCAGCGCAAAGTCATCTGTCAAAAATGTTCAACTAGCTTAAGCAGAGGTCAGAATCTGAAAAGTCTAAATACTAGTTGCATGCATAGACACTTAACCACCATGCATTTTCAAGCCTGGACTAACTACCAAACGTCCCTTAAGGTTGTAGCACCCTCAGCCAATGAAGCTAGTCAGCAACGCAACATCCCTTCCGTCACTGTAAGGCCACCATTTTCCGCACCACCGGCAGTATCTGTGCAGGTTTCTTTGCCAGCCAAAAGCAGTCAGGGTCAGGGAACCACCAGTTTTGTAGGAGAAAATATTGCATCTAGGGCACCGGCGGAAACAATACCGTCTCCAACCGTCTCTCAGTCTGCCATGTACACCGGCACACCCGAAAGTTCCACGATCTCCAGCTCTCCAGTCCAGCTCACCCTACATGAGACTCTGGTTAGAAAAAGGAAGTACTTATCCTCGCATCCGCGTACACAGGGTTTTAACGCCCACATAGCTAGACTAATCTCGTTAGAGATGATGCCCTACCGGTTAGTTGAAAGCGAAGCTTTCAAAGCCCTGATGGAGTACGCTGAACCACGATACGAGCTACCCAGTCGACACTTTTTTTCCAGAAAAGCCATCCCAGCCCTGCACCAGCATGTTAAACAGCGCATCGTCCATGCACTCAGGCAATCTGTGAGTACAAAGGTACACCTGACTACAGATGCATGGACCAGTAGGCATGGCCAGGGACGTTATGTGTCCATCATGGCACACTGGGTGAATGTGGTGGATGCAGGGTCCACAGGCGACATCAATTTAGGGACAGTTGTGCCTAGCCCACGGTCTAGGAAACAGTTGGCTGTAGGCGTTCGCACCCCCTCCTCCTCCTCCTCCTCGTCCTCCTGCAGAAGCTACAGCTCTTCCACAGAACGCAGTCTGCCAACCACTCCATCGGCAGATGACACTGTTGCACACCAGTTGTCCCATTATGGGCCAGCTACTGCCAAGCGTCAGCAGGCTGTATTGGCTATGAAGTGTTTGGGCGACAACAGACACACCGCGGAAGTTCTGTCTGAGTTCTTGCAACAAGAAACGCAGTCGTGGCTGGGCACAGTAGATCTTGAGGCAGGCAAGGTAGTGAGTGATAACGGAAGGAATTTCATGGCTGCCATCTCCCTTTCCCAACTGAAACACATTCCTTGCCTGGCTCACACCTTAAACCTGGTGGTGCAGTGCTTATTGAAAACTTATCCTGGGTTCTCCGACCTGCTCCTCAAAGTGCGTGCACTTTGCTCACATATCCGACGTTCGCCTGTACACGCCAGCCGTATGCAGACCTATCAGCGGTCTTTGAACCTTCCCCAGCATCGCCTAATCATAGACGTTGCAACAAGGTGGAACTCAACACTGCACATGCTTCAGAGACTGTGCGAACAGAGGCGTGCTGTTATTTATTTGTGGGAGGATACACGGGCAGGCAGTAGGATGGCAGACATGGAGTTGTTAGGTGTGCAGTGGTCTAAGATACAAGACATGTGTCAAGTCCTTCAGTGTTTTGAGGAATGCACACGGCTGGTTAGTGCAGACAACGCCGTAATAAGCATGAGCATCCCCCTAATGCGTCTGCTGATGCAAAGTTTGACGCACATAAAGGAGCAGGCGTCTGCACCAGAGGAAGAGGAAAGCCTTGATGACAGTCAGCCATTGTCTGGTCAGGGCAGTGTACAGGACGAGGTAGCGGGCAAAGAGGAGGTGGAGGACGAGGAGGATGATGGGGATGAGTATATTTTTAATGCCGAACCTTTCCCGGGGGCACAGGAAATTGGTTGCGTGTCACGGCCGGGTTCTGGTTTTTTGAGGGACACAAGTGACGTAGATTTGCCTGCAACTGCCCCTCAACCAATCACAACCGGAGATTTGACAACTGGAACTTTGGCCCACATGGCGGATTATGCCTTACGTATCCTAAAAAGGGACACACGCATTACGAAAATGATGCACGATGACGATTACTGGTTGGCCTGCCTCCTTGATCCACGCTATAAAGGCAAATTGCAAAATATTATGCCACATGAGAACTTGGAACTAATATTAGCAACCAAACAATCAACTCTTGTTGACCGTTTGCTTCAGGCATTCCCAGCACACAGCGCACGTGATCGTTCTCACACGAGCTCCAGGGGGCAGCAGACTAGGAGTGATAGGGGTGCACACATCAGAAGTGGCGTTGGACAGAGGGGTTTTCTGACCAGGTTGTGGAGTGATTTTGCTATGACCGCAGACAGGACAGGTACTGCTGCATCAATTGAAAGTGACAGGAGACAACATTTGTCCAGTATGGTTACTAACTATTTTTCATCCCTTATCGATGTTCTCCCTCAACCGTCATTCCCATTTGATTACTGGGCCTCCAAATTAGACACCTGGCCAGAATTGGCAGAATATGCATTGCAGGAGCTTGCTTGCCCGGCAGCAAGTGTCCTATCAGAAAGAGTATTCAGTGCTGCAGGTTCAATATTAACCGAAAAAAGGACTCGTCTGGCTACCCAAAATGTTGACGATCTAACATTCATTAAAATGAACCACAACTGGATTTCGAAATCTTTTGCCCCACCTTGCCCGGCCGACACCTAGCTTTCCTATGAAAAGCTCTTGCCTGTGAATTACTTTTCTAATGTCTAATTTGCTGCAGCTGATTGTACAGCATACGACATGTTTACACCTCCCTAAATGGCAAAACTCCCCACACGGGGCCGTGGTATCGCGACTTGGCGCAAGCACCCGTGAGACTGCTGTTTGTCTGAAGAGGTGGGTGTGCTCGCTTTTGGTTGACGGCATTGCTACTGGGTCCCTCATAGTACAATGTAGTGTCTCTGGCGGTGGCGGTGCGCACCCAACGTCAGACACACCGTTGTAACATGAGGGGCCCTGGGGCGGTCCCGCCGGCCTCAAGAGAGTTCCCCCCTACCCCAGCTCAAAATGTGCTCTACCACGTGCAAAATTATGTTGCACAGCTCCACCAATCTTTAGTCTATTCGCTGACATCATTCAATGTCTGGCACTGACAATACAAATTTGTAGACATCTATGATGCAACTTAAAGTAGTCTGTGTCTGTGTCCTATATTGGCACCATTAAATAGTTACTGCCAAATTACTATGTCAGAAACTCAGTAGATGAGCCCACCCCTGTACCTAAGTATGCCACCTTTTTTTTTGTTTTGGTTGTTTTGCGAGACATTAACATCTATTTATATTTTGGGAGTACTGGGACAGACACTCCTTGCACTACTCCTCCACTCACCACCAAGCTGCCTGTGTATCCATGTAACCGCTGTAAAGCTGCCATGAGCCTATTGTTTGTTATTTTAGGCCTTTGATAGCCTGTCTGCGGTCCCTACTTTAAATACTCCTCCACTCATCACCAGCTGCCTGCCCGTGTATCCATGTAACCGCTGTAAAACTGCCATGAGCCTATTGTTTGTTATTTTAGGCCTTTGATAGCCTGTCTGCGGTCCCTACTTTAAATACTCCTCCACTCATCACCAGCTGCCTGCCCGTGTATCCATGTAACCGCTGTAAAACTGCCATGAGCCTATTGTTTGTTATTTTAGGCCTTTGATAGCCTGTCTGCGGTCCCTACTTTAAATACTCCTCCACTCACCACCAAGCTGCCTGTGTATCCATGTAACCGCTGTAAAACTGCCATGAGCCTATTGTTTGTTATTTTAGGCCTTTGATAGCCTGTCTGCGGTCCCTACTTTAAATACTCCTCCACTCATCACCAGCTGCCTGCCCGTGTATCCATGTAACCGCTGTAAAACTGCCATGAGCCTATTGTTTGTTATTTTAGGCCTTTGATAGCCTGTCTGCGGTCCCTACTTTAAATACTCCTCCACTCATCACCAGCTGCCTGCCCGTGTATCCATGTAACCGCTGTAAAACTGCCATGAGCCTATTGTTTGTTATTTTAGGCCTTTGATAGCCTGTCTGCGGTCCCTACTTTAAATACTCCTCCACTCATCACCAGCTGCCTGCCCGTGTATCCATGTAACCGCTGTAAAACTGCCATGAGCCTATTGTTTGTTATTTTAGGCCTTTGATAGCCTGTCTGCGGTCCCTACTTTAAATACTCCTCCACTCATCACCAGCTGCCTGCCCGTGTATCCATGTAACCGCTGTAAAACTGCCATGAGCCTATTGTTTGTTATTTTAGGCCTTTGATAGCCTGTCTGCGGTCCCTACTTTAAATACTCCTCCACTCACCACCAAGCTGCCTGTGTATCCATGTAACCGCTGTAAAACTGCCATGAGCCTATTGTTTGTTATTTTAGGCCTTTGATAGCCTGTCTGCGGTCCCTACTTTAAATACTCCTCCACTCATCACCAGCTGCCTGCCCGTGTATCCATGTAACCGCTGTAAAACTGCCATGAGCCTATTGTTTGTTATTTTAGGCCTTTGATAGCCTGTCTGCGGTCCCTACTTTAAATACTCCTCCACTCATCACCAGCTGCCTGCCCGTGTATCCATGTAACCGCTGTAAAACTGCCATGAGCCTATTGTTTGTTATTTTAGGCCTTTGATAGCCTGTCTGCGGTCCCTACTTTAAATACTCCTCCACTCATCACCAGCTGCCTGCCCGTGTATCCATGTAACCGCTGTAAAACTGCCATGAGCCTATTGTTTGTTATTTTAGGCCTTTGATAGCCTGTCTGCGGTCCCTGCTTTAAATACTCCTCCACTCACCACCAAGCTGCCTGTGTATCCATGTAACCGCTGTAAAACTGCCATGAGCCTATTGTTTGTTATTTTAGGCCTTTGATAGCCTGTCTGCGGTCCCTACTTTAAATACTCCTCCACTCATCACCAGCTGCCTGCCCGTGTATCCATGTAACCGCTGTAAAACTGCCATGAGACTATTGTTTGTTATTTTAGGCTTTTGATAGCCTGTCTGCGGTCCCTACTTTAAATACTCCTCCACTCATCACCAGCTGCCTGCCCGTGTATCCATGTAACCGCTGTAAAACTGCCATGAGCCTATTGTTTGTTATTTTAGGCCTTTGATAGCCTGTCTGCGGTCCCTACTTTAAATACTCCTCCACTCACCACCAAGCTGCCTGTGTATCCATGTAACCGCTGTAAAACTGCCATGAGCCTATTGTTTGTTATTTTAGGCCTTTGATAGCCTGTCTGCGGTCCCTACTTTAAATACTCCTCCACTCATCACCAGCTGCCTGCCCGTGTATCCATGTAACCGCTGTAAAACTGCCATGAGCCTATTGTTTGTTATTTTAGGCCTTTGATAGCCTGTCTGCGGTCCCTACTTTAAATACTCCTCCACTCATCACCAGCTGCCTGCCCGTGTATCCATGTAACCGCTGTAAAACTGCCATGAGCCTATTGTTTGTTATTTTAGGCCTTTGATAGCCTGTCTGCGGTCCCTACTTTAAATACTCCTCCACTCATCACCAGCTGCCTGCCCGTGTATCCATGTAACCGCTGTAAAACTGCCATGAGCCTATTGTTTGTTATTTTAGGCCTTTGATAGCCTGTCTGCGGTCCCTACTTTAAATACTCCTCCACTCACCACCAAGCTGCCTGTGTATCCATGTAACCGCTGTAAAACTGCCATGAGCCTATTGTTTGTTATTTTAGGCCTTTGATAGCCTGTCTGCGGTCCCTACTTTAAATACTCCTCCACTCATCACCAGCTGCCTGCCCGTGTATCCATGTAACCGCTGTAAAACTGCCATGAGCCTATTGTTTGTTATTTTAGGCCTTTGATAGCCTGTCTGCGGTCCCTACTTTAAATACTCCTCCACTCATCACCAGCTGCCTGCCCGTGTATCCATGTAACCGCTGTAAAACTGCCATGAGCCTATTGTTTGTTATTTTAGGCCTTTGATAGCCTGTCTGCGGTCCCTACTTTAAATACTCCTCCACTCATCACCAGCTGCCTGCCCGTGTATCCATGTAACCGCTGTAAAACTGCCATGAGCCTATTGTTTGTTATTTTAGGCCTTTGATAGCCTGTCTGCGGTCCCTACTTTAAATACTCCTCCACTCACCACCAAGCTGCCTGTGTATCCATGTAACCGCTGTAAAACTGCCATGAGCCTATTGTTTGTTATTTTAGGCCTTCGAAGCCTGTCTGCGGTCCCTCCTTCCACTAGGCCTCCACTGACCAGACCACTGCTGCCCGTGTACCCCTGGAACCAATTTTAAAGTGCCTACAGCCAGCCCATTTTATTGTGTTAGGCCTTCGAAGCCTGTCTGCGGTCCCTCCTTCCACTAGGCCTCCACTGACCAGACCACTGCTGCCCGTGTACCCCTGGAACCAATTTTAAAGTGCCTACAGCCAGCCCATTTTATTGTGTTAGGCCTTCGAAGCCTGTCTGCGGTCCCTCCTTCCAATAGGCCTACACTGACAAAGGTACACCTGACAAGACACATGGACCTGTAGGCATGGCCACGGAAGGTTACGTGTCCTTTGTGGCTCAATGGGTTAATGTATTGGATGCATGGTCCACACAGGGGACAGCCTGCTAAGTCTGTATGCAGTCCCTAATTCAAGTTGTCCTCAACTGAATAAAGCTGAGCTTCTACCTTCTGGCTCTCATTAAGTGTTTTTTAAAAAACAAAATGGTGGTTAGGGCCTACTAACGGCTTCTGCCCCTCCCTGGTGTTGCCCTCAACTGAATAAAGCTGAGCTTCTACCTTCCAGCTCTGATTAACTGCTGTTTTTAAACACATTGCTGGTTCCGGCCTACTAACGGTGTCTGCCCCTGCCTGGTGTTGCCCTCAACTGAATAAAGCTGAGCTTCAACCTTCTGGCTCTCATTAAGTGTTTTTTAAAAAACAAAATGGTGGTTAGGGCCTACTAACGGCTTCTGCCCCTCCCTGGTGTTGCCCTCAACTGAATAAAGCTGAGCTTCTACCTTCCGGCTCTGATTAACTGCTGTTTTTAAACACATTGCTGGTTCCGGCCTACTAACGGTGTCTGCCCCTGCCTGGTGTTGCCCTCAACTGAATAAAGCTGAGCTTCAACCTTCTGGCTCTCATTAAGTGTTTTTTAAAAAACAAAATGGTGGTTAGGGCCTACTAACGGCTTCTGCCCCTCCCTGGTGTTGCCCTCAACTGAATAAAGCTGAGCTTCTACCTTCCGGCTCTGATTAACTGCTGTTTTTAAACACATTGCTGGTTCCGGCCTACTAACGGCTTCTGCCCCTGCCTGGTGTTGCCCTCAACTGAATAAAGCTGAGCTTCAACCTTCTGGCTCTCATTAAGTGTTTTTTAAAAAACAAAATGGTGGTTAGGGCCTACTAACGGCTTCTGCCCCTCCCTGGTGTTGCCCTCAACTGAATAAAGCTGAGCTTCTACCTTCCGGCTCTGATTAACTGCTGTTTTTAAACACATTGCTGGTTCCGGCCTACTAACGGTGTCTGCCCCTGCCTGGTGTTGCCCTCAACTGAATAAAGCTGAGCTTCAACCTTCTGGCTCTCATTAAGTGTTTTTTAAAAAACAAAATGGTGGTTAGGGCCTAGTAACGGCTTCTGCCCCTCCCTGGTGTTGCCCTCAACTGAATAAAGCTGAGCTTCTACCTTCCGGCTCTGATTAACTGCTGTTTTTAAACACATTGCTGGTTCCGTCCTACTAACGGTGTCTGCCCCTGCCTGGTGTTGCCCTCAACTGAATAAAGCTGAGCTTCAACCTTCTGGCTCTCATTAAGTGTTTTTTAAAAAACAAAATGGTGGTTCCGGCCTACTAACGGTGTCTGCCCCTGCCTGGTGTTGCCCTCAACTGAATAAAGCTGAGCTTCAACCTTCTGGCTCTCATTAAGTGTTTTTTAAAAAACAAAATGGTGGTTAGGGCCTACTAACGGCTTCTGCCCCTCCCTGGTGTTGCCCTCAACTGAATAAAGCTGAGCTTCTACCTTCCGGCTCTGATTAACTGCTGTTTTTAAACACATTGCTGGTTCCGGCCTACTAACGGCTTCTGCCCCTCCCTGGTGTTGCCCTCAACTGAATAAAGCTGAGCTTCTACCTTCCGGCTCTGATTAACTGCTGTTTTTAAACACATTGCTGGTTACGGCCTAATAACGGTGTCTGCCCCTGCCTGGTGTTGCCCTCAACTGAATAAAGCTGAGCTTCAACCTTCTGGCTCTCATTAAGTGTTTTTTAAAAAACAAAATGGTGGTTCCGGCCTACTAACGGTGTCTGCCCCTGCCTGGTGTTGCCCTCAACTGAATAAAGCTGAGCTTCAACCTTCTGGCTCTCATTAAGTGTTTTTTAAAAAACAAAATGGTGGTTAGGGCCTACTAACAGCTTCTGCCCCTCCCTGGTGTTGCCCTCAACTGAATAAAGCTGAGCTTTTACCTTCCGGCTCTGATTAACTGCTGTTTTTAAACACATTGCTGGTTCCGGCCTACTAACGGTGTCTGCCCCTGCCTGGTGTTGCCCTCAATTGAATAAAGCTGAGCTTCAACCTTCTGGCTCTCATTAAGTGTTTTTTAAAAAACAAAATGGTGGTTAGGGCCTACTAACGGCTTCTGCCCCTCCCTGGTGTTGCCCTCAACTGAATAAAGCTGAGCTTCTACCTTCCGGCTCTGATTAACTGCTGTTTTTAAACACATTGCTGGTTCCGGCCTACTAACGGCTTCTGCCCCTGCCTGGTGTTGCCCTCAACTGAATAAAGCTGAGCTTCAACCTTCTGGCTCTCATTAAGTGTTTTTTAAAAAACAAAATGGTGTTTAGGGCCTACTAACGGTGTCTGCCCCTCCCTGGTGTTGCCCTCAACTGAATAAAGCTGAGCTTCAACCTTCTGGCTCTCATTAAGTGTTTTTTAAAAAACAAAATGGTGGTTAGGGCCTACTAACGGTGTCTGCCCCTCCCTGGTGTTGTCCTCAACTGAACAAAGCTGAGCTTCCACATTCTGGCTTTCGGCCTATACTATCAGATATTAAACTGCATTTGGCCTACTAGTGTGGTTAGGCCCTTGAAACAGTGTCTGCTGCTCTTGGGTTTGCTACTCCACTGAACAAAGCAATGCCGCCTGTTTAGTCCTGTTACCAATTTTGATCTGCATTTAGCCTACTTTATTCTTTGGCCCTATATCTGTTTCCTCCTCATCCTGCCCATTGCCCAGCCACTGCTAGATGAGTCTGCTGGTACATTGACCTAGACCACTACATTCCCCTTGTACTCTACACAGCCAGAATCTGACCCTGCTGAAAGTAAGGTTCCCCTTCCCGCATATTATACCACCTTACACAGGGACAAAGAGGAAGGTGCAGATGAAAGTGCAGGTTCCTTCATCAGGTGGGGGGGCATACTCGTTGGCGACGTCACTGGCACAGGGCCACTCAGAGTACGCAAAAGTGTCGCTGCTGGTGGGAGGCGCCCCCGCCATGCAAACACACCGCCGTACTTTGAGGGGCCCTGTGCCAGTGCCAATGCGAACGAGTGGGCCCCCCCTGCTTGCTCAGGATCACAGCACTTGCAACGTTGAAATACTTACCTCTCCCTGCTCCACCGCCATGACGTAGTCCATGTTTCCTGGGCCCACTAAAACCTTGAACCAGCCCTACCCCCACAACTTTTGCCAAATGACCCCCAATTTCCAGTGCCCAACTATTATTATAAAGTTAATTAAGATTGACAAGCTTCAGAAAACAAGAATGGATGTTTTTGGCAGTAAAATGTGCACTGTAGGTGTTTTCCTGGCCTCCACTCACTGCCGGCTATGCCTCCCCATTGACTTGCATTGGGTTTCGTGTTTCGGTCGATCCCCGACTTTTAGCGATAATCGGCCGACTTCACTCGACTCGACTCTGGACTAAATCGGGTTTCACAAAACCAGACTCGATCTTAAAGAAATGAAAGTCGCTCAACCCTAATGGTAACAAATTGCAATCTTTCGAGACTACTCAGGTCCCTTCATCAGGCATAGACTAATAGAAATTCTGAAGAATCACATATTTATGCACGACACAGCACAGAAATAATTCCATAGATAAGACAGGTGACGTGAAGCAGAACTACCATAATGTGAGTGATAAACAGTTATGTCCATAAATATTGGAACAGTTCATAGATAAGGAATGAGAATGTTTTATTGTCCTCTGATTTGGGTATGGTTCTATGTTATGATGCTCCCACACGGTCTGAGGAGCAAATTCCTTAGTTGATGTAAAAAGACATAAATCCATGTGACACAGTCATTCCTGCACTGAGTGTGTCAAAGGTCTATAAAGTTACCACTCAACACTGAATCTGTGGCCCCAGTTCAGCTCAGTGTATCCTGGATTCATGGCTGAACAGTCGCATCATGTCACTGCTAAGCCATGTAATACAGATGTAGCAGAACTGGACTTCTTTGTGGGACAAATGGATTGTGGTCAGACATAAGAGGAATATGTGTTTTTTATTTTCATTTTTACAGTAATATATGGGAAAATGAGGGTAAGGTGTGTTTATTTCAATTAAATGACTTTATTCTTGCCTTGTCTTTTTTACAATATGACTATTGGGTTAGTAATTGGGGCATCTTTTAGATGCCTCTGCATTACTAACCCCTGGATTTGATGTCAGCTGGCAATACAAAGCTGTCATCAACCCCAATCCCCATATTATCCCACTTGCCACTGTACAAGGGCAAGTGGGAATTGCGAGGCTAAAAGCTAGATTTGGTGCATCTTATGGATGTGCCATTTCTGGAGCAGCTGAGAGCTGATATTGGTAGCCTGGGAGGGGGGAAAAATCCCTAGTCCATTACCAGGCAATAAATATCAACCCACACCTGTCTGTTTAGCCTTACCAAGTAAGAGTTTATAGGGGGACCTGCGTCATTTTTTTTCTGGGATCCCCATAAACTAACCAGTAAAGACTAAGCAAACAGCTGTGACCTGTTATTAATAACTTGGGAGTCTTCTGGGATATTGTCCTCTTTACCAGATTAGTAACATCAGCCCCCAGCCGTTTGCTTTCCTCTGCTGGTTATTAAAATTATGCTGGAGCCCACGCCAATATTTTATTTAATTCTTAATTTTACACATGATGTACACAGCGGGTGCTGAATACATCTCCCATCATTGTCTCCTTGTTGCGTTGAGCTCAATGCTCCCCCTATTAGTCCCTGGAATCTGATGGCCTACCTGACAGCGGAGATTGGCACCCTAATATTGCGATGTGACTCAACGACTGCTAGCCTTTCAATCCCTTGAACTCCCTATTCACACACAAAGGACACAAAACAGAAAACAGAAATGCACTTGGATCCAGTGCATCTGTATCAAATTGAGCACACCTGTTCCCTAAAGAGTTTGAATCTCTACTATTGATTATATACAGCCTAGATCTCCACTATTGTAATCTAAGTGAAAGAAAGAATCTGCTTAAATAACTTGTGAAATCAAAAGCAGCAATAAATATGTAATAATAGCCTGTCATATAAACCATCTAACAATCTAACAGCAATTGTGTGGCAGTATGGAATAATAGCCTCTAATTAGGGTTGAGCGACTTTCATTTTTTAAAGATCGAGTCGGGTTTTGTGAAACCCGACTTTGTCCAGAGTCGAGTCGAGTGCAGTCGGCCGATTATCGCTAAAAGTCGGGGATCGACCGAAACACGAAACCCAATGCAAGTCAATGGGGAAGCATAGTCGGCAGTGAGTGGAGGCCAGGAAAACACCTACAGTGCCCATTTTAATGCCAAAAACATCCATTCTTGTTTCTGAATCTTGTCAATCTTAATTAACTTTATAATAATAGTTGTTCAATGGAACTTGGGGGTCATTTGGCAAAAGTTGTGGGGGGGTAGGGCTGGTTCAAGGTTTTAGTGGGCCGAGGAATCGTGGACTACGTCACGGCGGTGGAGCAGGGAGAGGTAAGTATTTAAACGTTGCAAGTGCTGTGATCCTGAGCAAGCAGGGGGGCACACTTGTTCGCATTGGCACTGGCACAGGGCCCCTCAAAGTACAGCGGTGTGTTTGCACGGCGGGGGCGCCTCCCACCAGCAGCGACACTTTTGCGTACTCTGAGGGGCCCTGTGCCAGTGACGTCGCCAACGAGTATGCCCCCCCACCTGATGAAGGAACCTGCACTTTCATCTGCACCTTCCTCTTTGCCCCTGTGTAAGGTGGTATAACATGCGGGAAGGGGAACCTTACTTTCAGCAGGGTCAGATTCTGGCTGTGTAGAGTGCAAGGGGAATGTAGTGGTCTAGGTCAATGTACCAGCAGACTCATCTAGCAGTGGCTGGGCAATGGGCAGGATGAGGAGGAAACAGATATAGGGCCAAAGAATAAAGTAGGCTAAATGCAGTTCAAAATTGGTAACAGGACTAAACAGGCGGCATTGCTTTGTTCAGAGGAGTAGCAAACCCAGGAGCAGCAGACACTGTTTTAAGGGCCCAAACACACTAATAGGCCAAATGCAGTTTAATATCTGATACTATAGGCCGAAAGCCAGAAGGTGGAAGCTCAGCTTTATTCAGTTGAGGGCAAACACCAGGGAGGGGCAGACACCGTTAGTAGGCCCTAACCACCAATTTTTAAAAACACAGCACTTAATGAGAGCCAGAAGGTTGAAGCTCAGCTTTATTCAGTTGAGGACAAACACCAGGCAGGGGCAGACACCGTTTGTAGGCCATAACCAAAGTTGAAGGCCAAATGCAGTTTAATATCTGATACTATAGGCCGAAAGCCAGAAGGTGGAAGCTCAGCTTTATTCAGTTGAGGGCAAACACCAGGGAGGGGCAGACACCGTTAGTAGGCCCTAACCACCAATTTTTAAAAACACAGCACTTAATGAGAGCCAGAAGGTTGAAGCTCAGCTTTATTCAGTTGAGGACAAACACCAGGCAGGGGCAGACACCGTTAGTAGGCCGTAACCAAAGTTGAAGGCCAAATGCAGTTTAATTTCTGATACTATAGGCCGAAAGCCAGAAGGTGGAAGCTCCGATTTAGACAGTGGAGGACAATTTGAATTAGGGACTGCAGACAGACTTAGTAGGCTGTCCCCTGTGGACCATGCATCCACCACATTTACCCATTGCGCCTTAATGGACACGTAATCTTCCGTGGCCATGCCTACAGGTCCATGCGTCTGTTGTCAGGTGCACCTTTGTACTCACATATTGCCAGAGTGCATGGACAATGCGGTCTTTTACATGCTGGTGGAGGGTTGGGATGGCTTTTCTCGCAAAAGAAGTGTCGACTGGTTAGCTTGTAGCGTGATACAGCGTAGTCCATCATGGCCTTATTAATAGTAAATAAAATATATAACTAGGCTCTATGAACTTTTAAATAGGTTCCAGGGGTACACGGGCAGCATTGGTGTGGTCAGTGGAGGAGTATTGCAAGTAGGGGCCGCAGACAGGCTAACAAAGGCCTAAAATAACAAACAATAGGCAGGCATGGCAGTTTTAAATCGGTTACATGGATACACAGGCAGGCACTCCAGGCAGCATTGTGGTCAGTGGAGGAGTATTGCAAGTAGGGGCCACAGACAGGCTATCAAAGGCCTAAAATAACAAACAATAGGCAGGCATGGCAGTTTTAAATCGGTTACATGGATACACAGGCAGGCACTCCAGGCAGCATTGTGGTCAGTGGAGGAGTATTGCAAGTAGGGGCCACAGACAGGCTATCAAAGGCCTAAAATAACAAACAATAGGCAGGCATGGCAGTTTTAAATCGGTTACATGGATACACAGGCAGGCAGCATTGTGGTCAGTGGAGGAGTATTGCAAGTAGGGGCCGCAGACAGGCTATCAAAGGCCTAAAATAACAAACAATAGGCAGGCATGGCAGTTTTAAATCGGTTACATGGATACACAGGCAGGCAGCATTGTGGTCAGTGTAGGAGTATTGCAAGAAGTGTCTGACACAGTTAGTACTCCCAAAAAATAAATAGATGTTAATGTCTCGCAAAACAACTATAAATAAAAAAAGGGTGGCGTGCTTAGGTACAGGGGTGGGCTCATCTGCAGAGTTTATGACAAAGTAATTTGGCAGTAAATTAGTATTTACTGGTGTCAATATAGGACACTGACCCAGACTACTGTAACTATCATCATAGATGTCAACAAATTGGTATTGATTGTCAGTGCCAGGCATTGAATGATGTCAGCGCATAGACTAAACATTGGTGGAGCTGTGCGAGATAATTTGGCACGTGGTAGAGCACAGTTTGAGCTGGGGGGGGAACTCTCTTGTGGCCGGCGGTACCGCCCCAGGGCCCCTCATGTTACAACGGTGTGTCTGACGTTGGGTGCGCACCACCACCGCCAGAGACACTACATTGTACTATGAGGGACCCAGTGGCAGTGCCGTCGACCAAAAGCGAGCAAACCCACCTCTTCTGACAAACAGCACTGTAACTCACGGGTGCTTGCGCCAAGTGTCGAGAGTGAGACAACGGCCCCGTGGGGGTAGTTTTCCCATTGGGGGATGTGTAAACATGTCGGATGCTGGTCAAACAGCTGCTGCAAATTAACAGATTGGAACACTCAGTAAGACCAGTCCACAAGCAAGACCTTTTTATAGGAAAGCTAGGTGTCAGCCGGGAAAGGTGGGGCAAAATAATTTGAAATCCAGGAGTGGTTCATTTTAATGAAGGTGAGATCATCCACATTTTGGGTAGCCAGACGAGTCCTTTTTTCGGTTAATATTGAACCAGCAGCACTGAATACTCTTTCTGATAGCACACTAGCTGCTGGGCAAGCAAGCTCCTGCAACGCATATTCTGCCAATTCAGGCCAGGTGTCTAATTTGGATGCCCAGTAATCAAATGGGAATGACGGTTGAGGGAGAACATCAATAAGGGCTGAAAAATAGTTAGTAACCATACTGGACAAATGTTGTCTCCTGTCACTTTGAATAGATGCTGCCGTACCTGTCCTGTCTGCTGTCATTGCGAAATCACTCCACAACCTGGTCAGAAAACCCCTCTGTCCAACGCCACTTCTGATCTGTGCACCCCTAACACCTCTGCCCTGTAGCCCCCTGCAGCTCGTGTGAGAACCATCACCGGCGCTGTGTGCTGGGAATGCCTGAATCAAACGGTCTACAAGAGTAGCTTGTTTGGTTGCTAATATTTGTTCGAGGTTCTCATGTGGCATAATATTTTGCAATTTGCCTTTATAGCGAGGGTCAAGGATGCAGGCCAACCAGTAATCGTCATCGCTCATCATTTTAATAATGCGTGGGTCCTTTTTGAGGATACGTAAGGCATAATCCGCCATGTGGGCCAAAGTTCCAGTTGGCAAATCTGCGGTTGTGCTGGTTTGAGGGGCAGTTACAGGCAAATCTACGTCACTTGTCTCCCTTACAAAAACAGAACCCGGCCTTGCAACGCCACTAATTTCTGTTGGCCCAGGAGAAGCTTCCTCATTAAGAAAGTACTCATCCCCATCATCCTCCTCGTCCTCCTCCTCCTCTTCGCCCGCTACCGCGTCCTCTACACGGCCCTGACCAGACAATGGCTGACTGTCATCAAGGCTTTCCTCTTCCTCGGCTGCAGACGCCTGCTCCTTTATGTGCGTCAAACTTTGCATCAGCAGACACATTAGGGGGATGCTCATGCTCATTATTGCGTTGTCTGCACTAACCAGCCGTGTGCATTCCTCAAAACACTGAAGGACTTGACACAGGTCTTGTAGCTTCGACCACTGCACACCTGACAACTCCATGTCTGCCATCCAACTGCCTGCCCGTGTATCCTCCCACAAATACATAACAGCACGCCTCTGTTCGCACACTCTCTGAAGCATGTGCAGTGTGGAGTTCCACCTTGTTGCAACGTCGATGATTAGGCGATGCTGAGGAAGGTTCAAAGAACGCTGATAGTTCTGCATACGGCTGGAGTGTACAGGCGAACGGCGGATATGCGAGCAAAGTCTGCGCACTTTGAGGAGCAGGTCGGGTAACCCCGGATAACTTTTCAGGAAGCAGTGCACCACCAGGTTTAAGGTGTGAGCCAGGCAAGGAATGTGTTTCAGTTGGGAAAGGGCTATGGCAGCCATGAAATTCCTTCCGTTATCACTCACTACCTTGCCTGCCTCAAGATGTACAGTGCCCAGCCATGACTGAGTTTCTTTCTGCAAGAACTCGGACAGAACTTCCGCGGTGTGTCTGTTGTCGCCCAAACACTTCATTGCCAATACAGCCTGCTGACGCTTGCCACTAGCTGTCCCATAATTGCACACCTGGTGTGCAACAGTGGCAGCTGCGGATGGAGTGGATGTGCGACTGCAGTCTGTGGACAAGCTCTCGCTTCTGCAGGAGGAGGAGGAAGAGGAGGAGGGGGGGCGAACGCCTACAGCCAACTCTTTCCTTGACCGTGGGCTAGGCAGAACTGTCTCAATATTGCTGTCCCCTGTGGAGCCTGCATCCACCACATTCACCCAGTGTGCCGTGATGGACACGTAACGTCCCTGGCCATGCCTACTGGTCCATGCATCTGTTGTCAGGTGCACCTTTGTAGTCACAGACTGCCTGAGTGCATGGACGATGCCGTCTTTAACATGCTGTTGGAGGGCTGGGATGGCTTTTCTTGAAAAGAAGTGCCGACTGGGTAGCTCGTAGCGTGGTACAGCGTAGTCCATCAGCACTTTGAAAGCTTCGCTTTCAACTAACCGGTAGGGCATCATCTCTAATGAGATTAGTCTAGCAATGTGGGCGTTCAAACCCTGTGTACGCGGATGTGAGGATGAGTACTTCCTTTTCCTAACAAGAGTCTCATGTAGGGTGAGCTGGACTGGAGAGCTGGAGATTGTGGAACTAGCGGTGGTGCCGGTGGACATGGGTGAGTGAGAGAGGGTTGGAGATGGTATTCTTGCCGGTGCCCTACATGCAGTGTTTCCTACTACTAACCTGGTGATTCCCTGACTGCTTTGGCCTGGCGACGAAAGCTGCACAGATACTGCAGGTGGTGTGGGAAATGGTCGGCTTACAGAGAGGGAAGGGATGTAGCGTTGCTGACTAGCTTCATTGGCCGAGGGTGCTGCAACCTTTAGGGACGTTTGGTAGTTAGTCCAGGCTTGCAAATGCATGGTGGATAAATGTCTATGCATGCAACTTGTATTTAGACTTTTAAGATTCTGACCTCTGCTTAAGGTTGTTGAACATTTTTGACAGATGACTTTGCGCTGATCATTTGGATGTTGTTTAAAAAAATGCCAGACTGCACTCTTTCTACTATCGGATACCTTTTCAGGCATTGCAGACTGAGCTTCTTTAACCGGATGGCCACGCTGTCCTCCAACTGGTTTTGGTTTTGCCACGCGTTTTTGGCCAGATACGGGCCCGGTAGATGGAACCTGTTGTGATGTTGATGCCTGCTGCGGCTCCTCCTCCTCCGCTTCAGAACTACTGCCGCCTGCACCCTGTTCCCCCAATGGCTGCCAATCGGGGTCCACAACTGGGTCATCTATGACCTCCTCTTCTATGTTGTGTGCAACTTCGTCTGTGTCACCGTGTAAGCCGGTGGTATTGCGTTCGTGACGGAGCACCATAGTCTCCGCTGGTTTTGATTCTGCCTCAGTACACTGCGAGGGCAATGTTCTGGTCTGAGTCAAAGGAACAGCATAGTAATCTGGCTGTGGCTGTGCATCTGTGCACTCCATGTCCGATTCAACTTCTAATGGGCATAGCCTGTTAACTGTTTCACTGTGTAACCCAGGAACGGTATGTGTAAAGAGCTCCATGGAGTAACCTGTTGTGTCGACTGACGCATCCTTCACTGTTGTTTTTAGTGAAGGACACAAGGAAGCGACTTGTTCCTGACCGGGAGCATCCACTGACGATGCACTGCTCTGACATTTGGCACTTTCCAAGGAGGAGGCGAAAGAGTTAGAGGCAGAGTCAGCAATGAAAGCCAATACTTGTTCCTCCTGCTCCGGCTTCAAAAGTGGTTTTCCTACTCCCAGAAAAGAGAGCGTTCGAGGCCTTGTGTAGCCAGACAACGAACCTGGCTCAACAACTCGAGACTTAGGTGCTGTACTGCTTTTACCACGACCACCTGATGCTCCACCACCACTACCATCATTACCAGCTGACAATGACCGCCCACGGCCACGACCTCTTCCACTAGACTTCCTCATTGTTTGCAAAACGTAACCAAAGTAACGCTATTTGTTACTGTAAAACAACTTATCAGGTGAACTCAAACTTCTGTAGGATTTATATATACCTTTATAGGTGCCTGACACTGAAAGGAAAATCAGGCCCAATGTTACACACTAGGTTTTCTGTGCCCCAATAATTTGAGACAGATGGCACACACAGGACCAGCACTCAAGCAGAAATGCCAATCTTAATCTCCCACTATTTTTTTTTTTTTTCTGGGAGAATTTACCCTAAAAAAAAAAATGGCCAAGTATTACACAGTGTTTTCGGTGGCACACAATGAGAGACAGATACCACACACAGCAATGGCACGGAGACAGACTTGCCAATATTTATCTCCCACTAATTTTTTTTTTGGAAAAGGGAGAATGTACCCCCCCAAAAAAAAAATGGCCAAGTATTACACAGTGTTTTCGGTGCCACACAATGACAGACAGATGCCACACACAGCAATGGCACGGAGGCAGACTTGCCAATATTTATCTCCCACTAATTTTTTTTGGGGAAAAGGGAGAATGTACCCAAAAAAACAAAAAAATGGCCAAGTATTACACAGTGTTTTCGGTGACACACAATGAGAGACAGATGCCACACACAGCAATGGCACGGAGGCAGACTTGCCAATATTTATCTCCCACTAATTTTTTTTTTGGAAAAGGGAGAATGTACCCAAAAAAAAAAAAAAAATGGCCAATAATTACACAGTGTTTTCGGTGGCACACAATGAGAGACAGATACCACACACAGCAATGGCACGGAGGCAGACTTGCCAATATTTATCTCCCACTAATTTTTTTTTGGGAAAAGGGAGAATTTAGCACAAAAAAAAAAATGGCCAAGTATTACACAGTGTTTTCGGTGCCACACAATGAGAGACAGATGCCACACACAGCAATGGCACGGAGGCAGACTTGCCAATATTTATCTCCCACTAATTTTTTTGGGGGAAAAGGGAGAATGTACCCAAAAAAAAATGGCCAAGTATTACACAGTGTTTTCGGTGCCACACAATGACAGACAGATGCAAAACACAGCAATGGCACGGAGGCAGACTTGCCAATATTTATCTCCCACTAATTTTTGTGGGGGAAAAGGGAGAATTTAGCAAAAAAAAAAAAAAATGGCCAAGTATTACACAGTGTTTTCGGTGGCACACAATGAGAGACAGATACCTGTTATGACCCCAATGGCGAGGGTCTCAGAGGAACGTGGAAGTCTGCAGAATACAAAAATCCAGCTCATAGGGCAGTGGTAACTGGGTTGACCATATATCTACTCCTAACGCCAACACTAGAAGTAGCCGGGGATCATTCCTACGTTGATTCTAGATGACACGCGCCAGCCGGAGAATCTAGCTACCCCTAGTAGAGGAAAACAAAGACCTTTCTTGCCTCCAGAGAAGGGGACCCCAAAGCTGGATAGAAGCCCCCCACAAATAATGACGGTTAGGTAAGAGGAAATGACAAACACAGAAATGAACCAGGTTTAGCACAGAGAGGCCCGCTTACTGATAGCAGAATAAAGAAAGGTAACTTATATGGTCAACAAAAACCCTATCAAAATCCACACTGGAAATTCAAGAACCCCCGAACCGTCTAACGGTCCGGGGGGAGAACACCAGCCCCCTAGAGCTTCCAGCAAAGGTCAGGATATAGATTTGGAACAAGCTGGACAAAAATACAAAAACAAAACAAATAGCAAAAAGCAAAAGGCAGACTTAGCTGATATAACTGGAACCAGGATCAGTAGACAAGAGCACAGCAGACTAGCTCTGATAACTACGTTGCCAGGCATTGAACTGAAGGTCCAGGGAGCTTATATAGCAACACCCCTAACTAACGACCCAGGTGCGGATAAAAGGAATGACAGAAAAACCAGAGTCAAAAAACTAGTAACTACTAGAGGGAGCAAAAAGCAAATTCACAACAGTACCCCCCCCTTAGTGAGGGGTCACCGAACCCTCACCACGACCACCAGGGCGATCAGGATGAGCGGCATGAAAGGCACGAACTAAATCGGCCGCATGAACATCAGAGGCGACCACCCAGGAATTATCCTCCTGACCATAGCCCTTCCACTTGACCAGGTACTGAAGCCTCCGCCTGGAGAGGCGAGAATCCAAGATCTTCTCCACCACGTACTCCAACTCGCCCTCAACCAACACCGGAGCAGGAGGCTCAGCAGAAGGAACTACAGGCACAATGTACCGCCGCAACAAGGACCTATGAAATACATTGTGAATAGCAAACGACACAGGAAGATCCAGACGAAATGATACAGGATTAAGGATTTCCAATATCTTGTAAGGCCCAATAAAACGAGGTTTAAATTTGGGAGAGGAGACCTTCATAGGAACAAAGCGGGAAGAAAGCCATACCAAATCCCCAACGCGTAGTCGGGGACCCACACCGCGGCGGCGGTTGGCAAAGCGCTGAGCCTTCTCCTGTGACAACTTCAAGTTGTCCACCACATGATTCCAGATCTGCTGCAACCTATCCACCACAGAATCCACCCCAGGACAGTCAGAAGGCTCCACATGACCCGAAGAAAAGCGAGGATGGAAACCAGAGTTGCAGAAAAAAGGCGAAACCAAGGTGGCGGAACTAGCCCGATTATTAAGGGCAAACTCAGCCAACGGCAAGAATGTCACCCAATCGTCCTGATCAGCAGAGACAAAACACCTCAAATAAGCCTCCAAAGTCTGATTGGTTCGCTCCGTCTGTCCATTAGTCTGAGGATGGAAAGCAGACGAAAATGACAAATCAATGCCCATCCTACTACAAAAGGATCGCCAGAACCTGGAAACGAACTGGGATCCTCTGTCTGACACAATATTCTCAGGGATGCCGTGCAAACGAACCACGTTCTGGAAAAACACAGGAACCAGATCGGAAGAGGAAGGCAGCTTAGGCAAAGGAACCAAATGGACCATCTTGGAGAAGCGATCACATATCACCCAGATAACGGACATGCCCTGAGATAGCGGAAGATCAGAAATGAAATCCATGGAGATATGTGTCCAAGGTCTCTTCGGGACAGGCAAGGGCAAGAGCAAACCGCTGGCACGAGAACAGCAAGGCTTAGCTCGAGCACAAGTCCCACAGGACTGCACAAATGACCGCACATCCCTTGACAAGGAAGGCCACCAAAAGGACCTGGCCACCAGATCTCTGGTGCCAAAAATTCCCGGGTGACCTGCCAACACCGAGGAATGAACCTCGGAAATGACTCTGCTGGTCCACTTATCCGGGACAAACAGTCTGTCAGGTGGACAAGACTCAGGCCTATCAGCCTGAAATCTCTGCAACACACGTCGCAGATCCGGAGAAATAGCTGACAAGATAACTCCATCTTTAAGAATACCAACAGGATCAGCGACTCCAGGAGCATCAGGCACAAAGCTCCTAGAAAGAGCATCGGCCTTCACATTCTTTGAACCTGGTAAATACGAGACAACAAAATCAAAGCGGGAGAAAAACAATGACCAGCGGGCCTGTCTCGGATTAAGGCGTTTAGCAGACTCGAGATACATCAGATTTTTGTGATCAGTCAAGACCACCACACGATGCTTAGCACCCTCGAGCCAATGACGCCACTCCTCAAATGCCCATTTCATGGCCAACAACTCCCGATTGCCCACATCATAATTTCGCTCGGCAGGCGAAAACTTCCTAGAGAAAAAGGCACAAGGTTTCATAACAGAGCAACCAGGGCCTCTCTGCGACAAAACGGCCCCTGCCCCAATCTCCGAAGCATCCACCTCAACCTGAAAGGGAAGTGAGACGTCAGGCTGGCACAAAACCGGCGCCGAAGTAAACCGGCGTTTCAACTCCTGGAAGGCCTCCACGGCAGCAGGAGCCCAGTTAGCTACATCGGAGCCCTTCTTGGTCATATCCGTCAAAGGTTTCACAATGCTAGAAAAATTAGCGATAAAACGACGGTAGAAGTTAGCGAAGCCCAAGAACTTCTGAAGACTCTTAACTGACGAGGGCTGAGTCCAATCAAGAATAGCTCGGACCTTGACTGGGTCCATCTCCACAGCAGAAGGGGAAAAAATGAACCCCAAAAAGGGAACCTTCTGTACACCAAAGAGACACTTTGAGCCCTTGACAAACAAAGAATTTTCACGCAAAATTTTAAAGACCAACCTGACCTGCTCCACATGCGAATCCCAATTATCAGAAAAAACCAAAATATCATCCAGATAAACAATCAAAAATTTATCCAGATACTTCCGGAAAATGTCATGCATAAAGGACTGAAAAACTGAAGGCGCATTGGAGAGCCCAAAAGGCATCACCAAGTACTCAAAATGACCTTCGGGCGTATTGAATGCGGTTTTCCATTCATCACCTTGCTTAATGCGCACAAGGTTGTACGCACCACGAAGGTCTATCTTGGTGAACCACTTGGCACCCTTAATCCGGGCAAACAAGTCAGACAACAGCGGTAAAGGATACTGAAATTTGACAGTGATCTTATTTAAAAGCCGATAATCAATACAAGGTCTCAAAGATCCGTCCTTTTTTGCCACAAAAAAGAATCCCGCACCAAGAGGGGAAGAAGACGGACGAATATGTCCTTTCTCCAGAGACTCCTTGATATATGAACGCATAGCGGTATGTTCAGGTACCGACAGATTAAACAGTCTTCCCTTAGGAAATTTACTGCCTGGGATCAAATCTATAGCACAGTCACAGTCCCTATGAGGAGGCAGTGCACTGGACTCAGACTCACTGAAGACATCCTGATAATCCGACAAATACTCCGGAACTTCCGAAGGCGTAGAAGAAGCAATAGACACAGGCAGGGAATCCCCATGAATACCACGACAGCCCCAACTTGAGACTGACATAGCCTTCCAGTCCAGGACTGGATTATGGGTCTGTAACCATGGCAGCCCTAAAACAACCAAATCATGCATTTTATGTAAAACCAGGAAACGTATCACCTCGCGGAGTTCAGGAGTCATGCACATGGTAACCTGTGTCCAATACTGCGGTTTATTTGCTGCCAATGGTGTAGCATCAATACCCCTAAGAGGAATAGGATTTTCTAATGGTTCAAGAGTAAAACCACAGCGCTTAGCAAATGAGAGATCCATGAGACTCAGGGCAGCACCTGAATCTACAAACGCCATGACAGGATAAGATGACAGTGAGCAAATCAAAGTTACAGACAGAATAAATTTAGGTTGCAAATTACCAACGGTGACAGGACTAACAACCTTAGCTATACGTTTAGAGCATGCTGAGATAACATGTGTAGAATCACCACAGTAGTAGCACAAGCCATTCCGGCGTCTATGAATTTTCCGCTCATTTCTAGTCAGGATTCTATCACATTGCATTAAATCAGGTGTCTGTTCAGACAACACCATGAGGGAATTTGCGGTTTTGCGCTCCCGCAACCGCCGGTCAATTTGAATAGCCAGTGCCATAGTATCATTCAGACCTGTGGGAATGGGAAAACCCACCATAACATTCTTAATGGCTTCAGAAAGGCCATTTCTAAAATTAGCGGCCAGTGCACACTCGTTCCAATGTGTCAGCACGGACCATTTCCGAAATTTTTGGCAATACACTTCAGCCTCGTCCTGCCCCTGAGACATAGCCAGCAAGGCCTTTTCTGCCTGAATCTCAAGATTGGGTTCCTCATAAAGTAAACCGAGCGCCAGAAAAAACGCATCAAGATCAGCCAATGCCGGATCTCCTGGCGCCAGCGAAAAAGCCCAATCCTGAGGGTCGCCCCGTAAGAACGAAATAACAATCTTTACTTGCTGAGCAGAATCTCCAGATGAACAGGGTCTCAGGGACAAAAACAATTTACAATTATTCACGAAATTCCTAAACTTAAACCTGTCTCCGGAAAACAGTTCAGGAATCGGTATTTTAGGTTCTGACCTAGGATTTCTGATAACATAGTCTTGTATGCCCTGCACACGAGTAGCCAGCTGGTCCACACTTGTAATCAAGGTCTGGACATTCATGTCTGCAGCAAGCATAGCCACTCTGAGGTAAAGGGGAAGAAGAAAAAAAAAAAAAAAAAAACTCAGTATCTTCTTTCTTATAATCCCTCTTCTGCAATGCATTAAACATTTAATACTGGCCTGGCAAACTGTTATGACCCCAATGGCGAGGGTCTCAGAGGAACGTGGAAGTCTGCAGAATACAAAAATCCAGCTCATAGGGCAGTGGTAACTGGGTTGACCATATATCTACTCCTAACGCCAACACTAGAAGTAGCCGGGGATCATTCCTACGTTGATTCTAGATGACACGCGCCAGCCGGAGAATCTAGCTACCCCTAGTAGAGGAAAACAAAGACCTTTCTTGCCTCCAGAGAAGGGGACCCCAAAGCTGGATAGAAGCCCCCCACAAATAATGACGGTTAGGTAAGAGGAAATGACAAACACAGAAATGAACCAGGTTTAGCACAGAGAGGCCCGCTTACTGATAGCAGAATAAAGAAAGGTAACTTATATGGTCAACAAAAACCCTATCAAAATCCACACTGGAAATTCAAGAACCCCCGAACCGTCTAACGGTCCGGGGGGAGAACACCAGCCCCCTAGAGCTTCCAGCAAAGGTCAGGATATAGATTTGGAACAAGCTGGACAAAAATACAAAAACAAAACAAATAGCAAAAAGCAAAAGGCAGACTTAGCTGATATAACTGGAACCAGGATCAGTAGACAAGAGCACAGCAGACTAGCTCTGATAACTACGTTGCCAGGCATTGAACTGAAGGTCCAGGGAGCTTATATAGCAACACCCCTAACTAACGACCCAGGTGCGGATAAAAGGAATGACAGAAAAACCAGAGTCAAAAAACTAGTAACCACTAGAGGGAGCAAAAAGCAAATTCACAACAGATACCACACACAGCAATGGCATGGAGGCAGACTTGCCAATATTTATCTCCCACTAATTTTTTTTTTGGAAAAGGGAGAATGTACCCAAAAAAAAAAAAAAATGGCCAAGTATTACACAGTGTTTTCGGTGCCACACAATGACAGACAGATGCCACACACAGCAATGGCACGGAGGCAGACTTGCCAATATTTATCTCCCACTCATTTTTTTGGGGGGAAAAGGGAGAATTTAGCAAAAAAAAAAAATAGCAAGTATTACACAGTGAGGCAGACTTGCCAATATTTATCTCCCTGCAGTTATCTCAGAAAAGTATGGCAGGCAGCTATAAAAAGGACTGCTGCACACAAAAGTGTGGACAAACACACAAGATAGCTGTGCAGAAAGGAAGTAAAAACAGGATTTGTGCTTTGAAAAAAGCAGTTGGTTTGCACAGCGGCGTACACACAGGCACAGCAACGCAGCTATCATGGTCAGGGAGCCTTCTAGTGCAGCCCAATGAGCTACAGCGCTGAGGAAAAAAAAATGTAGCTTCCACTGTCCCTGCAATCAAAAGGTGGTGTTGGACAGTGGAATTCGCTACAGCACAAGCGGTTTGTAGCTTTATGTACCCTGCCTATCACTATCCCTGCTTCCGAAGAAGCTGCAGCAACCTCTCCCTACGCTCAGATCAGCAGCAGTAAGATGGCGGTCGGCGGGAACGCAATGCCCTTCTCTAAGATGGTGGGGACTGAGATCTATGTCATCACGCTGCCCACACTCTGCGTCCACCTTCATTGGCTAAGAAATGGCGCTTTTAGCGTCATTGAAACGCGACTTTGGCGCGAAAGTCGCGTACCGCATGGCAGACCCCACACAGGGATCGGCTCGGTTTCATGAGACACCGACTTTGCCAAAAGTCGGCGACTTATGAAAATGAACGATCCGTTTTGCTCAACCCTACCTCTAATATGGACTATCTAACAATGCCGAAGCAATAGTGTGGCACTCAATGTTATCCCCCAGTTGCTGTAAACACGGGAGACCTAATATGTCATGTACGGTAACCCATTATTTTCAAACATGTAAATATAAAAACAGGTTGGGCAACATCCCAAGTGATAGATTGGAGACCAAAGAAGGGTGAATAAAGGAAAAATGTAGATTTTAAAGTAAAATGCAATATTAACAATAACCGTTAATGTCCATTATAGCTATGTCAACAAATGAACTGTAGTGGGTAGAACATGTCATATACTTTGCTAGGATTGGCGGATTGCACTAAATAAAATATGAAACTAAAGTGCAATCACAACCCGGAGTCCACCATGCAGAGATGTATAACTGCTGCTAGTGTGAACAATGAAGGAACAAAACAGCGAGCATTACCTTAAACAGTGTGTTAACACCACACAGTGTGATCGGAACATCGAGTACCAAGCTCAGTTACCTCACTGAGAGGTACTGCATTCAGTATGCTGGGTCCTATACCCTGTTAATGTCACAGGAAAGACAGCACATGGAGAGAGCTTGCTCTGCTACTAAACTGTGCTAACCGCACACATGAATGAAGCAGATGCTAAGCCAAGAGACAGAACTCATAAGACGCTAGGTACAATACTCTGTTGCCTTCACAGAGAAGTATAGCATAAAGGTTGAGCTTGCTCTGTAACTGAACTGTGCCAATCGCACACATGTACGAAACAGATGCTAAGTCAAGCGGCTAGTTACCCCAGTCCTGAATGCTACTGAATCTGTGCCTGACCAGCACCCTAAGCATGAAGCAGACTAAAGACTCAGGCGTTGAGCCAAGGGTACGAAACCGCATAAGTGTGCAACCTGCCTGCCAGCGTGTACCGACTCTGAGTAAAGTCACACACAAACGTGCAGACAGAGTGGAAGAGTATCCACCCACACACGCCAAACATAAATCATACTAGCATGCCTGCGTGCACCACTGAGAGCCTTTTAAACCCTAGGCTCCACCCCAAACACTCACACCCAGCCGGCCGTGACATCGCCAAGGGGCCAATCCAGAGCTGCCACAGCACCAGAGCAGTTAACGTTTGACCACCAATGAAAAGATGCCACATCACGGACATGCTGAGCAAGTTGATCTCTGCACTCCAGAGCGCAAGGCTGCACCTGCATATCACAGGTTACCATAGGCTTGACTGGAGAGCCAACAGTAACCAAACGTATACCACGAGCCTGAGCAAGATGCTGAGACCGATGTCTGTGCTGAACAGCAATCCGAGCAGCTGGACCAGAATGGGAGACCACAGCACCAGATGATGCCTGAGATCTATCTCGAGCAGCGGAAGAATCCTGATGCCTAACACACTTAACAGTACGAGGGGCGATCCAAAAGTAATGATAATCAATACTAAACGCAATGAATATAGTCAAGAAAAAAAATTATTTTTCTACATAGCCTCCTAACAAGTCTATACATTTAGTCCATCTCTTTTCTAAACTTAGAATTCCCTTCGAAAAAAATTCTTGATCTTGACCCTCAAAAAAATCCCCAACAGTGGTTATCACGTCGCCATTGTCGTCAAATTTCTTGCCCTGGAGGTGTTCCTTGAGCCGAGGAAAGAGAAAGAAGTCACTGGGGACTAGATGTGGTGAATGGGGGGGTGTTCCACCAGTTCAAAGCCCGCTTCTTGAATGGTAACCATGGCAACTGCAGCTTTGTGAGCCGACGCGTTATCTTGGTGAAACAGCACTCCAGCCCGCAGTTTGCCGCGCCTTTTCTCCTTGATAGCCTCCCGCAATCTTCTTATTTGTTCTGCATAGTAGGAGCCCGTAATAGTGGCTCCCTTCTCCAAATAGTCCACCATAATAATTCCTTCAGCGTCCCAAAAAACGGACACCATAACCTTCCCTGCTGAGCTTGACTCTTTGAATTTCTTCGGCGTCGGTTCGTCAGCTCGTTTCCATGTCATCGATTGTTGTTTAGTTTTGGGATCAAAGTGGTGGATCCAGGTCTCGTCCATGGTCAAAAAACGTGACAAACAATTTTCCTTGTCTGCTTGGAACTTTTCGAGATTTGCTATTGAAATGTCAACTCGTTTCTTCTTTTGCTCGTCGGTTAACATTTTTGGCACCCAACACGCGGAGACCTTTCTCATATGCAATTCTTTTGCAAGGATTCTTTGAATACTGCCATATGAGATCCCTGTGACCTCAGCTACATGCCTGATAGTCACTCTTCGATCTGCCAATACAACTTCTTCAACTTTTTTCACGTTTTCTTCATTGAGGGATGTGGATGGGCGTCCTTCACGATGTTCATCTTCCGTCGATGTTCTTCCCAGCTTAAATTCCTTGGCCCAGCGTGCAACTGTGGAATATGGAGGAAAAGAGTCCCCCAATGTTTCCACCAAGTCGCTGTGTATGTCTTTGGTAGTCATTTTTTTCAAGCAGAGGTATTTGATGACAGCTCTGAGCTCGTTTTTTTCCATTTTGATGTTCACTCCTCGGCAGTTCATATTCAAAAGAATGTAGCTCCCTGGAATCGTGGTCTATTTAAGTGATTTTTTTTTCCTGGACTAGTGGGTACCTAAGAGAGAAGAAAACATTTTATTTTAATTTCTGTGTGCAATAGAAATAACCGATTATAATTACTTTTGGATCGCCCCTCGTATATCAGGTTGCCTAATTTAGACCCAATATGCAATTCCAACTAGCATACTAGTTTGTACCCTTCACTTATCCCCAGGGTGTTTTTTTCTCGAGATTGCAAGATCATTCTCAAGGGAATATAGAAAATATTGATAATCAGGTAGTAATAACCAGAAAAAAATAGGCTATATTGTTTCCTGTCATGGGATGATAGATTTACTACTATGGCTAGATAAAGCTAGAGAAGGTCAACTGTTGGTTTAACCCCTTTGAATAGATGGTGTCCAACCAAAAGATCCATCTGCTTTCTCTCTTTAAGATTTTTCGGTCCCAGTCCCCTTGGCAGAATGAGGGCTCCACCACCTCAATCATCCTGAAGGTGATGGCCCCCACATCTCCCCCCCCTGTTGAGCATTGATGTGATGAGCCAGTAATGTGTCTCTCTTTTTTCTGATGCTTCCCAAATGCTCATCAATACGGACTTTGAACTGTGTTTTGGTTTTCCCTAGAGATTTTTTGGGGGCAGGTACATGTACAGAGATAAACTACTCCGGTCATTTTGCAATTTGCAAACTCTATTGTTATATGTCCTATTAGTGACTGTACTTGTGAAGGTCTTAGACGGTAAGATGTGGCAGCAATAGTTGCAGCGCCCACATCTAAAAGTTCCCACTGACCTATTTTCCAACCAAGTGCCTTCTCTTTTTTGGGGCCATCAGAGTAAGGGGCCGACTATCCGATTTTTGGGGGGGATGGCAGGAAATTACCACAAGCCCTTGGGTCTTACAGGTTGTTTCCCAGTGATACAAAATAGAGTTTCTGTATACCCCTCCTGAAAGATTCCTCGTTTCCAGCTCCCATCTAAATTCAGCTTCCCCTATGTGGTCAGATATCCAGGACCTCCTAGATAGCGGCAATTGTGTCGGTACCCCCTAGAGAAGAACGCAGGGTACCTCTTGAAGCTCATCAAAAGAATGCCAAGAGTGTGCAAAGCAGTCATCAAAGCAAAAGGTGGCTACTTTGAAGAACCTAGAGTATAAGACATAATTTCAGTTGTTTCACACTTTTTTGTTAAGTACCGTATATACTCGAGTATAAGCCGACCCGAGTATAAGCCGACCCCCTTAATTTTGCCACAAAAAACTGGGAAAACTTATTGACTCGAGTATAAGCCTAGGGTGGAAAATGCAGAAGCTACTGGTAAATGTCAAAAATAAAAATAGATACCAATAAAAGTAAAATTAATTGAGACATCAGTAGATTAAGGCTAAGTGCACGCGTTGCAGAACTGCCGCGGAAATTTCCGCGGCAATTCTGCAACTTCTGCCGCGGGTATATCGCATGCGGAATTGGCATGCATATTCCCACAGAAAACTAGCATTTTGCAATCATAATTAGCTTGCAGAATGCTAGCGTTTTCCAAGCGGTCTGTAGCATCGCTTGGAAAACTGATTGACAGGTTGGTCACACTTGTCAAACAGTCCGTGGAGGAGTCTCCTCTCCTCCACCCTGGGTACCAACCGCACATGATCTGCTTACTTCCCGCATGGTGGGCATAGCCCCCTGTGGGAAGTAAGCAGATCAATGCACTCCTAGGTGTGCAGAATCCCCGTGATTCCGCAAATTTAATGAACATGCTGCATTTTTTTCCGGAATGCGATAACGCTCAGGAAAAAAATGCAGCATGTGCACAAAAAATGCGGATTGCATTCTATTAAATAGGATGCTTAATGACAGCGTTTTTTTCGCGGTTTTATAGCATTTTTATAGCAAAAAAATGTGAAAAAACGCGAAAAATCTGCTACGTGTGCACACAGCCTAAGTGTTTTTGGATATCCATATTGAATCAGGAGCCCCATAAGATGCTCCATGCAAAATAGGCCCCATTTAATGCTCCATACAGTTCATTATGGTCCCATAAGATGCCCCATATAATGCTCCATGCAGTTCTTTATGGCCCCATAAATGCCCCATATAATGCTCCATGCAGTTCTTTATGGCCCCATAGATGCCCCATATAATGCTCCATGCAGTTCTTTATGGCCCCATAGATGCCCCATATAATGCTCCATGCAGTTATGGCCCCATAGATGCCCCATATAATGCTCCATGCAGTTATGGCCCCATAGATGCCCCATATAATGCTCCATGCAGTTATGGCCCCATAGATGCCCCATATAATGCTCCATGCAGTTATGGCCCCATAGATGCCCCATATAATACTCCATGCAGTTATGGCCCCATAGATGCCCCATATAATGCTCCATGCAGTTATGGCCCCATAGATGCCCCATATAATGCTCCATGCAGTTCTTTATGGCCCCATAGTCGCTCCATATAGCATTGTGCCACATGTAATGCTGCTTCTGCTGCTGCACTAAAAAAAAATATCACATACTCACCTCTCGTCGCTGCTCCTCAGCATCCCGTCTCTCTGCACTGACTGTTCAGGCAGAGGGCAGCGCACACACTAGTACGTCATCGCGCCATCTGACCTGAAAAGTCACAGCAGAGGACGCAAAAGAAGGGGCGGCGGTGGAACGCGGAAAGGTGAATATGACATACTCACCTGCTCCCGGCGCTCCTGACGCGGGCCCTGCATGTCCCACGTCTCCGGGAGCGGCAGCTTCTTCCTGTAGTGAGCGGTCACATACCGCTCATTACAGTAATGAATATGAGGCTCCAACCCTATGGGAGTAGAGTCCATATTCATTACTTTAATGAGCGGCACCAGTGACCGCTGAACAGGGGAAGAAGCTGCCGTGCCCGAAGACCGGTCCGTGGAACATGCGGGGACCGCGCCAGGAGCGCCGGGAGCAGGTGAGTATTTGACAGGCGTCGCTCCCCCTCACCCGCCGACCCCCCCGCCTTCCATGACTCAAGCATAAGCTGAGAGGGGCACTTTCAGCCCATTTTTTAGGGCTGAAAATCTCAGCTTATACTCATATACAGTATATAATTCCACATGTGTTAATTCATAGTTTTGATGCCTTCAGTGTAAATGTACAATCTTCATAGTCATGAAAATACAGAAAAATCTTTAAATGAGAAGGTGTGTCCAACCTTTTGGTCTGTACTGTATATATATATATATATATATATATATATATATATATATATATATATATATATATATATATATACAGTATAGGACATATAACAATAGACAGTTTGCAAATTGCAAAACGTGCAAAACGGCCCGAGTAGTTTATCTCTGTACATAGAACATAGTTAGCAAGGCCGAAAAAAGACATTTGTCCATCCAGTTCAGCCTATATTCCATCAGAATAAATCCCTAGATCTATGTCCTTCTAAAGATCCTACTCACTGTAAAATACAATATTGTTACGCTCCAGGAAGACATCCAGACCTCTCTTGAACCCCTCAACAGAGTTCGCCATCACCACCCCATCAGGCAAGGAATTCCAGATTCTCACTGCCCTAACAGTAAAGATGCCTCTTCTATGTTGGTGGAAAAACCTTCTCTCCTCCAGACGCAGAGAATCCCCCCTTGTGACCGTCGCCTTCCTTTGTATTAACAGATCCTCGGAGAGATATTTGTATTGTCCCCCTATATACTTATACATGGTTATTAGATCGCCCCTCAGTCGTCTTTTTTCTAGACTAAATAATCCTAATTTTGCTAATCTCTCTGGGCATTATAGTTCCCCCATCCCCTTTATTAATTTTGTTGCCCTCCTTTGTACTCGCTGTAGTTCCATTATATCCTTCCTCAGCACCGGTGCCCAAAACTGTACACAGTACTCCATGTGCGGTCTAACCAGGGATATGTACAGAGTCATTAGTCATTAGTCATTAGCTAGGATCCCCAAGTCCTTCTCCATGTCAGATTTAACCAGTGGTTTCCCGTTCAGTGTGTAATGGTGATATCGATTCCTTCTTCCCATGTGTATAACCTTACATTTATCATTGATAAACCGCATCTGCCACCTTTTGGCCCAAGTTTCCAACTTTTCCAGATCCATCTGTAGCAGAATACTGTGTTCTTTTTTATTGACTGCTTTACATAGTTTTGTATCATCTGCAAATATTGATATTTTACTGTGTAAACCTTCTACCAGATCGTTAATAAACATGTTGTAGAGAATAGGTCCCAACACGACCCCTGCGATATCCCACTGGTCACAGCGACCCAGTTAGAGAATATAACATTTATAACCACCCTCTGCTTTCTATCACTAAGCCAGTTACTTACCCATTTGCACACATTTTCCCCCAGACCAAGCATTCTCATTTTGTGTACCAACCTCTTGTGGGTCAAGGTATTAAACTCTTTGAAAAAATCAAGATATACCACGTCCAATGACTCACCTTGGTCCAGTCTATAGCTTACCTCTTCATAAAAGCTGATTAGATTGGTTTGACAGGAGCAATTCCTCATAAACCCATGCTGATATGGAGTTAAACAGTTATTCTCACTGAGATAATCCAGAATAACAGCCCTCAGAAACCCTTCAAATATTTTACCAATAATAGAGGTTAGACTTACTGGCCTATAATTTCCAGGCTCACTTTTAGAGCCCTTTTTGAATATTGGTACCACATTTGCTATGCGCCAGTCCTATGGAACAGACCCCGTCGCTATATAGTCCCTAAATATAAGAAATAATGGTTTGTCTATTACATTACTTAGTTCTCTTAGTACTCGTGGGTGTATGCCATCTGGACCAGGAGATTTATCTATTTTAATCTTATTTAGCTGGTTTCACACCTCTTCTTGGGTTTGATTGATGACCCTTAATATAGGGTTTTCTTTGTCTCTCAGCATTTCACCTAGCATTTCATTTTCCACTGTGAATACTGTGGAAAAGAAGGTGTTTAATATATTCGCTTTTTCCTCGTCATCTACAATCATTCTCTCCTCACAATTTTTTAAGGGGCCTACACATTCACTTATGATTCTTTGACTATTGACATAGTTGAAGAACAGTTTGTGATTAGTTTTACTCTCCTTAGCAATGTGCTTCTCTGTTTCCTTTTTGGCAGCTTTAATTCGTTTTTTAGATAAAGTATTTTTCTCCCTATAGTTTTTTAGAGCTTCAGCGGTGCCATCCTGCTTTAGTAGTTTAAATGCTTTTTTTCTACTGTTTAGAATTGAGAGTCCTCAGTGGTTGATACCTTTTAATGGCTAACTGAAAAGATGGTAACAAATTGCAAGCTTTCGAGACTACTCAGGTCTATTCATCAGGCATAGACTAAAAGAAATTCTGGAGAATCACATATTTATGCACAACATATTACAGAAAAAACCCCAACATGGATTACTTTTAATTGCCCCTCTTACTTCTTTCTTTATTCTTTTCCTTTAATTCTTGTCCTTTTATTCATGTACCTGCCCAAAAAACTATGTAGGGAAAACCAAAAGACAGTTCAAAGTCTGCATTAGTGAGCATTTGGGATGAACCCACAGAGCCATAGAAGCTGACCGTCAAGGGGGACAGGCAAGCAGTACTGGCCATGATCTACTTAGCAGGAGGGTACAGGTGCTGGTACTAGTAGACAGGTATGGGATCAGGCACTACCAGCGGATCAGGAGCAGGACTAGGCATGGTCACGATGCATAAGGCTACGGGTTTAGCAGGATGGACTAGAACAGGTGCAGACCGGGCGGACAAGATCAAGTAAGCAGGGCTGACAGGTTCAGACAGCACAGGTACTGAGACCTAACAACTATCTAGCAGAATATACATTGATTAACTAAAGTTGCTAAGGCACCTCCCAATATGGGCGGATACCTTATATACCAAATGCATCCCAACTATAGGCTAGGGATGTTTTTAGCAGTGTGAGTGCTGGCCCTTTATGGGGCAGGGAGCATGAATGCCCTAAGCATACTCCCAGGAGACCTGATTGCAAAACACAGCTCTTAGGAGGAAGATGACGGGGGAGCGAGGATAGGTATGTTAACACGCTGGCATCCCTGCAGGGGGGGAGGAAAGGGTGCCATGCATGGGTGCAAGTGCTACTGCAACGATTGTTCTCCCCCTATATTACAGTGTTAAGTAACAAACGTATAATGTTATGCATGTATCATTAGCACCCTACTGAGTGATAGCCGAATTCACAGGGGTTTTAATCTGTTACCATGGAAAAACATAACTGCATGTTAAATACAGATACAAAGCATACATTTTTAATTATTTGGCATTTTTTTCCATTTTAGATGCTTTCTGAGCATTCCTATTTGGGTTTTGCTCTGAGCTCTTATTTTTATTCCCTTCGTAAACTTGAGTTATTTACCTCATTCCAGAGCTGTGTCTCAAGAATATTTAGAGGGTATCTCACAACTTTGGAAGCATTGCCCTTTCACAATCAATGTGTTCTTATTTTAGCTCATTGTGATTGGTATTTGATCATAAATGTTGTAATAATCCATTGAGTACAACTGCTGTAAAAAAAATTGTGCATACTAAAAAAAGTTGATGTATTTCACAAGAATGTTCCCACATATTCAATCAGTATATTGCACAAAACCCAAATCCAAGAGTAAATCTCAAAAAATATATAGTAGAGATACATCAACTGAACTCTTTTTTCTATGTATTTATGACATTAGCTTCAAAATAGAGATGTAAAATTCTGACCAAAGCTGCACTATGTGAAAGTTTATTTTATCACCATTTTTAATATTTCAAGTCAACCTTTTACAAATTGAGATTTTAGCTATTTTATAGGACACATATTTTGTGTCAGAGCATTGATGAAATGGATACTTTCTTTTTCACACTTTGATGCCCTCTAGAGTTTATTGTTGGTAATGAGAGTACTATCTAAAAAAAGTAAGTTGCAAACTATCATGGCGTGAGAATTTAGGTAAAGACAAATGCATGGAACAAATAAGCTAAGGAGTGGACTATACATAATATAATGTACAATAAAAGAATGTTACAATATTATATTAATGTATGAAAATACAACATGTCAAACTTCAAAAATCATTTTTATCTGGTATGTGTTAATATTTTCATTAACCTTTAGTGTGTTTGTTTTTTTGTTTTTAAACTCACAAGTCATGAATGTTTTGCAACTTGCATAAACTCTATCATTTTTTATAGTAAATCAAAAATATAAAAATAATGAATTACTACAATTTTCAGATTTACTAAAACATAGTCCTAGGACTAAGCTCTATTAGTTGACTGAATTTTGCTATTCTAAAGTTTCAGATTTTTGTTTTCCCTTTTAATCTTTTGATGAATATTACTTTGAAACTTACCATAGTATGGTCACTGCTGTCCAAGTGCTCAAGGACCTACAGGCCAGATAATGTTTCTGGATTGTTTGATAGGGCCAAATCCAACAGATTATATTTTCTGGTTGGTTCATCAACCAACTGGGAAAAGTAATTGTAGATAGATAAAAAGTACAGTATTAGCACACCCAGAAGAATGTATGTCCCAACCAATGTCAAGATAAATCCCCCATAATAAGGAGCGTATTGTTACTTATTAATTTGTTGCAATATTTAATCCTAAGCATGTTTAGCTGAAACTTCCAATTGATAGTTTTAATCTGAGTTTTACATTAAAATCTCCAAGTCATGTATCTTGTTTTCAAGACTTCTCGTATTTGTCAGCAGACATTAATAGCTGTAAAATTATTTTTCATAGGTTAATTTATTCCTAGTCATCTTGTAGGCTTACATGTATTCTTCTCTCTATATCCTCAATATCATCTACTGTATCATATTCTTAATTTGTTCTAACCTCTTTTGTACAACCACACTCCTTTAGCCCCAGATGCTAGTTTAAAACCTCGGCGTCTCCCATAATCACAGCTGCACCCTTCCCTACTCTAGAGCCAGAAGCCTACATGGGATTCGGCCTAGTTCTCCATAAATCAAGCAATTCATTTCTCAACCAACTTCTAAGCCACTTATTTCCCTAAGCTCCCACTGCCTTTCTAGTGCTCATGGTACTGGCAGTATTTCTGAAAACACCACCTTGGAGATCCTGGACCTCTTCTCTCCTAGTTCCCTAAAATTATATTTAAGGACCTTACATATCTCTCTGACTGTCACTGGCACTGATGTTTATTATGATATGTGAGTCTTACCTAGAACCACCTATCAATTCACAATATATCAAACTTTAGCACCCAGAAGACACTGTTTGACATTCAGGATCTTGGCTGCAAATGACCCTGTCAGTCCGCTTAATTATAGAGTCGCCTACCACAAATATCTGTCTGTTTTTTCCTGTACTCCTAATTCTCTCCTTCCTAAAGCAGTCATTCTCCTGTTAACTAGAAGCAAAGCCCTGCTTAATTGATGCTACTCCTGGATTTGCATCCCTAAGACCAGCCAAACAGGTATATTTAATAGGCTCAGCCTGCTCTCGATTAGCCTCCTTGGTGTTTTCCCCTACTCCTTTAAATAAATAGGAGCTGATCTGTAGTTATTTAAAAGTATCTACCACACAGCTAAGCTGTTCAGCTCTGTTTAGTTTTTACATCAGGCCATCAGTATAGCTAGTAAAAACTGATCAGAGTAGATGCTGGGAGTCAGACCGCAACCCATCTGATATGGATGACTTAGCTTATCCTCTTAAGAGGTTATCAATATTCTATGCCCAGACAACCTCTTTATTAGAGATTCACTAGGGAAAGGTGCAGGCATAAAGCCACTCTCTTTGGTGTGATGGCTTTATTTGATATATAAACTCATTTTAACCCTTCCTAAAAACATATATTTATATATATATATATATATATATATATATATATATATATATATATATATATCCCTATAGAGAATACACATAACTCTAGTAAACAAAATATTTAACCATTGTAGGATAGTTTATTACAAACTTTGGTTCAAGTTAAAATTAAAGTATATTGTATTATATTTAGATGTAATGTATGAATTTATTCTGATTTTTATACTATGACATTGAGTTTTTAAGATTTTACTGCAAATAATGAAATATATAGCCACTTTGCATTTGACAATGATTAACTTGCTTATACTGTATATATTAGAACTTTTGTCTGTTAAGAAGGTGGATACATATTGTTTACAATCTGCTTGACAAAAGAATAGTTCAAGTTTTAAAAAAATAGGTCATTTTTAGAATAGCAGTTTATTTTTATTTTTTTTAAATGGCCATCACATTGAATAAAAAAAGCTAATTTTCTTGTAACTGATAAAGTACTGGCGGCAGTTAAGGAGCCTTATTCATCGGTGCCACATTTTAATAGCGCTGAAAAATAAGTGTATTGTGCTACCCAGCGTCTGAAAATCTCCAGGGTCTCGGTTTTTACTGTCCCCTGTCACATGATCGCTGTTATTCACTGAGTAACGGTGATCACACAATAAAAAAGTTTTCCATTCATTTCTATCTCCTCTTGTATAATCTGGCATGCCAGAGGAGAGAGATACCTCCACCATCCCTAGATCCTCCTGCTCCATCCCCCAGTCCTCCGTGCCATCTTCTTGGAATAAAATGGTGGGTGCATGCATGGTTAGGGTTGGGGTTGTGTTAGGGTTGTGTTGGGGTTGTGTTGGGGTTAAGGTTGGGGTTAGGGTTGTGTTGGGGTTACGGTTAAGGTTAGGGTAAGGGTTGGGGTTAGGTGTGTGTTGGGGCTAGGGTAGGGTTAAGGGCTTTGTTAGGGTTGGAGTTAGAATTGGGGGGTTCCACTGGCACATCAGGGGGTTTGGAAACATGACATGGTGCCCGCCATCAAATCCTGCCAATTTTGCGTTCAAAAAGTCAAACGGTGCTCCCTCTCTTCTAAACCCTGCCATGTGCCTAAACTGTGGATTTCCCCTACATATGTGTTATCGATATACTCAGCAGAAATTGCACAACAAATTTTGTGGTCCATTTTCTCATGATACCCTTGTGAAAATAAAAAAGTTTGGGTCTAAAGTTAATTTTTTGTGAACAAAGTTAAATGTTACTTTTTTCTTTCCACATTGCTTTAGTCTTCGTGAAGCACCTGAAAGGTTAATAAACTTCTTCAATGTGGTTTTCAGCACCTTGAGGGTGTTAGGGGTCGAGTTCCCATCTCTGCACAGGGGGAATCTCGGGCCATCTCCGCTGCGGTCTCCCATTCTTCTCCTGCCGCAGTGGAGCCTGCTCAGCGGAGACGTTGGTCCCAGCGTCTTGCTCAGTCCCACTCTGTACAAAGAGTTACTGCTGCTTTTCCTGCTTCTGCCATTGAAGTCAGTGCTGGGCAGTGGCAAGCAGACGCTTCTGGGATTAAGTCTTGCTCTTCTCGTTCTGAGCATGCCCTGAGCAAGATCTCTCAGTGGAGATCGAGGGTCACATGGTCTGATACTGCAGCTAAGTCCATTGGTCCTTTCAGGAAGGTCCTGTAGGTGCTAGGACTAAGTCCTGCTTGGCACACACTGAGCATGCCCAGGGCAAGATCTCTCAGTGGAGATTTAGGGTCACATGCTCAGGTATGGCAGCCTCTCATTGGTCCTTCTAGGAAGGTCTTTTACTTGCTGCAGCTATATAAAGCTCACATGACCGCACGGCCATGCGCTAGTATTGCTTTCATTTATGTACTTTGCGCCAGTGTGGTCTTGTATGAGTGTGTTCAGGGACCCGGCTGAAATAAGCTGCTAGAATGCTGGCACCTCCGGCGAGGAGTTCGTATGCTTGTGTGTTCAGGGACCTGGCCGAAATAAGCCCTTAGAATGCTGGCACCTCCGGCGAGGAGTTTCGTGTGCGTGCAAGACCACTGACTGCTCTTGTTTGGACAGTTAGCCTGTGCCTCTATGGAGTCTAACAGGGCACAGTGCTTTGAGTTCACGGCTGCTCTGTGAAGTAACAGAGTTAGCTAACACTGCCATTAGTTCCGCTATTTGCTAGCAGCAGGTTCTCCTGCACGGTGGACCCGGGCTGCGAACGCATCTATCCTAATAAAATATATACTTTCATTAGGTGCGTTCCGCTAGCCCTATCATAACAGAGGGGTGCAGTTTTTAGAATGGTGTCACTTTTGGGTCTTTTCTGTCATATTGATAACTCAAAGTCACTTTAAATGTGATGTGGTCCCTAAAAAGTGATTTTGTAAATCGCTGGTCAACTTTTAACCCCTATAACTTCCTAACAAAAAAATTATGTCTACAAAATTGTGCTGATGTAAAGTAAACATGTGAGAAATGTTATTTATTATCTATTTTGCGTGACATGACTCTGATTTAAGAGCACAAAAATTAAAAGTTTGAAAATTACAAGATTTTCTACATTTTTGCAAAATTTCTGTTTTTTTCATAAACATAAGTCTTATTGACTAGATTTCACCACTAACATGAAAAAAACAATATCAGAATCAGTGGCATGCCTTGAAGCATTCTTGAGCTATAACCTCATAAAGTGACAGTGTTCAGAATTGTAAATATTGGCTTGGTCATTAAGGTCAAATTTCACTCAGTCACTAAGGGGTTAAAGGTACCGTCACATTAAGCGACGCTGCAGCGATATAGACAAAGATGTCGATCGCTGCAGCGTCGCTGTTTCGTCGTTGTGTGGTCGCTGGAGAGCTGTCACACAGACAGCTCTCCAGCGACCAACGATGCCGAAGTCCCCGGGTAACCAGGGTAAACATCGGGTTACTAAGCGCAGGGCCGCGCTTAGTAACCCGATGTTTACCCTGGTTACCATTGAAAATGTAAAAAAAACAAACACTACATACTTACATTCCGGTGTCTGTCGCGTCCCCCGGCACTGTGTAAGCGCCAGCCGTAAAGCAGAGCGGTGACGTCACCGCTGTGCTCTGCTTTACGGCCGGCCGGCGCTGACACAGTGCAGGGAAGCAGACGCCGGGGGACGCGACAGACACCGGAATGTAAGTATGTAGTGTTTGTTTTTTTTACATTTTCAATGGTAACCAGGGTAAACATCGGGTTACGAAGCGCGGCCCTGCGCTTAGTAACCCGATGTTTACCCTGGTTACCAGTGAAGACATCGCTGAATCGGCGTCACACACGCCGACTCAGCGATGTCAGTGGGTGAGCCAGCGACGAAATAAGGTGCTGGCCTTCTAGCTCCGACCAACGATGTCACAGCAGGATCCTGATCGCTGCTGCGTGTCAAACACAACGATATCGCTATCCAGGACGCTGCAACGTCACGGATCGCTATCGTTATCGTTGTTAAGTTGTTCAGTGTGAAGGTACCTTAAGTAACCTGTCTGTAAACAGTTGCAGTCATATATTCAACATCTATGTATGAGGCATCAATAAAATGACATTTAAAGTATAGTTATCTTTGGATATGAACAAGTTTAGAGAAACATACTGTTGAATATTTCTAAAAAAACAAAAGTTAATTGCTGGAATTGAATGTAAAAAAAATTATGATAACTGATGCTAACAAATCTGTTTAAAACAAATTCTCACACGTCATACTTTAAAAAACATAAATATCTATTATGTGGAATAGAAACAGCATTATGTTATATTTTTATGAAGCAACAAAGTAGTGCCTCTTTTTTCTACTTTAATAACCGAAAACTAATGCCAAAAACATTTAGTGATAAATTTGGACATCCAGCAAAAAACTGTTTTTGTCAATCTGTTTCTGTTTCTCTCAATCAGACCTTCTATTTTCTCCCATTTAGCAATTGTCAATTTGATCAGGAATTTGAGCAATTGAAAAAATATTTTCCAGATTTTGCAAAAAACACCCTAATTAATACCAGGTTAAAACCTAAAAAAAAATAAGATGGGAAATTAAAACAAGCCATTAATATATTTTGACTTGTTATTTTTTTTATATATGAAATAACATTTAGTTCTCCTAACCAGAACTGTCAAAGTATAATTATCCTGTGTACAAATGATTATGAGTCAACAGCCATTAAATGAATTTACAATTGCTTTAAAAATGTAACAAATCAAACCGTCTCTCAGAATCAATGTTGAAAAATCTGACAGTCCAGCTTTAACACATTTCCACTGTCAGTACACCTTTACATATCCGTGTTTCGCTATCTGTACTCAGATCATGATGGACGGACTGACTTCGGGACTCTTGACTTGAACGTTACAGCATCATACAGTAAATGCCTAAAGGCATTTATTAGGCTGTAGTCTAGATTTATTATTATTATTATGTATTTTTAATAATAATTAGTCAGGAGATTTGTTCCCAGTCCAAGTGCGAACAAGGAAACACATTTGTGTGATACCGGAGTTCAATTTAACAAAATACTCATGCTAATTTGACCCTTGTCACTTTACAATTTCGATTTTTATTCTTGCCCATTTTACATTATTTATATCACTGCTTAGATCCTTAGGTTTGCATTGTCCCTACTTCTAACATATCAACTTGAAGAATTGATTATTCACATTATATATAAAACAAATTGCAATCCTTTGTGTTTTTGTTGGTTCTAGTTGCTTGCTGTTATATATATATATGTTGTATGTATGTATATGTTGTCTGTCAGTGATCACACAACCCACACCACTTACCAGATCCCAAGGTTGCTATGTCCTTCACTCTTTAACCCCTATACAGAGATCCTAACAGACACAGAGACCTCTGGTTTGAGCCAAGGGGTCAGCTGATGGCTGATGATGCAGGCTGTCAGGAGTGGTCAGGTAACTGGGTAGAACCAGAAAGTCGGTCAAGTTACAAAATTGAAAGGCTAAATAATGGTCATGAAATGGGTCGCGGTCATACAACAAGAATATAACAAGCACAGGAGTGAACCAGAGTGGAACTAACTATGTCTGGAGGCTTTCAGAATTAGACTGGAAGTATTTGTAGGATGTGGTACTGTCCAATTGGCCAAAGTAGGATGCCAATTTCTCCAGCCGGACAATTCAAATCCAACACCCATATTGCCAGATCACAAATTTAACTTTGGATTCTGAATTGCTTTTGACACTTGAACATACCTAGGCAATACTGAGATTTACTGCAGAACATAAAGATAAGTCAAAAATTGGTAAAATATTACTGCAATACCAATACAGTGCACAAACAGAGCCATTATACAGACCTCTTTCCGAATTCAGAGCTCAGTTTGTACTTCCATAAAGTGCTGAGCTCTTTACTCTACACAATGCTCTACAACACATTCCAAATCATTCTGGGTTATGGAGCTCAAACAATATCAACATAAAATACCAAACAATCAAAACATACATTACTAGCACTTGTCTTGAATAAAACATGAATGTTTATTTCCAAATTTCTCTAAAACACAAATGATATAATAGTGATGCTGTCCACACTAGTCCTGAAGAACATCAACTGCCATATGGAGAGGATAACACATTGCTGTTAATATAATTGAATTATATGATTTTGATTAAAGACAGATGGAAAAATATCTATATAGCCGAGGGATAATGATACCCAAAGAATTATGTATTGCACAAATTTTACCTATGAGACTTCATGTAATAATGAGTCAGAGTTGATAGAAAACTGTTTCAGCCAAACTCCTTAGTGTCATATTCCTTTGTCTGCATAGTTCTAAAGTCCGCTTCATGCTTCCTTACCTGATGCTCACTTCCTAATAATAATTGGTTTACTATTTCAGTCAACAACATCCAATGGTTTGGTTCATCATCATCAATCCTATTCATCCTATAGGATGACTATTTACTGTATACTAAAATGCCCACATATATAAAGCAACTTGTGTGTTGTAGCATTTCTGCCATTTCATGGCAGAATTAAGTGTGGTTTTAAGATACATGAAGCAATTGCGCGTCTTCAAGTATTCAATGTTTATCTTTAAGAATGTGATTATTGTAACCCCTTGTTGACACAGCCATTTTCCATCACTTTTGATGTTCCAACGCACCTTCCAAGAACCATACCTTTATTTTTCCTATGCATAGAATTATGAGGGTTTGTATTTTTCAAGATAAGTTTTTGTTTTGAATGACACTAATAGGGTATGAGCACACCAGAGGTGTATCTAGCCTTTCCTGCACCCGGGGCAAAGGATCAGTTTGGCGGCCCCCCCCAAACCTCCCCCATTTGAACCTATTGAAACTGTATGACCAAGCCAAGGTACATTCCTGAATCCCCATAATGTTAAAATAGATACCAATAAAAGTAAAACGAATTGAGACATCAGTATGTTAAGTGTTTTTGAATATACATATTGAATCAGGAGCCCCATATAATCCTGCATAAAAGTTAATAATGGCCCCATAAGATGCTCCATAGACACATTTGCCCAATATAGTGCTGCAGAAACGTTGATTATGGCCCCATAAGATGCTCCATAGACACATTTGCCCAATATAGTGCTGCAGAGACATTGATTATGGCCCCATAAGATGCTCCATAGAGACATTTGCCCCGTATAGTGCAGCACAAACATTAATTATGGCCCCATAAGATACTCCATACAGACACTTGCCCCATATAGTGCTGCACAAACGTTATGGCCCCATAAGATGCTCTATACAGACACTTGCCCCATTATAGTGATGCACAAATGTTATAGCCCCATAAGATGCTCCATACAGACACTTGCCCCATATAGTGCTGCACAAACGTTATGGCCCCATAAGATGCCCCATACAGACACTTGCCCCACATAGTGCTGCACAAATGTTAATTATGGCCCCATAAGATGCTCCAGAAAGCTATTTGCCCCATATAGTGCTGCACAAACGTTATGGCCCCATAAGATGCTCCATACAGACACCTGCCCCATTTGCTGTTGCTGTGATAAAAAAAAAAAATCACATACTCACCTCTCCGTCGCTCAAGCCCCCGACACTTTCAATATTCACCTGCTCCTCATTCCAGCCACCGCTCCATCTTCCGCACTGACGTTCAGGCAGAGGGCACGCACTAACTACATCACTGCGCCCTCTGACCTCAGCATCACTGCTGAAGACGGAGCGGCGCCGGAACGAGGAGCAGGTGAATATTGCGCTGAGCTCCCCTCCCCATTATACTCACCTGCTCCTGGCGCGGTGCAGTCTCTGCTTCCCCGGCGCTGCTGCTTCTTCCTGTACTGAGCGGTCACCTTTACCACTCATTACAGTAATGAATATGCGGCTCCACCCCTATGGGAGGTGGAGTCGCATATTCATTACTGTAATGAGCGGTACCATGTGACCGCTCAGTACAGGACGAGGAGCCTCCTTGGACCGCTGCATCATCAGGCGGCCCGCTGGCGCCCTCCTGTCGGCTGCGCCCAGGGAACATGCCCCGGCTGCCCCCCCCCCCTGGATACGCCACTGGAGCACACTGATTTTTTACAGTTATATGAAAAAGTTTGGGCACCCCTATTAATCTTAAGCTTAATGTTTTATAAAAATTGTTTTTTTTGCAACAGCTATTTCAGTTTCATATATCTAATAACTGTTGGACACAGTAATGTTTCTGCCTTGAAATGAGGTTTATTGTACTAACAGAAAATGTGCAATCTGCATTCAAACTAAATTTGACAGATGCATAAGTATGGGCACCTCACCAGAAAAGTGACATTAATATTTAGTAGATCCTCCTTTTGCAAAAATAACCGCCTCTAGTCGCTTCCTGTAGCCTTTAATGAGTTCCTGGATCCTGGATTAAGGTATTTTTGACTATTCCTCTTTACAAAACAATTCCAGTTCAGTTAAGTTTGATGGTCGCCGAGCATGGACAGCCCTCTTCAAATGACCCCACAGATGTTCAATGATATTCAGGTCTGGGGACTGGGATGGCCATTCCAGAACAGTGTAATTGTTCCTCTGCATGAATGCCTGAGTAGATTTGGAGCAGTGTTTTGGATCATTGTCTTGCTGAAAGATCCATCCCCTGCATAACTTCAACTTTGTCACTGATTCATGAACATTATTGTCAAGAATCTGCTGATACTGAGAGGAATCCATGCGTCCCTCAACTTTAACAAGATTCCCGGTGCCGGCATTGGCCACACAGCCCCAAAGCATGATGGAACCTCCACCAAATTTTACTGTGGGTAGCAAGTGTTTTTCTTGGAATGTTGTGTTTTTTTGCCGCCATGCATAACCCCTTTTTGTATGACCAAACAACTCAATCTTGGTTTCATCAGTCCACAGGACCTTCTTCAAAAAAGAAATTGGCTTCTCCAAATGTGCTTTTGCATACCTCAGCCGATTCTGTTTGTGGCGTGCTTGCAGTAACGGCTTCTTTTGCATCACTCTCCCATACAGCTTCTCCTTGTGCAAAGTGCATTGTATAGTTGACCGATGCACAGTGACACCATCTGCAGCAAGTTGATGCTGCAGCTCTCTGGAGGTGGTCTGAGGATTGTCCTTGACTGATCTCACCATTCTTCTTCTCTGCCTTTCTGATGTTTTTCTTGGCCTACCACTTCTGGCCTTAACAAGAACTGTACCTGTGTTCTTCCATTTCCTTACTATGTTCCTCACAGTGGAAATTGACAGGTTAAATCTCTGAGACAGCTTTTTGTATCCTTCCCCTGAACAACTATGTTGAATAATCTTTGTTTTCAGATCATTTGACAGTTGTTTTGAGGAGCCCATGATACCACTCTTCAGAGGAGATTCAAACAGGAGAACAACTTGCAAGTGGCCACTTTAAGTAGCTTTTCTCATGATTGCATACACCTGGCTATGAAGTTCAAAGCTCAATGAGGTTACAAAACCAAAAAAAGTGCTTTAGTAAGTCAATAAAAAGTAGGTAGGAGTATTTAAAACAAGAAAATGATAAGGGTGCCCATACTTATGCACCTGTCAAATTTTGTTTGAATGCAGATTGCACATTTTCTGTTAGCACAATAAACCTCATTTCAAGGCAGAAACAGTACTGTGTCCAACAGTTATTAGATATATGAAAATGAAATAGCTGTTGCAAAAAAAACAATTTTTATAAAACATTAAGCTTAAGATTAATAGGGGTGCCAAAACTTTTTCATATAACTGTATTTTAGTTTTTTGAAGCAAGTTTGCTCAAACAATGTGGCACATTTTGCTTTAACATTTTTTTAAAAAAATTATCCTAATAATTTCCATTGTAAAACTGCTTTGCTGTATGTATATAGTTTTTATTCCTGTTTCAGGTTTTGAAAATGCCTAGTGAAAAAACTAACATGCATGTCACTTTAAAATTGGCTACTGATGAAATGCAAAAAAAAGCTGGATTTCTAATGGCTTGATGCCAGCCCTGTTAGGGGTCGAGTTCCCGCCTCTGCACAGGGGGAATCTCAAGCCATCTCCGCTGCGGTCTCCCACCATTCTTCTCCTGCCGCAGTGGAGACTGCTCAGAAGAGGCATCGGTCCCAGCGTCTCGCTCAGTCTGACACTGTGCAAAGGGTTAATGCTGCCTTTCCAGCCTCTGCCATTGTAGCCAGTACTGGTCAGCGGCGAGCAGACATCTTTGGGACTAAGTCCTACTTTTCCCCTTCTGAGCATGCCCAGGGTAAGATCTCTCATTGGTGATCAAGGGTCACATGCTCAGGTACTGCAGCAACTCCCATTGGTCCTCTAGGAAGGTCCTGAAGTTGCTCAAGTTCTGTGGCAGCCTCCCATTGGTCCTTCTGGGAAGGTCCTGTTGTTGCTGCAGCTATAAAAGTTTTGCATGACCGCACGGCCATGCGCTAGTATCAATCTATGTTATGTGCTTTGCGCCAGTGTGGTCTTGTGTGCATGCATTTAGGGCCCCGGCGGAAATAAGCCCCTAGAATACCGGCACCTCCGGTGAAGAGTTTTGTGTGTATGTATTCAGGGTCCCGGCTGTAATAAGCCCTAGAATACCGGCACCTCCGGTGAGGAGTTTGTGTGTGTGCAAGACCACTGACTGCTATCAGCTCAGCAGTTAGCTGTGTACTCCTGTGAGTCTAACAGGGCACAGTGCTTTCTTTTGTCGGTGACTCTGTGAAGTAACAGAGTTTGCTTATACAGTCATACAGTGCCATTTGCTAGCAGCAGGTTCCTCCTGCATGGTGGACCCCAGGCTGCAAACACACCAATAACTTCATCTATTTACTCAGTGCATTCCGCTAGCCATAACAAGCCCTGAACTCACACAGACAATCTCCTCTCCGGAGGTGCCGGAATTCTAATGGCACAGGGCCAGCCCTGAACACTTGCTGACACCGAACACTGACATCCCACTGGTAGCTGATACGGTGCTAAACACACCAAACACACAGACAGAGCGATAGCATATCCACCCACACATACACCAAGCACAAGTGACACTAGCATGCCCACATGCTTTGCTGAAGGCCCTTTATGTGCCAGGCTCCACTCCAAATACTCACACCCAGTCAGACTGGGCATCGCCAATTGGGCAATCCGGAGCTGCCACATCACAGACATATTCAGTAAAGTGATTTCTGGACTTATACTCCAGAGAGTGGGACTGCCTCGGTATACCACTGGTTGCCATAGACTTTAGCTGGAGACCCAGCAGTAACCAGATGTATAACAGGAGCCTGAGCAAGATACTGGGACCAATGTCTGTGCTAAGCAGCAGACTCAGCAGCCAGGCCTGAATGGGAGACCAGAGCACCAATCAGTTCCTGCGATACATCCCACATGGAAGGGAAGTCCTGGCCTCTAACATTAAATCAGAGAGTGGTGTCACACAAAATAGTTAATAAATAACATTTCCCACATGTCAAACACCTTCAGTACATGAATACATCACCATAGCTACTGGGAGTTGTTGTTAACAGTCATCATCAGATGTTGGACCATACAAGAACCACAGCACTCATGAGATGTAGTCAGTATCATAAATAAATGTTTGCAGGTACCTTAGAGATTACATTTTCTCCAATTGGAGTAGTTTTCTTCTCTTTTTTTTCCATCTTGCACAGATGCCATGATTACTTTTCACATTCACAGCTTGTCTTCTCCAGTCTTCTGCAGCACATCCTGATAAGGTGACCTTAATAATAGCAGTGTAATTATAATGCTTCTGAATAAATATATTTACCCTAAACTCTGCCCCTGAAAAAATCTTTACTCTTCACTTTTCTTCCTTCCATTAAAGTACCACAAATATTGCTGGACTGGAGTTAAAAAAAATCTCGAAAGGCCCAATTTTAATTTTGTACTGTACCATTCTTATGTTCTCTTCATCTCTTGAAGTTGTATAACTATTTTAGTTTTCTTACATACTGCTTAAACAAAAAAAGTGGAATCCTGGTCATTGCAATCAGGATCACAGATTGAAATAGATGAGTTTTACCCTACTCTAACGGTACCGTCACACTCAGCAACGCCGCAGCGATATAGACAACGAGCCGACCTAAACAAGATCGCTGGAGCATCGCTGTTTAGGTCGCTGTAGAGACGTCAAACACAGCAACTCCAGAACGATGCAGGAGTGATCCAGTGATGTAACGGAAACTCACTTCTCGTTCTCGCTGGTTGTTAGCTCCATGTCAAACAGCCGGAGTGTACCGATCCGACACACATCTAGGGGCATTGCAGCATAGCCAGATAGGCGTGTTTCTCCACAGGGAGACACCCAGGATGTGACGTCCCGGCGTCCCAGAATATAAACCGCGACTCTACAGTGATTCAGTCTTTCCATATTTTTTGAAAGGTGTGTCTTCACGTTCTGCCTTTCCAGCGTCCTGTCCGGAACGACCCTCCGCCAGCTACGATCCTCTTCTCCCGGGAGCGTTCTGTCTGGAACGCCATACTCAGTATACTGCAGGCGTCTTCATCGGTTCTTTTCTTGCTCATCAACGGTATGAAATTTATTTGAGTTGTTCTTTGTTTTTTCTGTGTATAGTTATGGCTATGCATCAATGCTTATCTATGTACTAGGTAAAATGATGTATAAAACATCTCTGGCAGCCATCTTGTGCATCTGGCAAGCGGACGCACAAGATGGAGGCACTTTAGGATGCGGTTAGCAAACTCTTTTGCCCTGGCTGCCATTTTGTGTGCACACTATATGGAAAGGTAAACCAACTCTTTTGTGTCTGCCTTGGCTTGGCTGGCCCTGGCTTGCTCTGCTAGTTAATTAAATCAGCACACAACATAACGGTAATATAAAACATTTACTTTTTACAACTATAAAAAAAAATGAACAAAAAAAAAAAATCAAAATCTCCCACGGCAGTGGGCCAAAAGATGACGCAGCGTGCGCCCCTGCTGCTTTATTTGCTGCGACAGGTCTGTTGCGGCCTCCAGCAGTTGCGCAGAAGTTTTCTCCAGCCGCTTCTGCCTGGACAGCAGCTCTTTCAGTGGGCGTTTCTGTGGATAGAAGAGGTTGGAGAACGGACGGTAATTACGCTGCAAATACGGCATGTGTTAACATACCCTGAGGTTTACTACACACTCAATTTGGTCCTGTCACAGAAGGCGACAAGGTTTTTTTTTCTCGCTGTCAAATGTGACATCCCACCGATAACCTCTCCCACTGTCTGTATACTTACGGAGAAGGGACGCCGGTTGCTCATCCCCGGAAGAGCTGCTGACCTCCCAACCCCTTACTTGTGCCGCACCGACTAAGGAAGCAAATACATATCTGGTTAACAATTGAACACGCTGTGGGGAACCGCTCGCAGTTTTGGTCACTTACCAATTGATCCACTGCTCTCTGCCTTTGGGGAGAACACCGCCGACCCGGGGGAAGAAGGCGAGTGTCGGAAGGGAGGTGTTGTGGATTCTGGAGGGGTGCTACTGTGCCTGGTCCTAACTGCATCTGTAATGTATACAATATTTCAGCTCCCCTCTAATGTCCCGTATGCAGTAATAAAATCGCAATGAATGATGGTTAACATACGTGACGGCCCGGGCTGTGGGCTGCCGCTGGTGGCGGATGAAGGGCCAGTGCTGGCAGGTGACGACCCCTCTTGCTGGCGCCGTCTCTCTACACAAAAATTAAAGAACCGCAATGTTTAGACACCAAAAGTACAGGGCTGCAGACTAAAAAAAAAAAATAGGCGCCATTGGCGGCAAAAGTTAGGAGCCAAATGAAATTTTGAGTCGCCAAATGTACGCACATATATAGAAAATAGAGATCACTCTTCCCAGTGATGCTATACTCTGCATTGTCTGGGGCTCTGGTGTTCAATGCACTACGTGGCCTGGGACTCATAGTATTGCATCACTAGGAAGCGCCTTCCGGCAGCGCGCGTCTCCTGATTCCCCCCTCCCGGCAGCGCGTGCAGGGTTGCCAACCTCCTCCTAAATGATTTCTGGACAATCTAGCTAAAAATTGAGGACATCCCCAAATTGTATATGTTTGTGGAGATTCTGGAACCCCTGACCTGACCATTTCTCATGGACACCGCATTTTCCTCTCGGACAATATGGACATGAGGAAAAAGTGACATGTTTTTCCGGGAACTCCAAGACAAGTTGGCAACCACGAGCATGAGTCTCCCGATTCCCCCCTCCCGGCAGCATGCGTCTCCCGATTCCCCCATACTGGTACTTGCCACGCCTTATCTCCACCCGCAACTCTGCCAGACGCTGTGGGGTCTTGAACCGCAGGTCAGCCCACTTCTTGCGCAGCTGCAGCGCACTGCGGCGGACGCCAAAATGCCTCTCCATTATGCGACCAATGCGGCGCAGCACCTCCTGCTTGTGGAGGTTCCTGTGGGCTGGTGCAGTCTCCAGGCCCTCGTAATCCCAGGCATACATTTTGCCAACAAAAAATTTCAGCTCTGTCTGCCCCAGAGGAGCAGAACACTGTCTCACCGCCATTTTACCTGGAAAGACGCTGAACGGCACGGCCCAACCACGCCCAGAGGAGGTCCTTGACTCAGGCGTGATGCCGCGCAATCAGCATCGCTATAGCGTCTCCGTTTATGCACAGCGTCGCGGTTGTGGTGCCGGTATACACAGCGTCGCGGTTGTGGCGCCGGCTCCAGAAATCACTCTTTGGCGTTCCCGGTTTCAAGCCGCAGCGCTCATCGTCCTGGTTTCAGCATTTCAGCGGCTTGTACAGTGATTTTAGGGTACGTTCACACATTGCAACTCAGCTGCATACTGTACGTCTGTATCTGTGCAGCGTATATGCTGCATAAATTGACATGCTGCTTATGAAAAATACGCACCAGCGTAAAGATACACAGCGTATTTTTGTATGCAGTGTGTGAACTACTGTTATTAGCAAACAAAGGGTGTCTATGGGGAACGGCAGTTGCGTCAATGCTGCTTATTAGCCCTGCGTATTTAACGGACGTAAAATATGCGGCAAATACGCGATGTGTGAACGCTACCTTACAGTATTGGATGTCTTGTGTCAGTTTAGCAAATCATAAGTACTAATTCTTTTTTTTGCTTTTTCAGGTTGCCATGTCTATTACAGATGTACCTGTGATTGTAGCGGCTGCGTTGTTGGTTGAAGCTCACCGCCAGCAGGAGGCTCTTGCGCGGAACACTCGTACTAAGCGACAGCGCCGCATGTGGACCAGACAGAGGCTGCAGAAGAGGAATCAATTGTCCCATATGGGCCTAATAAGGGAACTGCAGGAGAACAACCCGCATGATTTCAGGAACTACCTGCGAATGTCGGAGGATTCCTTTAATGTGCTACTTGCTGCTGTGGAACCTTTTATCAGGCGGCAAAATACCAGGATGCAAGCTGCTGTCCCTGTGGATGAGAGACTGGCTGTCACGCTGTGGTTCCTGGCGACTGGCAGGTCTATGCAAGATTTGCATTACTGCGCAGCTATTTCCCGATCCCTGCTCAGCGTCATCATCCCAGAGACATGTAATGCAATCGTCTCAGCTTTACACCGCACTTACATGCCTTTCCCGGAGACCCAGGATGATTGGTAACAGATTTCCCATGGATTTCAGCAGCAATTGCAGTTCCCTAATTGCCGTGGGGCCTTGGATGGGAAACATGTCCGCATCACCCAACCACCACACTCCGGCTCATTTTTCTACAATTACAAGGGTTATTTCAGCGTTATGCTGATGGCCGTCGTTAATGCAAACTATGAATTTATAAGTGTGGATGTAGGGATCAACGGGAAAGTATCTGATGGCGGAGTTTTTGAGAACATCGATTTTGGGGACCGCTTGAAAGAACACAAACTGGCTTTGCCACCCAACAGCGACACTACTGAAAACATGAGCTTTGTGTTTGTCGGAGATGAGGCGTTCCCACTGCATCCCAACCTTCTGAAGCCCTTCTCCCAGAAAACTCTGACACCGGAGCGACGCATTTTTAATTACAGACTTTCCAGAGCTCGACGCGTTGTGGAGAATGCTTTTGGTATTATGGCAAACCGATTTCGGGTTTTCCACACTCCACTCAACATGAAACTCTCGTCTATTGACTCTGTGGTGCTTGCCTGTTGTGTCCTGCACAACTTTCTACGCCGCCGAGAAGCCACTGCATACAGCCCACCACAATATGTTGACTCTGTTGACCCTGCAAACGGAGATGTAACCCAGGGCGAATGGCGTCTCGACGAGCACAGGGTTTCAGGTTTGGAAAGTCTTGGATCTGGAAGGAACTCTGATGATGTGACGATTTGCAGGGAGAAGTACTGTGACTTTTTCAATGGGCCAGGGGCTGTCTGTTATGACCCCAATGGCAGAGGGTCTCAGAAATACTTACTAAGTCTGCAAACACAAAAACCAGCTCATAGGGCAGTGGTAACTGGGCTGACCATATATCTAATCCTAGCACCACAAATAACAGCAGCCGGGGAACGTGCCTACGTTGATTCTAGACGTCTCGCGCCAGCCGGAGAACTAACTAGCCCTAGAAGGGAAAAGAAAGACCTTTCTTGCCTCCAGAGAAAAGACCCCAAAAGTTGGATACAAGCCCCCAACAAATAATAACGGTGAGGTAAGAGGAAAAGACAAACGTAAGAATGAGCTAGGTATTTAGCAAAGAGAGGCCCACTAGCTAATAGCAGAATATAGTAAGATAACTTATATGGTCAGCAAAAACCCTATCAAAAATATCCACGCTGGAAATTCAAGAACCCCCGAACCGTCTAACGGCCGGGGGGAGAACACCAGCCCCCTAGAGCTTCCAGCAAGGTCAGGAATCACATTTAGTACAAGCTGGACAAAAATGAGAGCAAGCAAATAACCCAAAAAACAAAGAAGCAGGACTTAGCTTAATTTTGCACGAACCAGGACCAACAGATAGGAGCAAACAGAAAGGATCTGATTACAACGATGCCAGGCACTGGACTAAGGATCCAGAAGGTTTATATAGCAACACCCCTGGACTAACGACCCAGGTGGGTGCAAACAGAGGGAAGAAAATCCCAGAGTCATATCACTAGTAACCACAAGAGGGAGCCAAAAAGTCTAATTCACAACAGCTGTCCCATGGCAGCATCTCCAGCAGTAGCGCAACTGTTGCCATTTCCTTGTTCCATGTGTTATGGAATAAATTTTTTTTGGTTGATGTGCTCTCGTGTACCATTTTTTTGATTACCCATGCAATTCCTTTTTCTGTCTCAATGTCTACATAAATATATCAATCAATGAATATGTAAACAATAAAGCTAAAGAAAAGAGACCATGTGAAGCTAATAAAGTTTATTGACATATTAAACCAGCAACAAGTGATAGTAACGAGATACGTATACACACTAGGCAGGCAACTCGCTGTAGTTAACCACGGCCATACATACGGGAGGAGCTGACATCGGCAGAAGAAAGGACGCATATTCGTTTCTTCTGCCGATGTCAGCTCCTCCCGTATGTACGGCCGTGGCAAACCACAGCGAGTTGCCGGCCGTGTGTATACGGACAAAAATTCATAGAAAATTGTGTCCCACAAAACTAATGGTAAACCAAGGACCCCCCCAAAAAATGGCACTGTGAACGCATGAAGTGCTTAGGAAAAAGAAGTTGATAGTAGGTGTATATCTCGCTGTGCTGGTGTGTGGGCGTAGAAGGTCCGTGCGAAAAGTCACCAAAAGAAAGGGGTGCAGGTGGTGGCCGGAACTGGAAATGATGTGGGGCCAGTCTGCGGACAGGAGTGCTGTGCATGGGCTCTTGCTGGTGTCCCCAAGAAAACTGGCCACTGGGCTGACGGTCGCTGCTGGTCAATGTTGTTGTCTCAGTCAGTTTGCCTGCGGCTGCCACGTTCAAAACCTCGAACATCACTCTCTCCGCGTGCATTCGCTGGGTAATGTCCAATCTATTTAAGCGTTCCGCAACGAAGGATGGGAATCCAGTGAGCTGGGTTGCGGCATGCTGGCTCATTATGTTGCTGGCCAGTGCCAGGAGATCGACAGGTGTGCCCGCAGTCGCCTTTCTTTTGCGAGATGGCCGCTGTGGATGTGTCTGCTCCTCGACACACGAGCTTATGGAGGACTGAGGGGTCTCTTCATCGTTGCCTTCCGGTGTTTCGAGATGTTCAGGAGGCACCTGCGAGTACAGGTAAAAAAAAAAAACGTCAATAACATACAAACACATCAGCCCTAGAGAGCCCCCACCTCCCCAACACTTCTATGCCTGTCCGTGGGAAGCTATGAGGAACAGTCATCTACGTAGCAAACCACAGGGGTTACAGAGCCGGGCTGAACTACTTTTGCCGACTATACTGAACGAATCAGTGGAAGACATGAAATTTAATTTTATTTTTTACTTTTGAAATAAGACAGCATTTAAAGGTAGTGAAGGACTGTTTGGACTATACTTATCTGAACAGGAAGTGGCAACTGTTATTATCTGGTGGATTAAACATGAAAAATGGGAATTATTATTATTGGAAACCGTGCGGTATCATAAACATACTAGACACAGGGACAGCATTTAAAGGTGGGGAAGGACTGTTTGGACTATACTTATCTGAACAGGAAGTGGCAACCGTTATTATCTGGTGGATTAAACATGAACAACGGGAATTATTATTATTGGAAACCGTGCAGTATCATAAACACACAAGACACAGGGCTTGCTACAAGCAGGGAAGCTAGGGGGTACTTACATGCTCGTCAGGAGACTCGATCTCTTCTGCTGATGGCGCACAAAGGCTTGTCACGGTCTTGGGCGGGCGAGGGATTTCCTGGTCCCGAGTGAATGCCAGCAGGTCATAGTACCACAACTTGGGCACATAAATGTCTTTGGTTCCGGCCCCAGACTTCACAGACTTTTCCACCTTGTTGAGTTCTTTTTTTGTAGACTGTGCGGAGAACCTGGATCTTCTTCTGCACAATGTTTTCATCCACCGTCTCAGTGGGATGATGCTGCTTGTAGAGGGCCACCAGTTTCTCGTACGCAGCTTTGTTCTTGTAGCGGTTGCTGTAATCCGCAGACTTGATCTTCCACAAGCAGGGCAGGGAGCGGTACATGTTGATGAGCTCCCGAACAAACTCCTGGTCATTGGCAGACATCTGAAAGAAAGAAATAGTAAAGTTACAACAAGCAGGAAAGCGAACACTCAAAATGGCTGCCAGCCAGCACAAAAGCTTATTTGTTTACCTTTCCATAAAGCAAACGCTCAAAATGGCTGCCAGCCAGCACAAAAGCTTATTTGTTTACCTTTCCATAAAGCAAACGCTCAAAATGGCTGCCAGCCAGCACAAAAGCTTATTTGTTTACCTTTCCATAAAGCTGATGCTCAAAATGGCTGCCAGCCAGCGCAAAAGCGTTTTTGTTTACCTTTCCATAAAGCAAACGCTCAAAATGGCTGCCAGCCAGCACAAAAGCTTATTTGTTTACCTTTCCATAAAGCAAACGCTCAAAATGGCTGCCAGCCAGCACAAAAGCTTATTTGTTTACCTTTCCATAAAGCTGATGCTCAAAATGGCTGCCAGCCAGCGCAAAAGCGTTTTTGTTTACCTTTCCATAAAGCTAACGCTCAAAATGGCTGCCAGCCAGCGCAAAAACGTTTTTGTTAACCTTTCCATAAAGTCAACACTCAAAATGGCTGCCAGCCAGCGAAAAAAAGTTTTTGTTTACCTTTCCATAAAGTGAACACTCAAAATGGCGGCCAGCCAGCACAAAAACGTTTGTTTACCTTTCCATAAAGCGAACACTCAAAATGGCTGCCAGCCAGCGCAAAAGCGTATTCGTTTACTAACTTTGCAAGCTCTAACAGATCTCTGCAGAGATGTAGTATACATCACTCTACAATACACATAAATTAGCATTGCTGCAAGGCAGATGAAACAAACAGCACAAAGATATTACTAACCGTTGATAAGCTGAAATAGAGGACGAAGACGCCGGGAGTATGCAGAGTTCTGGACAGGATGCTCCCGTGAGGCTCGTAGGTGGCGGAGGGACGTTCCGGACAGGACTCACAACTGATCGCAAAGGAAGACTGAGTAGAGTCGCGGTTTATACTCCGGAACGCAGCTACAGATGATCCCGCTGTGGTCGATCAGCTGGTGGAGGGTCGTTCCGGACAGGACGCTGGAAAGGCAGAACGTGAAGACACAGCTCGCAAAAAATATGGAAAGACTGAATCGCTGTAGAGTCGCTGTTTATATTCCGGGACGCCGGGACGTCACATCCTGGACGTCACATCCTGGGTGTCTCCCTGTGGAGAAACATGCCTATTTGGACGCTGCGACGCCCCCTATGCTCGTTGCTGGCATCATTGCTTTTGATGTCACACATGACGATACACGCCGGCCTGGCGAAATAATGTTCTGGACTTCTAGCTCCGACCAGCGATGGCACAGCGGGATCCAGATCGCTGCTGCGTGTCAAACACAACGAGATCGCTATCCAGGACGCTGCAACGTCATGGATCGTTGTCGTTCTCTTTGCAAAGTTGCTGAGTGTGACGGTACCTTAAGAGTTACTGTACATGGGCCATGTTCTCAACATCGCTATGTCTCTCTCCAAGCATTAATAATTTCACGTGATGGTGGCAGCCAATCAGCATCAACTCCTGTTCAGAGAGAATGTAAAGGCTGCAGCCAAACAGGCCATCATGACATTGTTTATGCCAAGAGTCTGGTGGGAATACAATGGCCAGTGTAGAGGAGCAATAAAACACAATCAGTTTGGGGTGAAAACCTTTTAACAAAGAGTCAGTCCATTGCAGACCTCAAATAATTTCCTAGTTCGACTTTTGTGCCTACATGATCATAAAACGAAACAGAATTTTGATCAGAAAATGATCTGACCGTATTGTGACATCTCAAATGGCAGTGATACTGACAGAGCTTTGTAATCAGACATGGTCGGTGCTGTTGGTAGGCTATGCTGTAGGCTTGAGATCTCTATTCTTCCTCTCGTAAGCAGAACATACCACTACAATCTCTAGAGTAAATTCACTATATTAGTCACTCACTAATGTTTTAAAAAAAATTGTACCCAATAATTATTTCTAGACTTTTTGACAGCCTTTAACCCCTTCCTGACATCTGACGTACTATCCCGTCGAGGTGGGGTGGGCCCGTATGACCACCGACGGGATAGTACGTCATACGCGATCGGCCGCGCTCACGGGGGGAGCGCGGCCGATCACGGCCGGGTGTCAGCTGCATATCGCAGCTGACATCCGGCACTATGTGCCAGGAGCGGTCACGGACCGCCCCCGGCACATTAACCCCCGGCACACCGCGATCAAACATGATCGCGATGTGCCGGCGGTGCAGGGAAGCATCGCGCAGGGAGGGGGCTCCCTGCGGGCTTCCCTGAGCCCCCCGCAGCAACGCGATGTGATCGCGTTGCTGCAAGGGTCTTACCTCCCTCCCTGCCTGCTCCAGACCCGGATCCAAGATGGCCGCGGATCCGGGTCCTGCAGGGAGGGAGGTGGCTTCACAGAAGCCTGCTCAGAGCAGGCACTGTGAAGCAGCCTGCACTTCTCGCAGATCGGTGATCTGTCAGAGTGCTATGCAAACTGGCAGATCACCGATCTGTATTGTCCCCCCCTGGGGCAAAGTAAAAAAGTAAAAAAAAGATTTTCCAAATGTGTCAAAAAAAAAAAAAAAAAATTCCAAAATAATGAAAAAAAAAAAAATATTATTCCCATAAATACATTTCTTTATCTAAATAATAAAAAAAAACAATAAAAGTACACATATTTAGTATCGCTGCGTCCGTATCGACCCGACCTATAAAACTGGCCCACTAGTTAACCCCTTCAGTAAACACCGTAAGAAAAAAAAAAAATGAGGCAAAAAACAATACTTTATTATCATACTGCCGAACAAAAAGTGGAATAACACGCCATCAAAAAGACTGATATAAATAACCATGGTACCGCTGAAAACGTCATCTTGTCTCACAAAAAATGAGCCGCCATACAGCATCATCAGCAAAAAAATAAAAAAGTTATAGTCCTGAGAATAAAGCGATACCAAAATAATTATTTTTTCTATAAAATAGTTTTTATCGTATAAAAGCGCCAAAACATAAAAAAATGATATAAATGAGATATCACTGTAATCGTACTGACCCGACGAATAAAACTGCTTTATCAATTTTACCAAACGCGGAACGGTATAAACGCCTCCCCAAAAAGAAATTCATGAATAGCTGGTTTTTGATCACTCTGCCTCACAAAAATCGGAATAAAAAGCGATCAAAAAATGTCACGTGTCCGAAAATGTTACCAATAAAAACGTCAACGCGTCCCGCAAAAAACAAGATCACACATGACTCTGTGGACTCAAATATGGAAAAATTACAGCTCTCAAAATGTGGTAACACAAAAAATATTTTTTGCAATGAAAAGCGTCTTTCAGTGTGTGACGGCTGCCAATCATAAAAATCCGCTAAAAAACCCGCTATAAAAGTAAATCAAACCCCCCTTCATCACCCCCTTAGTTAGGGAAAAATACAAAAATTAAAAAATGTATTTATTTCCATTTTCCCATTAGGGTTAGGGCTAGAGTTAGGACTAGAGTTAGGGCTAGGGTTAGGGTTAGGGCAAGGGTTAGGGCTAGGGTTAGGGCTAGGGTTGGGGCAAGGGTTGGGGCTAGGTTTAGGGCTAGGGTTAGGGCTAGGGTTAGGGCTAGGGTTGGGGTTAGGGTTAGGGCTAGGGTTGGGGCTAGGGTTAGGGCTAGGGTTAGGGCTAGGGTTAGGGCTAGGGTTAGGGTCAGGGCTAGTGTTACGGCTAGTGTTACGGCTAGTGTTACGGCTAGTGTTAGGGCTAGTGATAGGGCTAGGGTTATTGCTAGGGTTAGGGCTAGGGTTGGGGCTAGGGTTGGGGCTACAGTTAGGGTTGGGGCTAAAGATAGGGTTAGGGTTTGGATTACATTTACGGTTGGGAATAGGGTTGGGTGTGTCTGGGTTAGAGGAGTGGTTAGGGTTACTGTTGGGATTAGGGTAAGGGGTGTGTTTGGATTAGGGTTTCAGTTATAATTGGGGGGTTTCCACTGTTCGGGCACATCAGGGGCTTTCCAAACGGGATATGGCATCCGATCTGAATTCCAGCCAATTCTGCGTTGAAAAAGGAAAACAGTGCTCCTTCCCTTCCGAGCTCTCCCGTGTGCCCAAACAGGGGTTTACCCCAACATATGGGGCATCAGCGTACTCAGGACAAATTGGACATCATCTTTTGGGGTCCAATTTCTCCTGCTACCCTTGGGAAAATACAAAACTGGGGGCCAAAAAATAAGTTTTGTGGGAAAAAAAAGATTTTTTATTTTCACGGCTCTGCGTTGTAAACTGTAGTGAAACACTTGGGGCTTCAAAGTTCTCACAACACATCTAGATAAGTTCCTTGGGGGGTCTAGTTTCCGATATGGGGTCACTTGTGGGGGGTTTGTACTGTTTGGGTACATCAGGGGCTCTGCAAATGCAACGTGACGCCTGCAGACCAATCCATTTAAGTCTGCATTCCAAATGGCGCTCCTTCCCTTCCGAGCTCTGTCATGCGCCCAAACAGTGGTTCCCCCCCACATATGGGGTATCAGCATACTCAGGACAAATTGGACAACAACTTTTGAGGTCCAATTTATCCTGATACCCTTGTGAAAATACAAAACTGGGGGCTAAAAAATCATTTTTGTGAAAAAAAAAAGAATTTTTATTTTCACGGCTCTGCGTTATAAACTGTAGTGAAACAATTGGGGGTTCAAAGCTCTCAAAACACATCTAGATAAGTTCCTTAGGGGGTCTACTTTCCAAAATGGTGTCACTTGTGGGGGTTTTTAATGTTTAGGCACATCAGGGGCTCTGCAAACGCAACATGGCATCCCATCTTAATTCTAGTCAATTTTGCATTGAAAAGTAAAATAGCGCTCCTTCCCTTCCGAGCTCTGCTATGCGCCCAAACAGTGGTTTACCCCCACATATGGGGTGTCGTCGTACTCAGGACAAATTGCACAACAACTTTTGTGCTCTAATTTTTTCTCTTACCCTTGGGGAAATAAAAAAATGGGGGCGAAAAATCATTTTTGTGAAAAAATATGATTTTTTATTTTTATGGCTCTGCATTATAAACTTCTGTGAAGCACTTGTTGGGTCAAAGTGCTCACCACACATCTAGATAAGTTCCATAGGGGGTCTACTTTCCAAAATGGTGTCACTTGTGGGGGGTTTCAATGTTTAGGCACATCAGGGGCTCTCCAAACGCAACATGACGTCCCATCTCAATTCCAGTCAATTTTGCATTGAAAAGTCAAATGGCGCTCCTTCCCTTACGAGCTCTGCCCTGCGCCCAAACAATGGTTTACACCCACATATGGGGTATCAGCGTACTCAGGACAAATTGCACAACAATTTTTGGGGTCCAATTTCTTCTCTTACCCTTGGGAAAATAAAAAATTGGGGGCGAAAAGATCATTTTTGTGAAAAAATATGATTTTTTATTTTTACGGCTCTGCATTATAAACTTCTGTGAAGCACTTGTTGGGTAAAAGTGCTCACCACACATCTAGATAAGTTCCTTAGGGGGTCTACTTTCCAAAATGGTGTCACTTGTGGGGGGTTTCAATGTTTAGGCACATCAGGGGCTCTCCAAATGCAACATGGCGTCCCATCTCAATTCCAGTCAATTTTGCATTGAAAAGTCAAATGGCGCTCCTTTCCTTCCGAGCTCTGCCATGCGCCCAAACAGTAGATTACCCCCACATATGGGGTATCAGCGTACTCAGGACAAATTGTACAACAAATTTGGGGGTTTATTTTCTCCTGTTACCCTTGGTAAAATAAAACAAATTGGATCTGAAATAAATTTTGTGTGAAAAAAAGTTAAATGTTCATTTTTATTGAAACATTCCAAAAATTCCTGTGAAACACCTGAAGGGTTAATAAACTTCTTGAAAGTGGTTTTGAGTACCTTGAGGGGTGCAGTTTTTAGAATGGTGTCACACTTGGGTATTTTCTATCATATAGACCCCTCAAAATGACTTCAAATGAGATGTGGTCCCTAAAAAAAAATGGTGTTGTAAAAATGAGAAATTGCTGGTCAACTTTTAACCCTTATAACTCCGTCACAAAAAAAAATTTTGGTTCCAAAATTGTGCTGATGTAAAGTAGACATGTGGGAAATGTTACTTATTAAGTATTTTGCGTGACATATGTCTGTGATTTAAGGGCATAAAAATTCAAAGTTGGAAAATTGCAAAATTTTCAAAATTTTCGCCAAATATTCGTTTTTTTCACAAATAAACGCAACTTATATCGAAGAAATTTTACCACTATCATGAAGTACAATATGTCACGAGAAAACAATGTCAGAATCGCCAAGATCCGTTGAAGCGTTCCAGAGTTATAACCTCATAAAGGGACAGTGGTCAGAATTGTAAAAATTGGCCCGGTCATTAACGTGCAAACCACCCTTGGGGGTGAAGGGTAAAGTATCTGATTTCCTACACATCATTTATCAATATCTGCAAGCCGTATTTGAATATGCAGAATCATTTGCTGTTCTAAAAAGCTCAATGTTGAATACATTTATCTCTAATTACAGCAATCTGTCCAAGGTTGTCAACGTTAGCTTGTCTATGTATATGTAATTATAGTATGACTGATAGTGTGTCAGCTTACATTATTCATAAGCGTCTATTGGCCATTTCAAATATTTGTATTTCACACACTTCATAATAACAATATCGAAAAAATCCCAGTCTTGATATATCATATGTGCTTTACATTTTGCATGTACAAAGAATAATCTTTTTATTTCTATGTTCAATTTCTAACTGTACAGTATCTAAAAATCCAGATTTTTCTATAAACTTGTTAATAGAGCTTTAAAAAAATTTTCAAAACACACACTTTTAAAATAGGATATATTTCTATATTCATATTTTTTATAACTTTTAGAGAACATGTAATAAAATAATTATTATTATTACTAACGTCTACTATTGTTAATTTAATCTTAACAAAATTAATTATTTAAAATATTAACTAACAGGATACCTAGCTGTAGTAGAATTTGGGTGTGGTTCTGCTTCTATAGATAGTATATGGAGAGTTAGGATAGAGTTACAAGGAAAAAAAACTCTCATCCGGTAGAATCGGGTCGATCATGCTAATGACACTCTGATGAGGGTTCAGATGAGAGAACCAAAACGTAGTACACTGTGAGGAGAAGATGGAGAATAAAATTTCTCCATCTTCTCGATTCTATGAGTCCGCAGAAAACGGACGCCATCCATGTGCAGTCCAATGGTTTCCACCCAACCCATAGACTTAAATGGGAAAATCTCATCCGATTTACACGTCAAATCCCAGCATGCCGTAATTTTTTTCTCATGCCGAATTCCATATATTGGTATATTGGTCTAAGTGCTATTTGATTAAAAAAAAACGAAAAATATGGTGGTGTGAGTGAGCCCCTTCAAGGGGTTGTCAGGTATAAAACTACATGTTTGCAGACACTCTCTGACTGCAGTCTTGTGAATCCTCAAATTGCTTAACTGGATGCTACCTACAACCTGAAACATATGGCTCTGCTTTAAACCCTGTGATTTTAGATTTTAAAGCTTGACACATGACAGGACTATTAATAACAATTCATGAACAATTAGGATCAGAAATATTTTTCTTTCTAATGTTGCTATGTTTTCCACAGTGGGATATGTCTACTTACATTAATTAAGTCAGCTGCTGTGCATTTCTGCACAAGTCATGATCCTGCATTCGGAATGATTAAATTATGATGATTGCTTGATGTGTTAAAGAAGTAAAATGCATAAGGTGATGGGATATTTTTACAAGTGGTCTATTTCCTGTGTTTTAACATGGTAATATTTGTAGAGGGCCTCCTAAAGACTTCACTGCAAAGTCAATTATCTTGCATTCTAATGTAATTGTACTATGACACAAAAAAAATCAAGGTTGCTTCTTGGTTACATGTTACAAAGCACTCAAGTGAGGTCTGGTGGAACCACTTGGAATATCATAGACCAAGCTTAGACCTTTCCTGCCCTGTCTGTTTATTTAATAGGACTGCTGTTTGAGAAGGTGGTGCTTTCTTATCCATTGGAGCTGAGCTTTTTGTGTCTGGGATCCTCTGGTTTGGCAGCGTTAGCACCTCATTAATTACTAACTCTGACAGAGTCCTGCTGGTTTACAACCCCCAGAGTGGTTGTTAGAAAATTACAATCCTGTGCTAGAATGTCAAAAGCTACACCCTGTTAAGGTACCTTCACACGAAACGACATTATAACGATATCGCTAGCAATCCGTGACGTTGCAGCGTCCTCGCTAGCGATATCGTTTCGTTTGACACGCAGCAGCGATCAGGATCCTGCTGTGATGTCGCTGGTCGCTGAATAAAGTCCAGAACTTTATTTGGTCGTCCGATCGCTGTGTATCGTTGTGTTTGAAAGCAAAAGCAACGATACCAGCGATATTTTACACTGGTAACCAGGGTAAACATCGGGTTACTAAGCGCAGGGCCGCGCTTAGTTACCCGATGTTTACCCTGGTTACTAGCGTAAAATGTAAAAAAAACAAACAGCACATACTCACATTGCGTCCCCTGCAGTCTGCTTCCTCCTCTGACTCAGCGCCGCAAAGTGAAAGTGAAAGCAGCACAGCGGTGACGTCACCGCTCTGCTCTCACTGTACGGCGCTCAGTCAGTCAGGAAGTGGACGCAGGGGGACGTGAATGTAAGTATGTGCTGTTTGTTTTTTTTAGATTTTACGCTGGTAACCAGGGTAAACATCGGGTTACTAAGCGCGGCCCTGCGCTTAGTTACCCGATGTTTACCCTGGTTACCAGGGGACCTCGGCATAGTTGATCGCTGGAGAGCGGTCTGTGTGACAGCTCTCCAGCGACCAAACAGCGACGCTGCAGCGATCGACATCGTTGTCGCTATCGCTGCAGCGTCGCTTCGTGTGAAGGTACCTTAAGTCACCATGTAGGTTGCTGCACTTCAGGTCACTGAAAGTTAATTAGCAAACTGTCCCTCGTCATTTCTTTCTGGAAATTCTATAGAGTTGATTTCATGTTTCAGATTAAAGAGACATGCTGTTTGTCTCACCAGTGTTATATCACACAATGATATCCTTGACTGCACCTTCATTTCAGACCACTTTCAATAAGCTTAATTATATCTGGTTGAAGTTTCACAATATAATTAGATCAATATATTTGTTTTCACATTGTTACAGAACATTTTCATGTTAACACCCCCTGCAGAAATAGTGTCATAAGGTACCGTCACATTAAGCGACGCTGCAGCGATAGCGACAGCGATGCCGATCGCTGCAGCGTCGCTGTTTGGTCGCTGGAGAGCTGTCACACAGACCGCTCTCCAGCGACCAACGATGCCGAGGTCCCCGGGTAACCAGGGTAAGCATCGGGTTGCTAAGCGCAGGGCCGCGCTTAGTAACCCGATGTTTACCCTGGTTACCAGCGTAAAAGTTAAAAAAACAAACAGCACATACTCACCAGCGCGTCCTCCAGCGTCTGCTTCCTGACACTGACTGAGCTCCGGCCCTAACAGCACAGCGGTGACGTCACCGCTGTGCTTTCACTTTCAGTTTAGGGCCGGCGCTCAGTCAGTGTCAGGAAGCAGAGGCTGGGGGACGCGCTGGTGAGTATGTGCTGTTTGTTTTTTTAACTTTTACGCTGGTAACCAGGGTAAACATCGGGTTACTAAGCGCGGCCCTGCGCTTAGTAACCCGATGTTTACCCTGGTTACCAGTGTAAAATATCGCTGGTATCCTTGCTTTTGCTGTCAAACATGGCGATACACGGCGACCTAGCGACCAAATAAAGTGCAGACCTTCTAGCAGCGACCAGCAATTTCACAGCGGGATCCAGATCGCTGCTGCGTGTCAAATACAGCGATATCGCTATCCAGGTCGCTGCAACGTCACGGATCGCTGGCGATATCGCCTAGTGTGACGGTACCTATAGTGGCAATGATTGCCACGCAGTTCCACACCTACTTAACAGGTTGGTCGTGACGTGGCAGTGGGCTTATACACTTTGATCAAGATGTAAACTGGCAACCTCATGTTAAGAGTTGAAAATTTTGCTCAGCAACAATAGATCAATGTATGCAGTGAAGAGCAAAATTGTAGCAATGTTTTAACTTTTGACTTTCAGGCTCAATATCTTATTTTCCACTTCTGCTTTGAACTTGAGACTGCCATCATTTTTTAGGCAATCATCTTAGATATCTCATACTTAAATTTGACTTGCCACTATTTAGCATATGATTAGCTATGCAGATTCTTGTCATGTCACTGCATTGTTATTGTTTTGCTCCTAAAGATCTAAATTGTAATTTTTATTATTTTGATAGTATTTTGTAAATCCACCTTTGGTTTGCAACACTGCCTGAATCCTTCTGGGCATGCTCTCGATCAGATTCAAACATGTTGGCCAAAAATTGATCTCAGGTCAACTCACTTGGATATATATACAGTTTTTCTTCACTTCTACGCACAAGTGTTTGATTGGGTTGAGGTCTGGCGACTGTGGGGGGCATTCCAACACCTCTACTTCATTGTCATTGAACCTTTTCTTGGCAAATCTTGATGTATTCTTCTTGTTGTCTTTTTCATACCCATAGTATGTGAGTGTACAAAGTTTCTCATCTCGTGGGATACTCACATATAGCACATCAGACCACCATTGATCCTGGTCAAGTATTCAATTATTTTGGCTATGAAATAACCCCATATCATCAGGCTTCCTCCACCGAACTTTACATTTCCTTTAATTTTTCAGTCCATTAGCCCTTCCATTAGCTTTTCCCTTGTTTCTTTCAGGCCCATTTGCACTTATCAGAACCTAGTCTAATCACTTTCATGTCATCACTCCAAACCACCAATTTTATATCTTTAAAATGTCCACGTTTCGTACTTGTTTGCAAACTCAAACTGATGCTTCTTATGACGATATTGAAGTTGATGCTTCTTCACCATTTTTGGGACCATCATGCCAGACTTGCGTAATGTGCGTCGCACGGTGCTTGCTTTGACATCTGTGATCTCACTGTTATGAAGCATACGAGCGACCTCCACTGCCGTGTTTGTTGCGCCAGAACTGACAGACCTTGGGATGAGCCGTCTTGTTGACTGTGATATTTTTCCTGAATGTACAACTTTTGGCTTTTGAATGGATGGATGGACTTCATTTCATATTCTTCCAAATGTCATATCACTCACATGATGTATTTTGGCAATTTTCTTGGCTGAGAGACTGCTATCAACAATATTCTTTTTATTTGGGGGGATTTTTTAACAATTTCTGGGAAGGGGATTATAGTTATAGTCAATATGGTGAGTAATAAAACATAACAGAGTGATCTAAAACTTGTTCTATTAAACAAGTAAGTGAGAAGATATATTCAAAGAAGAATAAAGAGAGAAAAAAAGGTTAATGTAAGAGGAAAAGAATGTGGAAGGAAAAGTTAGGAAAGGTAGAGGGGAAGGGGAAGGAAAGAAAAGAAAAGGGCATAGAAGAAGGTTGGATCAGATAAACATGGAGAGTAGGGACGGGGAAAAGAGCATCCTTATTGAAGCAATATTTATAATAAACAATTTTCAATTTGCTTCATTAAATATGAACTTGCACTGGTACTTCTTGGCATATAATAAAGCTTTTAACCTAAAAGGGGGCATTCCGGCTTGAGGAAAGAAATAGGTTCCAAGATGATCATGTGGAATAGTATTTTTTTAAAGAATTGTTTCTTAGAGCATAAGAATGTTCAAAAGAATTATGTGAAGACATTATTTTCATTATTTCTAAAATGGAGGGAACATCTATTGATTTCCACTTAGATGTTATAAGAATTTTTGTTACAGCAAATAGATGAATTGCGAGATATTTAATTTTGGGGGGGAGTCGATTTGAATCAAGCGAGAACAAAACCACAGTTAAAGAGCAATTACACACACTATGGCGCTCGCCACAAGGAGGGAAGGGAGAAGAAAATGGCAGTTGGTGGCAGGGGGAATGGGCGGTGGGATGATGTGAGGAATGAGCACCCCTAGCCGCTGGACCACACAGGATCTGTGCCTGTCCTGGGAGGAAATATGTGTGCTAGAATATCACAAAATGGATATGAGGGACCGCGCTCGGGGGTGCGTGTTCAGTAATAATGGGTACCAGGGGTTAATAACAATGTGTGATAGAAAGTGTCCAGATCACTATCCAATATAGACCTGCTGTGCGTGACATGCGGGTTTGCTACCTAGCATATATATGTCTATATGGGCTGTATAGACGGTGCTTACCTAGTTGTGATAGCTAAGCCGCTCCAGTGTCCTGTCTGGCGTCCGCTGTGGAGTGCGGTGCGGGGTCTATGAAGGACGAGGGATGACAGCAGCGGGTATTGCAGCAATAGCGGTACCTGGGAGCCCCGGCCGAAGGCGTCCCTGGTAACCGCGAGGAGAAGAAAAAAAAAAAAAAAAAAAAAATGGCCGCTAACGCCGGCTCGTAGGTGCCTGAACAGTGACGTCACTATGGTACGGAGCGGCGTTGGAGCCAAAAAGGGTGGCTTTTGGCTTTTTGGCTCCAACGCCGCTCCGTACCATAGTGACGTCACTGTTCAGGCACCTACGAGCCGGCGTTAGCGGCCATTTTTATTTTATTTTTTATTTTTTTTTCTTCTCCTCGCGGTTACCAGGGACGCCTTCGGCCGGGGCTCCCAGGTACCGCTATTGCTGCAATACCCGCTGCTGTCATCCCTCGTCCTTCATAGACGCCGCACCGCACTCCACAGCGGACGCCAGACAGGACACTGGAGCGGCTTAGCTATCACAACTAGGTAAGCACCGTCTATACAGCCCATATAGACATATATATGCTAGGTAGCAAACCCGCATGTCACGCACAGCAGGTCTATATTGGATAGTGATCTGGACACTTTCTATCACACATTGTTATTAACCCCTGGTGCCCATTATTACTGAACACGCACCCCCGAGCGCGGTCCCTCATATCCATTTTGTGATATTCTAGCACACGAGAACAAAACCAGTTGAGGAGACAATTCAACAACAGAGTGGTTAATATTGCTCAATCAATTAACTACTTCTTTCCACAGGTCGATTATTTTAGGACATGACCAGAAAGTATGTAATATGTTAGCTTTTTGAGTACAGTTCCTACAGCATAAGTCCGATCCGTCCCCAAAAAATCTGCTTTCATCTGACAGGTGTATAGAACCAACGAGATAAGATTTTAAAATAATTCTCATGAATATTAGCATTTACATTTGATTTGTATGTTATTTCAATTGCCTCTTTCCATGATTCAGGTGAAAAACATATATTCATATCACCTTCCCACTTAACCATGTCTTTTGATTTTTCAAAAGTTATGTCACTATTGATGAGTGTATACAGATTTTTAGTGTTCCAAATAGTATTTATTAAGAGATATGATAACTCTTGGAAGAGATATGGGAGAGAGAATTTCCCCCTAATATATTGCCTTATTTCTAAAAAGTTACATATTTCCTCTTTTGTAAGGTTGTACAATAGATTCAAGGATAGAAAATTTATGATTGAATCTTTTTTAGGTCCAGTAAATAAGGCCAAACAATTTGTTATTCCATTCCTTCTCCATTTATCTATAAGGAAGTCTGGAAGGGCAGGGCGGAATATAAAGAAAGTTTTTCTAATGAGTAACTAATTTGGTTGTTGTAAGAAATGTTATAAAATTTCTCCAGGTCATAATTGTAGATTTTATTAGTATATTCTCTGGTAGAGTGAGGGATTGGTCTAGTAAATTTGTAATAATAAGAGCATCTAAGGGAGAATTCCCATTATAAGACTTTCCCATTTATTTCTGCCTAGCTGGTTTTGGCTTCATCTATAAGACATTTCCTGCTCTGCATTATGATATCAGCCTCGGAGTAGGCCTGTAAATTTGGTAGACCAATACCTCCATTTCTTTTGCTCTTATGCAGTAACAATTTGGCTACTCTTTGTGATTTTTTTATTCCAAATAAATTTTGACATTTGCTTATGGAAGTTCTTGATCCATACATCTGGAATCTGAATTGGAACAGTTCTAAAGATATAGTGAAGAGACCGCTATCGATGAGCTGGATGATGCTGTTTCTCTTTTCTTATGAAATAGTCTTCATGGCTGCTTCTTGATTCGAACCAATGACTTTTCACTTGGGAATCAACTAATAATACACTGAGCTATTAGGGAATGTTAGAACAGGTTGTATTTTGTAGTTTTCAGGAAGAAAAATATTTTTACACCACCAGGAGCAAAACAGTAACTATGCAGCAAAATGACAAGAATCTGCATAACTAATCAATAGTTGCAAGTTACATTTATGTATGAGATAGCCAAGATGATTGCAATCTCACAATGGAAGCAGTAGTGGATGGTGAGATATGGAGCTGGAAAATCAAAATTCAAAACATTGTTACGTTTTTGCTCTTCTCTGTAATTGTTCGATGTCCAGTTTATGTTTTTTTCTACAGATATGGGTTCATAATAACATTGTTTTTTTTAGTGTAAATAATGTTTATCGATAACAGAAGTAGTGAGCATCATCAAGGACATAGACTTAACTAGTTTGAAGGACAGACCCTAATGCTGAAATTTGGGCTGAAGGTGTTGGTCATATCAATATTGTCTATTGAGTAAAGTCATATTTTCATCTAGAATGAGCATTAAAACTAAACTTATACTTAATAGTAAAACAAAACTGTCGATGTTTCGGTAACATTAAAGCTGGCCATACAACTTAAAAAAGCAAACATGTCCTCACAACTCCACTCATGCACAATTAAAATACATTTTGCTGAGCGTATCTGTGCTTATAATTGTAAATAGCAATCAGGTTAGGCATCTTGAAATTAAATATGCCTGATGATGACTTTTTCCCTTGATATCTGCTGTCAGAGGAAAGCAGTAATACTGCCAAATACATTACAAAGTTTGCTGATCTTCCTTAAATTGTCCAGTTCAGACAACTTTCATCTAATGTGTCTTGTCTTATGCAGAAGGCTCCAAGCAAGGGATATGTGCCCCAGTTACATTGTACTATTGAGATATAAACAGAATGTGCCACTAAATATACAGGTGCTTCTCACAAAATCAGAATATCATGAAAAAAGTAAATTTATTTCAGTTCTTCAATACAAAAAAGTGAAGCTTGTGTATGTTAGGCACCAGGATTCTCCTGCTGCTTAGGATGGGTCCCAAACCTTGTTCAACTCTGCAGTCTCCCATTCAGCTTCAACTGCTGTGAGTGCTGCTCAGCAAGGACATCGGTCCCGGCGCCTTGCCCGGGCTCCTGCTGTATGTGTAGTTACTGCTGGTTCTCCAGCTAAGCCTATGGTGACTACTGGTGTACACGTGCAACGTTATGCTCTGGAGCCTAAGTCCAGATTTCACCCTCCTGAGCATGTCCATGATGTGGCGCCTTCTCATTGGTTGCATGGACGTCAGCTGCTCTGGTGATGTGGCAGCTTCAGATTAGTCCACAGGCAAGGTCCTGACTGTCTGGACTTGAGCTTATGGTATTAAAGGTTTTCAGAGGCACACGCCGATGCACTAGTATCAACTTATGTTCATGGGTGTACGAACTTTGCTACTGTGTGGTCTGTATCAGCATGTGGTCAGGGTCAGCTGTAAGGCATTAGAATTCCAGCACCTCCGGAGAGGAGTTTGTTTGTATGAATTCAGGGCTGGTGTATAGCCACTAGAATTCCGGCAGCTCCAGGGAGGAGTTGTTTTGAGTGCGGTTGCTGACTGTATGACCACTGTATGCTACCTGCTCTGTTAGTGAGTTTCAATCCTCTGTGAAGTTAACAGGGATCATGTCTAGCATCATATCTTTCATTTCTGTGTGTGATTGACACTGTTCTATTGCAGAGCATCTGCTTCGTTACTGTGTGCAAGTGACACTACTGCTTGTGCTGTTCACTGTGTGACATCTAAATCAATGAGAGCTAGCAATTGCTCGCTGCGTTCACCGCCATTGTTCACATTAGCTGCAGTTTTACATCTCTGCACGGTGGACCCCGGGTGGCGAACGCACTTTATTATTATATTTTATTTAGTGCATTCTACCAACCCTAATAGTGTATTATATAGAGTCATTACAAACAGTGATGTATTTCAAGTGTTTATTTCTATTAATGTTGATGATTATGTCTTATAGCCAATGAAAACCCAAATGTCATTATCTCAGTAAATTAGAATAATTAACAAAAAACACCTGCAAAGGCTTCCTAAGCATTTAAAAAGGACCCATAGTCTGTTTCAGTAGGCTCCACAATCATGGGGAAGATCGTTCACTTGACAGATGTACGGAAGGAAGTCATTGACACACTCCACAAGGAGGGTAAGCCACAAAAGGTCATTGCTAAAGAAGCCAACTATTCACAGACTGCTGTATCTAAACATATTAATGGAAAGTTGAGTGAATGGAAAAAGTGTGGTAGAAAAAGGTGCACAAGCAACCGGGATAACCGCAGCCTTGAAAGGATTGTTAAGTAAAGGCCTTTCAAAAATTTGGGGGAGGTTCACAAGGAGTGGACTGCTGCTAGAGTAATTGCTTCAAGAGCCACCACACACAGACATATCCAGGACATGTCCCCCCGAGGAAGCCTACGCGAAACGCGCGTCGGGGCCACCGGACATACACTGGCACCTACACTATTTGGGTAAGACTGGCAGAACTATATGAGTATAGCTACCTATTTTAGGTCTGTTAAGTAATTGGCTGTATGGCAATAGTGGGCACATGGAGTTACTTTGCGGCACTATGCACTTTATTTCTATACCATCATTTTGGATAGTTAGACCTTGTTACCCCTAAAAAGCCATTAGTTTTTGCCTCTTCTGTGCCCAAGGTGCTATTTACAGTGTTTGTTGTCCGCCGTACATGAATTATACGTGCACTTTGTCTGTTATGTTAGTTATATTTTGTGTGATTTGATCTAATAAAATTGTTATACTTTTTTACTATGTCTCTTTGGGTAATCTATACTCCATAGCTTTTTTGTAGGATTTGTATATGATTGGAGGTTTCCCTATTATCTTTCATGTTCATTATAGGGTGTATCCCTGCTAGAAGTGGTTCAATTGATATGCATCAGTGGTATCTGTATTTATATCCAGGACATGAGCTTCATGTGTCGCAATCCTTGTGTCAAGCCACTCATGACCAATAGACAACACCAGAAGCGTCTTATCTGGGCCTAGCAAAAAAGAACTGGACTGTTGCTTAGTAGTCCAAGGTGTTGTTTTCAGATGAATGTAAATTTTGCATTTCATTTGGAAATCAAGGTCCCCAAGTCTGGAGGTAGAGTGGAGAGGCACAAAATCCAAGCTGCTTGAGGCCTAGTGTGAAGTTTCCACAATCAGTGATGGCTTGGGGAGCCATGTCATCTGCTGGTGTAGGTCCACTGTGTTTTATCAAGACCAAATTCAGCGCAGCTGTCCACCAGGAAATTTTAGAGCACTTCATGCTTCCCTCTGCCGACAAGCTTTTTGAAATTTCATTCTCTAGCAGGACTTGGCACCTGTCTTCATTGCCAAAAGTACCAATACCTGGTTTAAAAACAACAGTATCACTGTGCTTGATTGGCTAGCAAACTCGCCTGACCTTAACCCCATAGAGAATCTATGGGGTATTGTCAAGAGGAAGATGAGAGACACCAGACCCAACAATGCAGATGATCTGAAGCCTGCTATCAAAGCAACTTGGGCTTCCATAACACCTCAGCAGTGCCACAGGCTGATCGCCTTTACATTTACTGAAAATACCTTTCTATAGGCCAACATTTCAGATTTTAAAATAATTTTTCAAACTGGTGTTATAAAGTATTCTAATTTACTGAGATATTTACTTCTGGGTTTTCATTGGCTGTAAGCCATAATCATCAACATTCACAGAAATAAACACTTGAAATAGATCAGTCTGTTTATAATCACTCTATCTAATATATGAGTTTCACTTTTTGTATTGAAGAACTGAAATAAACTTTTTGATGAAATTATAATTTTGGGAGAAGCACCTGTATCTTCATAATATGGTATCTACTAATGAATTACTAAGAAAAAAAAATCCTGTCTAAAATCTGAGGTGTATGAAGATTTGGTAGCAATCCTCAGAAATGAACGCCATATCTATGTGCACACGTCAAGATTTCTAGCAGAAATTTTCCTGACAAAAACCGGACATTTCTGCCAGAAATCCGCATGCATTTTTTTCACGTTTTTTCATGCATTTTTTATGCGTTTTTGACGCGGTTTTTTTGTGCGTTTTTTGTGCGTTTTTTTCCAAATGCATAGAATTGCGGGAAAAACACTGAAAATCCGCAAAATTAATGAACATGCTGCTTTTTTTATCGCGATGCGTTTTTTTCACGGAAAAAAACGCACCATGTGCACAAAACATGCAGAATACATTGTAAATGATAGGATCCATAATGTATGTGTTTTTAATGAGTTTTTATAGCATTTTTATTGCGAAAAAACACAAAAAAAAGTGAAAAAACCTGAACGTGTGCACATACCCTAAAGTTGAGCAAAACTTAAAGGTTATACCGAACCATAATCTAGCAAATTCTAAAAGACCAATTGCTAATTTGCTTAAAAAATGTCACAACAAATATAAAATGTCATTAAACCCTTAAAGCTTTAGCAATTTTTCATGCTTTTGCTTTTTCCTTCCTTCTAAGAGCCATAACTTTTAATTTTTATATCAACGTAGCAGTTTGAAAGCTTTTTTTCTGCAAAACAAGTTGTAGTTTTGAATAACATGATTCATTTTACTATTTAATGCATGAATATCCCACATTCAGTGAAACTGTGAAAAACAAATTGATTTCCATCATAGTTTTGGGAGATTTGTTTTTAGCATGCATTCTGTGGTAAAAATTACTGAAAATAATTCTCCTAGCCAGTACAATAATGTTGATATCTGACTTACAAATATTTTTTTTATTATACAAACGAAGAAAAAAATTCAGAGGTTTGCGGATAAAAAATGTTTTGGCATGCGTCACCATTTTCCAAGACCTATAACATTTTTATTTTTCACAATGGTGGAGCTGTGTGAAGGCTTTTTTTTGCAGTGGTGTATTTTTTTATATTATTATTTATTTTTATGTATTATTCCAAGATGCATTTATTAAAGTCATCGTTAAAATTAACTTTGTTTGTAGGAAAAGCCCTTTAACAGTTAGTGATCGGAGCTCACCCTGGCTGCTGTTGTAAGACATAGATGCGATTTTGTCAAATAGTTGGCATCTTCCATATTTTGAGACAGTTCAGCTTGTGAACCTTCTCTACCCACACTTAGCTCCACAATCATCTACATCTAGGTGATAATGTTAAGGCGTTAATCATTATATTTTTGCTCAAAGTTAAATTTACGCAATAGATGAGAACCTCAGTTTTTAAATAAATTATGAAAATAATTACCGTATGTTTTCAGGCAATTGGGCAACTTTTTTCCAAGTTAAACTTCTAATAGAAAAAAAAGAATAATAAGTTGATGGATGTAGTTGAGAAAATGAAATACTGCTATACATTGTATAAGAATTTGAATATACCGTGGCCCTTTCTTATCATAAGACACCTAGCAGGGTGGTGCATTACTAACAAACACAACGGGATGCAAATATTCTATTTGACAAACACTATTTGCAGTAGGGAAGCAAAAAGTTATTAAACATATCCCGTGGCATACTCCCTGTGGATATTCCCAGCCCCCTCTGGTGCCAAAGAAGTTGGGAATCACTTTAAAAGCAATCTCATCAGGAATGCTTCCTAATACCACCTAGTGTTTTCAGAAAGCTAAGAGGCATGGCTTCTAAACAGGAGTTTGTGCTAATTAAATATATGGGTGTTAGTAATGAGCTGGTTAGTAATGTGTACTCCTTTTCCATGTGAATGATAATAGGTAGAAGCAAAGAAATCCCTGGAGGCAACTTTTAAAGGTAATCTCTGTTGGCAGCCAAATGGGTTGTGTGTCCTGAAATTCAGTTGTTTCTTTTAGTGCCTTTAAAAGCATGTTCCCATGTGGCTGTATTATTGCAAACATTTCTGTCACTATCCTACTCATCTAAATACAGTTTGCAGAAATCCATGTACTTTTTGACCTCAATATACAGAACTGATTTTTAGTATCAGAAAGGTCTCCAACAAATTTCCTGAATGAAAGCCTTTCCATAAGCAAAGGATATTTCACAGACGTGGAAGACCTTATCTGCAGCCATGAAATTCTCAGTGCAATACGTACGAGGGATTGTATCCCACGAGATCAAGAGTTTACCCCAGTGTTCCTCAACTCTGTCACCAAATTAATTGGCACTTGAAATAGAAAAGAACCTAGGGAGGTGCCTATCCCTAGTAGCCTATCACTTGTAAGCACCCTACCTGACAGCGGAGGTTGGCACCCTAGACCTGCGCAATGGCGCCCCCGCTCACCGTCAACTGTCCTTTCTATCCTGATACTCCCTATACGGGGCTGGAAGAAAAAGTGTACGTGTATGGTGCTAAAAGATAGGGACCCAAAATTGAGGGTAGGAACTATTCCTCAATCTTACCCTACCTAACAGCGGAGGTTGGCACCCTATACCTGCGCAATGGCGCCCCCGTTCCTCAACGGCTATCCCCCAAAAAAGTTGCTTTATTAAAAAGATATCAGGGCCTCTTATATTTTCAGTGTAAGGTGCTGAGATGTGAGACCGTGGTGAACCATGGAGAAGAGAAAAAAAATAGGGGGGTTCTCACACTTGGGATTTGCAGAGGATATTGCAATCAACAAGATCACTATGTTATACAATATTAGTCCAGATCTTGATAGCCCTAAACCTTAATCAAGGAAAAGGCACACGATACTGATTTTGACAAAGGCAATCAACCTCAATGGTAAACAAATATATTGCACAATGCCACACAATGATGGTTAAACAAACTACAGATTATATATCAATGTTCATATATAGAGAAAACTGCATCCCATAAACACCTGGTTCACACATTTTTTCCTCCCAGTGGGGCCATAAATAGAACCACACAAATCAGTCTCTCAGACTCTCAGATTCATAAACCCATAATTAGGCATAGATAGGTCGATCTCACAGTTTAACAAACTCTAGAACTCACAGTTCCATGGATAGGCATAAAAAAGTTAGTCTCATAGACTCAAAGTTAGTCTCATAAACTCGACGCGTTTCTCCTCCCAAAAGAGGTTCATCAGGAGTGTATTCAAATGATATCAGAGACCGCTACTTAGCTTTTCATTGTCCATCATGATAGAGGACACCAGCACGCCAGGTATGTACCCTCCAGATAAAGTGCCCTTTGAGCACCCAAGGAGCGGGGGCGCCATTGCGCAGGTCTAGGGTGCCAACCTCCGCTGTTAGGTAGGGTAAGATTGAGGGACAGTTCCTACCCTCAATTTTGGGTCCCTATCTTTTAGCACCATACACGTACACTTTTTCTTCCTGCCCCGTATAGGGAGTATCAGGATAGAAGTGACAGTCGACGGTGAGCGGGGGCGCCATTGCACAGGTCTAGGGTGCCAACCTCCGCTGTCAAGTAGGGTGCTTACAAGTGATAGGCTACTAGGGATAGGCACCTCCCTAGGTTCTTTTCTATTTCAAGTGTCAATTAATCTGGTGATGGTTTTGTATACACTAGTTTTTAATGAATTAAGTAATAAAGATAATTTTTAATGATTTGGGGTTTTTTCTGTGAATTGTTACGTGAATTCTACTCCAGTGGGTATTATTATTTTTTTATGTGAGTTCCTCAACTCTGGTCCTCAAGAGCCATCAGTGGGTCACGGTTTCAGGATTTCCTTAGTATTACCCAGATGATAATCGTATTACATGGACAGACAAGAATTCCATCACCTGCGAAATACTAAGGAAATCCAGAAAACATGACCTGTTGGTGGCTCTTCAGGTCCTTAGTTGGAGAACACTGGTCTACCTTATACAATTCTGCTGAAATAAAATGAGGAATACCTCAGAAATGAGAAACATTGGAGATTTAATAAAACACAGTTAAGCATATTTAGTAATCCTTTGGACAATTGCATTGAAAATAATGTTGTACAAGCCAAATAAAAAAGTAAAGTCCAAAAGATTTTGTTTCCAACATTTGTAAAATGTCAAAAAAAGGGAGAGTGGTTTTATAGCTTCATGGACTACAAAATATTGATGAGTATACACTGCCACTTTCCTGAACGGAAAGGTATTTTGAAAATTCTGCTTAGATCCATTCACAGAGTAAGAGAACCTGACGCAGCTCAAAAGCTGATTCACATTAGTGAACTTGTTTAGGAATACAAAAACTAATTTATATTGCTGCTCTGCCTTGGCGGTACACCAGTATTGTTAAATATTAGCCAGTATGCCTTTATAAACTCGCATACACTAAAATGTAACATCTGGCCACTGTGTTAAACTCTTGTGGTCAGAAAATAAGAAAATTTGCATCATTTGCTCAAGGTTGTTGATAAAAAAGACAATAAAAGGAATAATGTGGAGGGGTATTTTTTGGCATTTTCTAGAACCGCTGAATATGAACTATTTAGTGAGATTTATCATTGACAAAGCTAAAATATTTGCTTCTCAAAGAAACTAAAGACAGGAATGCTACAAAAGTCTTAAGCTTTTCAGCTTTGTAATGTTAAAGTAAACTGCAGCAGATGAGCACCTACTTAACCTTGTAAACCAGAGCTGTTCTTTCAAAGAAAACATTTCTGAGCAGCATTTACTCTCAAGAGATTGATGTTCAAAACCATTGTATGGTAATAATAACACATGAAGCGCTACTCCATGTGCAGAGTCTTCCTATCACACTTCAAACATGTTCAACGGCACAGTAAGAATGACCCATGGTGATTATTTTATCTATACTGACCTAAATATTTGCCTTTTCCTATCGCAAAGCAGACTAAGGAACATAGTGTGAAACAGAATTTCCATGTGAAACAGAGAAGTCTTCTAATTTTAGTTTTTACAGGATAAACATAGAACTTTCAGTATTTCTTAAGCTGGAGTAAAATGTAATTTCCATGAAAATCTCAGCCCTCTTGGTTAACAAATTCCACATACTGAATGAACTTCAGGTAATAGTCTTTAGAAGTGGGTAAAACAACTGATAAACAGGAGGGTTGCCAATTGGATCCTTTCTTTTTCAACATATAAAAAAAGGATAACATATTTTTTGCCTAATCACCTAATTTTCCACTTTTAAAGGATTATCAAGAATTCTTCAGACATTTGGCAATTCTAAAGTGATAGTGATGTCTGAGGTTGACAAATTTCATCTCTACCCCAAGAGAGGTCAGCTAGACCAACACAAGACATGTCATATTTTAAAACCCTATTACTGATTTTACTTTGGGTAACACCCAAGTGCTGAATGAATGGACTAAGTAGAATCAGTACAAGCAGCTATATATATATATTTTTTTATTTTTTAAGTCTGTCACAATGTCCATATTGCATAAAAAGAAACTTGGGGTGTGAATCATCAAGACAGGTGTAGTTTTGGTGGGATGTGCTGGAGTTGGACAGTCCTAATTCATGTAAAGGCATAAGGAGCATCTGACTCCAGCACATCTCATCAAGACAGGTGTGAATCAGAAGGGTCAGATGAATGGTGCACACCTCCATGTGCGCCTCACTTCAAATCCTACTCCAGTCCCTGCTTGAGTAGGATTTGTGGTGCAATGAACGCCTCCGCTCATCGTGAATTTGAAAAATGGCTGTCGTCACAACCCATCCATACCTGCTAACTTTGTTGAAGTTGGTCAAAAATGGCGTAATAATGCCAAGTCACAACATTTTATCCAGCCTGAAGTTGTCACAATTATAAGACTTTCAAAGTTTTTTACACCAGAATACTGATGTAAAAACGTTGATGAATTGGGCTCTTAGTGCACTGTGTTACTGATTCTTGTGCTGAAAAATACAATTGTTCTGAAAAATTTATAGGGTATCTAAGGTATAAAATTTCTCTTTGTGGAGAATGCTAAAACATCGTAAGGATGCGCCAAAGTCATGCAATGCTCCTTTGGGAATATAAATATGCAAATATCCTCTTCATATAGCATGGGGACGTGAATGCTTGTACCTCATATTATATGTAGGAATCCTAAAAGTCAATATTGACCCATTAATGAGTGTTGTCGCTTAGGTTAAGAAGCCAAACCAGAATCTTCATATGTGCAGACACATATTTCAAGGTTTTTGCTCATCAGTGCAAAGCAGGAGCTCTGATTTGGCTGAGTGAGAATCCTCTCACAGGAGGTATAGGTATAAAACACAAATGGGCAAAGAGATGAAAATGGTTGAGTCAAAGCAATACCATGAGAAAGGACTCCACATTTTATTACCACTACGCAGGGAGGTTCATTAGGGAAACTGATGAAGCTACCTTTGTTAGTGGCATGAGGTTTTTCTTATGACTTTGTTTTGACTCCCAGATTGAAACTCTTCCACAATTTTCTCTGCATATACAGTACAGACCAAACGTTTGGACTCACCTTCTCATTTAAAGATTTTTCTGTATTTTCATGACTATGAAAATTGTACATTCACACTGAAGGCATCAAAACTATGAATTAACACATGTGGAATTATATACTTAACAAAAAAGTGTGAAACAACTGAAATTATGTCTTTATATTCTAGGTTCTTCAAAGTAGCCACCTTTTGCTTTGATGACTGCTTTGCACACTCTTGGCAATCTCTTGATGAGCTTCCAGAGCTAGTCACCGAGAATGGGTTTCAATTCACAGATGTGCCCTGTCAGGTTTAATAAGTGGGATTTCTTGCCTTATAAATGGTGTTGGGACCATCAGTTGTGTTGTGCAGAAGTCTGATGGATACACAGCTGATAGTCCTACTGAATAGACTGTTAGCTGCTTTTTCTTGCCATAATACAAATTCTAAGTAAAGAAAAATGAGCGGCCATCATTACTTTAAGAAATGAAGTTCAGTCAGTCCGAAAAATTGGGAAAACTTTGAAAGTGTCCCCAAGTGCAGTAGCAAAAACCATCAAGCGCTGCAAAGAAACTGGCTCACATGAGGACCGCCCCAAGGAAAGGAAGACCAAGAGTCACCTCTGCTTCTGAGGATAAATTTATCCGAGTCACCAGCCTCAGAAATCGCAGTATAACAGCAGCTCAGATTAGAGACCAGGTCAATGCCACACAGAGTTCTAGCAGCAGACACATCTCTTCAACAACTGTTAAGAGGAGACTTTGTGCAGCAGGCCTTCATGGTAAAATAGCTGCTAGGAAACCACTGCTAAAGACAGGCAACAAGCAGAAGAGACTTGTTTGGGCTAATGACACAAGGAATAGACATTAGACCAGTGGAAATCTGTGCAAATTTGAGATCTTTGGTTCCAACCACCGTGTATTTGTGCGACGCAAAAAAGGTGAATGGACTCTACATGCCTGGTTCCCACCATGAAGCATGGAGGAGGTGTGATGGTGTGGGGGTGCTTTGCTGGTGACAATGCTGGGGATTTATTCAAAATTAAAGGCATACTGAACCAGCGTGAGTACCACAGCATCTTGCAACGGCATGCTATTCCATCCGGCTTGCATTTAGTTGGACCATCATTTATTTTTCAACAGGACAATGACCCCAAACACACCTCCAGGCTGCGTAAGGGCTATTTGACCAAGAAGGAGAGTGATGGGGTGCTACGCCAGATGACCTGGCCTCCACAGTCACCAGACCTGAACCCAATCGAGATGGTTTGGGGTGAGCTGGACCACAGAGTGAAGGCAAAAGGGCCAACAAGTGCTAAGCATCTCTGGGAACTCCTTCAAGATTGTTGGAAGACCGTTCCCGGTGACTACCTCTTGAAGCTCATCAAGAGAATGCCAAGAGTGTGCAAAGCAGTCATCAAAGCAAAAGGTGGCTACTTTGAAGAACCTAGAATATAAGACATATTTTCAGTTGTTGCACACTTTTTTGATAAGTATATAATTCCACATGTGTTAATTCATAGTTTTGATGACTTCAGTGTGAATGTACAATCTTCATAGTCATGAAAATACAGAAAAATCTTTAAATGAGAAGGTGTGTCCAAATTTTTGGTCTGTGCTGTATTTATGCAGAGATAAAATGTTGTGCAATATGTATACTTATATATTTAGAATTTGCAGTTGGATATCCCAACAATTGTGTTTCATTTGTAGTGTTCATTGTTGCCATAAGTGGGTTTATGAGTTATACATATCAAAGGCTGGGATCATTGGATCACTGCCTGCACCCCCTCGCTGTGAACAGATAATCAAATCATCTAATGAAAAGCAGACATGGAGGGTGTATACAAAGAAATTAACATGTAGCTATCAATGTTGAATATCCATTTGGGCCAACAGATGTGTTTAACTCCACTGGCACATACAGTAAGTGTTAAAAGCAGTGACATCTATGCTTTCACTGTGTGACGCTATTATGTCTTTACTGCATAGACAGGAAAAGGTAAAATAATATTTTACGTTGTTTTAATTAGAATTCTAGATTTTCAGAATCCATGGCTAGATCCATGACCGAGGAGCCCATTCGCATCTGTGGGTAAAATTGCAAAAGTTTTGGTGGCAGGCAGCGTAAAGTGTGACTTGGATGTCTGGACCATCTATGTGGTGTGGTGTGCTTAGCTTATTATTGGCCTATTGCTATAGGTGAGTGGAAAAGTGAGTGAGAAGCAGAGTCCCCTATACAGTCACATCCTAGGCATGTGTCATGAGTGGGTACTGTTTGGGACAATTGTGTACATTGTTTCTTTTGCTTTTTGTACTCCTGATGCTTTATCATTAGAAAATTTATTTGTAAGTGAAGGTTTATTAATGTATATGGGGTGAGTACCCCAATCGGGGGTCAATGCTTTAGGTTCCAGCTCACGCTACTCACATGTGACTGGAGGTTTCGATTCTGAGATGTTAAATGTTGTGGAGAAATTCCTTGTCATATTATGACTTGAAATATGATTATCAACTATGTTTAAATAATGTTGTAAAGACAATTTTTGCATTACTCTGTCTTACTTATGTTTGGTTATTTTCTGCAAGTGTCACATCCATTATTAACAGTGCAACTGTGTCCTACAATTTGGATATTTTTCTCTATTGTCACATAACCATCACATCCAATCACTATCTGCTGGAGTGAAGATCGTAAATTCCAAAAATTATCACTGAGGCCAGTGACTGGCTAAATAGTGACAGAGATTGTTACAGCAGGAAATATTTTTGCAGAGCCAATTTTTATTAAACAAACATTGTCTTATTCAATGTTTAACCCGATTCAATGTTTAACCCCTTTTCTGAGTCAATGCCGTAATGAAAAAAGAAATCAAAACACCAAGAGTACTATTTTCTGATCATTGCATGTTCCCAAAAATTCAATAAAAAAGTGTGTGTAACCCAAAATGGTACTCTAGTGAAAATAGAACACTACAATATGTCTCACCTAAGTCCCATATCTTCCACAAACTCCTAAATGTCTAACGATCCCTGTGAAATGTAAAACTATCCTTTATCCTTCTTGTAAGAACGCAATTAGCACATGACTTCCACCTCTGACAGGTCAAACATCACCTTTGCTATGGTAATTCGAAGTGCAATCTAGTTGGATTTTATGGTTGATATATCAAGTGAGCAACATCTTATAATAACAATTTTATTTACATAGTGCCAGCATATTCCTCAGCCCTTTACAATTAAGCAGGGACATGTATAGACAATAAAGACATCACAACATTGTGCAACAGCTACAAGAAAAGTGAGAGTCATGTACACAAGCTTACAACCTATACGGAAGTAGGGGGGACACAGTAAAGGTACCGTCACACTAAACGACTTTATAACGATATCGCTAGCGATCCGTGACGTTGCAGCGTCCTCGCTAGCGATATCGTTTAGTTTGACACGCAGCAGCGATCAGGATCCTGCTGTGATGTCGCTGGTCGCTGAATAAAGTCCAGAACTTTATTTGGTCGTTTGATCGCTGTGTATCGTTGTGTTTGACACCAAATGCAACGATACCAGCGATATTTTACACTGGTAACCAGGGTAAACATCGGGTAACTAAGCGCGGGGCCGCGCTTAGTAACCCGATGTTTACCCTGGTTACCAGCGTAAAATGTAAAAAAAACAAACAGCACATACTCACATTGCGTCCCCTGCAGTCTGCTTCCTCCTCTGACTCAGCGCCGCAAAGTGAAAGTGAAAGCAGCACAGCGGTGACGTCACCGCTCTGCTCTCACTGTACGGCGCTCAGTCAGTCAGGAAGTGGACGCAGGGGGACGTGAATGTAAGTATGTGCTGTTTGTTTTTTTTACATTTTACGCTGGTAACCAGGGTAAACATCGGGTTACTAAGCGCGGCCCTGCGCTTAGTTACCCGATGTTTACCCTGGTTACCAGGGGACCTCGGCATCGTTGATCGCTGGAGAGCGGTCTGTGTGACAGCTCTCCAGCGATCAAACAGCGACGCTGCAGCGATCGGCATCGTTGTCGTTATCGCTGCAGCGTCGCTTAATGTGACGGTACCTTAAGTAGAATATGCTCGTCAAGTAGGGTCCAGCCATCATTATAATAGAAAAGGTTTTTTATTCAAAGCTTCATGATTCAGTCTTCAAACAGTATCTGTCTAAGTTCAGTTGCCAAGGACTATTGGGTGCATGGAGGATGTGGAAACAGATTAATCAGAGGCCCTAGTTTAAGAAAAAATTAGAAAGAGGAAACAGGGAACAGTTAGATTAGTGAAGTGAGATGATAAACCTGTGTAAAGAGATGTGTTTTTATAGCACACTTAAAAATGTGGGCCCTAGGTGTTAATTGGATTGTCCAGGGCAGTGCATTCCAATAAACTGGCAAAGCATGAGAGAAGTCTTGGAAACTGAAATGGGAGGTTACGATTCTGGAGGATTTTAGTCTTAGATCAGTTTCAAAACAGGGAGCATGGGTAAGGTGATACAGAGATGAGGGAGGACATATATGGTGATGTAGAACTGTAAAGAGCTTTGTGGGTGAGAGCGATAAGTTTATATTGTACTCTGTAGCCTATGGCTAACGAGTGCAATGACGGGCACAAGGTGGAGGCATTGGAGTAGCGGCTGAACAAAAATGTGACCCTGGCTGCCTAATTTAGTATAGATTATAGAGAAGAAAGTTTGATATGAGAGAAACCAATCAGTAGAGAGTTGCAGTAGTCCACGAATCTCAGGGATGATATCTTTATCATCCCTACCACTCACACTAATATGTCATGAACCGGGGTTATTTGGTTGCCCAGTTCTTTCTGAAGGGGATTTATCTATATCCCACTTCCCAGTTCCGGTTTGAAACTTGCAGCTCTCTGGCGCCCCCCTTACCCTTAGGTCAGACAGGGTACTGCACCTAGGATAGTTAGTCGCCAGAAAGGCTGCCTTATTTTGTACTGGCTAATGGGCACACTGCAGCGAGGGCGATATAACTACTACCACTCAGGCGGGAACAATAATTATCAATGCCGTCCGTCATTACAAAGTCTCCCAAATGCACAGGTCAAATCCGTTGCCACCAGCTCCGATTTCTTAATTAATAACGGGTCCGGAGTCAACCCAAATTAGTTACATAGTTACATAGTTATTAAGGTTGAAGGAAGACTTTAAGTCCATCTAGTTCAACCCATAGCCTAGCGTGCCCTAACATGTTGATCCAGGGGAAGGCAAAAAAAACCCATGTGGTAAGAGTAAGCTCCACCATGGGGAAAAAATTCCTTCCCGACCCCACATACGGCAATCAGACTAGTTCCCTGGATCAACGCCTTATCAAGGAATCTAATATATATACCCTGTAATATTATACTTTTCCAGAAAGGTATCCAGTCCCCTCTTAAATTGAAGCAATGAGTCACTCATTACAACATCATACAGCAGAGAGTTCCATAGTCTCACTGCTCTTACAGTAAAGAATCCGCGTCTGTTATTATGCTTAAACCTTTTTTCCTCCAGACGTAGAGGATGCCCCCTTGTCCCTGTCACCGGTCTATGACTAAAAAGATCAGCAGAAAGGTCTTTGTACTGTCCCCTCATATATTTATACATTAACATAAGATCACCCCTTAGTCTTCGTTTTTCCAAACTAAATAGCCCCAAGTGTAATAACCTATCTTGGTATGGCAGACCCCCCAGTCCTCTAATAACCTTGGTTGCTCTTCTCTGCACCCGCTCCAGTTCAGCTATGTCTTTCTTATACACCGGTGTTGTGGGCTCTGAATTCGGGCTCCCTCTTGTGGTCACTGGTGGTATGGTGTGACTTTTGCTTTGGGCTCCCCCTGGTGGCTTTGTCTGTTATCCTGCTGGTCTCTGGCTATCAGCTGGTTCGTTATCCTCTGGGAGGTTCCTATATAGCTCTGTTTTACTTCCACTTGTTGCCGGCTGTCGATGTAATCAGTGCTACTCAGATTCCTTCTGACTACCTTGCTCCCAGTCCATCCAGGATAAGCTAAGTTTTGTTTGCTCATTTTTTGATCAGCAGTGTTTATCATGTTTTCTTGTCCAGCTTGCTAAAATGTAATGTCCTCGCTTGCTGGTTGCTCTAGTGGGCTGAGTTTCTCCCCACACACCGTTAGTTGGTGTGTGGGTTCTTGAAATCTCAGGATGGATATTTTGTAAGGGTTTTTTATTGATCGCATAGACCCCTGCTCTATTTTCTGCTTTCTAGTACTAGTGGGCCTCTTTTGCTGAATCTGATTTCATCCCTATGTATGTGCCTTCTTCTTACTTTACCGTTAATATTTGTTGGGGGCTACTATATCTTTGGGGATTATTTCTCTGGAGGCAAGCGAGGTCTTTCTTTCTCTTTAGGGGTAGCTAGTTCCTCAGGCTGGCTCGAGACGTCTAGGAATTTTTTAGGCACGTTCACCGGCTACCTCTATTTGTGTTGGATAGGTTCAGATTTGCGATCAGTCCAGTTACCATCTCCCTAGAGCTCGTCTTTAGTTTATTCACTCGCTGGTTTATTTGTGATCCTCAGCCATTAAGGATCATAACAGTACAGCCGGCCCGCAAAGTGTTAATTGCATGGCAGAAGCAGGAGAAAAGAAGCCTTGAGAATTTTTTTTTTTTTCTTGTTGTTGCCGTGTGTCTAGCTGCTGTGCTAGCTTCTCTCCTCCTCTTAATCTTGGTGTGGCTCTGAGTTCAGCTGCTGACATGGATGTCCAGAGCTTGGCTTCCAGTCTGGATCATCTTGCTGTTAGGGTTCAAAGTATTCAGGATTTTGTTGTTCACAGTCCTATGTCTGAGCCTAGAATACCTATTCCGGAGTTGTTTTCTGGAGATAGATCTAGGTTCCTGAATTTTAAGAACAATTGTAAGTTGTTTCTTTCTTTGAAACCTCGTTCCTCTGGTGATGCAAGTTAAAATTATCATTTCCTTTTTGCGTGGTGACCCACAAGATTGGGCCTTCGCATTGGCGCCAGGGGATCCTGCATTGCTTAGTGTAGATGCGTTTTTTCTGGCCCTTGGATTGCTCTATGAGGAACCTAATCTTGAGAACCAGGCTGAAAAAGCGCTATTGGCCCTCTCGCAGGGGCAAGATGAAGCAGAGGTGTACTGCCAGAAATTTCGGAAATGGTCGGTGCTTACTCAGTGGAATGAGTGTGCCCTGGCTGCTAATTTCAGAGAAGGTCTTTCTGAAGCCATTAAGAATGTCATGGTGGGGTTCCCTACGCCTGCAGGTCTGAATGAGTCAATGACTCTGGCCATTCAGATTGATCGGCGGTTGCGGGAGCGCAAACCTGTGCACCATTTGGCGGTGTCTTCTGAACAGACACCTGAATCTATGCAATGTGACAGAATTCTGACCAGAAATGAACGGCAGGAAGTGAACGTCAAAATTATAGACGGCAAAATGGGTTGTGCTTTTACTGTGGTGACTCAGCTCAGGTTATCTCAGCATGCTCTAAGCGCAAAAAAAAGGTTGATAAATCTGTCACCATTGGTACTTTACAGCCTAAGTTCATTTTGTCTGTTACCCTGATTTGTTCCCTGTCATCTTACCCGGTTAATGCCTTTGTAGATTCAGGTGCTGCCCTGAGTCTGATGGATTGGTCATTTGCCAGGCGCTGTGGTTTTGATTTGGAGCCTTTAAAATTCCCTATTCCACTAAGGGGAATTGACTCTACACCATTGGCTACGAATAGACCTCAGTACTGGACACAAGTGACCATGTGCATGACTCCTGTTCATCAGGAGGTGATTCGCTTTCTTGTATTGCATAATTTGCATGATGTCGTCGTGTTGGGTCTACCATGGTTGCAGACTCATAATCCAGTCCTGGATTGGAAAGCTATGTCTGTGTCAAGTTGGGGTTGTCAGGGAATTCATGGTGACGCTCCTGTGGTGTCAATTGCTTCGTCCACTCCTTCTGAAGTCCCTACGTTTTTGTCAGACTACCAGGATGTATTTGAGGAGCCCAAACTCAATTCTCTACCTCCTCATAGGGACTGTGATTGTGCTATAAATTTGATTCCTGGTAGTAAGTCGTCCTAAAGGACGACTTTTCAATTTATCTGTACCTGAGCATGCTGCCATGCGGAGTTATATAAAGGAGTCTTTGGAGAAGGGACATATTCGCCCATCCTCTTCCCCTCTTGGTGCAGGATTCTTATTTGTGGCTAAGAAGGATGGTTCCCTGAGACCTTGTATTGATTATCGCCTTTTGAATAAAATCACGGTCAAATTTCAGTATCCTTTGCCATTGTTAACTGATTTGTTTGCTCGCATTAGGGGGTCTAGTTGGTTCACCAAGATAGATCTTCGTGGTGCGTATAACCTTGTGCGTATAAAACAGGGTGATGAATGGAAAACTGCATTTAATACGCCTGAAGGCCATTTTGAGTACCTGGTGATGCCTTTTCGACTTTCTAATGCTCCTTCAGTCTTTCAGTCCTTTATGCACGACATCTTCCGTGAATATCTGGATAAGTTTATGATTGTGTATCTGGATGATATTCTGTTTTTTTCGGATGATTGGGAGTCTCATGTTAAGCAGCTCAGAATGGTCTTTCAGGTCCTGCGTGACAATGCTTTATTTGTGAAGGGCTCAAAGTGTCTTTTTGGAGTCCAGAAGATTTCTTTTTTAGGTTTCATTTTTTCTCCTTCTACTATTGAGATGGACCCAGTCAAGGTTCAGGCTATTCATGACTGGACGCAGCCTACATCTGTTAAGAGTCTTCAGAAGTTCTTGGGTTTTGCTAATTTTTACCGTCGCTTCATAGCTAATTTTTCTGGTGTTGTTAAGCCTTTGACGGATTTGACCAAGAAAGGTTCTGATGTGACTAATTGGTCCTCTGCGGCTATGGAGGCCTTTCGGGAGCTGAAGCGCCGGTTTTCTTCGGCTCCGGTCTTATGTCAGCCAGATGTCTTACTTCCCTTCCAGGTGGAGGTTGATGCTTCCGAGATTGGAGCGGGGGCTGTTTTGTCGCAGAGAAGCTCCGATGACTCTGTGTCGAAGCCATGTGCTTTCTTTTCAAGAAAGTTTTCGCCTGCCGAGCGGAATTATGATGTCGGTAATCGGGAGTTGTTGGCTATGAAGTGGGCATTTGAGAAGTGGTGACATTGGCTCGAGGGAGCTAAGCATCGTGTGGTGGTCTTGACTGATTACAAGAATTTGATTTACCTCGAGTCGGCCAAGCGGCTGAATCCCAGACAGGCTCGTTGGTCGTTGTTTTTCTCTCGTTTTGATTTTGTGGTTTCGTACCTGCCTGGTTCGAAGAATGTGAAGGCTGATGCTCTTTCTAGGAGTTTTGTGCCTCACTCTCCTGGAGATTCAGAGCCGGCTGGTATCCTTAGAGAAGGGGTGATTTTGTCTGCCATCTCCCCAGATTTGCGACGTGTGATGCAAGAGTTTCAGGTGGATAGACCTGATCGCTGTCCACCGGAGAGACTGTTTGTCCCGGATAGATGGACCAACAGAGTCATCTCCGAGGTTCATTCTTCGATGTTGGTGGGCCATCCTGGAATATTTGGTACCAGAGACTTGGTGGCCAGGTCTTTTTGGTGGCCTTCCTTGTCGCGGGATGTGCGTTCCTTTGTGCAGTCTTGTGGAATTTGTGCTCGGGCTAAGCCTTGCTGTTCTCGAGCCAGTGGTTTGCTGTTACCTTTGCCTGTCCCGAAGAGGCCTTGGACACACATTTCCATGGATTTTATTTCAGATCTTCCTGTCTCTCAGAGAATGTCTGTCATCTGGGTGGTGTGTGATCGTTTTTCTAAGATGGTCCATTTGGTGCCCTTGCCTAAGTTGCCTTCCTCCTCCGAGTTGGTTCCACTGTTTTTTCAAAATGTGGTTCGTTTGCACGGGATTCCTGAGAACATTGTTTCTGACAGAGGATCCCAGTTTGTGTCTAGATTTTGGCGGACCTTTTGTGCTAAATTGGGCATTGATTTGTCTTTTTCGTCGGCCTTCCATCCTCAGACGAATGGCCAAACTGAGCGAACTACTCAGACCTTGGAGACTTATTTAAGATGTTTTGTTTCTGCTGATCAGGACGACTGGGTTACTTTTTTGCCGTTGGCCGAGTTTGCCCTTAATAATCGGGCTAGTTCTGCTACTTTGGTTTCTCCTTTTTTTTGTAATTCGGGGTTTCATCCTCGTTTTTCCTCGGGTCAGGTGGAGCCTTCTGACTGTCCTGGAGTGGATGTTGTGGTTGATAGGTTGTATCAGATTTGGAATCATGTGGTGGACAATTTGAAGCTGTCTCAAGAGAAGGCTCAGCTCTTTGCCAACCGCCGTCGCTGTGTGGGTCCCCGACTTCGCGTTGGGGACTTGGTGTGGTTGTCTTCTCGCTTCGTTCCTATGAAGGTCTCCTCTCCTAAGTTCAAGCCTCGGGTTATCGGTCCTTATAAGATTCTGGAAGTCCTTGGCCCTGTGTCATTTCGTCTGGACCTCCCAGCATCATTTGCTATTCATAATGTGTTCCATCGCTCGTTGTTGCGGAGGTATGTGGTGCCTGTGGTTCCTCTGGTTGAGCCTCCTGCCCCGGTGCTGGTTGAGGGAGAATTGGAATACGTGGTGGAGAAGATCTTGGATTCTCGTATTTCTAGACGGAGGCTCCAGTATTTGGTTAAATGGAAGGGCTATGGTCAGGAGGATAATTCTTGGGTTGTCGCCTCTGATGTTCATGTGGCCGATTTGGTTCGTGCCTTCCATGTGGCTCATCCTGATCGCCCTGGCGGTTTTCATGAGGGTTCGGTGACCCCTCCTCAAGGGGGGGTACTGTTGTGGGCTCTGTTTTCGGGCTCCCTCTTGTGGTCACTGGTGGTATGGTGTGACTTTTGCTTTGGGCTCCCCCTGGTGGCTTTGTCTGTTATCCTGCTGGTCTCTGGCTATCAGCTGGTTCGTTATCCTCTGGGAGGTTCCTATATAGCTCTGTTTTACTTCCACTTGTTGCCGGCTGTCGATGTAATCAGTGCTACTCAGATTCCTTCTGACTACCTTGCTCCCAGTCCATCCAGGATAAGCTAAGTTTTGTTTGCTCATTTTTTGATCAGCAGTGTTTATCATGTTTTCTTGTCCAGCTTGCTAAAATGTAATGTCCTCGCTTGCTGGTTGCTCTAGTGGGCTGAGTTTCTCCCCACACACCGTTAGTTGGTGTGTGGGTTCTTGAAATCTCAGGATAGATATTTTGTAAGGGTTTTTTATTGATCGCATAGACCCCTGCTCTATTTTCTGCTTTCTAGTACTAGTGGGCCTCTTTTGCTGAATCTGATTTCATCCCTATGTATGTGCCTTCTTACTTCACCGTTAATATTTGTTGGGGGCTACTATATCTTTGGGGATTATTTCTCTGGAGGCAAGCGAGGTCTTTCTTTCTCTTTAGGGGTAGCTAGTTCCTCAGGCTGGCTCGAGACGTCTAGGAATTTTTTAGGCACGTTCACCGGCTACCTCTAGTTGTGTTGGATAGGTACAGATTTGCGATCAGTCCAGTTACCATCTCCCTAGAGCTCGTCTTTAGTTTATTCACTCGCTGGTCTATTTGTGATCCTCAGCCATTAAGGATCATAACACACCGGAGACCAGAACTGTGCACAGTATTCTAAGTGTGGTCGCACTAGTGACTTGTATAGAGGTAAAATTATGTTCTCCTCATGAGCATCTATGCCTCTTTTAATGCATCCCATTATTTTATTTGCCTTTGTAGCAGCTTCCTGACACTGGCCACTGAATATGAGTTTGTCATAAACCCATACACCCAGGTCTTTTTCACTGACGGTTTTGCCCAGAGTTTTAGAATTAAGCACATAGTTATACATCTTATTACTTCTACCCAAGTGCATGACCTTACATTTATCCCCATTAAAGCTCATTTGCCATTTATCAGCCCAAGCTTCTAGTTTACATAAATCAGCCTGTAATATAAAATTGTCCTCCCCTGTATTGATTACCCTGCAGAGTTTAGTGTCATCTGCAAATATTGAAATTCTACTCTGAATGCCCCCTACAAGGTCATTAATAAATATGTTAAAAAGAAGAGGGCCCAATACTGACCCCTGTGGTACCCCAATACTAACTGTGATTCACTTCAAAGGACGTGACAGCACGTTATAGAGCAAGGAGAAACAAAGCTAGTAATTTTATATATTTTACTCCAAAAAGGAAGGCAGTGTTTACAAGAGGGTAAAAAGATATTATAAAAGAGGACAAGTATTGTAACTATAGTGCAATTACAAATAAAATGGGATTCACCCTGAAAAAACACTTACAGTTCCTTATGTCATTTCATCTCATGGCAGACCATGTGGCTCAGGGGAAGGGCAACTCAAGATACATTACAGATAGTTCTCGCAGTTAGACCCTAGACAAAAGACGCTCTTATTCATTCTCGTCTCCTTATCTATGAACTGTTCCAATATTTATGGACATAAACATTTTAGTACTCTCACATAATGGCAATTCTGCTTCACGTCACCTGTCTTATCTATGATATTTTTTCTGGGCTGTATTGTGCATAAATATGTGTTTTTTCAGAATTTGCATTAGTCTATGCGTGATGAAGGGACCTGTGTAGTCTCGAAAGCTTGCAATTTGTTACCATCGTTTCAGTTAGCCATTAAATGTTATCAACCACTGAGGACTCTCAATTCTACATATTTTTCTATCTACTGGCTAAGGCTCGTTTCACACTAGCGCTTTGAGGAGCTGCGGAGGGCTGCGGACTTCCTCCATGAAGCCCCGACCCCAGCCGCTAGCTCCGCCTACTTCTGCATGCGGTCTGCATGCGGCCTGCTTACCTATCTTTAACATTAGGTACGCAGGTCGTGCCGCTGTATGCGGATGCTTCCGCATGCGTCATTTTGACGATGCGGAGAAAAAAAAAGAAATTGCTACAAGCTGCATCCTACGCTGGTCGCCGCATCGTCAAAACGACGCATGTGGAAGCATCCACATACAGCGGCACGACCTGTGTACCTAATGTTAAAGATAGGTACGCAGGCAGCATGCAGGCCGCATGCAGAAGTAGGCAGAGCTAGAGGCGGAGGTGCGGCCGAGGGCTTCACAGAGGAAGTCCGCAGCCCTCCGCAGCTACTCAAAAATGCTAATGTGAAACCGGCCTAAAACAGTACCAAGATATATATCTTTCCTGTATAAGAGCGTCAGTAAGAGTTTACAGTTGAGAAAAGGTCAGATTCTGGAGATATTTTTAAGATGCAATTGACAAAAATGAATAAGTCATTGGATAAAGGGAATAAAGGAAAGTTCTGAGTCAAATATGACCCTAGGAAAGTGATCATGCTGCTTCGGGGTTCTGGTTGAACAACCCAAGGAAATTACTCTATCGGGTATAAGTAGGTTAGTATAGGGAGGAAACAAGAGAAGTTCAGTTTTGGAGTGATTCAGTTTCAGATAAAGAGATGTTAAAGACAACAGACAATCTCTGGCATTTTGTATTAAGTTTAGGGTAATGTCAAGTGAAAATGTGTATAATTAATTAGACATCATCAACATATAGATTATACTGAAAACCAAATCGGCTGAAGGTTTTCCATTGAGGCAGTATATAGGGAGAGGAGGGGGAACAGGACTGAGCCTTGATGAACCCCAACAGGGCAAAAGGAGAGGAAGTAGAGCCAGAAAATGATACAGTGAAGAAGCGGTCAGAGACATAGGAGGAGAAATAGGAGATAGCGAGATTTTGAGGCTTATAGAGCATGGCATAGTGTGGAGGAGCTGGTGATCCATAGGGTTAATATAGTAAAGAGATCCAGGAGAATGAGCAGGGAATAGTAACAATTGGATTTAGGCTACTTTCACACTAGTGTCGTGCGCTGCACGTCGCTATGCGACGTGGCGGCACACCGACGCTAGCTGTGGAAGCGCCGGACAACGGGGGCAGCGGATGCTGTTTTTCAACGCATCCGCTGCCCCATTGTGAGGTGTGGGGAGGCAGGGGCGGAGTTCGACGCTAGTGTGAAAGTAGTTAGATGTTAATAGATCATGATAGACTTAAGTGAGGACAGTTTCAGTACAGTGTTCATAAAGGAAACTATATTGTAAAGGGTCAAGAAAAGAGTTATCTGAAAGATAGCGAATTGGATAAGGGTACCGTCTCACATTGGCACTTTGATCGCTATGACGGCACGATCCGTGACGTTCCAGCGATATCCATACGATATCGCTGTGTCTGACACGCAGCGGCGATCAGGGACCCCGCTGAGAATCGTACGTCGTAGCAGATCGTTTGAAACTTTATTTCGTCGCTGGATCTCCCGCTGTCATCGCTGCATCGGTATGTGTGACACCGATCCAGCGATGCGTTCGCTTGTAACCAGGGTAAACATCGGGTTACTAAGCGCAGGGCCGCGCTTAGTAACCCGATGTTTACCCTGGTTACCATCGTAAATGTAAAAAAAAAACAAACAGTACATACTTACATTCCGGTGTCCGTCAGGTCCCTGGCCGTCTGCTTCCCTGCACTTACTGTGAGCGCCGGCCGTAAAGTGAAAGCAGAGCACAGCGGTGACGTCACCGCTCTGCTTTGGCCGGCGCTTACACAGGATGCAGGAGGAGTGCAGGGAAGCGGACGCAGGCACCGGAATGTGAGTATGTGTTTTTTTTATTTTACGTTTACGCTGGTAACCAGGGTAAACATCGGGTTACTAAGCGCGGCCCTGCGCTTAGTAACCCGATGTTTACCCTGGTTACCCGGGGACTTCGGCATCGTTGGTCGCTGGAGTGCTGTCTGTATGACAGCTCTCCAGTGACCACACAACGACTTACCAACGATCACGGCCAGGTCGTATCGCTGGTCGTGATCGTTGGTAAATCGTTTTTTGTAACGGTACCCTAAGAGTGAACCAAGCATTCCAGGAGTTTAGAGATGAAGGGTAGATTAGAGACAGGTCTATAGTGAGCAGAACAATTTTGGTCAAGAAATGTTTTGTTTGTTTATTAAAGGGGTTATGACTAGGGATGAGCGAGCACTAAAATACTCGGATGCTTGTTACTCGAACCGTGCAATTCCTGATACTCGGATGCTCATTTCGAGTAATGAGAACAATGAGAGTCAATGGGAAATTCAAGCATTTTTCCAGCAAGCCCTACAAGTAGGTCTGAGGGGCAGTAAAAATGTTGAAATGGATGGAAAAAGTGCTGAATTGAAAGAGAACAGCATGAAGAAGACCACTGGAAGTATCTCTGACTTCCACATCGCTGCTGAGAACAATGATGTCACACTTTTACTCCACTTTAAGGACTAACAATAGAACATTCAAAATCAACAAGAAATTGGAGTTTACAGGAAAAAAAATGGTAAGAAACATTCTTTCTTGGATAAAGACTTGTATATGAAGCAAAATTTAAAAAGGACTTTAAAAGATAATAATTTAAGTGAACAAAAATAGAAATCTTAATAAAAAAAATTGGAAACGTAAATGCAATTTATGAAGGAAGCAATTACTGCCAAAAACTTGATGGAACAGGGACTCTGTATACTATATACTCTGTATTAGACATAAAAGAGGGCCTCGTAAGCATTCTGTTCAAATTGTCATGTAGTGGTATTCCTAGACTCATAAAGGTTATGCACTAAGTGCAAAAGCTGGCAAAAATTAGAATCAGGGTCACCCAAATACTCCTGAATAGGGTTGAGCGAAACGGGTCGGCAATTTTCAGAAGTCGCCGACTTTTGGCAAAGTCGGGTTTCATGAAACCCGACCCGACCCCTGTGTGGGGTCGGCCATGAAGTCGGCGATCTTCTGAATCTGGAATCGGAATTCCGATACCGATTCCCGATATGTTTAAGATATCGGGAATTGGTATCGGAATTCAGATTTAAGTGTAAAATAAAGAATTAAAATAAAAAATATCGCTATACTTACTATCTGATGCGCCCTGGTACTAAGCGGGAACCTTCCTTCCTTAGAATCAGCCTTCCAGGACCTTGCGGTGACGTCGCGGTGACGTCGCGGCTTGTGATTGGTCGCGCGGCCGCCCATGTGACCGCTCGCGCGACCAATCACAAGCCGTGACGTCACCGAGGGTCCTGGAAGGGCTGATTCTTAGGAAGGAAGGCTGCTGGAAAGAAGCAGGGCACGTCCGAGGGTGAGTATATACCTAATAGGAATATACTCACCCTCGGCTTCTTTCTGGCAGCCTTCCTTCCTAAGAATCAGCCCTTCCAGGACCTTCGGTGACGTCACGGTTTGTGATTGGTCGCGCGAGCGGTCACATGGGCGGCCGCGCGACCAATCACAAGCCGCGACGTCACCGCGACGTCACCGCAAGGTCCTGGAAGGCTGATTTAAAAGGAAGGAAGGTTCCCGCTTAGTACGAGGGCGCATCAGATGGTAAGTACAGCGATATTTTTTATTTTAATTCTTTATTTTACACTTAAATATGGATCCCAGGGCCTGAAGGAGAGTTTCCGCTCCTTCAGACCCTGGGAACCATTGGAAACCCAATGCACTGCATTGGGTTTCGAGTTTCGGCCGACCCCGACCCCGACTTTTTTATAGGATCGGCCGATTTCACTCGACCCGACTTTTGAAAAAGTCGCGTTTCGTGAAACTCGACCCGATCCTATAAATGTAAAGGTCGCTCAACCCTACTCCTGAAGACACCAACTGTAGTACTTCATTCAAATATTGTGAACAAAGTGTAGTTGTGATACTTCCACACTCATAAAATTTCTGCACATAGTGCAAAGCCTACAAAAATAACAAACAAGGTCATCCATACACCCATGTAATGCTTCATTCAAATGTTGTGAACAAAGTGTTTTTGTGGTTCTCCTACACTCAAAAAAGCTTAGAGACGCAGTGTAAAGCCTGCCAAAAATTACAGGCAGGGTCATCCATACACCCTTGAAGGCAAACAATGTAACGCCTCATACAGATATTAAAAAAGTGTAGGTATGGAACTTCTATACTCATTTATTATGCATTGCTTATATAGTGCTATCATATTCTGCAGTGCTTTAAATACATTATCATCACTGTTCCCAGTGGGGCTCACAATCTGCATTCCCTATCAGTATGTCTTTGGAATGTGTGAGGAAACCCACGCAAACACAGGGAGAACATACAAACTCCTTGGAAATGTTGTGCTTGGTGAGATTTGAACTCAGGACCCCAGCGCTGCAAAGCTACAGTGCTAACCACTGAGCCACCATGCTACCCCAGTAAGGCTTTGCACACAGTACAAAGCCAGGAAAAATTACAAGGAGGGTTATTCAGCCATCCATAGACCCATGAAAGCAAGAACTGGTGGTCCTCATTCAAATATTGTAAAATTGTAGTTAAGGTACTCCTACACTCATAAAGGAAAACATTATAAAAAGTGTAATACAGTCATCCATACACCCTTGAAGGTAACAACTTCTGGGCCTCATTAAAATATTTTGAAAGTGTAGTTGACTCGCATTTTCTGTGGACAGCTGAATTTACCTGTGTGTTATTACTTCGCCCAGCAGCACTAAAAACCCACTCAGACAAGAAGCTAGCAGCAGGGCAGCACAGCACATCCAAGGCATAGAGGGACAGCTTATGCCATGTGTCCAGCTTTGAGACCCTGTAGTTGAAGGTTGTAGAGGAATTAGGGATTGCACTGGTTTTGTTGGCTAGGTATTGCTTACTATCTTTAAAATCTTTTACTCGGTCTCAGCAGGTGAACAACTAGTACTCTTTTTTGGCCAATGTGAATGTAATGCAAGGGTCAAAAGAAAGGCAGTGGTGCATAAAGTTGACCAAGTTTAGCATGTGGGACAAGCATGGTACGTGTGTGAGCTTTCCAATCTTCACAGCCACCACCAGGCTATGGCCATTATCACACACGACCATGCTTGGTTGGAGTTTTAGCAGTGAGAGCCACAGTTCCTTTCAACAACTCTGCCATCGTGTGCAGTTTGTCTCCTAGACAAATTAGGTTCAGCAGAACCTGTTGCTGTTTCAATGTTGGTACAGGAGCTGGTGAAGGATGTGGAGGAAATCCTGATAGAAGTAGGGCCAGCAATCTTCAGTGTCGGTGACAAATGTGTCGTGCCAGGGTGGGACTTGGCCCCAGCATTCACGATGGTCATTCAATGTGCTGTCAGGGAAATGTAGCATCCTGGACCATAAGTGTTTGTCTTGTGTTAGTCACTGAGTGTACATACCCAAGTAGCAGCATTGGTCAGGGCATGGGTAATGTTCCTGGACATTTACTGATACAAGATGGGAATGCCACATGGGGAGGAATAGTGGCAGCTGGGGACCGAGTACCGAGGGATGGCTGCCCCCATGAGTTGGTGGAAATCCTTCATGTCTACAAGCCTAAATGGCAACATATCCACAGCAAGGAGCCTGAAAATGTGCCCGTTGTTTAGCGTTTGGGCCTGTGGATGGGTGGCTGGGAACTTTCTTTTTCGTTCCAAGGCCTGGGGTAGGGACAGCTGAATGCTGTGTTGGTACAAATTTTTGGATGTGCCTGATGATGGTTCAGGAGGAATCTGTGCCAGTGTCATGGACAGGGGATTGGGAAGCACCTAGCACAGAAGAAGAGGCAGTAGTTTTGTCTCAGAACTCTCTTTAAAAAAAAAGTCCCAGACTGGGGAATACCTAACTTTTTGACAGAGAAAATCACTAGTGTCAGTGCTCTGCAGAACAGTTGCTTACCTTCTCTCTCTGGTCACCCCACTACCTCTTCCTGTCTGTTTCGGTGCTGGCAAACACTCCCCATCAGAGTTTAGACTTTGTTGGCACCAAAATCACTGTATAATAGTATAATAAATATATTATTATCCCTTATGTTGACACAGGTTAGGAACCCAAGTAATTTAGACATGTGCACATTTTGACCTATGTCCTTTTTTAAAACATTTTAACACAGGACTGCTAAGTATAGAACTTTCCTGTTTTTTCACCGTTTGTTTGAATAACTATTTTTGCACCTTTTATTTATGTCTGTAATTTCCTTATTTTTTCACACATATTAAGAACTGTATCTTTTGTGTGCTAAAGACTAAAACTTGAATGGATTGCTTTGTTGCCCAAAAGAACCAAGTTTCTCTGTAAAGACTAAGAGGTAGCTGGATATGTGAATTGTGAATGGAATGTGGGCAGTAAGTACGTTGTGTGGTATGAATGACATTGGGACTTCTGGCAATGGGTGGCAGCACTGAGTGTGTTGGGTGTGGTGTGAACAGAGAACATGCCCCCCTAACCACTCCCATCTGTGGCCTGAGTGAGGGCTAAGTGTGAGGTGGGCTGTAGCATTTCATGGACTCCTTGTGGTTACTCCCTAGTCATGTCACAGAGGAGGATGAATGAGAGCATCACTATGAGAGGTACTATTAAAAACTACAGCTTGCCATGTAAAAACAAACCCTCCTACAACTTTATTGACAGAAAAGTAAATAAGCTACAAGTATTGGAAAAAATACAGTAATAAAAAAATGTTAAGACACTAAAAGAAACAAAAATAATTTTTAACTGTAAAACACACATTTCCTAGGATTTTTAAACACTAGTAATTACATTTCTGTCATAGTGCGTCACGTGTGCTATAAATTATGACTTTCCTGTGTGATTTTAGACACGCCCCTTCCAGTGAAGCACCTCCCACTCTTCAAAAAGCTAATATAGCTGGCCAGAGCTGCTAGCTCTGCTGTATAACTTCCAAAAGACACAAATTTCTGCAACTCATGTAAATGCATTGTGAAATAAAAAAGGCAAAACCACTGACCACTCACAAGGCATAGATATAGTAACATTATGTATCCATTCCTTGACTGGCCATTTTCCAGAACTTTGCTGGAGAGTGATTGTGCTCTATTTACCTGGAAACCAGGTAATCAGTAGTAGAACTAGTTTCCATTTATTATCTGCAATATATGTAAATTTTATAATATTGTAGAAATTTTACTTTCATGTCAAATAAAAATCTTTTCTTCAGTACATTTTTTATGACCCAATTTACTGAAATTATGACTCTGAGGACCTCAACAGTGAGGTGAAAAGAAGAGGAGGAAGAGCCAGCAAATAGCAAATAAGGGAAACAAAGTGCATGAAGTTTGTTAAAACAGGTGATATAAAGGACCAGTGAGGGGACATGGTACACCAAATTAGTGAGCTAACATGGTAGGTCAGGCTAAAAAGATGTGTTTTCAATTCACTGATAAACATTATTATAAAAATGTTAAATACTGGAAATTAACCTGATTGTCTGGGTTAGTGCATTCCAGAGAACTGGTGCAGCATGAGAAAGTCTTGGAGATGGGAGTTTGAGAGTTGGATTTTGGAGGATGTTAGTCTTGCAGTATTAGCAAAATGGAAAGCATGGGTAGGGTAGTAGGCAGATGAGGGAAGAAATGTAGGGTGGTACAGAAATGTGGAGTGCTTTGTCGGAGAGTGTGATCAATGTATGTTTTATTTTACAGTATAGCAGATGGGAAACCAGTACATTGACACATGATAAAGGCATCTGTAAATTTGTATAGTGGCAATGTAATAGTATGCAGGTACTGAGTATGTCACCATGGAACAGACAGACCAACAGTTGAGGGGTTTCAGGAGTTAATGCGATATGCACAGGCTCTGAGTCTTTAGCTTTTACAGCACAGCCTATCCCGGGAAAACGATGGTCAGTCTATTATTAAGTCTCTCACCAGGAATCAGGGGCTCTGCATTAAGTCTCTCATCAGGGATCAGGGGCTCTGCACTGACACCGTGGGTACCAGGGATCACAGTCTCTGTACTGATACCATGGGTACCAGGGGATCACAGTCTCTGCACTGGCCAATGTCTCTGCACGGGTCTCAAAGCGCCCCTCTCCAGTCACAGCAGAGTCTGCTTTCATGTACTCACAAGCTGCAGTCTTTCTGGGCAATCTCCCTGTATTTGTCCTCTGACCAGGAGCTCTCTCTCTCGGTGCGCAGCTGCACCCTGCTCTGACCGCTGCTCATGCTGCTCTGTCCCTTTTGCACGCGCCTTTCCCGCTCTCTGCCCGGCTTCCTTCCTGTCTCAGTCTCTAAGTCTGCCCCCTGGGAAACCTGCAGCACAGCTCAATGGTTCCAGGCACAGAGCCGACAAGGTTACCCCCCAGACTCTTCTTGTGCTTCACCTCCTTACAGCTTGACAGAAATATAAGCCTGGATGTTGCATTTAGGATATATTTGAGAGTGGATCAATTAGAAAGAGGGAGACTGAACTATTATAACACTCTAATAATCAAATGAGAATGAATAAGTGACAGAGAGGGTATCTGCACACGTTGCGGACTTTACTGCGGATCCGCAGCGGATTGGCCGCTGCGGTTTTGCAGCAGTTTTCCATGCGTTTACAGTGCCATGTAAACCTATGGAAAGCAAAATCCGCAGTGCACATGCTGCGGAAAAAAACGGGCGGAAACGTAGCGTTGTTTATTCCGCAGCATGTCAATTCTTTGTGCGGATTCCACAGTGGTTTACACCTTCTCCATAATAGGAATCCGCAGGTGGAATCTGCACAAAATTCGCAAAAAAATCGCGGTAAGTCTGTGTTAATTCAGCAGGAAATCCACAGTGCAGTTTACCTGCGGATTTACCAAAATTCCGCAACGTGTGCATGTGGCCTAAGTGTTTTTGCAGTTTCAAATGAAAAGGCGGATTCTAGAGACTAAAAGTCAAACATGCTGATAGTTTGTCCAACAGGAACAGTGCAAAAAGAAAAAATGAGACAACCTAAGGCTGAACACTGAGGAGTCAGGACCCCAACAGCAAGGGGAAAAATGAGGAGGAACACCTGCAGCGCCCCAGAGTCCTGGTTGCTGCAGTAATGTTATTCTTCCACCAGGAGGAGTGATATTACGTCTGATGGCACTAAAGGAGTTCATCTTTCCAGGTATCACGGCATCACAACACACTTTACACTCCAGACCACCAGGGGGAGCCATGCTCCTATCTATTAGGGCACTCCTCACAGAAGGGTAAAACTGGTGGTTTGGATAGAAAGTTAGGGAGAAGCTGGCTGGGCTTTGCCCAGGCAACACCTGTCAGGCAGACAGGGGGAAAGGAGGAACATCTGAGCTGCAGACAGAGGGTCCCTGTCAAGAGTGGGATCCTGGCAGAGGCCTAGCACGAGATAGAAAGCTACGGAGCTGCGCCTGCCCCACATGAGGCAGTATCCTAAGAAAGGACATGAAGAGAAGTGTATTGTAGAGAGTGAGAAACGAAGTCACAGCACAAGGAGAAAACACCAGGAGGAGTTCTGCCCCGAGACAGGCAGCCTCCTTCTGAGGCGCGTAGCTGGTGGCCGGAACACTGAGGGAGTAATTGACTCTATGCATTATTTCAGAGACCAGCAGGACAGTCAATTCCAAGTTGGCGGCCCGACCTTAATACCTAAGAAGACATGGTGGTAAATTGTGGGGGTCGGGGCATCTCTAGGGTCCCTATAAACAAGCCTCAGGCCATTCCAGTCAAACGGGTTTGTCCTATCCATACCATCTGGGAGACAGAGAGGGAGACATAACATCTAGAAGATCTACAAACATTGTGAGGACTATCCCGTGGTGCTCAGCAGGGAAGTACTACAACACACAGGCGCTAGTAGGAAGGCTACTGATTTCCACCTGGTTAAGAGAACTCTGGATTTGCCTTCGGACCGGCCGGACTCTGCCTGCCCTGTGAACGGTACTCTGGACTGTGGACGCTGAAGTCTTCAATAAAAGGTAAAGAGACTGCAGCCTTTGTGTCCTCGTTATTTATTGCACCTTACATCGTCCACCATCACCACCTACACATCTGGGAAGCCCTGGGGACATACTTCACCTGTGTGAAGGTATACCATCTAGCTGCCATTCCATCACCCCAGCGGACCCCTAAGCAGCGTCGGTCGCCCTGACCGAACACCACAGGTGGCGTCACGAACACCAGACAAACTACACCTTTAATTGGACGCCCCTCAAAGGGCCACGGACCGGGTCGGGCCACAGTGACATCCCCAGAATCGAGAGGGACCCGGTACCGAGTACCCCATTCCCCTTAACGTGGGGGTGCTCCACACCCACCCAAAGCTAATTAGGGCAACATAAGTAGGAGAACTAGGGGATATACTGAAAAGCACATTGTGAAGTAACCCAGACACCTCCACCTTGCCTGCTCTTATGTCTGATGTTATGACTGAAACATGTAGGCCACCAAGGAAAAGCGCAGCAGTGTAGGTGGTGTCAGATTTCAGGATAGTTTTAAGAAGTTTTAATATTTCAGGAAGAATCAGCAGGTTAAGAGAATTTGAAAGGAAGAAGGGAATATATAGATAATTTTGTTAAAAAAAAAATATAGGAGTTCCAGAAGACACAGTTGAAGGAGACAGGAAAAGGCTTGAAATGAATGTTGATTAGATTATCAAATTATCAAAGTTACTGTTAGCAGCAGAAATGGACATAAATCTAAAAGTTCAAGGTGGGGGAAGGGAAATAGAAAATGAGAAAATACAGTGGGTACGGAAAGTATTCAGACCCCTTTACATTTTCACTCTTTGTTTCATTGCAGCCATTTGGTAAATTTAAAAAAAATTCTCACATTAATGTATACTCTGCACCCCATCTTGACTGAGAAAAAGCATAAATGTAGAAATTTTTGCAAATTTGAGAAAAAAAAACTGAAATATCACAGGGTCATAAGTATTCAGACCCTTTGCTCAGACACTCATATTTAAGTCACATGCTGTCCATTTCCTTGTGATCCTCATTGAGATGGTTCTGCTCCTTCATTGGAGTCCAGTTGTATTTAATTAAACTGATAGGGCTTGATTTTGAAAGGCACACACCTGTCTATATAAGACCTCACAGCTCACAATGCATGTCAGGCCAAATGAGAATCATGAAGTCAAAGGAAGTAGCCAAGGAGCTCAGAGACAGAATTGTGGCAAGGCACAGACCTGGCCAAGGTTACAACAGAATTTATGCAGTATTCAAGGATCCTAAGAGCACAGTGGCATCCATAATCCTTAAATGGGAGAAGTTTGGGACCACCTGAAGTCCTCCTAGACCTGGCTGTCCAGCCAAACTTTGCAATTGTGGAAGAAGAGCCTTGGTAAGAGAGGTAAAGAAGAACCCCAAGATCACTGTGGTTGAGCTCCAGAGATGCAGTAGGGAGATGAGAGAAAGTTCCACTAAGTCAACTATCATTGCAGCCTTCCACCAGCCAGGCCTTTATGGCAGAGTGGCCCGACGGAAACCTCTCCTCAGTGCAAGACATATGAAAGCCCATGCAGCATTTACAAAAAACACATGATCCCCAGACTATGAGAAATAAGATTCTCTGGTCTGATGAGACGAAGACAGACCTTTTTGATGCTAATTCTAAGTGGTATGTGTGGAGAAAACCAGGCACTGCTCATCACCTGCCCAATACAATCCCAACAGTGAAACATGGTGGTGGCAGCATTAGGCTATGGGGGTGTTTTTCAGCTGCAGGGACAGGATGACTGGTTGTCATTGAAGGAAACATGAATGGGGCCAAGTACAGAGATATCCTGGATAAAAACCTCTTCTATAGTGCTCTGGACCTCAGACTTGGCTGAAGGTTCACCTACCAACAAGAAAATGACCCTAAGCACACAGCTAAATTAACAAAGGAGTGGCTTCAAAACAGCTCTGTGACCATTCTTGACTGGCCCAGCCAGAGCCCTGACCTAAACCCAATTGAACATCTCTGGAGAGACCTGATAATGTCCACCAATGTTCACCATCCAACTTGACGGAACTGGAGAGGATCTGCAAGGAAGCATGGCATAGGATCCACAAATCCAGGTGTGAAAAACTTTTTGCATCATTCCCAAGAAGACTCATGGCTGTACTAGCTCAAAGGGGTGCTTCTGCTCAATACTGAGCAAAGGGTCTGAATACTTATGACCATGTGATATTTTATTTTATTTTTTTTTAAATTTGCAAAAATTACTACATTTGTTTTTTTCAGTGAAGACGGGGTGCAGAGTGTACATTAATGAGAAAAAAATGAACTTTTTTGAATTTACCAAATGGCTGCAATGAAACAAAGAGTGAAAATTTTAAAGGGCTATGAATACTTTCCGTATCCATTGTAGTTCAGTGGTTTATGAAAGTATTTACTGTATTGTATTGTGGGAAAGTACGGTTTAAAGTTTGACTTTGGTGGATCAATTAGACGTTCTCTGTTATTTTGGCCAAGATAGGAGCCTCTAACCACTGTATGGGAGGCTTGTCAATCTCTTACCTTCTGAGATTCCCAAAAAGACTCCATTATTATTACTTTTATTATTATTATACATTTTTTTAGCGCCAGTTATTCCATGGCGCTTTACATGTGAAAAAGGGGGCAAATATAGACAAATACAATAAACATGAGCAAAAAACAAGGCACTAACAGGTACAGAAGGAGGAATGACCCTGCCTGCGAGGGCTCACAAGTCTGCAGGGGATGGGTGAGAATATACTGGGAGAGTGTAGAGCTGGTTGTGTGGCGTTTCAGTAGGTTGAGAATCACTGCAGGCTGTAGGCTTCTCGGAAGAGACTTGCCTTCAGATTCTTTTTGAAGGTTTCTATGGTAGGTGATAGTCTAATGTGTTGGGGTAGAGAGTTCCAGAGTATGCGGGAAGCACAGGAGAAGTCTTGGATGCAGTTGTGGGAAGAAGAGATAAGAGGGGAGTAGAGAAGGAGATCTTGTGAGGATCAAAGGTTGCTTGTAGGTAAGTACCGGGAGACCATGTCACAGATGCAGGAGACTGGTTGTGGATGGCTTTGTATGTCATAGTAAGGGTTTGGAACTGAAGTCTCTGGACAATAGGAAGCCAGTGAAGGGCTTGGCATAGGGGAGAGGCTGGGGAATAGCGAGGAGACAGGTGGATTAGTCGGGCAGCAGAGTGTAGGATGGATTGTAGTGGTGCCAGAGTGCTAGAACGGGAGCCAAAGAGTAGGAGGTTGCAGTAGTCAAGGGTTAGCGCAATGTTATAATTGCCTATGATTAAAGAAGCATTGCTTTAGCCCTTTATTCACTTCACAGTTTTTCATAAACAGCGTGCCCCTGCCGCTTACTATTCTGTACACAGTAGTAAAGCTCCACTCGATTGTTCATGAAACTGGTGCACTACCTAGTTCAGCTCATGGCCAGCAGTGCCACTGTGGACATAAAGAATACAGATTCCTAAAGAAGCACTGTGGCATCTTCATCTCAGGATTTCACTGTCGGGACTCCCACCAATAAGCACACACTGACCTATTCTACTGATTTGCCATGACTTTTTCTTATGGGAGGAACCTTGGATTTGGTCTGAAGAGTGTATGGATTTATCTAAGTTTTGTCTAATTTGTATAGCAAGCTTTAATCATGTATTGAGGTAGATGTTGGGATGACTGACTGTGGAATGTGTGGAGTTGAAGTTTTTGCAGAATTATAAGCTACCAATATACAGTAGATGCTTTTCTGGCCAAGAACTATAAGTCCCTACTTACCAAATATGCATTTACTTTGTATGGAGGAAGGTGAGTGAGTCTCCAATAGACACTTCTAGTGACAGCTTATCTCTATGAAGAGCAAAAGGATGAGCTGATTAAATTCAAAAGTTAAATCCATCTTTAACCCATCATCTATCAAGAGAGAGTAATAAGGTCTCCGTACACCTAAGCTGAATGGCAGGTTCAAGCAATATAAATGAATAAGGGTGCCTTTATTCCTAGTTCACAGTACAGTTGTATAGAAAATGTTGGATGTTCTTTGAAAGCAAAATGACAAAAGCAACCAAAACATGAGGAATTAACTTAGGTCTCTGCAAGGTCACTCTATTAAGAATGCAAACAAAAATACAAGTAACAAAAGAGTGTCTTTAGAAATATTGCATTAATTTAAAAGTGCAACATGAGAATTCAGAGGGATTTGTTTCCTTCAGATCCCTTTTCTTCTTTTTGTAGACCTCCCTGGGCATTGTGAATTGAGTTTCTAAACTTGTAACACTCTTAAAGTGATCTGCCCCTTTGCTTGAGGCATCCAACCTTTGGCTCTATATGCTATAGAATTACTGTAAAGTTCAGTGGTCTCAGTCTTGATAGAGTTATACCATAATTTATCTCTACTGAACAAATCAATTATTTGTAACTCAGTACTAGACAAAGTATTTTGTAGAAACTAAAACATCATTTATTTAGCAAAATTAAAAACTTTAGCAGAATAATATTTTATAATGAAATAACTTAGATTAGATAGCAGTATTTGTATTACTTCTATCAATGCAATACTTACAATGATAACAAAAATACTATGCATCCTCATGGATTGTATAAGCTCATATCTAAATTTTATGAGCAGACGAAGTGGTAGATATTAACCCATGCAATATATTTTATTACTACTATGTAAACTGTATGCAGATACATTCATTTTCATAAAATATTTGTCTTTGGCTCAGCCTCCTTAAAAGGAGCAGTTTGTATAAGATACCATCATGTTCATGCTTTGCTACTAAATCCTGGTCTATATGCTAAAGATGTTAAGGTTAGTGATTTGGCTGCTGTAACATGTTGAATACCAAAACAAATGCAGTATATATGAAGTATTATTATAAACATTAAGGGGGTTATTCTGAAGTTGTGCCTAAAGCAGCTCACAGCTCTCCAGTCTCAGTCTCTTTCACTTCCCTGTTGCTGGGGGGTTATGTGAGGTAATTCTCCCCAAGTGACAGTTCTGGCTCAATATCATCATGGTACTGCTAAACTTATGCTACTGTGTACATTGATGGTTTGTCAATGCTTGTTCTGAAGTCTATACTATTATCGCTATATTTTTATAATGTGATAACATGGCCTTTGAGCAAATGCATGACTGAGAAAGTGAGAGCAGGCATTAGGAGAACTGGCCTTTATAATTCTGATGCTGGGGGCTTAAAATTTTGCAGAACTGATAACAGCAGCTTTGGATCAGGAACTGATAGGAAGGGAGGAGGTGAGCAGCTATCTGCTATACAGAGCTGACACATGAGTTAGCTCCTCAGCTTGGAATGGAACTACTGAACATATTTGGCTAGGGTCTGGTGGTAGGTATCCTTTGAAACCAACTGCACACTATGTAAGATAAAAGCTCTCATAGCAAGAAAATGGGAGCTGATAGAACAAGCAAATCAACAGAAAATTAACTTATTTTCATGCTGCCCAAGCTAAAGCAATTTATTATTAGATTAATTCTTTAAGCATTATTGCTATTGAAGCCAAATGAAGAGTTGGCCATATTTTGTACAATGGCTGCTATTATCTAGTAGTAAAATAAAACTACGTTGAATGGATCATTCACAAAAACAGTTATACTACCAAGGTGCAGAGAGCTGGACATCATCAGCGTTACATTTCTTTAATCTCTTCCCTGGGGGTAGGAGAGACTAACCTATACATTAAACTAAATATTGTGTGTGAGCTTGTGTGTGTGTTTAAGTGCACTTGTGTGTGGAGCAGATAAAACACAATACTTGAACTAACTAGTACAGTAGCCTCAAAGGGGCAAAGTACGTAGATACTTTCTAATGCTGAATTATATTTTCCCAATGTATAATGTACAGAGAATAATTAGTAAATATAAAAAACATCATTAAATAAGCCATTCTATCCAAGCATAGAGTCCAACCCTCTATATTTTATCAGGTCCAAATCTCCTTCAATTTAAGCCTCTAACCAACCAAAATAAGCTGATTTTTAATAAGTGGTTTAATATTTTTACTTTACTAAGCAAACCTCAGCGTGACCTGGTATAATTTAAAAAATATAATATGTACAGAAAGAAGATTTCATGATTGTTATTCTCACTGCGTGCATGTGCTACTTTTGACTTTTTGTGACATATTAATATTTTGTTCATTTATATTTAGCTGTTTTTTTTTGTTTTACACATCTCATCCACTTAAACAATTAATTTAGCTAGTAAACATTTTCCCACACTAGCAGCCAAAGCTTGTAGCAATCATGTTGCACATGAAAGGGACCTTTTCTCTCTCCAGGCTATTGTATAAATGTGCACAATGTGACTAGTTTGGGTATACTATGTGCATGTGTTTATAGATGCACTTTGGTCTATCATACAGATGCGCCACTTATATGCTGCAAAATGGCCTATATTTATTTAAAGACTGAAGGCATATTGTTATCATTAGTGTTGTAATTTATTCTATAGCTTTATACAATATGGATGCATAAACAATGGTATAAGCATAACGAACACCATCTGAAATGGTTGTTTCACCACGTTCTAATGGCATATGTGCTTCAGGAGCAAGTCCCCTTCGACTATTGATGTAGCAAAAGAAAACAAAGAGAAACATCAAACACAAACGATAAAGATGGTATATATTAATAAATATATATATATGGTATATATAAAGCACTATATTAGTCCATTTATTCGAATGCACTCTCCAAAATTTTTGGTTTTGGTGAACTATCAAGTCATCCTAAAAGTTTAAGATGTACACACTCAGTGATTTTACATGCAATGTAAAAGTTACAAGGGGCAGAAAAGCTGCAAGAGGTCAACATGTGAAAACATAACAAGGAAATGGAAGTAATATGTACCGTAATAGTATATATTTTGACCACTTTTTTAACTATTTTTCTTTTACTTACAGCCCAATTTACTATACATAAGATGTGATTGCACTTTGAAAATACTGGCACTTAACATTCAGTTTCTTTATTGATGGTATATACTGTTTTTGTGTTTGCTTTTGTTGTTATGTTTGTTGTTGATGGTGGTCAGATGGGGCCCAGATTTTCTCATGAACATAGTGTTTTTGTTTTGTTTCCCTCTTTGCTTTGCCTTTTTCTAAGGTTTCTCAAGACAGTAAATTATTTTGTGTGAAAAAGCTTTTACAAAAAAGCTTTCTTCATAATTTTTACCGAGATTGTATTGGATCCAAAATGGATGTTTGTAATAGCATGTAACAATTATTTTTATATTTGGTTACTACTAGCTTTTTCACCCAATTTTGCTGTTTCTTTAATCAGAGCAATCAATGGCAAAAGCACAATAAGGGCTGTAGAGGTTACCCAACCACAATCTGATATTGTTGTATTAATCTCCATATTTATCATTTTGTTTAGTTACTAGACTATGATGTAGGTGGAATAAATTTTTCTGGTATTGTCAGCAAACATGTTAGGTCACCTTTGAAGAATACCTTGTTGTAAAGAAGAGTCCCCTAACCCCTTTCTGATGTCTGATGGGATAGTACGTACGATGTCAGAAGCACCGCTTTGAGGTGGACTCCGGCGGTGAGCCCACCTCAAAGCCGCGACCTGTCAGCTGAATTCAACAGCAGGCATTTGCCCGCAATAGGCGCGGGCAGAATCGCAATCCACCCACACCTATTACCTAGTTAAATGCCGCTGTCAAACTCTGACAGTGGCATTTAACAAGCGCTTCTGGCCATTGGGCCAGAAATAGGCGCACCACTGAACCCCGTCACGTGATTGTGGGTCAGCGATGCGTCGGCATGACAACCAGAGGTCTGCTTGAGACCTCTATGGTTGTAGATGCCAGATTGCTATGAACACCATCCCATAGAATGTAAGTCCGCAAGGACAAGGCCCTCTCCCCTCTGTACCAGTCTGTCATTGTAAATTTGTTTAATGTAGACGATATCTATAACTCTGTATGTAACCCCTTTCTCATGTACAGCACCATGGAATTAATGTTGCTATATAAATAAATAATAATAATACTGCAATTCTACTACACAGGGGCGAACTGAGCATCACCTCTTTGTAGCATAGGCAATCAAGTTGTGGCAGCTTCTAGCCTCCCATGGAGGCAATTGAAGCATTCCAAAAGTTAAAAAAAATGTGTTTAAAAATAGGAAAAAAATGAAAAAAACATAAAGGTTCAAATCACCCCCCTTTTGCCCCATTCAAAATAAAACAATAAAAATTAAATCAAACCTACACATATTTGGTATCGCCGAGTTCAGAATCACCCGATCTATCAAGAAAAGAAAGGACTAAACTGCGGAAAAAAAATCGAAAAGCCAGAATTACATTTTTTGGGTTGCCGCGACATTGCATTAAAATGCAATAACGGGTGATCCAAAGAACGTATCTGCACAAACTAGGTATCATTAAAAACATCAGCTCGGTGCTCAAAAATTAAGCCTTCACCCAACCCCAGATCACGAAAAATGGAGACGCTACGGGTATCGGAAAATTAAGCAATTTTTTATTTTTTTTGCAAATTTGGGAATTTTTTTCCACCACTTAAATAAAAAAGAACCTAGACATGTTTTGTGTTTATGAACTCGTAATGACCTGGAGAATCACAATTGTAGGTCAGTTTTAGCATTTAGTGAGCAAAAATGCCAAACAAAAAACAAGTTTGGGATTTCACTTTTTTTGCAATTTCGATGCATTTGGAATTTTTTTTCCCGTTTTCAAATACATGACATGGTAAAACCAATGGTGTTGTTCAAAAGTACAACTCGGACCACAAAAAATAAGCCCCCTCATGGCTATATTGACAGAAAAAAAAAATAAATATTGCTCTGGACAGAAGGGGAGTGAAAAATTAAAATACAAAAACGAAAAAAGCTTCGGCCACGAGGGGGATAATATTAATGATAGCTGATGGTCAAGTGAGTCTTCCCCCCAACCCCCCTCCCCTTTATTGTACAGACAATAAAATACACTACAAAATAACAATAATCACATAAATCAACAGATACCAAGAGGAGTAAGGGCCCTGCTCGCAAGCTTACAATCTATGAGGAAATAAGGGAGACACAAAAAGTGGATGGTATCTCTTTCACTGTACGGCTCAGACGCCAATGTAATAAGTAGGATGTAATGCTGCATGAACCAGTTACCAACCAGTATGTGTAAAAGTACAGAAAATTTTGAATGGGCAACACAGGAATAGTTAGATAAATACACTGCTCAAAAAAATAAATGGACACACTTAAACAACAGAATATAACTCCAAGTAAATCAAACTTCTGTGAAATCAAACTGTCCACTTAGGAAGCAACACTGTTTGACAATCAATTTCACATGCTGTTGTGCAAACGGAATAAACGGCAGATGGAAATTATTGGCAATTATCAAGACACACTCAATAAAGGAGTGGTTCTGCAGGTGGGGACCACAGACCACATCTCAGTACCAATGCTTTCTGGCTGATGTTTTGGTCACTTTTGAATGTTGGTTGTGCTTTCACATTCGTGGTAGCATGAGAAGGACTCTACAACAAGTGGCTCAGGTAGTACAGCTCATACAGGATAGCACATCAATGTGAGCTGTGGCAAGAAGGTTTGCTGTGTCTGTCAGCATAGTGTTCAGAGGCTGGAGGCGCTACCAGGAGATAGGCCAGTATATCAGGAGATGTGGAGGGGGCCATAGGAGGGGAACAACCCAGCAGCAGGACCGCTACCTCAGCCTTTGTGCAAGGAGGAACAGGAGGAGCACTGTGAGAGCCCTGCAAAATGACCTCCAGCAGGCCACAAATGTGCATGTGTTTGCACAAACGGTTAGAAATCAACTCCATGAGAATGGTCTGACTGCCCAACGTCCACAGATGGGGGTTGTGCTCACAACCCAACACCATGCAGGATGCTTGGCATTTGCCACAGAGCACCAGGATTGGCATATTCGCCACTGGCACCCTCTTCTCTTCACAGATGAAAGCGGGTTCACACTGAGCACATGTGACAGACGTGACAGAGTCTGGAGATGCTGTGGAGAGCGATCTGCTGCCTGCAACTTTCTTCAGCATTATCAGTTTGGCAGAGGGTCAGTAATGGTGTAGGGTGGCATTTCTTTGGAGGGCCGCACAGCCCTCCATGTGCTTACCCGAAGTAGCCTGACTGCCATTAGGTACTGAGATGAGATCCTCATACCCCTTGTGAGACCATATGCTGGTGCAGTTGGCCCTGGGTTCCTCCAAATGCAGGACAATGCCAGACGTCATGTGGCTGGAGTTTGTCAGCAGTTCCTGCAAGATAAAGGCATTGAAGCTATGGACTGACCCGCCCGCTCCCCAGACCTGAATCCGATCGAATACATCTGAGACATCATGTCTCGCACCATCCACTGGCATCACGTTGCACCACAGACTGTCCAGGAGTTGGCGGAAGCTTTAGTCCAGGTCTGGGAGGAGTTCCCTCAGGAGACCATCCGCCGCCTCATTAAAAGCATGCCCAGGCGTTGTAGGGAGGTCATACAGGCACGTGGAGGCAACACACACTACTAAGCATCATTTCCATGTCTTGAGGCATTTCCACTGAAGTTGGATCAGCCTGTAACTTCATTTTCCACTTTGATTTTGAACGTCATTCCAACTCCAGACCTTCGTGGGATATTAGTTGTGATTTACGTTGATCATTTTTATGTTTTATTATTCTCAACAGATTCCATTATATAATAAATAAAGATTTACAACTGGACTATTTCATTTAGTGATATCTAGGATGTGGGATTTTATTGTTCCCTTTATTTTTTTGAGCAGTGTATATTGAGGCGGTAGGCCAGAAGGAAGAAATGTGTTTTTAGGGTATGCTTAAAACTGTGGGTAAAGGGGATTAATCGAATTGTCCTAGATATTTAATTCCAAAAAATTGGCGCAGCATGCGAGAAGTCTTGGAGACTGGAGTGGAAGGTTCAGATTATTGAGGATGTTAATCTTAGGTTAGACTCATTAGCAGAACGTGGGGCACGAGAAGGGTGGTAGATTGAGACAAGGCAGAGGATGTAGGGTGGTGGTGAACCATGGAGTGCTTTGTGGGTGAGAGTGATAAGTTTATATTGAACTCTGGAGTGGATGGGTAACCAGTGCAATGACTGGCATAAGGTAGAGGCATCGGTTTAACGGTTGGTGAGGAATATGATCCTGGCTGCAGCACTCAACAGATTGGAGAGGGGAAAGTTTGTTAATAGGGAGACTGATTAGCAGAGAGTTACAATAGTCCAGACGAGAATGAATAAGAGCTACAGTAAGAGTTTTTGCAGAGTTGAAAGTAAGAAAAGGTTGAATTTTAGAAATGTTTTTGAGGTGTAGATGACAAGAGCGAGCCAGTGATTGTATGTGGGGGGTGAATTTATACATTTATACTTCTATTTTTCACATACATGTTCCATGTTTTTTTACAATTGGAACTCCAACTCATAATAATCTACGGGAATGTTCACATTTTTTTAGCAATTCTCCACAAAACAAATGTAATAGAAACATGTCTAATTTTGATCTGATTTTTCAGCTAAGTCAAGTCAATGGGTCAGTAAAAAAACGTACCAAAAAAAATCCAGAACATCCATGTTGCATCCCAGTGCTGTTTTTGCTTTAAGGCCGGATTCAGATGAGCATGATTTTTTGTCCGTATGTAATCCGTATATCCATTTGTTTTATATCTCTAAGGCCAGGGTCACACTTGCAATACATACTAGAAATACATGCAGCCGCACGCTCCCGTCCGAGTGCCGGCGGCAGTGTCGGGGAATGATGCGAGAGACTCGTGCAAGTTTCTTGCATCACACTTGCAAGTGTGATCCTGGCCTAAGGCATGCAGTTTTTATATCAACAATTTAATAAATAACAATGGCCAAAGTGCATTTTTCTATGTTAACTGCAAAGTATCTGTGAAAAAAAAAATGGATATCATACTGGTTGTTGTCCATACCGCAAGAGCTTTTTTAACACACTCATTGAGTAAAATTGGGTGTGTCTGATCCAAAAAATAGATAAAAGTAGTGCATGCTGCGATTTTGTTTACAACAGTTCGTGTGTATAAACATTCATGTAAACTACCAAACTGACTTGCGTTGGTCAATATACTGTTTGTTTTCCAATATCAAATATAGACAAATGAATGACACTCACCAGGCTAGTTTTTCAGCATCTTCTGCGGGAGAATGGGAACAGGGGTGCCTGAATGACGACGATTGTTTCGCTCAAGTGCACTTCAACGGGTCACACAAGCAAAGGGAAATGACTTGTTCAGAATCGGATTGGTCGGCAACAGAATCACTGTTTAGGCTCTAATACCCCTAAAGGCAACCACAGATGTGGACATTGTCCATTTTGTTCCCAACATGTAACAGGCCGTAATATGAACATTGGTGCGGGATCACATCGTGTTTTCGATTTTATCTCCTGCAAGACTACCCATGTGGTATATGTAATATTCTGCCCCTGTAAATTATTCTATATAGGAAAGACAATACTTCCGTTATATGTTAGGTTCAGAGAGCATTATAATTCTGTCACTACGGGTAAAGATGTACCGCTTGATAATCCATATTAGAGACACTCATGGGGGTAATCCAGAGACTCTAACCTTTGCCGGCATAAAGAAAGTAATGCTGCCCTCCCAGTGTGGCGATCTGCATAAGTTGCTCCTCAGAAGAGATATTGGTGGATATTGCGCTCATGGGCGCTGGACTCCACTGCTTTAAATGAAAGAGTGGACATGTCCGTCTTTCTCTAAGATCAGTTTTTGGAAAAAGAGTTTCTACTTGGGCTTATTGTTTTTAATTTTAACAATGTGTATAATACTCTTTTTAATGTGTGGTTATTTGAGAAATTCATTGTTTTGTCTTGTGTAATAGGGAAGGGGGAAGGAGCTTACCTTCACACAGGTTTTTAACCCCCAGTCATTTCCTTTTGCTTGTGTGACCCGTTGAAGCGCACTTGCGCGAAACGATCGTCGTCATTCACGCACCCCTGTTCCCATTCTTCTGCAGAAGATGCTGCAATAAAGTCTGAAAAACAAGCCTGGTGAGTGCCATTCGTTTGTCTATATTTGATATTGGAGGACTGTTGTGGCCGTGGATGAGCACCCGAAGGCTACAGGTCGTCTGCCGGCTGCAGCTCACATAGGGATATGGGCAGCAAAACTGCAGGTGTTTGTGGTGCAGACTCTTTTGGTTCTTTCATGAGAGTACTGTTTGTTTTGCATAAGGACAGCACAGAGATAAATTATGCACTCATCAGTTCCAATAGGTAGTGGAGGCCTGGACACTTTTTTTATATAAAAAAAAAATGATTTCACACTGATGTTCAAACTGATGTTAAAATGGGGACATGGACCAAAAATTAGTTCAAGATTGGATACAGCACACTGATGAAAAATGGTCTATTTATTTCTTGTGTGCGAAAAACAGATGTCTTAATTAGATTTAACATATAAAGTATCCTACTGAAATATCTAAATTCTGCATTTAAGGGTATTGCTTCCACTAACGTATAAAAAAGAGTTGCATTCTCATCCAGGAGATCCAGGAGAGTGGAATGATTTTTTTTCTAACTTGTCAGCCGTGTGCTGCTCATGTGCTATCTGTATGCAATCCATTTTTTAACTGCGTAGTCATTAAGCATTTACAGGACCATTTACAGTTTCCTATGCTACAGAATTGTAATGTATCTCTAAAAATCAGGTGCCATATTGGTCCGTGTGACAGTCAATTCTTTTCTTACACTGTCCGATTTTGTAGTGAAGTCGCAGCATGCTGCGATTTTTTTCTGATACAGCTGAGAAAAATATACCGAATACAGCTGAGAAAAAATATTTTATCAGATTGCACTCGTCCGATTTACATGCAAAAGAGAGTGATCCCTACTACATTGACATGCTCTGCATCACTGGCGATTTTAAAAATTTAATTCAGTAATTTTGTTCATGCTCATTAGGCCTCACTAAGTCTTCCGTATTTAATACAAGTTTTCTATTCATGGTTTTTAGAGATAGAACATGTACGCATTATTGTATAAGCGACTGTTCACATGTTCGTGTCTTTTTGCAATCCTTGAGTTCATGCAAAAATTATGTCGATATGTCAGTTTTTTACTGGTATCATAGATTAAAAGTATCAATACTTTTCCAAAAAAAATCACAGCACACCCATGGAATTCTTGTGCAGTCTATGTGCTGCCTGTGATTAACATTGCAAAGGATAGGAGAAGCTTGAGGAAAAAACAGGAATTGAAGCTCCAAGAAGGTAATTTGCATATTTTTGGTGCATTCTAGGAAGACTGAAGAGTTGCCGTGATTCTGAAGATCTTTGGGTGTAGTTGGATCTAGCTGCATGAAGGAAATCATCACACTGCATGTCAGTGCAACAACAATTCATTTTGTTCAACATGGAGGAGATTACACATAGGCTGAGCTGCAATATGTGCTATATGTTTACAGACTTGCCAGAGGAAATGACAAATTTACATGCCAGAAATGCAAGCTTGTAACTCTGTTAGACGAAAAGGTACAAAGACTAGCTACACTGAAGCTCATCAAAGAAAATGAGTTTTACATGCCAGAGCAGAAGGATCTCTTGAGAATGTTGCAAGAGAATAATTTTTCAGCATTCCCGCAGAAGCTAATGACAGAGTAGAAATAACTATTCAGGATGTTTGAAGAGAAGCACCTTTCAATGTACCTGCAGGAGAAGTCAAATGGAAGCATGTGACCCAAAGAAGCAGGAGGATGAGGAAGCAGTCAACACCCATACCACTGAAGAACCACTACGAGGCTCTCACGCAGGACAGCTAAGAAGATGTACATGAAAAAAATTGCTTTGCCAAAAAATAAAACTGCAGAAGCCTCTGAAAGTGAGAAAAAAGCACTGTAGTGAAAAAGAAAAATAGAGTGATGGTCATTGGGGATTCCCCACTGAGAGGAATAGAGGCCGCTATCTGCCGACTGGACATCACCTCACGAGAAGTGTGCTGTCTTCCAAGTGCTTAAATCAAAGATGCGTCTGATAGGATATCAAGACTCTTCAGTGCTATAGACAACTATATATGATTACTAATACACGTAGGAGCAAAAGACACAGCAAAAAAAAGCCTGGAAAATATATGCAGAGACTTTGAAGAACTAGGCAGTAAAGTGAAGGAACTGGGAACGCAGGAGCATTGTAAGACACTGGATGAGGAGACAAATGTTGGTGCAATAGTAAGAAAATGGAAGAAATACAAAATGACTGTAAATCGACATCAATCTCGGGCACCATGCAAAATCTCACCTTGATCATGAGGAAGGTGAGAGATCAGCCTAACACTACACAGGGGGAACTTGTTAATGAACTCAAGGCAGCTGGGACCACAGTCACCAAGAAAACCATTGGCAACCATTGGTAACAATTGGTAAAGGTTTAAAATCCTGCAGTGTCCGCAAGGTCCCCCTGCTCAAGAAGGCACATGTGAAGGTCCATCTGAAGTTTGCGAATGAACACCTAGATTAATATGTGAGTGATTGGGAGATGCTGTGGTCAGATGAGACAAAAATTTGAGGTGTTTGGCATTAACTCAACTCGCCGTGTTTGGAGGAAGAGAAATGCTGCCTATGACCCAAAGAACACCGTCCCCACTGTCAAGCATGGAGGTGGAAACAATATGTTTTGGGGGTGTTTCTCTGCTAAGGGCACAGTACTACTTCACCACATTAATGGGAGAATGGATGGAGCCATGTACCATAAAATCCTGAGTGACAACCTCCTTCCCTCCACCAGGACATTAAAAATGGTTCGTGGCTGGGTCTTCCACCAAGACAATGACCCAAAACATACAGCCAAGGCAACAAAGAAATGGCTCAAAAAGAAGCACATTAAGATCATGGAGTGGCCTAGCCAGTCTCCAGACCTTAATCCCATAGAAAACTTATGGAGAGAGTTGAAGCTCCGAGTTGCCAAGCAACAGGCTCAAAATCTTAATGATTTAGAGATGATCTGCAAAGAGGAGTGGACCAAAATTCCTCCTGACATATGCGCAAACCTTATCATCAACTACAAAAACGTCTGACTGCTGTGATTGCCAACAAGGATTTTGCCACCAAGTATTAAGTCTTTTTTGCCAGTGGGATCAAATACTTATTTCTCACTGCAAAATAGAAATAAATTTATATAATTTATACAATGTGATTTTCTAGATTTTATTTTTGATATTCTATTTCTCAGTTTTAAAATTAACCTAAAATTAAAATTATAGACTGTTCATGTCTTTGTCTGTGAGGCAAACTTAAATAATCAGCAAGGGATCAAATACTTATTTCCCCCACTGTATATAGTAAAGATTATGGTCTCCTATGAATGCCAGCCACGTGCTGGCTTTCATAGGAGTACTGGGATGACAGGGACGGAGATCTGCAGCAAACCTCTGCTATCCCACATCGCAGGAGCACCGATTAGTGGTTAGAAGAGCAGCACTATAAATGCTGCTGTCACAGATTTACAACAGCATTTAACATGTTAACCCCTTTCTGACATCGGATGGGATAGTACGTCCGAGGTCAGATACCGCGCTTTGATGCAGGACTCCGGCGGTGAGCCTGCATCAAAGCCGGGACATGTCAGCTGTTTTGAACAGCTGACATGTGCTCGCAATAGCGATTCACCCGCCGCTATTAACTAGTTAAATGCTGCTGTCAAACGTAGACAGTGGCATTTAACCGGCGCTTGCGGCCGGAAATGAGCACATTGCCAACCCCGTCACATGATCGGGGGTCAGCGATGCTTCTGCATTGTAACCATAGAGGTCCTTGAGACCTCTATGGTTACCGATCGCCGGTAGCTGTGAGCGCCACCCTGTGGTCGGCGCTCATAGCACACCTGCATTTCTGCTGCATAGCAGCGATCTTATGATCGCTGCTATGTAGCAGAGCCGATCGCGTTGTGCCAGCTTCTAGTCTCCCATGGAGGCTATTGAAGCATGACAAAAGTAAAAAAAAAAGTTAAAAAAAATGTGAAAAAAATAAAAAAATATAAAAGTTTAAATTACCCCCCTTTCGCCCCAATCAAAATAAATCAATAAAAAAATCAAACCTACACATATTTGGTATTGCCGCGTTCAAAATCGCCTGATCCATCAATAAAAAAAAGCATTAACCTGATCGCTAAACGGCGTAACGAGAAAAAAATTTGAAACGCCAGAATTACGTTTTTTTGGTCGCCACAACATTGCATTAAAATGCAATAACGGGCAATCAAAAAAACATATCTGCACCAAAATGGTATAATTAAAAACGCCAGCTCGGCACGCAAAAAAATAAGCCCTCAACCGACCCCATATCCCGAAAAATGGAGACGCTACGGGTATCGGAAATAGCACAATTTTTTGTTTTTTTTAGCAAAGTTTGGAATTTTTTTTCACCACTTAGATAAAAAATAATCTAGTTATGTTAGGTGTCTATGAACTTGTAATGACCTGGAGAATCATAATGGCAGGTCAGTTTTAGCATTTAGTGAACCTAGCAAAAAAGCCAAACAAAAAACAAGTGTGGGATTGCACTTTTTTCCAATTTCACTGCACTTGGAATTTTTTTCCCGCTTTCTAGTACACGACATGCTAAAACCAATGATGTCATTCAAAAGTACAACTTGTCCCGCAAAAAATAAGCCCTCACATGGCCAAATTGACAGAAAAATAAAAAAGTTATGACTCTGGGAAGGAGGGGAACGAAAAACAAACACGGAAAAATGGAAAATCCCAAGGTCATGAAGGGGTTAACAGCCATGGGCAGAGCTCCGCTCCACTAGCAGATGTTAGAGGCAAATGATGGCTGATTATTACAGGCATCATCTGCTGGGAAAGATGCCAGCTACCAATCTGAGCCTGCATCAGAGACAGGAACACAGCATATGACATACATAGTGCACGATATGTCATAAAGGGTTTGTATCTATGTATATTTCCCATCTGGGCTATAGCAGTATGCAGCTGGGAGAATAAGAGGTTAAACAGCTAGTCTCCCAGAGGGTGGGAGGAGCTAAGAGGGCACAAAAGGAAGATAGTTCTCCTTCCTGGAGAGGAGGAGTTTTGTTGCTTTTTTTTTTGCTGGTGAAGTCATAGACAGTGACACAAACCTTCAAAGGAAAAACAGAGCATGTATGCCCCTCCTCACATGTAAAGCGCCATGGAATAAATGGCGCTATAACAATAAATAATAATAATAATGTGCACACCATGACCTGAATTTGTTAAATAGACCGCAGTAGCATCAGCCGAAAGCATCAAAGGTAATCAAGATACAAGCTGTCTGAAGTCACGTACCAGTGTACCCCTTAAAGGGCGTTTCGATATTCAATCTTCCTCAGAAGGGGTGCATGCAAATTATGTACTTTAATAAAATTATTATTTATGATAATCCACTCTGGAGGATTTTGTTTGTCTCTACATTTTCTTTGGTTACCTTATGGCCCTCCTATTTTGGTATTTTTTGAGCAGGTCATTTTGTATCTTATATTGCTGGAGTTTGGATGTTGAGGGAAATTAAAGGAGGTATCTGTCATTGGTAGTATGTACAGCTGGAAGCCAAATTGAGCTGTGAGGAGAGAGGTCTCAAGGAAGTTGGTAAAGTCACGCTCACATGTTTAGTATTTGGTCAGTATTTTACATCAGCATTTGTAAGCCGAAACCAGGAGTGGGTGATAAATACAGAAGTGGTGACGTGTTTCTATTATACTTTTCCTCTGATTCTTCCACTCCTGGTTTTGGTTTACTAATACTGAGGAAAAATATTGACCAAATACCGAACATGTGAACGTAGCCTTAGAAGTGATTTAGAAGCTATATTGACTGTATCATAAATCACGATCAGTTCCTTAACATCCTACGTTGATAGGCAGCTGTTTTTAATGCAATTCATGATACGTTGTAAGTAGGGTTGAGCGACCTTTAGTTTTTTAGGGTCGAGTCGGGTTTTGTGAAACCCGACTGTCTTAAAAGTCGAGTCGAGTGAAATCGGCCGACCACCGTGAAAAGTCGGGTTTCGGCCGAAACATGAAACCCAATGAAGTTTTTTTTTTTTTTTTTTTCTCTCTCTCTCTCTCTCTCTCTCTCTCTCCCCTCCGTCCCTGCACAGAAAATTTCGTATTGCACATTCCAAATCCCTACTGCGCACAAGCGATAACATGCCGATAGGCGTTCACTCCCCTAAGACCTATGTCATCACTCTGCCCACGCTCATTCATTGGCTGAAAAAATGGAGCTAAACGCGTCATACGAAACGCGACTTTAGCGCCAAGATCGCGTACCGCATGGCCGACCCCGCACAGGGATCGGGTCGGGTTTCATGAGACGCCGACTTTGCCTAAAGTCGGCGACTTATGAAAATGAACGACCCGTTTCGCTCAAACCTAGTTGTAAGGTTTGATTTAGACCTCATTTAGATGTCCATGTTGTAAGTACGTGTCATTTCCAATTTTTTCTCACAAATAGAACACGTACCCATTATAATCTATTGTGCTATTCACTTTCCCATGGTTTTTCACAGACTGTGTTCGTGTAAAAATCATGGAGACATATCCATTTTTTCTCTGGCAGCATAGATAAAAAAGGCCAACACAAATCTATGATCAGTGAAAAGCATGTAGAGTAGTGATGAGGGAGTATACTCGTTGCTCGGGTTTTCCCGAGCACACTCGGGTGACCGAGTATTTATGACTGCTCAGAGTTTTAGTTTTCATCGCGGCAGCTGAATGATTTACAGCTACTAGCCTGCTTGATTACATGTGGGGATTCCCTAGCAACCAGGCAACCCCCAAATGTACTCAGCCTGGCTAGTAGCTGTAAATCATTCAGCTGCCGTGATGAAAACTAAATCTCCGAGCAGTCATAAATACTCGGAGATCACCCGAGCGTGCTCAGGGAAAACCCGAGCAAAGAGTACACTCGCTCATCACTAATGTAGAGCACACAGATGGGATCAGTGTGCTGTATTTATCATACATTGCAAAGTATAGTAGAAGCTTTGGAATTTATTTAGCTGTAATGGTACGTTTATACAACAGTATAATAAAAAAAAATTGCAAAGTTTCATCCAGAAAAGTGGAATGATTTTTTCTCCCCAAAAGTCTGTATGCAATTCTTTTTTTTTCCCTCACACCCACAAACTTGAACATGAGTCTCATCCAATTTCAGGAGGAAAATCGTGCGTGCTGCATTTTTTTCATAACCAAATTCATTTAGTGAAAAAATATCGTTCATTTGCACTACCCCAATGAATAACATTGGTCTGAGTGCAATCCATGTTTTCTTAAAAGATAGTACTTGGACAAAAAATATGTTTTTTGTGTGTGCATCCTGTATAAAATTAAAAAATAAATTAATGATGTGGACTCCCAAGTAATTTTCAAAACCAGTGGAAGGAAAGCCCATGGCTGGGGGTTGATGTTAATAATTTGGAAAAGAGACAATATCCCAAAAGGTTCCCTTGTAATTAATGACAACTCACAGCTATTTGCTTAACCTTTATTGGTTAATTTATGGGGAACCCAGGAAAATAATGACTTACTGGCCCCCTTTAAAATTCAAACCAGCAAAGGATACACAGACAGCTGTGGGTTGATATTAATAGCCTGGGAAGGGTCCAGGGATATTGTCAAGCTGTGATGGTCTTTGGTAAGGAAGGGAGACCTCAAACTGTCCCTGGAACTGGGACCCTAACCATATCTACCCTGGGGGTACTTTTGAAGGTAGAGAGGACAGAGTCTCTGACCTTACTATGCTCCTGTTATACACTGAGCTGTCCCCTTCCCCAGGAGACCTGTGACTGATATGTTAGTGTATAAACACTTAAGACAAACAGGGATAACAAGAAGCAACCAAATGGAAATAGGAATAAAGAAGAAGGCATATAACCAAAAACAGCAACAATCTCTAGTAGCAGCAAAGATCTTCAATTCAGCACAGCGTCTCCAAGAAGTTAAGAAGCAAAGCTTTCACTGACAAGACAGAGAGGGTCTGCCCAGGTTTTATAGGGAGATGTAATGACAAAATGAGAAACAGCTGGAAATGGACCTGCAATTTCTGACTAGCATAGAAAGGGTTGTTATTTAATCTCTTCAGCACCAAAAGAAACCAAATTAATTTAATATGGAATCCAAACACATAGGTTAAATGCAAGATCTTCAATTCACAATATGCAATGATCTTCTACCCCCAGACTTGACACACTCATGGCAGATATTGCCCCTCTCCCAGGCTACCAAAATCAGCCCTCAGTCGCCCTAGAAATGGCACATCCATAAGATGGGCTGAATCAGGAGCTAAGTCTTACTTTTCCCACTTGCCCTGTGGTGGTGGTAAGTGGGGTAATAGGTTTGGGGTTGTTAGGTGTCGAGTTCCCGCCACTGCACAGGGGGAATCTCGAACCATGTCCGCTGTGGTCTCCCATTCTCCTCCATCCGCAGTGGAACTTGCTCAGTGGAGATGTCGGTCCCAGCGTCTAGCTCAAGCTGATAATGTGCGAATGGTTACTGCTGCCTTCCAAGGCTCTGCCTTTGCAGCCAGCACTGATCAGCATCGAGCAGGCCTTTCTTAGGAGGTCGTCCTGTGGGCATGCTCAGTATGGGAAAAGCAGGACTTAGTGGTAGGGCGTCACATGCTCAGGTCCTGTTGTGGTTCCTATTGGACCATCAGGAAGGTCCCAGAGCGCTACTGCTATAAAAGGTTTGCATGGCCACTCGGCCATGCGCTAGTGTAAACTTGCTAATGTGTGTGTGGATGTATGCCTATGGATGAATGAAGGCTCTGAATCATTCCCATCCCTAATGTTGTTGCCTGCTCGCGAATGGCGGAGACTACCTAGTGTCAGACAGTGCTACTCTGCACATCCAGCACACAATAAAGTCCTTTATTTGAAACTCAACACCCTCTTTTACATATTTATCTAAAAATAAACTAAAAACAAAGTTATACTCACCTTTATGCCTATAATCCATCGATGCATGTCCCCTGTAAAAGACAAAAAATAATAAAACATCATATTCCTCACCTGTTCAATGATAATCCATCAAAGCCCATGTCCCCTGTAAAAGACAAAAAATTGTAAAAACCATAGTCCTCACCTGTCTGCTGTAATCCATCTCTGCTTTATCTGGATTTCAAGTTGAATGGTGGCAAGATGCAATCATTCAGGCTTAAATCCAGGAGACACTGAGCTGCTGAGAGCACAGCTTCAATGATGAGCGGTAATGTCATAGAAGCTCCCACCAGTCACTGAAGCTGTGATTCCCATGCTCAGTTCACTGTGAGCCGGCCGATGAACTGGGCAACCTACATGACATCACCTTCATCAGTGGCGTATCTAGGGGGGGCAGCCGGGGCATGTGCCCCGGGCGCAGCCGGCAGGGGGGCGCCGTCAGGCCACCTAATTCGGCGGTCCGCAGTGTCTCTCCCGGCGGCTGCATTCTGCCGCCCCCAGTCTGGGAGTCAGCTGTTCTCTGTGCCGACTGTCAAGCTGACAGCAGGCACAGAGAAGCTGAAGAGTGCCGGCTCCCAATGTATGCAGAGGGGGAGGGGGGCCCCTGCAGAGTGGCTGCGGCGGGCAGGGAGAAATCCCTGCAGCTCCGCTGCCCAGCGATCTGTCTTCCTGCTTCCTCTTGCTTCCTCTCACACAGACGCGCCGCTGGATGACGTCATCATTCAGCGGCCGGCTGTGTGAGAGGAAGGCGATGGAGTTGCTGCGGCAGAGCGCGAGGAGAGGTGAGAGGTGTGTGTGAATGTGTGTGTATGTGAGTGTGTGTGTGAATGTGTGTATGTGAGTGTGTGTGTGTGTGTGAATGTGTGTATGTGTATGTGTGTGTGTGTGTGTGTGTGTGTGTGTGTGAATGTGTGTATGTGTGTATGCGTACACTCACCGGCCACTTTATTAGGTACACCATGCTAGTAACGGGTTGGACCCCCTTTTGCCTTCAGAACTGCCTCAATTCTTCGTGGCATAGATTCAACAAGGTGCTGGAAGCATTCCTCAGAGATTTTGGTCCATATTGACATGATGGCATCACACAGTTGCCGCAGATTTGTCGGCTGCACATCCCAAAGATGCTCCATACAAGGCAGGATGGATCCATGCTTTCATGTTGTTTACGCCAAATTCTGACCCTACCATCCGAATGTCGCAGCAGAAATCGAGACTCATCAGACCAAGCAACGTTTTTCCAATCTTCTACTGTCCAATTTCGATGAGCTTGTACAAATTGTAGCCTCAGTTTCCTGTTCTTAGCTGAAAGGAGTGGTACCCGGTGTGGTCTTCTGCTGCTGTAGCCCATCTGCCTCAAAGTTCGACGCACTGTGCGTTCAGAGATGCTCTTAGGCCTACCTTGGTTGTAACGGGTGGCGATTTGAGTCACTGTTGCCTTTCTATCAGCTCGAACCAGTCTGCCCATTCTCCTCTGACCTCTGGCATCAACAAGGCATTTCCGCCCACAGAACTGCCGCTCACTGGATTTTTTTTCTTTTTCGGACCATTCTCTGTAAACCCTAGAGATGGTTGTGCGTGAAAATCCCAGTAGATCAGCAGTTTCTGAAATACTCAGACCAGCCCTTCTGGCACCAACAACCATGCCACGTTCAAAGGCACTCAAATCACCTTTCTTCCCCATACTGATGCTCGGTTTGAACTGCAGGAGATTGTCTTGACCATGTCTACATGCCTAAATGCACTGAGTTGCCGCCATGTGATTGGCTGATTAGAAATTAAGTGTTAACAAGAAGTTGGACAGGTGTACCTAATAAAGTGGCCAGTGAGTGTATGTGTGTGTGTATGTGAGTGTGTGTGTATATGTGTGAATGTGTGCATGTGAGTGTGTGTGTATGTGTGTGTGTGTGTGAATGTGTGTGTGTGTGAATGTGTATGTGTGTGAATGTGTGTGTGTGTGGCTCAGTATTGGGTGGGTGGGTGTGTGTGTGTGTGTGTATCGCGCTGCAGGGGAATGTGCAGAGAAGTGAATGGTGTGTGTGGGGGGAGGGCAATGATGGGGCTGACAGGGGGTATATGTCCTTGGGGGGGCGCCAAAATGAATCCTTGCCCCGGGTGCCAGAAATGCTAGATACACCTCTGACCTTCATTTCCTCACAGTGCTAGCAGTGATCTCATTAAAGTCACAGTTCATTCGTCCGGCTCACAGTGAACCGAGCATCACAACTGAAGCTTCAGTGACTGGTAACCTCTATGACGTTTATTTATTACAAATTGAGCATGAAGAGGAAGTCAGAGCTGCAGATCAGATGCAGCCTCGGCCTCCTCTTCATGTTCAACTCAATAGAAGGTGGGGACACTGACACCAATGCTGATTAGGCACTGGGCACCACATTTCATGCAACCATATGTGAGCTCCGGGGCCGCAAGTGAAGGCACTGCTGGAACAGGAGGTGATACTCAACCAGAAGTGTTCACATTTCCAAAAATTATTGACATACACCAAAGTGGCATCAATTTCACCACAGTATTTATAGTATAATATGGACCAACAGGTCTTCCACTACACCCAATCCAGCAGATGGACACACAACCAGGAGTGTTAACATTTCCAAAAATTATTCGCAGACACCACCAAAGTGGCATCAATTTCATTACAGAAGAAAGAGTATAATATTGGCCGACAGGTCTTCCACTACACCCAACCCAGCAGATGGACACCCAACCAGAAGTGTTCATATTTCCAAAAATTATTGTCAAACACCACCAAAGTGACATCAATTTCACCACAGTATAGATAGCATAATATGGACTGACAGGTCTTTCACTACATTCAACCGATCAGATGGACACCCAACCAGGAGTGTTCACATTTAAACAAATGAGGGCCTGACACCACGGAAGTGACATAAATTTCACGAGAGTAGAAAGAGTATAATTAAGATCTACACGTCATCCACAACAGCGAACTCAGAGGATGTAGAACAACCATGACTGTTCACATTACCACAAATTTGTGTTAACATCTGCAGCAGGAACAGCAAGCACAGAAACCACACTAAAGATATCACAGAGTGCAGTTATAGTACATTAATGCAGCATACTAAAAAATGCAGTATCGTCTAGTCTGTACAGTCTGCGATTTGTGTGCAAGAGTCCTTGGAGATCCATGATTTATTCATCTTGAAGGTGGTCTACAACTGTAAGTGGACAACTGGCTGTGCTTATCTATCAGGACACCACCAGCAGTGCTGAAGACACATTCTGAGAAAATGCTGATGGCCAAGCACGATAAAACCTCCAAGGCATGTGAGGCAAGCTCAGGCCAGTCATTCATTTTGGAAGATCAATATATGAAAAAAGTCCAAACCCTCCCTAATGGTATGGATATTCAGTTCTAGATACTCCTTCACCATCCTCTCCATTCATTCACCACGTGTAAGACTTGGACTCTGTTGTGCAGAAGCACGAGCTGGTCTAAAAAAGTGTCAAAGGACTCACAGAAATCACTTCTTCCACTTACACTGCTGCTGCTGTCGCCAATGTTTTGGCATTGACAAATTGATGTGCCAGAGGTTGGAAGTCTAGGGCTGCGATGTGAACTGCTGTCTTGAGGAAAAGCTCTCTTAAGGTTGTGTAAAAGCATGTTTAGATACCCCAGCATTCACGAGTCCTTTCCAGAGTGGGAAGCATCTGGCAAAATTTGGTTTTATAACATGGATCTAACAGAGTGGCAACCCAGTAGTCAGCACTATTTCTAATCATAACTATACGGGGATCACATTGCAGATAGTGCAGCAAGAAGGCACTCATATGTCGGGCTCTACTATGAGGTCCAAGCCCATGCTGTGTTGGTGGTTGGGTAATACTGATGCTTGTTTCCTTTATCCCCTCCAGCCAACCATGAACAAAAGAGAGAGGAGGATTATCCTCTTCATCTCCTGACACATGCTCACTCATCACCACTTCTTCCTCCATTTGTTCTTCAGATCTTGCACCCCTCGATTACAGTATTCCACTCACCCTTGGCATCCACCTGTGTGACAACAGTCTGGAATTTAGAGACAATGTAATCCCTTCGTCATCCTCCTCTGCTTCCTCCTCTTCTTCTGGGACCATCATTTTCTCCCGCAGGCTATTCAAAGTCTGCTCCACCAGATAGGTGACCGAAATAGTGATGCTGATGACAGTGTCATCAGAGCTAACCATCAAAGTAGCCATTTCAAAACTGCGCAGAAAGGTCCTTAATCTGTGCCCACTCCATAAACGTGAAATGTGCCACGTCGGTACTGTGTTGGTGCAGGCTATACCAGATTACATACTGCATCAGGGATGGTTGTTGCTGACACATTCGCTGCAACACATGCAGAGTGGAATTCCACCATGTCGTCACATCGCATATCAACCTGTTAACTGGCATGGTCAAAGACCTCTGTATTGATGCAAGTTGATGACCTGAGGGGTGCGAATGGTGGAAATGAGCACACAACTTACGTGCCTTCTGGATCATCTCACCCAGGCCAGGATAGTGGTGGAGAAAACACTGTACCACCAGACTGAGGACATGAGCTATGTGAGGCACGTGCGTGAGCCGACACCAGGTTTGCACTGTTATTAGACACGGCTTTCCCTGGATGCAAGTTCAGCTGAGACAGCCATTGATCAAACTCATCCTGGAGAACTGTCCACAACTCTTCAGCTGCATGACAGCTATCTCCAAGGCATATCAATTTTAACACTACATGATTGTGGTGAGCCCTGGCTGCACAGTATGGAGGTGGTGGGAATTCGCTCTGCCCTATTGTATAGCATGTCTCATTAAGGCAGAGATTGAGGGCACAGGTGGAGGCCCTGGAGGAGATAGAGGAGGAGGCAGAAGCAGTGGAGGAAGTATTAAATTTAGAGGTTTGGCCTGCAAGCCTTGGATATTCCAAGACTTGTGGAGCAGCACCTGCCCCCACAGCCACCAGAGTAACCCAGTCAGCGAGATGTAACGCCCTTGGCCATGCTTACTCGTCCGAGTGTCTGTGGTGAAATTCACCCTGGCAGACAGAGATTTAGTCAAGGAATGAGTGATGTTGTTTTTAACATGCTGGTGTAGCACAGGCACAGCTTTCTTAGAATAGTAATGGTAACTGGGCAATTGGTACTGGAGGAGTGCGAAGGCCATCAGCTTTTAGAAACCGTCTGTATCTACCAGGTGGAAAGGCAGCATTTCAGTGGCCATCAAATTGGAGATGGTGGAGTAAACCTCTTAGCTTTGTCATGCGTAGGAGGAAACAATCTTTTACGTGACAACTGCGGTACCGTGGGCTGACTGCAGTGATGAGAAAGGGTGGAGTACGGTGAACCGGACAAACTGCTGGACCATGAGAGAGGTGCAGGTGGAGATGTTACTATGGATTGAGAAAGTTGTGGTGTTCTTGTTCTCTGAGATCAGACAAAGACAGCAGGCATGTCCGCTTCTGTTACAGCTGAAGGCGGGCTCTCAGTTAGTGTGTCTGGAGTGGGTAAGGAACCCGAGGTTCTGCGGTTGAAGACCTGCGTCTCAATAGTTGGCACAGTAACAAAGGAGGAGGAAGAAGCAGCGCATGCGATTGATGGGGCGGCTGATGGTTGTTGAGGTCCGCTGATTCCCATTTTAGCACAGTGGGATTCTCAGAGTAACGCATCTTGATTGCATATGTGAAGGTTCATACATGTAGTAGTCAAATTATTGCACTTTTTACATCTACTCAGTTTTTTTTTTTGCAAAGTTGGCAGATTACGCAAGTTGGCTCATCCTTGGAATGTGTCAAAAAAGGCCCAGGCTAAGCAACCCTTGCCACCCATGCGAGCTGCAGACCCACAGACGCTGCTGGTCACAATCACAGTTGTGGCTGAGAATGCATTATTTGTCATGGCTGCATCACTACATATCTGCGACATACAGTGCAATTTAACCTTCTCGTCATCCTCCTCAGATAACCTACTCAGCTGTGTGCCTCTATGCTCATACCAACTGAGGTCTAACACCTCATCATCATCATCCTCTGTGTCATCACATTCCTTACCTTGGAGTCGCCTTCCTCCTCTTCCTGCCCTGACAGCACAGTACAGTCCGCGTGAGCCTCAGATAGCTGAGTCTCATCAGGATCACTTCCCCCCCAGGAGTAAACATCTGATGATGAGGGTCAGGATGTTGTTCGGACCCTACTTTGTCCTGCCCTGGACCCTAGCTAACAAAATGTTGTGCATCGGTGCAGATTTCCTCCTCTTCATTCTGTGAAGCTTTTGAGTACACTTCTGCTGACCATGGCATAGAATGTGTTTACAGCTCTTCACACTCACCCATCGGTGGTTCCGTACAGTCAGTTGTGCGGTTGGAGACTTGGGATGTGGGTGAAAACAAGGGTAGTTTGAGTGCCATTTTTATGGACTGTACTGGGTGTGATGTTGAGGTGGAGGAAGAGGAGGAGAGGCCAATTGAAGCTTCTCTTGCCATCCACTCAAGCACATGCTTTTCCTGGGCCTCATCAACAAGATGTATCGTTGTGCGTCTGCCAAAGAAAGATAGTGGAGTAGCCCATCTAGTAACAGAAGTTGTCAGTTGTCTTTGCATAGGAAGTGATGTTATTGGTTAACTAGTGCTTTCAAAAACATTACCACCTACCCCATGTATACCTTAAACACCAACCTAAATCTCCTTCCACAACGGCCTCGCTTTTTCCCAGTCATGTTGCTCAGATATTGTAGTAGGAGCACAGTATTAACAACAACACATTAGATTTTTAACTCAGCAACAACTCTACAAATAGCTGAATTTCAGCATCAGTAAATTACAAGGTGAAATATGGAGTGCTTAATCGCGTTAGTCACCTAAAAAAGAATTGCTTGAGTGTGGATGAGGCCTGTATGACAAAGAAGATGTGTACAAAAAATTTCAATGTCAGATGTCCCCTATTGTATGATGTTAGTAACAGAAGAATTTTTTGTGGCCTCTGGATCAGGCTTCTATAACACACTAGATGCTACAAACAATTTCAAAGTCAGATGTCCCCTACTATATGACGTTAGTAACAGAAGAATTTTTGGGGAGCCTCTGGAACAAGCCTTTATAACACACTAGGTGCTAAAAACAATTTGAAAGTCAGATGTCCACTACTGTATTATGTTAGTAACAGAAGAATTTTTTGGTGGCCTCTGGATCAGGCCGCTATAACACACTAGATGCTACAAACAATTTGAAAGTCAGATGTCTGCTACTGTACGACGTCAGCAACAGAAGAATTTTGGGGGACCTCTGGAACAGGCCTCTATAACATACTAGATGCTACAAACAATTTGTAATATACTATACATAAAATAAATATATACAATAAATAATAATAACTTTGTCATAAAAAAGTATGAAAAATATATATCTTTATTAATAATTCAATACAAAACAGGCAAATAAGTGCACATAATAAAAATCAGAAATACTGGACAGGTCAAATGAGCAATGATACAAACTGGCTGGGACAGGCAATCTGTAACATGAGTGCACTCAAAAATTAACATGATATAACCCAATAGAAGTACTGAGTTCAATAAACACACATGTGTCAATATGAAAGAGTGTCCTCATGGAAACATGTACAGTATATATGGGTAAGAATTATAGTAATGTCAAATGACATGCACCCCAATGAATGAGTAGTGTGGCATAATCACCACACCCCTTGTGAGTCAACAAATGAGAGGCCAAAAATGCATATATGTCAGATACAAACGCTTCTTTCCCATAGGATGCTACAAGCATCTGCACAAATACCCCAACGAGCGTTTCACTGCTGCTTCTTCGGGGGGCAGTGTGTTCATGTGCCATAACGCTGGTTTATATATCCCTCTGTGATACCGACAACCAATCCCCTGCAGTGAGGAAGGTTATCGCCGGCTGCGTGTGACGACCGCATGGGGAGGAGTTAGCACCATCCAAACATCACATCCGGCATCAGGAAGCGGTGGGTAATGGGAATCAGTGTTCCCATGACAATGATTAGATGCACTGCCTCACAAAAACGCCATAAGAGATAAAGGACGGAGGAGGCAGCTGCGCGCTTGCACTACCCACGGCAGGAAGTAACCAAGTGGCCATATTAACTGTGGGCAGCAAAGAAGGGCAAAAAGAATAATACAAAATATAATAATAGAAACTAAGGACAAAAAGCATATAGCTATATAATCAACAGGTTACAGAAATGTAAAGTACAACAGAATAATGAAAATAAATATATAAAAAAATAAAAAACAAAAAAATAAATAAAATAAAAAGCAAAACAATTCACAAGTCCATAGAATACTGCTGATTGCATATGATGAAACACCACAAGCCACACAGGCCAACAAATGTCAATTGTCCGCAGGAACGTCAGTTACAAGTGGGATTCAGCATGGTATCAAAGCCAAAGCACATAATCCAATATAACTTCCACTAATAAAATAAGTGAGAAAGCACAAACACACACAAAAATTAGATAAAAATAATAAAAATAAGACTCCAAAGACACATGATCAAGACGCATGATCCCCAACAAGACGCACACAGTTACAAAAAAGAAGAAAAGCTTATTTTTTCATTTAACCCCAAGGGGGTCATAGTGTCTAAAGTGACAATCCAATGACATTCAAGCTGTGCCAGCCTGCGCTTCAGGTCTCCACCCCTAATTCCACAATGTACCCGATCAATACCATGGATCCTTAATAGGTCCGGGTCACAAGCATGGTGCAGCCTGAAATGGCAGGGAATCATTTTAAAAGACGCTATATCAGTAGCAGATTGAGCAGCTTTAATGTCCCTCACATGTTCTCTAGTTTTTATCTGTAGCTCTCTCGATGTGAGACCGACATATATCAGGCCACAGGGACATGTGGCATAGTATATGACAAAGTCACTACTGCATGATATATTCTCTAATTTTAAAATTCCTTTTCCCATCCGATGAACAAAAATCCACAACCCGTTCAATATTGCAGCAGGCCAATCACGACCCACACGGAAAGCAGCCCTGTCGTGGCCTTCCTGTATGGAATGGAAAGGAGGGAGTTGACACGTAGTGACTCCTAACCAGGAGATCCCTCAAATTATTCCTCCTCCTTGCTGTCATCAGCGGTCTCTCAGGGAGCAACTCACCAATGACAGGTTCAGTCTTTAGGATAGGCCAGTGTTTATTAAGAATATTCCGGGTAGTATTCCACCTGTTGTTACACCTAGAAGTAAACCTTATTTGGTTAGAACTATCCCTATCCCTCCTGGAGCCCGACAGGAGCTGACCACGGACATATATTTTGGCTCTCAAATAGCCCTTTTTAATACAACTATTGCTATAACCACGTGTGCAGAATCTGTCCCAAAGGTCTAGCACCTGCATCTCAAAACGCTCATCCGTGGAACACAACCAACTGATTCGCAAGAACTGGCCTATCGGAACAGCCCACACCGTGCATGGAGTGTGGGCTGATGAAGCATATAAAAGGGCATTCACAGAAGTTTCCTTCCTAAATACATCATTTTGAACCGTAATATCTGCAACTGAGCTGTGTCACTTGCACACAGAAAATAAAGAGATGCTCTGCAACTGAGCTGTGTCACTCGCACACAGAAACAGAACAGATGCTCTGAGTTTAATACCCTGACTAGGGTTGTGCTTGCTCTGGAACTCTACTGTGCTAACTGCACACATGTAGGAACCAGATGCTAAGCCAACGGCTAATTGCCTCCACTGACACTAGCTGCCAGCCTATGTGACACACAACACTTGCAGACAGAGTGGTAGAGACTCCACATAGTTGCGCATAAAATAATTCTAGTGCGCCCGCGTGTGCCGCTGTTTTTTTTTATATATATATATATATAACACTCCGCCCCAAACACTTACGCTCAGTCGGGCGAGACATCGCACGCGGACCAATCCGGAGCTGCCACATCACCAGAGCTGGAGACCACCAACAGGAAGACGCAACATCACGGACATGCCCAGTAGGGTGATTTCTGGACTTAGACTCCAGAGCATCTGGTTGCCGCTGACTATCGCTGGCTTTCATAGACTTGGCTGGAGAGCCAGCAGTAACCAAAGGAACAGCACGAGCCTGAGCAAGTCACTGAGACCGACGTCTATGCTCAGCAGAGGCCGTAGCTGAATGGAAGACCGCAGAGGCAGATAAGGCTCAGGATCTATCCCAATAAGCGGGAGAATCCTGATGCCTAACACACTTCTACAGAGTCTAATAATAAAAAACAGAAAATAACATTGTGTGATTTTTAAGCAATTAAATTGGATTTTATTGCATGAAATAAATATTTGTTCATCTACCAAACAGCAAGAATTCTGACTCTCATAGACCTGTTAGAATTTCTTTAAGAAGCCCTCCGACTCTGCACTACCTATATTAATTGCACCTATTTGAACTCATTACCTGTATAAAAGACACCTGTCCACACACTCAATCAATCACACTCCAACCTCTCCACATGGCCAAGATCAAGAGTTGTCTAAGGACACCAGGGACAAAATTGCAGACCTGCACAAGGCTAGGATGGTCTACAGGACAATAGGCAAACAAATTGGTGAGAAGGCAACAACTGTTGGCACAATTATTAGAAAATGGAAGAAACACAAGATGATTGCTAATCTTCCTCGGTCTAGGGCTCCATTCAATATCTCGCCTTGAGGGAAAAGGATGATTCTGAGGAAGGTCAGGAATTAGTCTAAAACTACACAGCAGGACCTGGTCAATGACCTGAAGAGAGCTGGGACCACAGTCTCAAACATTATTGTTAGTAACACACTACGCTGTCATGAATTAAAATCCTGCAGGGCATGCAAGGTCCCTCTGCCTATGGCAGCACATGTCCAGGACTGTATGAACTTCACCTATGATCATCTGGATGATCCAGCGGAGGCATGGGAGAAGATCATGTGGTCAGATGAGACCAAAATAGAACTTTTTGGTATCAACTCTAGTCGCCGTGTTTGGAGGAAGAAGGATGATTATAACCCCAAGAACACTCTGCACTAGCTTGACAATCTGTACCTTTTCCATCGTTCTGTGGTATGTGTATTCAGCATTATTGTGCACAGGTGCAAAATAACGCTGAATACACTGACCATAGAGAGAATGAAAATTTACAGATTGTCAAGCGAGTGCAGGGGATTCTGAAGCTACAACTTCACGCTGAGGCAGAGATTTCTTCCAGGCACCTAAAACCCTGGAGCCTGGAAAAAATCATTTACATAATGAAATAAAAGTCTATTTCTCCACATCTAGACAGCAATTATGAGGCATACAGGTAAGACTAGATTAACATTTCTATTATGTGTATGCTCATAGTAATAGCTGAAAATTGTCCAAAGGGGTTGACAGATTCCCTTGAAGTACTGATTATTTTTTATGACTTCCTGCAATGTACAATAGGCACTTGAGTTTGCCTTTTTCATTCTATAACATGAGTCCTTGATTGCAATGACAGATCCCTCACCATACCATTTCACCTGCTACTGGAACATAAAGATGTTCTGGATAACCAACATATTGAGCATGCAACTGCACTTGAGCCCTACAGTTAATGTCACTTCTGCTAGTTTAAGGGAACTTGGCAGCTGATATGCCAAGCTGTATGGACAGCATGTGTTAAACATTGGCTGCATGATTTCAGCCATGTATGTTTGACTCAGAAACGCTGCAACATTTCTGAGAAAAACATACATACAAAGCAGCCAGAGACTGAGCAGCATGAGTGACTAGCCGGAAAGGTCACTTATCCCCACCCACTGCCAATGACTCTCCCTAGACATGCATGCATGAAGACACCTGTCACTCAATGAGAAAGTAAAGGGGACCACCCTTTTAGCAATTTGTACAGCTTTGGTCCCCAGCGACTGTTAAAGTATGCTTTTTCTGAAACACCACAGCATTTCAGTTTAACAAACCTGGGGGAGTACATATTGTGATTTAGGCAGCATATATATGTTAGCAGGTTCCCTTTTTAAGATGAGAGCAATATTTCACAAAATTATTATTTTGGTTTCTCATTATAAATTTTAGGATAAACACAAACAGTTTTTTTAATACATTTGCTCCCAAAGAAGTGACAACATTTATGTTAAAAATGCTTGAAAAGACCCTATTAATTTTAATCCTGTGCTAATCATATGTTGAGTTTTTTGAGAATCTTATTTTCCATTTCAAGTTTGTAAAACATATTGGTGGAAAGAGAATGCCACACTTTGAAGATCCTAGTTGGGATCCACTCCAAACTAGGCACTGTCAAATCAAAAAGGTACAAAGAAAAAAGAAGTTTCAAGATAAAAGCTTCTTCCAAAATGCTTGTAAAAATAAATCAGGAAAATGAAAACTCTAATAAATTCTGTCTCAGAAATGAGCATTTCCTGAAGTAGTTTTAGCTTGAAAAATAAAGACATTTTTCAAAACCTTAAAAAAAAACTGCACATAATCACATTGAGGAATAATATTGCCATTACATCAAGGACCACGACATGCATAATAATTCTAGTGAGCGAAATATCAGTGCTCGATGTAGTAAAATTAAACTTGTATTTTGTACAACATTTTAGTTTCTTTTCTAAGACTGCAAAGCTCACAAGATTCTCATAAGGAGGTAGACTACTCTGAAAGCCGTGGCAGGGCCTAATAAATCAGGATGACAGGTTTGTCTGGAATTAACTCGCCAAGTGCTTGTAAGGTTGTACTAGAGAAAATCAACTATTTAAGTAATGATCAGCTAGCAGCAATTCATTTTCACTGCCTGGATGCCCATGTGTAATTTAGCTCATTCCCTCCCTAATGACAGCCTTCACAGGCATGTCCTTCCACATAGGAGGTTATATTCAGTGCTCTTACATGTTGGTAAATTGCTACTTAGTAACCGCCAATAACTTACATTTGATAAAATACAAAACTCCCAAACCTGCTTAGAATTGCCATGTTATGTAATCCCTCTATTCTGTTGATGCTTTTTTATGATCTGGTGAGTGTTTTAATAATTTTGGCTGCATTTACATTTATTTTTGACTGCATTTCTGTCAGTATTAGTTTATACTGTCAAAACATATACCAAATGGGGATCCTGCAACTCCAAATATATCGGAAAGCACAATTGACACAATTGACTGTGCTTTGAAAGGAATCGGTCACGTTGGATAATTCCATTTACCTGCATATGGGGCTAATCTGCAGTTTGTGCTAGAAAGGTGTCCGATTACTGTACTGAAAGTGCATCTAATGGGATAAACTGAGCTTCATTCCTTGTATGAGCCGGCAGCTTTCAGTCATACAGACATGAAGGAGCAGTTACAGACGTGGGTCAGTACACAGTGAGCAGTGACTGTATGCTCACCCCGACACTTTGAATGACAGCCAGCTGAGCAGTGCATCAATGCAGAGCAAGCTGTTAGTCAATGCCAGGGCGGGCTTATGTAAATTAGCCAACGTCAATAGACATGGACAAGCTACTGCTCCACAGTGCCCTGGCACTTTACAGCAAAAAGTGTTCCAGTGTGCTGTCAGGTGTGGGGTGCATCACACTCACTTGTAGGCCACAGACCTATGCTGTCTTCTGGCATACATCTTCAGGAGCAGCCACACACAACTCACATGACACCAAGTTCATTTCAACAAACAGAAGTTTACTGTACAGTTCAAGTTCATCAGATTTTAACATGTAGGATAAGGCACAACTTCTTGTACCTTATTTCCTTAACACAACACATCTTCGGCCCTACCGATCGTTCTTCCTGGACTATCCCTACACCAACTTGCTCCGTCAGCCCTAAGCATTTCCTGTCCAGTCCTGCGGTGCACTCAGGATCCATCATATCCCTTCATATCACTCTGTGTCACTCTTCCCTGTGCGCCTGAGAACATGAGGTGCTCTTTAGCTCCTATGCCAGGTCTTGAGCTCCTGATGTTACCAGAATGTCCACACTGTACTTGAACTTGACCTTGCTATTGCACTTCCCTATTTGAGTCACTACCGAAGAAAGAATATGGAAAACAAACCATGCCCACAAAGGCTAACACTAAAAATCAACAGGCAAATATACATAAAATTAATCTTTAAATAAGGTTATTGCCATCTCCAAACAGACATTTTGTTTGTGATTACAAAGTGACAACAAGATGCGAACAGTGTCAAAGCAGAGGGCTGACAACGCCGATTCCATTAATTGGTTCTGCTCGCGATATCTTGCATTATGATTAGAACTTTTGAAGTATATCATACACTGGAATTAGATACATGGAGTGTATCATGGGATTAGATGCACGGCTCACCAGACTGAATCACACAGGAAGGATTAGATACAGGACTCAGAAGACTATCACACACGGTAGCAGAGGCATGTATCTAATCCTATGTCATGGTATAGCCTCATTCAGATGTCTGTTATGCCGGGATGTCTGAATGGGGCATTATTGCTGCATTTTCAAAGCGCATAAGACTTTTGATGTGCTTTGCAGATGCAGCAATTCAGACGTCTCTGCATTATGGACATCTGTATGAGGCTTTATGATTACAAAGCAGACCAGTGTTCAGAGAGCAGCAGCATGATGAGTTCTCTACTATGCTCTGAACACTGCACCACTAAGAGTGGTGGTGAGCTGCGGTTGAGCAGCCTGGTATTCTACTAGTAATCCAAGGCTACCCAGCAGTTCTCACTGTCACCTTGGCAGTGCTGCTCTCACCACTCAGAGCAGCCTTGTGGTGGTGACTCCTTCTAGTGGTGGTGAGAACAGCACAGTATGCGCACACTAGTAGTATAATGTTAAGCTGCCAATCTGCACACTGCTGCTGCCGTAGAGCACTTGTCACCGTGAAACACAGTGAGAGTGGTGAGAGAGGGGAATTGTAGCTTAGAGTCCATCTTCAGACTACACCAAAATGGAGCTTCCCCCCACAGCTCTGAATGGTACAGTCCAAGGGACATGCCCAGTACTTAGATGAGGCAACCAGAGTGTAAAAGATACGGTCAGACACCACAGGCCATAGGAGATGCAGTCATGTGTAAGTGTCATGTTCATAAACTTGCACACAAACAAATAAAAATGGCAGTCCCCAGCAGCTGCAGAAAAAAATAAATGTTAAAACACAATATTTCATTTTGTATTAAAAATAGATTACATAATAGTTAATGCAAAAATAAAAATTGTGACACTTTTCCTTTAAGAAATGAATTCACTCCTTACATCCTCCAACCGGCAATAATAAGAGCCAAAAATTCAAAAACAGCCATTTGGAATTTGAGGTCTTTTCCTTTTGGGGAAGATTCTGGCTTAGATTTATTTCCTAAATTATGTGTCAAAGCTCTTTAAGTGGAACTGTTTAAATCAGGATTAAGGGAAAGGGAACCCAACGCTAGGGAAGGGGGGAGTGGAGACCCCCTAGGCAGATCTATTGTCACCCTGTCTGTCCTAAGCATCCCTATATAGGTTCCACACCTATCGCCGAGCAGGATGCCTAAACCCTGCTTGAACCTGTCGATGCATAGGGAAGGACAGGATGAGCACTAGTCAACCCACACTACCACTAAAGACAGCTGGGGTACACAAACAAGGGGAACGCTTAGCTTGAGTAGACTCAGAGAGAAACACAGACGTCCTCCAAACACCAAAGAACAAGATAGTAGACTGCTATAGATTCAAGCCTAAATATGGAAATGGAAATATCACCAGCAACTCCCGGCAGCAAGCTGGGAGTTATAAACACCCCTATCCTGGTGTGTCAACTAGAGCTGGGGGAAGGCTGCCACTGGGTCCTAGAGTTATTTAAGACCAGGAAGAAGTCTGCAAAGCAAACTGCTGAGACTTTCTGCAGTCAGATGAAGAGCGATGGTCTGCAGTCTCTGACACACCTGTGACACTTGCGTAATGTTCTTTCAGGAAATCAACTTATACATTAGCAGCAAGACTGACTCAGACACTATATTTTGTATTGAGGCATCTAATGAGTGTTTGCAAGGGTTATTGTAAAGGAAGGGGAAGGCAGAGTGAGCTGTGACATCACTTATTGTGATTGGTGGAACCTGTAAAAAAGTTAATAGATATGTATAGAGGTGTTATCAAGCAAATAGATCAAGGGGATTGCTGTCAAAGGACAATAATGCCTTCAGGAAAGAGGTAAGCAGTCACTAGATTAACCTGAGGCAAAAAAAATTGTAATACTGCCAAAAATTCTTTAATAACCTGACCAATCATACAAGAACAAAACCGACATTTCGGCCTATTGGCCTTTGTCAAAGTATTTATCTATAAACAAAATAACATAAGAAAATCAGACAGAACATCATCATGAATGGCACACAATTGGTCATATGTACAAAAAGTACAAACAGAAAAAACTTAACAGAGAAATAAATAGCAATGTAACATCTATAACTCAACCCAAATCTGATAGGAGTCTTCAATAAACAAAGGGGAAATAATAAACAAGCTGCAGGAAATAAGCAAAGGGAGAACACAATTTAAGGCAAATGGAAAAGTATTGTCAAATCAAAAGAACATCAAATAATATGATAAATTCAGGACCTATACTATGATATAATATATTGGGTCACAGACATATAGTGTAGTAAAAGAAGATCAATGTAAATAATAAACCATCATAAGTTCAGGGCACAGGTGATCCTTGCTAAACACCATAGAAACAAAAAGGTGCTCGGAATGACAAAAAAGAAGCAATAGAAGGTGATTACCTGTATGACAGGCCATATTTACATGCTGTAAACAAGAGGAGAGGATAGTAATTACCATGTGTTATAGTTAAGACTTGAAACCGAAGTGACCAGACAGAGAGGAGACTGTACCTGTGAAGAAATGAAGTTCGGGAGCAGGGATGTACCTCTGACATGGCGAGGTGCAGCGTGACATGTAGCAGCGCCAATATATACAGCCCGAGTCTGCTAGGACCCAGAAGTGTGGCCGCGATGTGGGAGATCCCGAGATGTGGGAAATGTCAGTGCGCATGTGCCAAGGCTAAAGGCGGAGAGTGCGCATTGCATTGTAGCTGACGGAAGTGTAACGCTGTGGACACTACTGGAATACTGGAAGTGGGGCATAGCTACAAGGGCACTGATAAATAAGGCTACTTTCACACTAGCCGACGCATACTGTGCAAGCGCCGCACAACGGGGGCAGCGGATGCTGTTTTTCCACGCATCCGCTGCCCCATTGTGAGGTGCGGGGAGGTGGGGTGGAGTTCCGGCCGCGCATGCGCAGTCGGAAATGGCAGACCGTTGGCACAAAAAAATGTTTTTTGCTGCCAGCGGTCCGCCACAACACGACGCAACCGTCACACGACGGTTGCGACGTGTGTCAATACGTCGCAATGCGTCGCTAATGTTAGTCTATGGGGAAAAAACGCATCCTGTAGACGACTTTGCAGGATGTGTTTTTTAGCCAAAGCGACGCATTGCGATGTATGCAAAAAAACGCTAGTGTGAAAGTAGCCTAACATAGTGTTACTATCAGATTTGGGTTGAGTTATAGATGTTACATTGCTATTTATTTCTCTGTTACGTTTTTTCTGTTTTTACTTTTTGTACGTATGACCAATTGTGTGCCATTCATGATGATGTTCTGTCTGATTTTCTTATGTTATTTTGTTTATAGATAATAACTTTGACAAAGGCCAATAGGCCGAAATGTCGGTTTTGTTTTTGTATTTTTGGTCAGGTTATTAAAGAATTTTTGGCAGTATTACCATTTTTTTTACCTCACGTTAATCTAGAGGTGTTATCAGTCATTGCAATCCCACCTCTGATGAAGAAGAGCCTTGTTAAAAACTATTCCTGAAAGGACAGGAAGAATGATTTTAAAATGTCCCAATGACCAGATTTTTAATTTTGACACTGATATGAAAAAATATTGCAAATGAGGCTGAAGGAGTGTGACAGAGCTGAAGCCTCTGTCACTCTGGCCCTAATCCCTACCAAGCGCCATTTCCTCCTGTTTGACTGACAGCCTCTATGCTGTGTGACTTCAGGTAAATGAGCAATCAGTGAAGTAGGAGGAGGCAGCGCAGGTCAGGGAATAGCACTGGAGTGACAGAGGTTTCAGATCTAGAGCTTTGTATGCATATCAATTGAAACACTGATTTTTCAATAACAGACAAACAGACTGGCCATGTAAAGATAATGCTGGACTATTCTTTGAAAGAGCTACATGAGCATATAGTTTGGTGTGGGAAATCCTGCAGAAAAATTCTCTTTAAGTACTCCATATGAAACATAGAATGGCAAATTTCACTGTTTAGGTGTGTCATTTGGAGAATTCCTCAGAGAACACACAAGCGCATGGCCAAGCGAGTACCCCTGTGTATGAGAATGTCGGCTAAGATGGCTCACAGCCATCTAATGTTTATGACCACAGCCCAAGTAATGTGGCACCTCCCTTTAATAGTGTGGAGTTTGACGTTTAGGATTGCTAACTCCAATGAGTGGCACTAAAGATCTTGCCCTCTCACAATGAAGAGGCTATTTGCTCTACTAAGGTTCATTTGCTTAGTCTGCTATTTATCATAAAAGTTATTATACCACATTTGTGTCACTTGTAACAACTGAGGTCACATCTACATTAATTCAGTCCTATTTAACACACAGTGATTGAACAGAATTTGCATGAGAACAGAATGACCAACCCTAAGTCTAAAGGCCCCGTCTCACTTAGCGATTTACCAACGATCACGACCAGCGATATGACCTGGCCGTGATCGTTGGTAAGTCGCTGTGTGGTCGCTGGGGAGCTGTCACACAGACAGCTCTCCCCAGCGACCAACGATCAGGGGAACGACTTCGGCATCGTTGAAACTGTCTTCAACGATGCCGAAGTCCCCCTGCAGCACCCGGGTAACCAGGGTAAACATCGGGTTACTAAGCGCAGGGCCGCGCTTAGTAACCCGATGTTTACCCTGGTTACCAAAAAAAACAAACAGTACATACTCGCCTTTCGGTGTCCAGGTCCCTTGCCGTCTGCTTCCTGCTCTGACTGAGCCGCCGTACAGTGAGAGCAGAGTGCAGCGGTGACGTCACTGCTGTGCTCTCACTTCTCACTGTACGGCCGGCAGTCAGTGAGAGCAGGAAGCAGACGGCAAGGGACCTGACGGACATCAGAAGGCGAGTATGTACTGTTTGTTTTTTTTTACATTTACGCTGGTAACCAGGGTAAACATCGGGTTACTAAGCGCGGCCCTGCGCTTAGTAACCCGATGTTTACCCTGGTTACCAGTGAAGACATCGCTGGATCGGTGTCACACACACCGATTCAGCAATGTCAGCGGGGCCTCAACGACCAAAAAAAGGTCCAGGCCATTCCGACACGACCAGCGATCTCGCAGCAGGGGCCTGATCGCTGGTACGTGTCACACATAGCGAGATCGCTATGGAGGTCGCTGTTGCGTCACAAAACTTGTGACTCAGCAGCGATCTCGCTAGCGATCTCGCTATGTGAGACGGGGCCTTTAGAAACTATTCACCCTTGTAGGTAAAGGTCCCATGCAGAGTCTCACTACCATCGCCTGAGGGTGCATAGCAGTAGTCCAAGAGCTCTCCAAAAGCAAACAGTGTTTTCACATAATATGGGTAAAAAGGAAGTTATCACTGACAACTAAACACACATACAAGCCTTAATCTCAGATACTATGCGTGCTACAAACATAAACATCTAAATATTCAGAAACAAACATACAGTATAATGATCTGAAGGCACAGCTATCACAGATCAGTACAGCATTGATGAGCCACTGTTTGTGAACCAATAATTAAATGCTGCGTTGTGATAGCACTTACCTATATATGAGCATGCCTAATGGTGTACTGTTCAAGTGAATAGGATTTATAGAACAGTAGAATTATATATTTAAGGCATGTTATTAGGGCAATATTCTCATTCTGGAGTATGAATAAAAATCATTATGCTTAAGAAAACACAAAATTTTAATTTGGATTTTTGTAATACCAAGAAAAACGCTTAAAATTAGTTAGCTAAATAATTTTTAGTACTGGCCATAAAGAAATCCCCTCCAACTGTATTACAGCTATGTGGCCAGTGGCATAGCTGTAGTTAGTGCATGAGTTTCAGTTGCACCGAACCCATGGAGCCTAGGGAGCCCAAGGAAACCTCTACGAGAAGTCCTATTTTGTAAAAGACTAGTGTTGGAGACTTTGCATTGGGGTCCATGTGTTACAACTTATTTCCAGACACTTCCTTTTCACTGATCATTAAAATAAGATCATAATGCACCAATAAATTCAGCGCAACTCTAAACAGCCAATCATATCTACAATGCTAATGTAGACATAAAAATAATATAGATCCAATGTTGACAGGTGGGCAACAATGTAAAACCTGACTTTTATGTAATAACAAAATATACTATTATGGTATATCCAAGTACATGCATTTATGTGGCACCGATAAAAAAAAATGGTTTTCTCATTACCTGAAGCAGCCTAATGTTACGGTTGCATGGACCGATCGCGACATTAAATGACCCGAAATCTGTAATTATTTACCAATCAGCGGTCATTTATTAGCCAGTTTACACAGGCAGATAATGGTAAATGAGGCACTCTGAAAATAATGTAAATGATGGTTTAATCTGAATAGCTTACTATAGTACTTGGCAGAAGAATTCCTGTTTGCCAAGAACGATGAAGAACAGCACAGAAGAGCATTTCACCCAATGAACAATCATTTTGCTTCTTCATCGTGTAATCGGCAGCCTGTTTACAATGCAAGATTATCGGGACATGAGTATTCTGAAGAATGCTTGCTCACAATTATTTCATGTAAATTCAACTTATCATTGTATCATTGGAAGACAAATTAGCAAATTTATCAACATATTTACTCTATTTTCTGACAAACTGAAAAGCATGGAGTTTCATTAGTTTTCTGCTAACACTGCTAGCTATAAGCTACAATTTGTGCATGAACCCATGTATGAAATATTAAATTCCACGGCAGTAGAATAAAGAATAAAACTGTATCTACTGAAACCAATGAAGTCTACTTAATTTTTAAGTGTAAAGCTGATATTTTGTATATTCTCCAATATTGTGCGGTGAGTGCTTTCAAACTGATCTTTAGTATAGTTAGCCATCTATACGGAAGATAATAGTACATCTTCCAGGTCTGTTTGGCAAAGAAAAGTTAGGAATGAGTTTTTGAAATTCTATGAAAAAAAACAAAATACAGTGGCATGTAAAAGCTTGGGCACCTTTGATCAAAATTACTGCTATTGTGAACAGTTAAGCAAGTTGAAGATAAAATGATCTCTAAAAGGTCTAAAGTTAAAGATGACACATTTCCTTTGTATTTTAGGCCACAAAATGGCATTTTTTACATTTTAAAACTTACAAAAAGGAAAATGGACCAATGCAAAAGTTTGGGCATCCTACTTGGTTAGTACCTAGTGGCACCCCCTTTTACTAGTATCACAGCGCTTTTTTGTAGGCAGCCAAGTCTCTTTCAATTCTTATTTAAGGGACTTTCCTCCATTTTTCCATGGGAAATTCTTCCAGTTATGTGAAATACCAGGGACGTCTTGCATGCACTGATATTTTGTGGTCTAGCCACAGATTTTCAATGATGTTCACATCAGGGGACTGTGAGGGCCATTGTAAAACCTTCAGCTTGTGCCTTTTGAGGTAGTCTATTGTAGATCCATTTGTAGAAGCCATACTCTTTTCTGCTTCAACTTTTTTACAGATGGTGTTAAGTTTGCATCAAGAATTTCTTAAAATTTGATTGAATCCATTCTTCCTTCTACCCGTGAAATGTTCCCTGTGCCATAGTGACATGCATAGTTATACACATTAATAAAAAAATGCACCCCTTTTATGTTTAATTTTGATTAGTTGATTTGCAGCTCTGTTACACTATTTAGTTGTACTTTAGAAATACATCTAGAAATCCTAAAATTCTTCAGTCGATATTGACAGTACACTTCCTTTGGATTGTGACATTAGTTCATTAAGCAGTATTTAATCATTGAATTTTAGACATACTGACACAAAATGTTATATTCATTATCTGAATGTAATATTTCCCTTCTTTTTAAATTGGCGTAAACTACAAGTTTTTTGAATGGTGGCTCAGTGGTTATCACTACTGCTTTGCAGCGCTGGGGTCCTGGGTTCAAATCCCACCAAGCACGACATCTGCAAGGAGTTTGTATGATCTCCCCGTGCTTGCGTGGGTTTCCTCCGGGTACTCCGATTTCCTCAGACATTCCAAAGACATACTGCTAGGGAATTGGGATTGTGAACCCCAATGAGGACAGTGCCGATAATGGATGTAAAGCGCTGCGGAATATGATAGTGCTATATAAGTGAGTAAAATAAATACATTAAAAATAGTTATTATAATAGCAATGTTCTTGTACATGTGAAATCTACAGGAAATATCTAATTTAATACCTAAATATTAAGATACTTTGTTGTGGTTAGATGCTTGTTTTTATTAAATGTAAACAATGTAATTATATTTAAGACTAAAATAGTTTTTTTACTTACAGTCAAATGGTAGCATTCGAGAAAAGTTCTCACCAAATATTCCACATACCTTGTTTGAATAGCAATATATAAACTTCTTAGTATTTCACATGATGACTATCACCTAAGGCAGTGTCTTTGTGGAGGAAGAAGGTACGGATTAGCATATGGAAGGTGAGGGTAATCCCTGTAATTTCTGGCCTCCCCATCTATCTTCCAATGTTTACTTTGTGGGAGAACAATCCTACTCCATTATGGTTGGACATGACAGTTCTTTTCTTAAATGGAGTGTCATTACTGCGACTGGAATCTTGATATACAGAGCACAAAATAACTATAATTTACATTACCAAGTGTCTGCACTGAGATTATTGGCCATTTTGTCTATTGCGAATGTAGGAACATAAACACTACCAAAGAATTCACAAATGTGTGCATATTTGCTACGTTACAATATTTTATCTTGCTATTTACAAAAAGCAAATCTTATGTATTTTTTTTGTTTCTATAAATCTATTTCTATAACATTTTTGACAACTTTGGTTGGCTTTGCCTGACACTTGGTATTGATTTCAATATATTAAACCAAAAGCTGAAGATCAATCATGCATTGGATCGTTCACATACAGTAGATGCTCTATCTATCACCATATCATACTCAACTAGCAGATTAGAGTCATCATTTCAGAAAAAAAGTGTTAACAGTGTGGGCTTGTGCAAAGTGTCAAATTTATTTATTGTACTGCCTTATATAGCGCCAATAGTTTCCACAGCGCTTTACAGATATTTTCATCACTGTCCCCATTGGGGCTCACTACCTAAATTCCCTATCACTTTGGAGTGTGGGAGGAAACCGGAGAACATGGAGGAAACCCATGAAAACAAACTCCTTACATATGTTGCCCTTGGTGGGATTTAAACCCAGGACCTCAGCGCTGCAAGGCTGCAGTGCTAACCACTGAGCCACCAGGCTGCCCAATGATCATCTGATGATGCCATACATTCCCAGTTTTAACCGGCAGCAAAACAATGTCCAGTAACATTGACCAATGTTAAGCAGATAGCAGCTTTTTAATCATTCATATATCATTTCAGAGTGATTATTGGCCAAAATGGTCAAAATCAACATATTTGTCAACTTTTATTCTAAGGCTATGAGCTCAAGTTTTACTTTTACTTGTTAATATTTTTCACTACCACTGGTAGCAGATTGAAAAATAATTCACTAGGGCCATTATTGATGTTACTCCTTTTCATGGTAGTATATAATCACTGGTTTGATATTATTGATTTCTGATATGTAGCAATATTATTTGTTTATTCATATTGATATAGGAACATACAAAATAAGTTATTGTATCAATGTTGTATTGTTCTGTTTATATTGTATAGTGATCACCATTATTGATACTTTTTTTGTTATTGATGTGTGTCGATATTTTAGAATTCACTTTAATGATTAAGTCATTTTCAATCTTAATGATATCAATGGAATTAAACGAATATCAATCACAAAAGAAAAAAGTTCTGGCTTTACTTCAACCTCATTTGTGACGTTTTTCTTTAGTAATGGACACTATGCCACATTAGGCTCATACATTATTTCAGGTAATGCAGATTCACGTTGGTTGTGCGATCACCCAGAAAGAAAACTGGTTAATGAAAAGTGTCAGCATAGCCATATAATGTGAGAAACTTGTTGGGAGACTACACGACAGCTGAGGACAGTGACTGATGCAAGCACCGCGCACACAGGATCCAGAGGTGATCTACACGTAGACGGATGAAGTAACAAGCCAGATGTGTTCGATTTCCTTTCCATCCAGTGAAAGCATCCAGTCTGTGTCTAGATTTGCCTTCACATACAGATACGGCAGAGCTCAGTCTGTGATTTTACATAGGACTGCACTTCTACCACTCTCAGTCATTCAGCTCTTCTTAGACTTCATGCATGCAGGGATCCGGAGTTACTCTCAGTATTTTAGGTACTGTATGCTCTATGAAACTTCGATGCTGCAGTTATAAATTTCACCCCTGTCCCTCTATGGGATAATTCGTCCCAGAACACAGACTAGGGCTGGCTTCCCTTTACACTTTTCTTTCCCCCAAGCACTGCCCACGTCCTATTGTAATTGACTTGCACACTTAATCTTCGGCTTTCTTTTAAAGAGAGGAGGGGGTGTGTGGAGAGGGATAGGGGGAGGTTAAGTCACTGACATTGGTGTAGTAGTAAGGGGAATCTGACAGAAGCAGCCAGTCTTATAGAGTGCAGCCCAGTGAGAGTAGGCAGTCAGCTAAGGGGGAGGCAGTTAATTTACAGTAACCTATACCAGGCACTCTGGCCTCAGTAAGTCGCCAGGGTCTATGTTTTTGTGAGAGCTCAGTATATAGACGTATATAGGTAGACTGACTTCAGATGCATCATTACTTCTTCTGGTTGGATGACTGGAGCATAAAAGAAGCTTGGATGTGACATCCCAAGAGCAAAGGATCTTTTGCATTACTATACCTGGTAGGGTTACTGGGGAGGTATTCTTTACATTTGACAATCAGTGACCCTGGATGTTAGATGGATGTAGGAAACACTTCACAGAGGAGGTGAGTGTTTTTTGGAAAGTGACAGATGATCCCACCTGTGTACTGGCATTATCTAATCCAGAAGACAGCTTTTTTGGACTTCTGCTACCCGCATAGACTTTGGTTGTAGGCAACATGCTACCTGCATCCCACCAATGGACTCTATCTGCTGACTTGGCCACAACCCTTGTAAGGTACTCTGCCTATCTTACAATGCACAAATAGTCCTCTTATCATCCTGTTTCACTAATTGTCCTGTCCACTTATCTCCTGGAAGTCCTTGTGGATTGTTTTTGAATCACCGGGAAGAAGAGACCTGAAGGACACTCTACTCCACACTGAAAAAGCTAGGGGGGAAATCATTACAAGGTTACTATGCAATTGCGACTGCTTTCTTTGTGTTTGATCATTGTGAACTTCTTGGAATACATTGAAAGTCAACACATCCCTAGAGGGAGGCGACATCGAAGAAGTAAGTGTCACTGCTGGTGCGTGGAGATATTCACCTGTTCTTGAGCGCTGAGTCCTTCCTCTATTACACTGATATACAGTGATTATTGTGCCAACCATGCCTACATAGTTTCATGTTAAGTTTATGGTGCTGATTAAGAATATGACTTCGGTTTTGCCAGATAGGCTCTAGTTTATGACATATTTAATAGTTAATTACAGTAGAATTCTGGCTTCAAAATGCGCTTTTATAGCATTGTAAGACTACAAACTGAAATAGAAAATAATTATATGGGATATTTCATTACCTCAGACACTGCTAAAGAATCAAAACACAGACCAAAAGATCAAAAGCTAATGCATTTGTTGTCACACACAAGTCGCATGGGGGAATGCATTATTGTCATGGATGAAATATCTCGAAAACTAGAACCAATTCAGCAAAACTAATAGGATTTTTTTATCTCAGCACCCTCAAAATACCCTAAATCCATTGAAACAACCTTGGCACCTGAATTTTTTTTTGTAGACCTGTGTTATTAGTTCCACTAAATCCTAGGTAAGGGATGCACCTGTCTCATTAATAAGTAACAACTGGACCATAGCTGTATTGTCCCTGAAAGCTTATTCTATTACCACTTTTGGTCTCAAGATTTTAATGTATCATGCAAAATAATCTGTAGTGTATGAAGTTATGCAGGACAGCAAAGGCAGCATTAATATTTTAATGTACATTTTTGGGTTCAGTGATGCTTTAAAGTACAACTTGCATAAATATTTAAGGCCACGCTATGACTTTTCTTGATCCTGGTTATTTCTTTATTTAAATAAATGCTATAGGTATGATAAGATACACATTCCCTAAATATTTTGGACGTAAGCACTGCATATATGCCTTTGAGAGACTACCTTGACGTTATAATAAAATCTGGTATTCTACATATGTTTAGGAATTCCATAGCCTGACCAAATAACAGACCGTGAGAGAACTTCAGTCCATGTCAAGTTTTGAACCCATCTTATCAGCTGCAGATGGAACTTTTCTTTGTCTTGTTTTGACTGGGCTGGTTAATACGGTGAAACATATATAGTTTCACCTTATGACCGATGGATCTGTGCAATTTAAGCTGAGATTAAGCCCAGACCACACCAGTGGTGGGCAGCATCAGAAGAAGGAGGCAGCTCTGTTCTCGCTTCCATAAACCCCTGCACAAAAGTTATTGGCTAAAACTGCAAATTCCATTACATAGGTACTTACATAGGTTAGATAGTGATTTATCCCCAGGCTCTGGTTTAATATGCTAATATCTAATCCAGAACCAACACTATCAGTGTCTTGTAATGAGTTTGTCTGTATACACAGCCCCAAGCAGGACCCATACAATAAGCCGACGCTCTACTAGCTACGTTTATTTGCTCAGCACATCATTCGTAATTACTCTGTAATTGGAATGTCTAGAAAATCCTATTACAGAAGATCCCAGCCTGGAACTAGGATGCCATACATATTGTTAGCACTTATCCCACCACCTTTTTTTTCTTTCTGTAAATCCCATTTTACATCTGGACACCCACTGCTTCCCCCCTTGGGTTGTTTAGTTTAATACTGACTCAAATTCTATATAAACCAAGTTTGTCAGGTATAGCAGCATTTTGGGGGGGTCAGAATTCATCATGTGTTATCTAAATTGGGATGCAACTTCAAAAAAGTAAAATGGCACATCCAGCTGGGTTACATTTTGTATTATTTATAGGACTGCCAAGGTCTAACCCATCTCATAAACTTTAATCTACAAGTACCTGATAGATAAGATTGGCCGGGTAATAAAATGCAGATGAACTGACCAAAGTTGGCATTCTCCTATCAATGGGGACATAGCTTCCGGCTATCTGATTGGGATAGCAATAAGAGGACTTTATGTCAGGAAATATCTATCTGGGATATTTCATATATATGTGATCTCCCCTGAAATGACAGGATAGATAGATAGTGGCTCGCCTGTGTCCATGTGTTCTCCTCTTTCCAAACTACCTCAGCAAGAGAGCTCAGTGCGTTACTGTGAAAGTGCTTACAGATGGTACATGAAGCTTGGAAAGTGTCTGCCCTCCAGCAGGCACCAGCAATGTTATCAGATCTCCAGACTTTTCCTTATGAAGCGTTTGTAGCTGCAATGTGTTACAGATGATATAGAATTTGCCTGTATCCCGCAGATAAGTCCAATGTAGTCTCCACACCAATAAGATGGGGTCGTTAAGGTCCAATATTTATTACAATAAATATATATATGTATGTACACTATCGCACAAAACATAAACAGCTAAATTATAGTTGTATATTTAACCATTGATTAATACATTTAATGTATATTTGAAATCAATTATTAGTTATATTCAAGTCCTCTTCCTCTCTGAAGAGGCAATTTGCATAGTAATATATTATGAATTGTATGATGATGAAATTAAAAAATATATTTTTTAAAGCCTTTCTTTTCCAAATATGAATATTTTAGAACGTCTAGCACGATCTTCAGTATCGTAGTGGTTAGACAAAGTAGCACTATTAGGAGATGAAAAGCTTACAACCCCTTGATGCATTCACCTTGCTTAGTAAAAGCAGATTGCCTTACTCTACGAAAGTCGTGAGTCTTGCAGAACTGTGGCTGCATATAATGCTATATCATGACCAAGATCATGCTTTTTGGGATTTCGCTGGAAAATGTGAGCGCCACTCCAGCTGGTGCATGCATTCTAGCGGTGACGTTCTCAGACGCATCTCCAACCTAAGACACACAACTGTACGTGTACAGGGATCTGACACTCGCTCATGACAACTTATGAAGTCTTGTAGAACTAATATAATTGTCTATGTAATTTCTTTATCTTTTATTCAGACTATTATTTAGCAAAGCTCTACCTTTTTTATATTTCCACACTGCTCGGCCTGTTTTACAATACATACGCATGTTCCAAAAGAGAACAGAAATTGTTGAAACATTTTTTTCTGCTACTGTCCTTAAACTGCGTGACCAAATTGAATGGAAAAATTATGCAATAAGTTCAATTACGTGTCTTTTACTGCCCTCTAGTGGCTCATTCATGGGGTTAACATAGGAATTGAAAAGGATCAGTATCATAGTAGTGACGCCTGCTCGGACACCATTGATAAGTTTTATAAAAAGCCCTTGAAATTATCTATAAATATTTATAACCAGATGTTTTAGTAGCTGTTGAAGAGTAAGCGTCATTTAGATTTTATGTTATAAAAAAAAGTAGTTCACATGAACATAAGAAACTTTGTAATGTATCTTGTCAGAGAATTTCGCTTTTACTCTTGGACTGAGCGCTAACTCTCAATTCATGGGTAAAATCTGTATTAATTGTATTCAGTGAAGAGATTTTCCCGTTACTGAGATGGGAGGTGACAGGTGGTGCTTATAAAATCCTGTGGAGGGAGGAGGATGGAGGTAGACTGACATCCAGCTGCAAGTTCTCCTGAAAAGGCAGTGACAATTCTGCATAGAACCTTATGAGCACTAAATGTCATTTCTGAATTCGGCTAGGCCTTTATTCACTTTAAACAGATTTTAGCCATGAACTGAGAATTTTTTAAATAAAAAAAAATCATTGCAAGCAAAAACTGCATTTCTCTAAGAAATATTACGAAGTTTCTGATTTTAACATGTACTATTGATTTATGGAAAACAAATGACAGTTACTCTTTACACACATCTGACATTTTCGGATATATGTTCACCAATTATATCTATTATACAAAAAACTGTAAACTACAGCACTGACACGGGATACACAGTGACATTTTAATGAATTTATTTCATGTTCAGTACATTTCCTAATTTAATTAAACCACTTCTAACATTTTCCATTTTAATTAAGCCACTGCTGCTTATTTATATCACTTTACAGCTGTGGCAGCTGTGACTTCCACAGAGTGGATGATAATTCCTAAATTTATGGTAAATTAAAGGGTTAATGAATTGGAGGCCAAATGTTAAAGCAAGTAAACCTGGTCAACATTTCCAGCTGATTTTATGGCATCACTGATAATTGTGCTGCTCAGACAACAGGATGACCATTTGACCCTTGTTTGCATAAATTAGTGTATACCTTGAATTTATCACCGCTCACTGCTGGCTTACACAAGCAAAACAAAAAGAAAAGATAAGAGTCTGTAGAGTAATTGTTGTCTCCATGTTTATCTTATGGCAATTACCTGCATTGTCCTTTCAGAAATGCTTTTTAGGTATATTATAAGCCCCATAAATACTAAGACTGTTCTAAAGTCCGCATATAAATGAGATTTATGTAGACTGAATCCACCGATCGCAAAGGATCCGGCTGACAGCCTAAGGGTACCGTCACACAGTGCAATTTTGATCGCTACGACGGCACGATTCGTGACGTTCCAGCGATGCATTTACGATATCGCTGTGTCTGACACGCTACTGCGATCCGGATCCCCGCTGAGAATCGTACGTCGTAGCAGATCGTTTGAAACTTTCTTTCGTCGTCTAGTGTCCCGCTGTGGCGGCATGATTGCATTGTGTGACACAGGTTGTATACGATGTGCGCACAGTAACCAACGGCTTCTACATCGCAAATACGTCATGAAATTATTGCTCCAGCGCCGTGTATTGCAACGTGTGACCGCAGTATACGACGCTGGAGCGATACTTATACGACGCTGCAACGTCACGAATCGTGCCGTCGTAGCGATGAAAATGGCACTGTGTGACGGTACCCTAAGGCCATGGCCACACATTCAAACAGTGTTTGGTCAGTATTTTCCATCAGTATTTGTAAGCCAAAACCAGGAGTGGAACAAATAGAGGAAAAGTATAATAGAAACATATGCACCACTTCTGCATTTATCTCACACTCCTGGTTTTGGCTTAAGGTACCGTTACACTAAACGACTTACCAACGATCACGACCAGCGATGCGATTGTTGGTAAGTCGTTGGGTGGTCGCTGGGGAGCTGTCACACAGACAGCTCTCTCCAGCGACCAACGATCAGGGGAACGACTTCGGCATCGTTGAAACTGTCTTCAACGATGCCGAAGTCCCCCTGCAGCCCCGGGTAACCAGGGTAAACATCGGGTTACTAAGTGCAGGGCCGCGCTTAGTAACCCCATATTTACCCTGGTTACCATTGTAAAAGTAAAAAAAAAACACTACATACTCACCTTCTGATGTCTGTCACGTCCCCCGGCGTCCACAGGGTTACGCACTGCTGCCGAGAGCTTCCTGCACTGACTGAATGTGTCAGCGCCGGCAGCAGCGGTGATGTCACCGCTGTGCTCTGCTTTACGGCCAGCCGGCGCTGACACATTCAGTGCAGGGAAGCCGCCGGTAGGGGACGTGACAGACATCAGAAGGTGAGTATGTAGTGTTTTTTTTTTACTTTTACAATGGTAACCAGGGTAAATATCGGGTACTAAGTGCGGCCCTGCGCTTAGTAACCCGATATTTACCCTGGCTACAAGTGAACACATCGCTGGATCGGTGTCACACACACCGATCCAGCGATGACAGCGGGTGATCAGCGACGAAATAAAGTTCTGGACTTCTAGCTCCGACCAGCGATATCACAGCGGGATCCAGATCGCTGCTGCGTGTCAACCACAACGAGATCGCTATCCAGGACGCTGCAACGTCACGGATCGTCGTCGTTCTCGCTGCAAAGTCGCTTAGTGTGACGGTACCTTTACAGATACTGATGTAACATACTGACCAAATATTGAAGGTGTGAACGTGACCTAAGGCTGACTATACACAATAGATATCTGTCAGCTAAGGCTTCTTTCACACTTCCGTCAGTACGGGGCCGTCACAAAGCGTCGGCGCAATGTACCAACAAACAGTGGTGATTTTCTGCACAACGTGGGCAGCGGACGCAGTGTTTCAACGCGTCCGCTGCCCATAGTAAACTCCCAGGGAGGAGGGGGTGGAGTTACGGCTGGGCATGAGCAGTTTAAAATGCAGGACATGACGTACGAAAAAACATTTCCTTGAACATTTTTTCGCTGCGATGGTCCGCCAAATACCGACGCATCCAGTGCACGACGAACGCGACGTGTGTCCATACTTCGCAATGCGTTGGCAATACAAGTCTATGGGAAAAAACGCATCCTGGGGGCACATTTGCAGGATGCGTTTTTTTCCCAAAACGACACATTGTGACGGATCTAAAAAGACGGAAGTGTGAAAGTAGCCTTAGCGATGTGCCGGTTGGTCGACAGCCACCTCAGCTGACTGTCCCTTACACATGGCTGAGCATGTCAGTGCTCTCTATAAGAAAGCTGCCGACTGGCATCTTATCTCAGGGAGCACAATGCAATTGGCAGTCCAAAATAGGACATGCCAGATCAACATTTCTCCCATCAGTCAGCCGGTTCCCCCATATCTATTAGTCTATTGGCCGAACCCATTGATATTGACGGGTTCAGTCGACATTAGCCTAATGTATATGGGGGCCCGGGAGCCCGAGACAACTTCTTATCAGGGAACGTATCAATCTGACATGTCCGATTTCAGAATGATAATCATATTGTCTCAGAGAACAAGTGCTCCTGTGTAGGGTACAGCCAGACGAGATATCATTTGTATGGCAACCTTAAAGCCTATCGAATCTATCAAAAGCATTGTATTCATTTAATCTAACTCTTTAAATATTTAATGTTAGATAGAGTTTAAATATCCATTATAATATATTAACCAAACAGAAGGTATAGTTTTAAGGCCCCGTCTCACATAGCGAGATCGCTAGCGAGATCGCTGCTGAGTCACAAGTTTTGTGATGCAACAGCGACCTCAGTAGCGATCTCGCTATGTGTGACACGTACCAGCGATCAGGCCCCTGCTGCGAGATCGCTGGTCGTGTCAGAATGGCCTGGACCTTTTTTTGGTCGTTGAGGTCCCGCTGACATCGCTGAATCGGTGTGTGTGACACCGATCCAGCGATGTCTTCACTGGTAACCAGGGTAAACATCGGGTTACTAAGCGCAGGGCCGCGCTTAGTAACCCGATGTTTACCCTGGTTACCAGCGTAAATGTAAAAAAAAACAAACACTACATACTCACCATCTGATGTCCGTCAGGTCCCTTGGCGTCTACTTCCTGCTCTGACTGCCGCCGTAAAGTGAGAGCACAGCAGTGACGTCACCGCTGCGCTCTGCTCTCAGCTCTCACTGTACGGCGGCTCAGTCAGAGCAGGAAGCAGACGCCAAGGGACCTGACGGGCAACAGATGGTGAGTATGTAGTGTTTGTTTTTTTTTACATTTACGCTGGTAACCAGGGTAAACATCGGGTTACTAAGCGCGGCCCTGCGCTTAGTAACCCGATGTTTACCCTGGTTACCCGGGTGCTGCAGGGGGACTTCGGCATCGTTGAAGACAGTTTCAACGATGCCAAAGTCGTTCCCCTGATCGTTGGTCGCTGGAGAGAGCTGTCTGTGTGACAGCTCCCCAGCGACCACACAGCGACCACACAGCGACGCTGCAGCGATCAGCATCGTTGTCTGTATCGCTGCAGCGTCGCTGTGTGAGACGGGGCCTTTAAAGCTTGAGGAGGGAAACATTCACACCCCTTAAAGCAGTTATCCCCTTCCAGAAAACTCTTCAAGATAGACTGAGTTCATTGTAAAATAAACGGCAGCCGTTGCTGACCCGGTCTGTGTTTGGCTGCAGCAGTAATGACACACAGCAGCGTTACAGCCAATCACTGAGCTTAGTGGCTTGTACCATTTCAGCTATTCATGTAACATCATCTAACATTGGCAGGAACTACTCTAGCTACTTATGTAGCTTCTCACTCTTAAGTTAAATCCTTAATATGATGTACATGTAACACAGTGATGACAATGCGTTGTGCCATAGGACACAAGTTAGGGCTGTTTTCAAAAGTAATAAAATAGCATAGTTAAAGTGAAATTATCATTATCCCTCTATATGTACATATGATATTACCATTATATACTCCCCGTTGTCAGAATTCTGACCATGCAGTAGGTGATTGGCTTATGATGATGCAAATATGAAGCAACATCACACAAGCACTAGGATCCCTTGTGAAAAGTTAAAGCTTGCACAAACATAGGTGCAAAAATAATAATTTTATTTACATAGCACAAACCTACTCTGCAGTATTTCATATTTTCGAGGAACACATACAGGTACTTCTCACAAAATTAGAATATCATCAAAAGGTTAATTTATTTCAGCTCTGCAATACAAAAAATGAAACTCATATATTATATAGAGTCATTACAAACAGAGTGATCTATGTCAAGTGTTTATTTCTGCTAATGTTGATGATTATGGCTCTGTAAGCCAATGAAAACCCAAAAGTCATTCTCTCAGTAGAAATTAAAATACTTTATAACACCAGCTTGTAAAATTATTTTAAAATCTGAAATGTTGGCCTACTGAAATGTATGTTCAGTAAATGCACTCAATACTTGGTCGGGGCTCCTTTTGCATCAATTACTGCATCAATGCGGCGTGGCATGGAGGCGATCAGCCTGTGGCACTGCTGAGGTGTTAAGGAAGCCCAGGTTGCTTTAATAGCAGCCTTCAGCTCGTCTACATTGTTGGGTCTTGTGTCTCTCATCTTCCTCTTGACACTACCCCATAGATTCTCTAAAGGTACCGTCACACTAGGCGATATCGCCAGCGATCCGTGACGTTGCAGCGACCTGGATAGCGATATCGCTGTATTTGACACGCAGCAGCGATCTGGATCCCGCTGTGAAATTGCTGGTCGCTGCTAGAAGGTCTGCACTTTATTTGGTCGCTAGGTCGCCGTGTATCGCCGTGTTTGACAGCAAAAGCAAGAATACCAGCGATATTTTACACTGGTAACCAGGGTAAACATCGGGTTACTAAGCGCAGGGCCGCGCTTAGTAACCCGATGTTTACCCTGGTTACCAGCGTAAAAGTAAAAAAAACAAACAGCACATACTCACCAGCGCGTCCCCCAGCCTCTGCTTCCTGACACTGACTGAGCGCCGGCCCTAAACTGAAAGTGAAAGCACAGCGGTGACGTCACCGCTGTGCTGTTAGGGCCGGAGCTCAGTCAGTGTCAGGAAGCAGAGGCTGGGGGACGCGCTGGTGAGTATGTGCTGTTTGTTTTTTTTACTTTTACGCTGGTAACCAGGGTAAACATCGGGTTACTAAGCGCGGCCCTGCGCTTAGCAACCCGATGCTTACCCTGGTTACCCGGGGACCTCGGCATCGTTGGTCGCTGGAGAGCGGTCTGTGTGACAGCTCTCCAGCGACCAAACAGCGACGCTGCAGCGATCGGCATCGCTGTCGCTATCGCTGCAGCGTCGCTTAATGTGACGGTACCTTAAGGTGCTAAGGTCAGGTGAGTTTGCTGGCCAATTAATCACAGTGATACTATTGTTTTTAAACCAGGCATTGGTACTTTTGGCAGTGTGGATGAGTGCCAAGTCCTGCTGGAGAATGAAATTTCCATCTCCAAAAAGCTTGTCAGCAGAGGGAAGCATGAAGTGCTCTAAAATTTCCTGGTAGACTGCTGCGCTGACTTTGATCTTGATGAAACACAGTGGACCTAGACCAGCAGATGACATGGCTCCCCAAACCATCACTGATTCCACTGATTGTGGAAACTTCACACTAGACTTCAAGCAACTTGGATTGTCTGTCCCTCCACTCTTCCTCCAGACTGTGGGACCTTGATTTCCAAATGAAATGCAAAATTTACTTTCCTTGTGGAGTGTGTCAATGATTGCCTTCTGGACATCTGTCAAGTCAGCAGTCTATCCCATGATTGTGGAGTCTACTGAAACAGACTAAGGGATCTTTGTAAATGCTTAGGAAGCATTTTCAGGTGTTTTTTGTTAATTTCTCTAATTTACTGAGATAATGACTTTTGTGTTTTCATTCAACGTTAACAGAAATAAACATTTGAAATAGATCACTCTATTTGTAATGACTCTATATAATATATGAGTTTCACTTTTTCCATTGAAGAACTGAAATAAATTAACTTTTTGATGATATTCTAATTTTGTGAGAAGCACCTGTAGTTCTGCAATTACCAAGATAAGTGAGGGCTTTGCTCACAAACTTTCAATCTATGGGGAAATGGGGATGACACAAGGTAAAAAGTGCTTGTATTGTATGGTCCAACCATCATTAAAACAAAAAAGGGTATTCAAGTAAAGCTTAACAGGTCACTTTACAGTATCTGTATCTGAAGACTGTAATGGAGAACAGAGAGCAGTTGGATTAGTGAGATGGTGAAAGATGTGTTTTTAGGGTATTGTTAAAACTGGTGGTGCATTCCAGAGAACTGGTGCAGCACGAGAAAATGTTGTAGACGGGAGTATGTGATTCGATTTAGAGAGGACGGTAACTCATATCATTAGCAGAACGGAGAGCTTGGGTAGAGTGGTAAACAGTTGAGGGAGGACATATATACGGGGCGTACAACTGTGGAGAGTTGTGTGGTTGCGTGATGAGTTTATGCACTGTTGTGTAGCGGATAGGCAACTAGTGCAATGACTACCACAAGTTAAAGGTATCAGTGTAGCGGCTGGAAAGAAAAATAAGCCTGGCTGCTGCATTAAGGATACATTGGAGAACGGAGAGTTTAGAAACAAGAAGACTGATCAGTAGACAGCTGCAGTCATCCAGATGAGAATGAATAAGAGCTACAGAATTTTTTCAGTTTCAAAGATAAGAAAATAAAGGCTTCTGGAGATGTTTTTGACAAGCAGGGGACATGATCAAGTGAGTTATTTGGTAGTTCTTTGTCACATTTAATCCTAATACAGTGACTTGAGAGTCACGGTGGAGCGACATACAGAAATGGAAACATCAGGTTTAGGTGAGTGTATAGGTTGAAATACAAGACATTTTAGCAAGGTTCAGTTTCAGATACAGTCAGCACATCATGTTAGAGGCAGTAATGCAGGGGTAATGTTAGGACCATATGTCTATAATTGGATACCATCTGCATAGTCATGGTACTAAAGGCCAAATCTGCTGTTGATAGGTGTCATGCTTCTGGATTTGAATGCTCGATTCTGTGTTCTGTGGTCAGAATCTGTTTACACTAAACCACAACAGTTACACCTTTTATTTGGGTGTTTTAGTTTTGTTATCTTCATTTGTCGGAATTGGGTAACAAATGTTTTAAATTTAGTCTGTTTGTCCTATCACCTTTCGGGTGCAACTTTAAATACATTCCCCTACAGGTGTTTCCTGTTGGTGATTGACTTTGATGTATAAATTCACTTTGCTGTAGTTTGTATTAGTTGCAGTACTTTTGTGTGTGATTCCTGTATTCCATAGGGAACTGATATTCTTGTGATCCTAGGAGCTGCTAAGGACATTCAGGGTAAGCCGCTGTTGAGTGGGGGTGCTATTACATTATCTTAGGGTGCCAACGTCCACGGTCAGGCAGTAACAGACCAGGGTCAAAGAATAATTTTTTCTTAGTCTGAATAGGGAGCAGTCAGGTTCATGGATTTGTATCCTTGTTTGTATATTTCCCGTATGATTGTGCTTTGGCAGTTATAACATTAGGGTAAAAATAAATATTTATATTTGTATATATTGCTTAGGACTTAACAGTGAGGAACCCCAACAATAAGGGGAAAATCAAAGAAAAAGCACGCAAAATATATTCTGAATGAGCAGTCAGAGGCGTAGGAGGAGAACAAACAGTAGTAAGACAGAGGGGAGTCTAGTGAGGTCAGACATTTGAAAGAAAAAATAAACAATAAGTGGCCACTGAGGTTTAGACTAAAGATGATGGAAAAAATGTCAAAATAATTTCCGATTATTGGATAGCTAGGTAAGAAACTAATAATATCTGGGGTGCTTTTAGGAACTAGAATAGTCATAAAAATGTATATGAAGAGCCAGCAGCTACCCATTTATAACGGTGGAAATGTGAACTTGAGATTACATAAAACAAGCTAAATGTATATGTTTTGCAATGAAAAATAAAACTGACCAGCACCTCCAAGCAGAATAAAGCAAGTGTAAACAGGTGCAAGCTGCCATGACTAATATACAAACAACAGGATACAGCAGCACACTGTAAGTGCTAAGATGTATGCAAACATTGAATATGTGAATTTTGAACTGCATTAGTGCTTTATAGAATATACTTAGAAACTGGAGGTACTTGGTACATAAATTGGTCAACTCATGAGAGCCTATCAAGCAAAGAAAGGCCACCTTGCAGTGATTAATGGGCTCTCATGAGTTGACCAATCTATGAGCCAAGTACCTTTATTTTTATACAGTACAGACCAAAAGTTTGGACACACCTTCTCATTTAAAGATTTTTCTGTATTTTCATGACTATGAAGATTGTACATTCACACTGAAGGCATCAAAACTATGAATTAACATATGTGGAATGATATACTTAACAAAAAAGTGTGAAACAACTGAAATTATGTCTTATATTATAGGTTCTTGAAAGTAGCCACCTACTGGAATGGTCTTCCAACAATCTTGAAGGAATTCCCAGAGATGCTTAGCACTTGTTGGGCCTTTTGCCTTCACTCTGCGGTCCAGCTCACCCCAAACCATCTCGATTGGGTTCAGGTCTGGTGACTGTGGAGCCCAGGTCATCTGGCGTAGCACCACATCACTCTCCTTCTTGGTCAAATAGCCCTTACACAGCCTGGAGGTGTGTTTGGGGTCATTGTCCTGTTGAAAAGTAAATGATGGTCTAACTAAACGCAAACCGGATGGAATAGCATACCGCTGCAAGATGCTGTGGTAGCCATGCTGGTTCAGTATGCCTTCAATTTTGAATAAATCCCCAACAGTGTCACCAGGAAAGCACCCCCACACCATCACACCTGCTCCTCCATGCTTCATGGCGGGAACCTGGCATGTAGAGTCCATCCATTTACCTTTTCTGCGTCGCACAAAGACATGGTGGTTGGAACCAAAGATCTCAAATTTGGACTCATCAGACCAAAGCACAGATTTCCACTGGTATAATGTCCATTCTTTGTGTTCTTTAGCCCAAACAAGTCTCTTCTGCTTGTTGCCTGTCCTTAGCCGTGGTTTTCTAGCAGCTATTTTACCATGAAGGCCTGCTGCACAAAGTCTCCTCTTAACAGTTGTTGTAGAGATGTGTCTGCTGCTAGAACGCTGTGTGGCATTGACCTGGTCTCTAATCTGAGCTGCTGTTAACCTGCGATTTCTGAGGCTGGTGACTCAGATAAACTTATCCTCAGAAGCAGAGGTGACTCTTGGTCTTCCTTTCCTGGGGTGGTTCTCAAGTGACGTGTAACATATAAACCCCTTAAAAATATCAATTTTATTAAATATATTTAAAAATACCACTTCCCAGTGAATACAGAAAAAGTATAATTTAGATGCAGCAAAAATCTAGTAGCCGTCGCGGAGTGGGGGTGCCAAATAATCTATCAGGGTGCCAACCTCCACTGATAGGAAGGGACAGCAGGCCAATGTAGGGTCAGTTTATCAGGATAGGTGCACCTACTAGATTTTTGCTGCATCTAAATTATACTTTTTCTGTATTCACTGGGAAGTGGTATTTTTAAATATATTTAATAAAATTGATATTTTTAAGGGGTTTATATGTTACACGGCTTTTGATTCCCCCTTTCTTGTTTATTTTTTCGTATGTGGTTCTCAAGTGAGCCAGCTTCTTTGCAGCGCTTGATGGTTTTTGCAACTGCACTTGGGGACACTTTCAAAGTTTTCCCAGTTTTCCGGACTGAGTGACCTTCTTTTCTTAAAGTAATGATGGCCACTCATTTTTCTTTACTTAGCTGCTTTTTTCTTGCCATAATACAAATTCTAACATTCTATTCAGTAGGACTATCAGCTGTGTATCCACCAGACTTCTGCACAACACAACTGATGGTCCCAACCCCATTTATAAGGCAAGAAATCCCACTTATTAAACCTGACAGGGCACACCTGTGAAGTGAAAACCATTCCTGGTGATTACCTCTTGAAGCTCATCAAGAGAATGCCAAGAGTGTGCAAAGCAGTCATCAAAGCAAAAGGTGGCTACTTTGAAGAACCTAGAATATAAGACATATTTTCAGGTGTTTCACACTTTTTTGCTAAGTATATAATTCCACATGTGTTAATTCATAGTTTTGATGCCTTCAATGTGAATGTACAATTTTCATCGTCATGAAAATACAGAAAAATCTTTAAATGAGAAGGTGCGTCCAAACTTTTGGTCTGTACTGTAAGTATTATCATATAGCAGCAAATTTCACAAATTCAATGTTTGCATACATTTCACTGCTTACAGTGTGCTGCTGCATTCTTTTGTTTGTATGTTACCCAATGCAGATAGATCTTGCTCTTGTTCAAGTAGAATTCCATTTCCAAGTGTTCAGTCATCCAAAAAGTAGGTGTTCTAAAGTCTATGTGAGAAGCATGCCCGACGCTCGTTGTATGGTATGGAGGAATGCTCAATCCAAAGGTGTACTTCTCCCATAATTTGACTTTTGTCTCAGGAACACTCAGTTGCTTACTTTTTGGATTACTGCACCCTTAAATACAGACTCTACTGAACGAGACCAACAGCAAATATCATGATATACTGTATATGCATGGATTGTTTTCTTGCGCAACGCACGCCTCACTCTTACACCCAATTCAAGGTACATTATAGATCCAAATATATGAATAGAATGCTAGGATGGAGTCTATAGCACCGGACTTGCAGCATTAAATCAAATGTTGATCAGTTACGTATCATCCAACAGCTTGTTAAGACAGGCTGATCACATTTCTTATGTGGACAGAATGAGCAGTAATCAGTCATTCTCTGCACATAGGCTGCCATTGCTCATGTCCTGTTTACACACAGTGATGTGATTTTTAAGAGAACTCAATCATTTCACCCTACGAGCATCTTGCTCATTCGCTGGGTGATTGACAATATGATTATCAGGAAATAAGCGTTCCTCAGAAAGTTAGTTCATAAGGATCGTCCAGTTAAAATCTAGCTCATGCTTATTACTAAAGAGACCTTAAAACAGAAACAATCATAGATTGTAAGCTTGCGAGCAGGGCCCTCATTCCTACTGGTATCTGTTTTGAACTGTGATTTCTGTTATGCTGTAATGTCTATTGTCTGTATAAGTCCCCTCTATAAGTTGTAAAGCGCTGCGGAATATGTTGGCGCTATATAAATAAAATTATTATTATTATTATTAACCTGCCTTGGTCCATGGATATACATTGAAAATAATAACTAATATAGGTATTAAAGTATGTGACTATAAATTACATCAGTGGGATGGGAAAATAAAGTTCACTATTTTGAGATTTAGTTATCATGCTGCTGCCTTTCCCCACGAGAATCAACAAGTAAGACTGGATTGTCCCTACTAAAAAAGTCCAATTTTAGCTTTTGAAACTATAAGTACAATTAACTTTAGTGGGTGAGTGGGGACCACCTTCTATGAAGGCATTACTGATTTCTTAAATATGACATCCACTCAAAATGATTCTGAACTATACCACCACTGTTAAACCAATTCTATATTGTGTTGGTTGGAAAACAAGATGACTGTTAAAGATCAGACCCATGTATAATTAATTTTAAGGAAAGAACTCTCCCAACTCCCCTCATACCATTGGAAACATCTTTTAGGCTGAGTATGCATGTGTTTTCAGTTGAGAAAAAGGATAAATCCACCGTCAGACATCTCTTATGGTGGCTAATTTCTTTGGACAGCAAAATGATTGGTTGTTGAAACATGACTGAACATTCTTCGCTAGGCCCCCATATACATGATAGAAAGCCAATCCGCTGAAATAATGTTGGGGTCCTTAAGAGACTACATTAATAGAGCTCATCTGATATGCTATGCCAGTATGACACTTTAGTTTTGCTCTCAATTTTAAACAATGATGTTTATATGCTGTAATGCAAAGTATTCTCCACTAAAGACATAGATCCAAACAAAAAATACAGGGCCTTCACAGAGACTACAGAGGCATAGCCATTCCTACAACTTCATACCCAATGATGTATTGCACACAGATTCTCTGCACACTGCTTTGCCAAGTGCATAAGCCCTAATCCATATATATTTTAATTCACAAAAGAAGGATTATGGATGTTTTGTTACGTTAGTCTGTGTACATCTATGTCAAACAAGCTATCTGACTATTCAGTGTAAAGCAATAGTGTGATTATTTCATAGTATTCTATACTAGGTAGGAGTTATAAAATATATGAGCACCAAAATAGTGTGAGGTTTGTGTTGTGGTTTTTTTGTATTAAGAATCAATGTTGGCTTGATGTGCAAGTTTAACTGATCTCAAAGAATCATAGAATGTTAGTTGGAAGGGGCCTCAAAGGTCATCATATCCGACCCCTGCTCAATGCAGGATTCATTAAACCATCTCAGATATTTATATGATATGTCTGTTTAGCCTCTCTTTGAAGTCTTCCATTGAAGGCGAACTCACCACCTCTCGTGGCAGCTTGTTCCACTCATTGATCACCCTCACTGTCATAAAGTTTTTTCTAATATCTAATCTTTATCTTCTCCCTTTCAGTTTCATTCCATTGGTTCTCGTGTTTCTATATGCAAATAAGAATAAAGATCATCCCTCTACACTGTGACATCCCTTCAGATATTTGTTGACAGCTCTTAAGTCTCCTCTTGCCCTTCTTTTTTGCAAGCTGAACATTCCTAGATCTTTTAACTGTTTTACTCGTAAGACATACTTTGCAGTCCACTCACCATCCTGGTTGCTGTTCTCTGAACTTGCTCATTTTTCAATGTCATTTTTAAAATGTGGTGCCCAGAACTGGACACAGTATTCCGGATGAGGCCTTACCAAGGAGGAGTAGATAGGGATAATTACTTCACGTGATTTAGACTCTACACTTTTCATAATACATCTCAGAACTGCGTTTGCCTTTTTTGCTGCATCACAGTGTTGACTTATGTGCAGTCAGTGATCTATTAGTATACCCAAGTCTTTTTCACATGGGCTGTTACTTAGTTCTATTCCTCCCATTCTATAGATGTAATTCTTGTTTTTCTTGCCCAGATGTAGAATCTTCCATTTCTCACTGTTAAATACCATTTTATTATTTGCTGCCCATTGTTCAAGTTTGTCTAGATCATTCTGAGTCCTTTCTCTGTCTTCTCTAGTGTTAGCTATCACCTCCTAGCTTTGCATCATCTGCAAATTTGATCAGATTACCTTAAGTTCCCTTGTCTAGATCAGTTATAAAATGTTGAACAACACTGTTGCAAGGACAGGGCCTTTCTGTACCCCATTTGAAACACTCTGCCAATTGGATGTGCAACCATTTATTACCATTCCTTGAATACGATCACTGAGCCAGTTATGAATCCACCTAACTGTAGCCTTGTCAATCCCATACTTGGTCATTTTTTTCAGTAAGGATAGTATGAGATGTAGAAAATGTTGCCTTGTTATTTAATAAGCTTGCTTATATGGCACTATTATTCTGCAGTTTACAAACATCACGGTCACCAGTGAGGCTTATAATCTAAATTAGATGAGTATGTCTTTGGCGCATAGGAGGAAACAGACGTAAACATGGGGAGAACATACAAACTCTTTGAAAACTCTTTGGTGGGATTTTAACCAAGGACCACAGTTCTGCAAAACTACAGTGCTAACCACTGAGTCACTGTGCTAGTACTATTAAAAAATGCATTTGCTTTTATTTAAGAAACTGTTTCAAAGCCTACTCATCTGTTAGATCATCTTTGATACTTAGTCCTTAATGTCACATTCACAGATCCATGTGTCATAGTCTGAGCCTGAAAGGAGATGCACAGAATGTCAACGGGACACTTGCCCTGAACTTAACAGCCTCATATATGTCCAAGGCTGTCAAGTTCAGGTCACAAGACCCACGGAGAGTCTATGTGTCACAGTCCATTATCGGACCATGACACCTGGATGTGTAAATGCGGCATTATATGCACATTTATTTGCTGCTACAAACTTTTGCCCATATTTCTTCGGTCACTATTTGATTATTGAAATGTCACTTTGCTGCAGATTTTCATTAATTGTTCAATCTACAATATTGCAACAGAAAATTTATTTTTTTATGGGCAACTCATAACAATTGGAATCGTCGGGTGAATGAATAATTTAAAATGAGTAAACATCAAAAATATGTTCCCCCTCTTTGAACATCTGAAATGGGAAATATATATTCCATTCCTCACCAGTAGAATACTGAAATGTGAGCAGTTTAAGTAGTTTTCTTGATTTGTGATTTTGACATTTAAAAAAACACAAAGCGCAGTACAATTGATCAGATTTTAAGTGGCTAAGTAGGAGTGACAAGAGAGAGCCTAAATGTTGACCTGCACTTTTATTTCTTTCCTGTGTTCATAAAAAGTTCTATAATTACATTGAAGTGTGAATATTCTGTATATTGCCTAGGTTGCATTCAAGCTTTTCTAGTGCATTACAAAGCACCCAAATTGGTATCCCGGAAGGTGTCCTTTAGACATTGCGGAAAGTGCTTTCACTTATGTCCTTCCGTGTCTACAGACAGAATTTTGGTTTCTAGATTATCGTTTATGAACTATAATGTGGCATCTTCAAGACCCAGCTGATGCTACTTAGTATGCCATTATGCGGTAGCTGGACATATTGAAAATATATGACACTTACGAGTTTGTGACAAACTCATATCTATAGCTACGCCATAGACCAAATGTCTAACTTTGGAAGCACAGTACAATAAATGCCAATTTTATTTTAGTTATAATTACTTTAAAGTGAAGTTTTTGAGCACTTACTTATGTAGATTTATATTTTGAAATGTTAATGCAGATAATCCATGCGTGCAGATCTTTTAATGCAACTGGATTTTCAAGGATGAAATCGAAACTTGGAACAGATTTACAGTTCATCTACAAGAGTTACAAACATTATTAAAGCCCCAACATTCTGAGAAAGTAATATATGTAAAATGTATGCAAAGCATAGTCATTTATCTGCCTGTATGTCTTATTTTGGAACACACAGTGACTAATTTTGTAAATGAGGGATTAAAGGCACAAACTTAGCAGAATTGCCCATAAATGGGTACACAGAATACCGTGTCCTACTTTCAGATCCTTCTGTCCTTTTTTCAGATATGAACCATGGCTCTTACATGTTCCATTATGCTTATCCATTTTGTTCAAAAAGTAGATGTATGCCAGTGCACCATAAAAAAATTCATGTTTATCTCTATTATTTGTTACATTAGATCTCTTCAGTGATGTGTAAAATGCTAGAAATCCTAAGTCATACCCATTATGATATTGCTTCATAAGGGGGTGACACCTGGCTGGAATGTACGAGAGAAATTGTGGATTTTTCCACGCTGCTGATAAATGGAGATGAAGATCCAAAGCAAGGAGCTGTATTAATGCAGCTTTTAATTGACACATTTCGAACTACAAACACATTTTCTTCAGGATATAACGATATCATGCGGTTGTTGATGTGGTTATATACTAAAGAAAAAGTGTGTGTATTTTGAAACGCGTCAATTAAAAGCTGCAATAATACAGCTAAAAACCAATAAGCTTCACCGATGCTTCCATCTTGTGCCAGTCATTACACTGGCTACCCATTCGCTACAGGGTCCAGTATAAACTCATCTCTCTCACCCACAAAGCTCTCTACAGTTCTGCACCACCTTATATCTCCTCTCTCATCTCTGTCTATCGCCCTACACGTGCCCTCCATTCTACAAATGACCTAAGACTAACATCCCCGTAATCCAAACCTCTTACCTCTGTCTCCAAGACTTCTCTCATGCTGCACCAGCTCTCTGGAATGCACTTCCCCAGACGATCAGACTGATACCTAGCCCTGACCTATTCAAGTACGCTTTGAAAACCCATCTCTTCAAACAAGCCTACCACATCAACTACTCAGTAAACTAACTTTGCCCTGTTCCCTCCTCCCAAATATTATTCTGAATCTGCACCCTACTATTCATCTGTCTCCACAGCCTCCATGCACACGATTAACTGCACTTGATACTTGACTCTTGCACTTAAACACACGGGCTGATGACCGGATCATGCAGCTTTATATGAAAATCCCTATTTATTATAATTGTCAGACCTGAAATAACAAGCACTTTTTCACCTATTGTGTCTCCCCATTTCCTTGTAGATTGTGAGCTTGCGAGCAGGGACCTCACTCCTAATGTCACGGTTTAAATTGTCTTAACTTGTATTGAATTTATTGTCTGTACATGTCCCCGCTTAATAGTAAAGTGCTGCGGAATATGTTGGCGCTATATAAATAAAAATTATTATTATTATTATTATTATTATTATTATTATTATGGAAATTCAAGTAAGTGTGTGCACATATATTCCGTTTAAAAACAGCCTTTAATAATAGGATTTTAAAAAACACCTATCCAGTGAAAAAAAGGTAAATACCAAAAATAATCTGACCTAACAAAAGAACTATCCTATCAGATACCCTGCAATAGGCCTAAAATTACCCCTGCCTGCTGTGGAGGTTGGCACCCTAAGGAACACTTTTTTGGCGCCCCCACTCACCATGGGCTATCCCTCACTGCCCTATTACAGCCCTATCAATATAGGTGGGAAAACAATATATTTATAGAGCAGAGACAAAAAAAGTTTTTAATAACTATACACTCTATAAGAAATTCCCAGCGGGTACCTTAGCTAGGCATAATAGATAACCAAGTTATCATCCAAAATCATGATTAAAACTCCATAATAATACTATGTCATATGGTAAGTCTGACAAAAAGGCCCAAAAATACCACCTCAATAGGCAGTCTCAAAAATTGACTTGGAGTAAAATAATAGCATAAATCAGATATACCCCAAAATCCCATCCAAGGTCATGACCATGTTTTTACAGTGCAACAATTGATATAATAACCTTGGCACACAAATAACCAAAACAGGCCCAAATATCACAACAAATAAACATGATAAGATATTTAGGAGTAAACTTAGCATGAATCAGATGCACCCCAACGCGTTTCCCCATCAGTAGCACAGTTCATCAGGAGGTAACAAGATAGTAAAGATGCTGGATGACATGATGGCACCAAAAAATTGTTCCTTAGGGTGCCAACCTCCACAGCCAGGCAGGGGCAATTTTAGGCCTATTGCAGGTATCTGATAGGGTAGTTCTTTTGTTGGATCAGATTATTTTTGGTATTTTCCTTTTTTCACTGGGTCGGTGTTTTTTAGAATCCTATTATTAAAGTATGTTTTTTGTTGACATCATCACTGTCCCCATTGGGTTCACAATCTACATTACTCCACACAGCAACTGCTTATAGCTCCTCCTGGACTCCCACTGTCACTCACAAGAGTCTTATAGGCCATGAGCCTGCTCCTTGGTGGTGTAATAATTATAGGGGATAACTCAGGAGACTCTTTGCGTTGAACAAGACAACTACAGGACACAGTTTTATAAGTGGTAAAGTCTATATTATCACACAGTGATTCAAACAGTTGCAGAGAGAAACTCAAGTCCACAACACTTGGTGCAAATATCAAATGCAGCTCAGCAGTCTATAGGAAACTTCAGAGGAAAATGCAATCACGCAGAAAGTCTATGAAGCACAATTATTCTTGAGGATACTTGACACGAATAAGTCCTTGCATAGTCCAAAACACAGATAGATATGCTTATAAGGCAGTTCAAACAATATCTTAGCTCAACCAGGGAGGTCTGGGTAACAGTCTCAGGTTCTTGCAAAGCAGCAACAGCTTATATGTCCAGCAAATGCAGATGGAAGTAAACACGAGCAGCAGATGAAGGTGGATTAATGGAACTGGTGTATGCAGCAGGAACTCAGAGCAGAGTAGCAGGATAACAGGTTCACAGGATCAGGTATATAGCCAGGGAGTCACCAGAGGTCAGGAGCTGGATGCAAGGCAGAATTCTCTAGCACAGACTGAAGGCTGGGGTGGAGTTTTATAGCAGGAAGACACAGTGCACATGAGACCAAAGATGCCATCTTGGAAAAGGGCAGTAATGCACAAAAAGGTAATAAAAAATGTTCAGAGTCCTGACAGGTGGCTGGTATTATGCCTACTCTTTCTAGCATGTCACGTAACTCACTTCGCACACAATCACTCATTTAGTGATAGACATAGCATTGTCTTATCTACATATCTCTACCTCCACTTACCAATGCTAGGAGTAGCATCTAAGTGCCAGAATGCTTATTATCATATCTCATCCTATGCACATACACCTTCTCCACCAAGTTGTCATCCAGGAAACCATATTCCTTGGGCCAACTAATTTAACAGTGTATGGAGTGTATAGAGACACTGCCGAATACTAACATTCACCCGTCCTTAACAAATGTGGCCTAATGTGTACAAGGTTACAATATTACACAAGGCAAACTAAGAATAAAGAGCAGCGATAAATATTTTTCTGAAAGGCACATACATTGTATGCAAGCAGGCTCAGACTGGCCCATAAGGTAACAGGGAAATCTCCTCGTGGGTCCCTGTGCTGATGTGGGCCCCCAACCCCACTATATGGGCAGTACTTGGCATAATTCACTTGATTCACTCTGTGCAGAAAAAAGCAGCATCTCATTCATTAACCACGCTACCCAGCTTATTATTATACAGAGAAATAGGTAAATTTGTAAACGAGGTTAGTGTAATATTTGCATGCAGATGAAAAGTGGGCCCCTCCAACGTCTATGTTACTAGTGGGCCCTTGTCATCCCAGTCCGACACTGTATGTAAGTGTGGCAAGTGGAGATAAACAAATCTCTTCACACAACCCTGGCTCATGGTACAGGTCAGTTTTCTCAATGGACAGAAGTTGCACAAGTTTCCTGAGATTCTGTGTTCCCCAGCATGACTCTCGATTTACTGACCTGGCTTGACGTTCTCTGTGTGGCTTGTGACCCAAAAGTGACATCTCTCTAGCGTGGCTAAGCATAAGCCAAGCCTGGGATCAGAGAGTAAGAAAATTTGCACAGCTCCAGTGGCCAGAGAGCACAGACTGGCTTTGCACAAAGCGATCCACTCATCTCTAGCGGCAAGTACAGGTTACAAGTGGTTTGAACACCTTTCAGGTATAAACATTAGTATCGGATTTATTATTTGCAAAATTTAATCAATCGGCTTCCTATTATGAACAGAAACAGGCTGGACATCACAGGAAAGATCTCTTGACAAGCACAGGGGCCTTCAGCTGCTCCTTAACAGTCATAGCAAACTATCAACTCCCTGTGATTGCGTTGCAGGGTCCTTTGATGCCTTGCCAGATTGTAGCACTTAAGGGCCTGTGAATAAGTTGCAGATTTATGGCAGATTTGTCACTTTTTTCTGTGTAGAATTGTCACAAAACCTGAACAGTTTCTTGATGTCAACAAATAGAATGAGAATCCTGAACCCTCATGCACCCATTGCTTATTTTCAGATTTCACTCATACTACTGAGTGGGAAAAAATCTGCATAAAAAATGCATGTAAAAAACGCATTAAAAGAGCTGCAAAAATGCATGTATTATAGCCTGTGTTTTTTCTACCAAGAGATGGGAAAATGATGCAGAAATTTCTGTACCAAATACTTAACGTGTGCAAATACCCTTAAAGTAGTTTTCCCACAAAGTTCATTCCTACGTTGATTTTAATCAATAGATTTAGAAATAAAAATATTTTCCACAATTGGATTTGTTTAAAAAAATGTTCCTGTGCTGAGATAATCTTATAAATATGCCCCTGCTGTGTACTGTGTAATGGCTGTGTCTGACCATACACGGAACATGGTCTGATCATACCACATCTCCTGGTGAGGGACACAAAAGAGAGTATACAGATAGCACAGCATGGGATCACAGCTGATTATGTTTTGTGAGCTAAAGCATTTCGCTGCCTGTTTTTAAAAAATGTTTTATCTCAAAGAAAGATTTGTGATCCCATATTGTAAGGTCTGTATCCTTTTTTGCCAACTCCCCACCCAGGAGATGTATGATCAGACCATGTCCCTCAAGGCCAGACACAGCCATTATACAGTACACAGCAGGGGCACTTTTATAAGATTATCTCAGCACATGAACATTTTATTTAACCCTTTCATGACCGGAGGTATTTTCATTTTTGCTCTCCTTCTTCCCAGAGCTGTAACTTTTTTATTTTTTTGGTCAATATGGCCATGTGAGAACTTGTTTTTTTGCAGGATGAGTAGTACTTTTCAACAACATCATTGGTTTTAGCATATCGTGCACTAGAAATCAGAAAAAAAATTAAAAGAGTGTTGAAATTTCAAAAAAGTGCAATTCCACAATTGTTTTTTGTTTTGCTTTTTTACTATGATCGCTAAAAGCTAAAACTGACCTGCCATTATGATTCTCCCGGTCATTATGAGTCCACAGACACCAAATATGTCTAGGTTCTTTTTTATTTAAGTTGTGAAAAAAATTCCAAACTTTGTAGGCTCTGCTACATACAGGCGATGATCAGATCGCTTGTACAGTATGTAGCAGAATTGCTGACTTGCTATGAGCGCTGACTGCCGGGCGGCACTCATAGCAATACCGATGTGACAACCATAGAGGTCTGCTGGAGACCTCTGGCTGTCATGCCAACCCACGTTCATGTGACACAGGCGCCGATGGCAAGAATTTCCAGCGTGCTTGCCAGAAGCACATGTAAAATACCACTGTCAGAGTTTGACAGTGGAATTTAATGGGTTAACACCCAGGGGAGGATTGCGATTCCTCCCGGGGCCGTTAGCGGCACATGTCAGCTGTACAAAACAGCTGACATGTGCCGAAAAAGATGTGGGTTCACCGCCGGACCCATATACCAGCAGCTATACAGCTGGTAGCCGCTGTATTTCCTCCCTGATCTGTCTACCACCAATATAAGATGAACATCTGCATAATCTCCCATTCTTGTCTTTAAAACTTATTTTGTGCTACATCAGGTTCCATATGTTCATTTTCAGTATCCACAGTTTAAAGTGTTCCCTAAAAATGTATGTCTTTAGATGGGTGATGTGATAAGTCAATCTAACTGCTCTCAGTTTTTCCTTCCTAAATTGGTTTCAGTATCTGGTCTCTCTATAATCGTTCCCTCATCCTTCATGCACTTTACATCTGTCCTCATACAGATACTGCCACGTGAATGTCTCATGCAGCTCTATCTGAATACACTCATTACAATATTTTTACCATACAAGACAAGCATTTTTTACCTTGTGTCACCATTAGACTAAATTTGTAAGCAGGCATCTCACTCCTCCCATTAAAATGATATCATTCTGTTACTCTAGACCAGTGTTTCCCAAACTCCAGTCCTCACGGACCCCACGGGTCATGTTTTCAGGATTTCCTTAGTATTGCGCAAGTAGTGGAAGTATCAAGGCATCAGGAATTGTCTCACCTGTGCAACACTATGGAAATCCTGAAAACATGACCTGTGGTGTCCGTGAGGACTGGAGTTTGGGAAACACTGCTCCAGACTGTCCCATATTGTCTGTACAAGTCCCCTCTGAATTCTTAAGTGCTGCAGAATATGTTGGTGCTGTAGAAATAACTTTTTTATGACAGGTTTGACCACTAAATGCCTAACTTACATTTTCCAGAATGGGGATCTGTTTTTTATAGGAACTCTTCAGTTTGATTATATAGCAGTTTGCTTATCACACATATTTATGAGCTTATCTACCATCATAATGTGTTTATTAGCATCCAGTATTCACCTCTACATTAAACGCAAACAGTTAACGCACATTTTTCTACATGATCTGAAGAATTTTCTCTGCATTATTCAATTTAAGCCAGAAGGGCATGAAATTCTCTTCACAGGAGAGCAGCACTGACAATCCCTGTTCTGTATCAGCTACTTAAAGCACTATCAATATAAAGCATTACATGATGATTTCCTGCCGTTGACAAGCCTGGAGAAGCAGTTTTCACTTCATCTGCTGTGTACGTAGCAGGATTTACTGTAGAACTATGGGATACATACAAATAATTTATGGATATGCAAACTGGGCTAGAAAGACCATCTAAGGCTATGTGCACAGCTATGTGCTGAGAACAGAGAAGAAATTCAAAGTTTTTGGAGATGAATCTCTCCAAATCTCAAAACTCCTCGAAACACTGTGCACATAGCCTAAGGGCTGAAAATAATCTCAGATTAACCAGAAATATTCAATGGATCTTCTCTTCTACCACATTGTTAACCTCAATGGTGTTTAAGTTTATATGGGAAATAGGTGGAGATGGAAAATCTTCAGCAAATCACAGTATAAATTTCTTGTTTGGGCTATTATTTTGGTATAATTTTAACTAAAAAGTAGTTATTAGTGTTGAGCATTCCGATACTGCAAGTATCGGGTATCGGCCGATACTTGCTGTATCGGAATTCTGATACCGAGATCCGATATTTTTGTGGTATCGGGTATCAGTATCGAAACAACATTAATGTAAAAATGTGTAAAAGAAAGAATTAAAATAAAAAATATTGCTATACTCACCTCTCCGACGCAGCCTGCACCTTACCGAGGGAAGCGGCAGCGTTCTTTGTTTAAAATTCGCGCTTTTCTTTCCTTTACTGAAGTCCCGGCTTGTGATTGGTCGCGTGCCGACCATGTGGCCGGGACGCAACCAATCACAGCAAGCCGTGACGTAATTTAAGGTCCTTCAGGATTTTAAAATTACGTTCCGGCGTTGTGATTGGTTGCGTCGCAGTCACATGGGCAACGCAACCAATCACAGCAAGCCGTGACGTAATTTCAGGTCCTTAAGGATTTTAAAATTACGTCCCGGCTTTGTGATTGGTTGCGTCGCAGTCACATGGGAGACGCAACCAATCACAAGCCGTGACGTCACGGGAGGCTGGACACGCGCGCATTTTAAAATGGGCGCGTGTCCAGCCTCCCGTGACGTCCCGGCTTGTGATTGGTTGCGGCGCGGTCAACCAATCACAAGCCGGGAGGCTGGACACGCGCGCATTTTAAAATGGGCGCGTGTCCAGCCTCCCGTGACGTCCCGGCTTGTGATTGGTTGCGGCGCGGTCAACCAATCACAAGCCGGGAGGCTGGACACGCGCGCATTTTAAAATGGGCGCGTGTCCAGCCTCCCGTGACGTCCCGGCTTGTGATTGGTTGCGGCGCGGTCAACCAATCACAAGTGTGTACCAAGCTCACAATCAAGACCTGAGCCTCGCAATACATCAAAAAGTGCCAAGCTAAGCCAAACTACAGGGTTGAAAACATCATACTTCTGTATACATACAGTGCCTACAAGTAGTATTCAACCCCCTGCAGATTTAGCAGGTTTAATAAGATGCAAATAAGTTAGAGCCTTCAAACTTCAAACAAGAGCAGGATTTATTAACAGATGCATAAATCTTATAAACCAAAAAGTTTTGTTGCTCAGTTAAATTTTTATAAATTTTAAACATAAAAGTGTGGGTCAATTATTATTCAACCCCTAGGTTTAATATTTTGTGGAATAACCTTTGTTTGCAATTACAGCTAAGAATCGTCTTTTATAAGACCTGATCAGGCCGGCACAGGTCTCTGGAGTTATCTTGGCCCACTCCTCCATGCAGATCTTCTCCAAGTTATCTAGGTTCTTTGGGTGTCTCATGTGGACTTTAATCTTGAGCTCCTTCCACAAGTTTTCAATTGGGTTAAGGTCAGGAGACTGACTAGGCCACTGCAACACCTTGATTTTTTGCCTCTTGAACCAGGCCTTGGTTTTCTTGGCTGTGTGCTTTGGGTCGTTGTCTTGTTGGAAGATGAAATGACAACCCATCTTAAGATCCTTGATGGAGGAGCGGAGGTTCTTGGCCAAAATCTCCAGGTAGGCCGTGCTATCCATCTTCCCATGGATGCGGACCAGATGGCCAGGCCCCTTGGCTGAGAAACAGCCCCACAGCATGATGCTGCCACCACCATGCTTGACTGTAGGGATGGTATTCTTGGGGTCTTATGCAGTGTCATCCAGTCTCCAAACGTCACGTGTGTGGTTGGCACCAAAGATCTCGATCTTGGTCTCATCAGACCAGAGAATCTTGAACCAGTCAGTCTCAGAGTCCTCCAAGTGATCATGAGCAAACTGTAGACGAGCCTTGACATGACGCTTTGAAAGTAAAGGTACCTAACGGGCTCGTCTGGAACGGAGACCATTGCGGTGGAGTACGTTACTTATGGTATTGACTGAAACCAATGTCCCCACTGCCATGAGATCTTCCCAGAGCTCCTTCCTTGTTGTCCTTGGGTTAGCCTTGACTCTTCGGACAAGCCTGGCCTCGGCACGGGAGGAAACTTTCAAAGGCTGTCCAGGCCGTGGAAGGCTAACAGTAGTTCCATAAGCCTTCCACTTCCGGATGATGCTCCCAACAGTGGAGACAGGTAGGCCCAACTCCTTGGACAGGGTTTTGTACCCCTTGCCAGCCTTGTGACCCTCCACGATCTTGTCTCTGATGGCCTTGGAATGCTCCTTTGTCTTCCCCATGTTGACCATGTACGAGTGCTGTTCACAAGTTTGGGGAGGGTCTTAAATAGTCAGAAAAGGCTGGAAAAAGAGATAATTAATCCAAACATGTGAAGCTCATTGTTCTTTGTGCCTGAACTACTTCTTAATACTTTAGGGGAACCAAACAGAATTCTGGTGGGTTGAGGGGTTGAATAATAAATGACCCTCTGAAAATACTTTTCCCAATTTAAAAAAAAAATAAACAAAGAAATAACATTCTTTTTTGCTGCAGTGCATTTCACACTTCCAGGCTGATCTACAGTCCAAATGTCACAATGCCAAGTTAATTCCAAATGTGTAAACCTGCTAAATCTGCAGGCGGTTGAATACTACTTGTAGGCACTGTATAAATAAGTGTACAATTTGGACACGCGCGCATTTTAAAACGCATTTTAAAATGCGCGCGTGTCCAGCCTCCCGGCTTGTGATTGGTTGACCGCGCCGCAACCAATCACAAGCCGGGACGTCACGGGAGGCTGGACACGCGCCCATTTTAAAATGCGCGCGTGTCCAGCCTCCCGTGACGTCACGGCTTGTGATTGGTTGCGGCGCCCATGTGACTGCGACGCAACCAATCACAAAGCCGGGACGTAATTTTAAAATCCTTAAGGACCTGAAATTACGTCACGGCTTGCTGTGATTGGTTGCGTGGCCCATGTGACTGCGACGCAACCAATCACAAAGCCGGAGCGTAATTTTAAAATACTGAATGACCTGAAATTACGTCACGGCTTGCTGTGATTGGTTGCGTCACCGCCACATGGGCGGCATGTGACCAATCACAAGCCGGGACTTCACGTAAGGAAAGAAAAGCGCGAATTTTAAACAAAGAACGCTGCCGCTTCCCTCGGTAAGGTGCAGGCTGCGTCGGAGAGGTGAGTATAGCAATATTTTTTATTTTAATTCTTTCTTTTACACATTAATATGGTTCCCAGGGCCTGAAGGAGAGGTTCCTCTCCTTCAGACCCTGAGAACCATCAGGAATACCGTCCGATACTTGAGTCCCATTGACTTGTATTGGTATCGGGTATCGGTATCGGATTGGATCCGATACTTTGCCGGTATCGGCCGATACTTTCCGATACCGATACTTTCAAGTATCGGACGGTATCGCTCAACACTAGTAGTTATATCTTTAATTACGCAATTAGTCAGTAGAGCTTCAATAATACTAAAGGTCACCCTACAGAATAGACAAAAGTAGTTTGATATATTGAAAACCATTGAATGATAGTCTGGTGAACGATTCGTATACTGATGCAATTAACAGCCATTAAAAGTAGTCAAACTTTCCATATATTTTCAATAACATGGGATGACAATGAAAAAATATTCCCGGAAACGATGTTTTCTAAAGAGATAGTTGTTCAAAAAGATATTTTGTCGATAGTGCAAACTATTCAAAAGGGACCATCTTCTTTCAGCTCATAATGGTCTATGATCAGTCGGCTAAATAATTTTTTGTAAATGTATCTCATCTAATGTTCATATACTAAATATCAACCATTTTCATCAAGATTAGTCTGATGTATCTGAGTACCTTTTAAAAAGTTGTTGTCAAGTGAAAATACATTTCACAGACTACGTGAAAACTTGTTGCTCAATGGGGGTCTGACCACTGGGATCTGCACCAACTGGCAGAATGGGGATCTTTTCCCATTAGAATGTAGCGGTACTTCAGATTCTCCCTACAGGGCTTCCGGCAGACCCCGGAAGGAATGGAGTGGCGGTCTGGCATTCAACCTGCTGCTCTATTTTGTTATGGATATAAAAGTTCCCCGTTCTGCTGATCAGTCACACCCCACCAATTAGCAATTTAACAACCATCAAGTAGATAAAAGATAACTTGTTTTCACTGGAAAACTGCTTTTAAGCCACCAATCCATACGTGGTGAAGTCCTTGAAATCTGTATTGACCGTGGCAATCAAGTGTCATTGTCACTTGATTTTTACGCCTGTCAATCACATTGTTCATATTCTGATCCATCAGTTTTCTTCATTTACAGAAGTAACATGCAACAATCCAACATTGCCACACATGAAATATACTAATCATAAATCTGGTCTTTTCGGTGATCCATACCTTTGTATAGCCAGACCCACCAGAACAACCATAGTAGATAGCAGTAGTGTAATTTAGCATAACCCAAGTTTGTACTGGGCAGGAGCTGCCATAGCATTTTTTACACATCTGCTGACATTTGACAGTGAGCTCTGCTACTTCTGTAAATGAATATGACACAATCTTTAGTAGGAGTCATCTGAGTGATCTCTGCTGTTCTGGGTGGGAGCTTACATAGAACTTTCATTGGAACGATTTGCAATGCTCATTTGTCCAAATGATGTGTTATGAATATTTGTACTTAATCCTTTTCGCTTGGATTAAACAAAGGATAAGTAGCATCTTCTAAGTGATAAGGCTTGCTCGGTTTAGCCAGTGCAATGGCTCTGCCTGGAGAAAATAGTTTAATGCTCCATAGAGTAAGGGAAAAAAAAGCTTAGTGTAAAATCTGTACTGGAGTGTAGTGTGCAGTAATGTGAGCTACATAGTGTTATCATTAGGAACAATAATTGCAGATGCCGCAGACTGTTATTATAACTTGTGATGCTTCACGGTCTGCATGAAAAACGTGTTGGTAAATCACACAGAAAGAATGTGAACATTACCCTTTGAATCAGTTTTGTTTTTTTAATAGGAGGCTTTGACTGAAATCTCAGAAAAGGCACTAAGGGCCACTATTATGATTAACGTGCATCAGTAAAAAGAAAAAGTACACTCACTACTCATGCACAATTTACCAAAATCTGTTGGAATGTTGCATAAGAATGGAAGACAGTAAACAGAAGCTCTGGAACATATCAGATTCACTCCATTCGGTGCGAGAACATGGCTGTCAAGTTTTAAATGCATATGAAGCTCCCACAGATCAAACATTAGTGGACGTACGTTTATTCTTCCATACTGAGCTAATAACAATGAAGCCAGAATAAATGCCAGCTCAGTCATGGTGTACTTGGGTGTAATTTTAGAAAATACTGTGTACCAATTTCTCAGGTTCTTCAATAGGGGTTCTCCAACACATTTATTAAAAATAGAAAGATTTGTGGACTAATGAGAATCACAAATATGATACAGCTCTTCGGACAATTGAGGCATGTCTTTGGAGCAGTGTTTTTTCAGAATACAACAACCCATCTGGACACATGACTAGGATACCATTGATAGGGACCATTTTATTACTTTTGAAGACCACTTTTAATATCTCTGCTTATAACCATTAAATGGAAGCATTTTTTTTTATTTGCAGTAAATTAATTTTGTGCATTTGTAATGTGACCGAGAGCGATAGCCATGGACAAGCTGCTGCTCCATAATGCCCTAGCACTTTACAGGAAAATCGTGTCCCAGTCCCAATGTGCTACCAGGTGTGGGGTGCAGGTGTGGGGTGCAGGCCTCTGCTACGCTGCACATAAATCAGCATACACTCAGTTCGTTTCAACAAGCAAAAGTTTACTGGACAGTCCAAGTTCATCAAATTGTAGCACATAGTATTGGGCACAACAATTCTTATTGCTTGTTTCCTTAATACAGTGCATCTTCAGCATTACTATCTATTCCTCCTGGACTATGCCTATATTTACTGTTCTTGTGAGCCCCAGAGATTTCCCATCCAGTCCCACAGTACACTCGGAATCCATTACCTCCACTTCACGAGGCTCCATTACCATTGTCCCCTGTATTAAAAAGGATAAGGCACTCTTTGAAGTACCAGTACCAAGCCTTGAACTCCAGACATTGTAGGAATGTCTGCAAGGGATTCAAGTAAGGCTTCCCACTGCCCAAATTATAGGTGCCACTTCCCACTGCCACTTGAACTTGACCTTGGTTACTGAACTTCCCTCACATTGTGTGCTAGTACCAAACTTTAACTGTGTCGGTTCCTACAGCATGTGGCTGGGGCAGATCTTCTTCACAAACATTATGCATTACATTTACGTAAATTAAACATATACTATACTTATAAGGCTTACCAGAGTCTATCTTATCCTATGGTTAATACCCTATGTCCAAAATCTTAACCTATATCTGTTCCATACTACACATGACAAAATATATCTAAAAGCACATGGCATTATTCACATTATAATATACAGCATATCACGACTGGTGTCTTCAGGGGTAGGACCACAATAGTACAGTCCACCACTCTTACGTATTTGTGAGAATCACATGACCAACAAATTATCCAATTTTTATTAGTGTTTTATGATGAGCTATCCACATGAGATTGCCAACTGAATTATATTAATTTTACAATAAACATTTTAATTCCTAAAAGTAGAAGTTTACCTTAAATTGTCAGACTAGAGAATAAAAGGATTCTATACATTTTAGAATAAATTCAACTGAAACTGTTGAATTTTGTGAGACTAACTTAACATCTAATTTCTATGAAATTCCCATTGATTCTCTTCCGACATCACTTGTGGGGGAAGAATATGGCTTGTTAAAATTCAACACGTAATCATTTTGTTTTCTGGGATGGGATCTTTAGCAGCAGCTTACTATTTTCCGCCCTTTGAAACAGGTTGGGTCAATCATGAAAGTGTACGGGAAGATCAAGAAATTGTGGTTGATAAAGCGCTTTTTCAGCTGATGGTTAAATAAAGTATACACACTATAAAAGTTTCTTCAATAATAGGAAATTAATTGTGAAATAATATTACACTACAGCTGACATGATTTTCAAGTGGTAAATTATTTTCTTCATTGAAAATATCATTCCTTTACATATTCCCAAATAATGTATTCTTTATTGGTACACATAAAACACTGATAATTGATCCCAAACACCCTTTTAGTAGACAATGTACAAATCTACATTCCTTAAATGGTTCATCTTATGAACCACTGTACAACATTTATACAACAGTGGCAATGTCTGGTTGGCTGTCTTCAACAGCCAAATCTGTTGCCGACAACCCTGTGCTAATTATTATACGAGGGATCCTCACCTATGGCATTCAAAAGCAGCTTGTTTTCTTATAAGCAGAAAATTGTCTTTGGGGGTTTGTTCTTCTCGGTAAACCTTTTCTAAAACACTTTGAGAACCATAATAGGTTGGGTATGATGTATCTCTTTTTCTTCTTTCCTGACAGTGATTGTGTGTGTGCTATGCTGGGAAGATACACAGTAATGGGACTAGATCATTCAGATCAAAAACTGAGGATACCCATTTTAAATTACTATGGGAGTTGGGCTTTTTTCAAAGGAACATAAGTCTGACCTGAAAAGTTAAATAATATTTTCCATATGAAGAACCTTAGAAACTTTTCTAACATTTGTCAGTCACATCCAGATGTTTGCCAGCACACATCTGGCAATAGTGCAATATTGTATGTTTATAGGGTTTCCAAAAAAGCATACTTCTTAAAGCTTTTGTCTACTTATATCTAAGGACTTGTCAAAAGTAGATAGATATCTATGCTTTTGTTTGTGTTTTTCCAATGCATGTTCATTTTATGTATTTATTTTTGCATATAGCATGGTCATCTTTTATGTCCTAAAGTATCCTTTGGACCAAGAGGTCCTCCTAGGTATATATTTAAAGAGGTTACAAATCCACCCAATTTGGAAGTGTCAGTAATGCCAACAAATCATGTTATAACTGTGTTTGCTGGCATCAGCAAGAGAAGGCTCACATACTCTTCTGCATGCCCAGCTAGGCTTCCCAATAATGTCTTACAGATAGCACTTACCATAGTATAATAGAAATCAGCACATCAATCACACAGTATAGCCTAGCCAGTATGAAAGCCAAGGCAGGAATTGCAGCAGCAACCACATTGGAGTGAATATATTTAGTGAGGCAGCTCGCAATAGTAATTGATAGAAAAGCAGAAAATGCTGTGAATATACTGTACATATAGCATGTGACAAAACATCAGTGAAGAACGGACACCATTCATTCACTTCATTCACCATATATGTTCAAGATTATTGTACTTGTTTTTATTACGTATAGCGCCATGTAAAGCGCCATGGAATAAATGGCGCTATAATAATAAATAATAATAATATATGTTGAGGTCATTTTAATATTACTAAAGCTGTGTTTGCATTAAAGAGGTTGAAGTCTGCTAGGACTACATTCAACCTCTATCAAAGGTTTTTACTATTATTTTCATGGCAATTGGAGTACCTGTGATTTCTCGCTAAGGAGATGTTTAGGAAACATTACCTGAAACTGGCAAATTCAAGATTTGATCATAGTAGCAGACTCTGAGTAAAGCTGGCTAAATAATGGCAATTATTCGCCACAATAAAATAGTTTAAGCAAGAAAATGGGATATATTTAGAATAATAATATACAGTGAGAAAAGGCTTTGTTCACATGTCCAGTTGATGTCCATTTTTAACATATCAGGTATTAAAAAAAAACTGGGTTCCATGACAAATGGATGGAAACTTTGGTTCCTTTTTACAAGAGGCATCTCTGAACACATCTCTACATTGGACACACATCATCTTTGAAATCACACTTCTGCTGCCTCTGGCCAAGTTAACAATTCTTCATCTTCTGTACTTGATCTTAAGCATCTTTCCAATCCTTAGGCAGTAAACATCAAGGCAGAATCCACACGCTCCAGGGCCCATGTCCTCCTCAATCAGCTGGCACTATCTTAGACTGCAGCCTGTTCTCACCTCTCCTTAGTCAAAGCCAAGCAACACTTCTTTTCCACAGCAGTCATTGAAAGCTTAACCTTTATCATTAACTTCTAATTCTTAAACATGCCTTGACCAATTTGTACATCCTACAGTAGCAAAAACCTTTTTAATCCGCTATCAAATTTGATAATGAAAGTTTTGGCAAACAAAGGTGTAGTCAGTAACCATGTCTATGGTGGTAGAGACAAACGAAGTTCAGGCAACGCTCAAAAAACAGATGAAGGAACACAGGAGCAAGTATAATTTAGCGGTCACTCACAAGGGTGTAATAAATGGGGTAGGTATGGAATGTAACTCATACAATAAATGGATTTTAATACAAATTGATTGGCAAAAAGGAATTATTTGTGCAAGCCAGAGGGCCTTTGAATCATAGCCAGGCTAACTTATTACATATAGCCAAGGATAGACAGATATTTATGAATTTATTCTACATGATATAATACATCAGTCCTGATCCAGTGCTTCGTTCTTCCCCCCCCCCCCTTATTTCTGTAAAACCTTACTTTCCAAACTGACCAATAATCACAAGGTAAATTTATGACGATTTTGGCATGTATAAAAAAAGGAAAAAGCTGCACAGATGACAATAGTGCACAACCACATAGAGGCAATGAGTTGAAAAATGTATTAAGTAACAAATCGACATAGACAAACAAATAAACACAATTTAAAATGTACACAACCAAAATGGGAATGAATATACTGTAACAATTCAAAATAAATCTCAATGTGGTATCCCGGTACCTGTTCTACTGCTGCTGAATGAGACAGTTGTCGTGTGGCAGTAGATTTTTTCCAGTGTGTCAGAATTAGTTTGGGCACTGTGAGTTAGGAGATGTAATACATTGCATTGTATACCGACGACTCATAAATGTGCTTTGCTGCCATCTACTGGCCAATGTGTATATGAAAGTTAAGTATCCTCACAACAAGCTGCCATAGAAATGGCTGGGAGGAGCCTCCCAGCTCAGGGCTCTCACACTCCCAGAGGTAACTTCCAGTTTTGAGCGGTTCAAGCTGCTCTACTGACACTACTGCTCCCAGTATATTTTTTTCTCCACATAATCACCTCCACAAAGGAGTGAAGCTTCATCCAGTCAGGAGAGATAACACTGCACATGTGCTCTTCTGCATGCTCGTTATCCTGTTTGCTTCTAGCCAGGACCAGATCCACGTGGCTGCCACTTCAGCTACCGTGATATCATTATCTGCTGACAGTGGGAATACATGCCCCAGCTGGCCCTTCTGAAACATCTGGTGCCTCCCCAATGGCCCACCACATCAGCAACAGGCAAGGTAAATATACTGAAGTTCCCCTGGATTGACAGTACATGTGTAAAAATCAAATATAGATCAATATAACTTGAATCTACAAATATGCAATTTGATAGAGGTAGACAAATAAAAAAAACCTCTAAAGTGCTATTTGCAAGTAAAGCATAATGTATCACCACCAAAATAGAGGGTATTAATACCAGGTAGACAAAGGAGGAATTTCCTGTTGGTGTATGTCCCCACACGTATTACTACCACATTGTATCTTTGTCAGGGATTTTGGCATCTAACTACATATGGGTTTTATGCTTTTATTCTTGTCGGCTCTTCCCTATTTACTGTAAGTGCTGAACATAAGATACGTGCCCAAGGTCTATGAGAAAACATACAGGAAAAATTAAAGTCAGTAGTCAGATATGTATTTAACAAAAGGGTTTCCATCTCCTTGGTTGTCATCATCATCAACCTCATGACATTCCATTTCCCATAGCCAATATTTTACAGATGTGTGAAAGTGATCACAGCTGTCTGACACATGCATGTTTGCATTTTCCCAATAATGTCTAATGATTGTGTAAGATGCACCAAGAATTACTGCTGTGTGATCTAAAGGAGCATTGGGCCGGACATGAATTAAACAAAATTTAAAAACAGCAACTCATGATTTTTTTTTTTTTTTCAAGTTGGTCCTGCCACTAAATCACTCAAAAAAGTAGAGTTCACTGTATGGAATTTCATCTAAAAATGAAGTACTGTCCACACCACATATACAAATGGATGACCTCATACATTATTATATAAGACGTTGACATGGTATAAAATATCAGTCATGTATGATGTGCATAGAAGGCCAGCAGTCTGAGACTTTCAGCTTGAAAAAAAAATAGGTGCTCTTAGCCACAGTTGGCAATAGTGAGATGCATAGATGAAAAGTGGTGGCTTAAAAAAAATTATAGAGGCCCCCATTATAGTGTTGTGGGTTTTTTTAACTTGGACAGAGGTGTCTTGACCAGAAATGGGACGATCGATTCACAGGACTGCGGTCCATCAGCCAGTTTAGTGATATCACTGCCACATGGGGAACCTGCAAATCTCCTTATCTTTTGGTATTTTTCATTTCTTTTGATTAGTCAGGCTGACACGATGTTGTGTGTGTCAAACTGCAAAGATGATATTGTGCCAACCTGGCTAATAAAAAAAATAGCTGGGAGGTGAGGAGATCCTCAGGCCTTCCATCCAGCAGTCATACATTACTGACTTGGTCATTGGATTGGAAACTTAGGAATAGATTCTCCCATACCTTTTCTCACCTGCCAATGTACTGAGTGCAATAAACTAAAGCAACCCCAAAAACAAGGGCCCGCACACCTGTAGGTCCATCAACCAGTTTAGTAATCTCACTGTCAAGATGGGGAACCGTCAAATCTCCTTATCTGTTGGCATTTCTCATTTCTTTTAATTAGCAAGGCGGAACGATGTTGTATGTGTCAAACTCCAAAGATTATATTGTACCAGCCTGGCTAATAAAAAGAAGAGCTGGGAGGTGAGGAGATTTCCAGGCCTTCCATCCAGCGGTCATAGATTATTGACTTGGTCAATGGATTGGCGTTTTAGGAATAGATTCTCACCTACCTTTTCTAACCTGCCAATGTACTGGGTACAATAAACTAAATCAACCTCAAAAACAAGGGCCCACACACCTGTAGGTCCATCAGCCAGTTTAGTAATCTCACTGCCAGACGGGGAACCTGCGTATCTCCTTATCTCTTGGCATTTCTCATTTATTTTGATTAGCCAGGCTGACACAATGTTGTGTGTGTCAAACTCCAAAGATGATATTGTACCAGCCTGGCTAATAAAAAGAAGAGCTGGAAGGTGAGGAGCTTCTCAGACCTTCCATCCAGCAATCATAGGTTACTGACTTGGTCAATGGATTGGAGTCCTAGGCATAGGTTCTCTCATACCTTCTCTCCACCCCCCAATGTACTGGGTGCAATAAGCTAAAGCAACCCCAAAACAAGGGCCCACACACTTGTAGGTTTAAGTGTAATATGCAAGCACGTATGTATACTGTGGCCATTATACAAATATAACCTAGAATGAAAACAATGCTTAAGTAAGTAATAATAAATGTAAAAAAAAAAAGAGTTCACTTTTTTTTTATCAAAAAAGCATAAAAGCCAAGTGTTACAACCAATAATTCAACTTTTTTTTGGCAGTCATTGTGGAGCGAGGGACAGTACAGTTGAGCTGACTGCTTTGTCATACTCTTCGTTATAAGCACATCTGCAGTGTATTTTGTTTAGTGCTGATCTTTGACTCATTACAATCACACAGGTCTGCAGTGAGATCAGGAGAGCTGACTGTCAGTCATTACATGTCTCACACTGGTAATTCCCCATCTCATTGAAAATAAGCTAAGAAGAAGACTTTCCATGAGATCTATAACTGGCCCATAGTCTTGAATAGCTCTTTTACATATTAGGAAACACATGGATTTCTCTAGAATAAGACATTGGATTGCAATATAAAGATATCATTTTATTCAACTTTCTATGATCTACATGCCCATTTAGACAGTTTAGGATGGTTGATCCTTCTGACATATTCCCTTTAAGCCTGCCTACCGTTCAGAATTTCTTTCACAGGAAAGTGAACCAACATGGGTGTCACCAGGAAGTCTGCTATCCAATCATATAAGTCATATGTAGTTTTGTTTGACATTCTTTTTGCATTTTAGTACAGGCATTGTACAAGAACTCAGAGCACAATAATTCAGTTTTCTGGATGATTGGGAACAGACATGAGTTCTCTGTAGTGAAGGTGAAATGGCAGATGTTTGAAACAACTTTTGTATCCTTGAGCAACTTTTCAGAACTGAGCTTGTTAAAATAGTATGTTTATTTAAATTCTGGCATTAAATGTAAGAATTCATATATTTGATAGGAAAGTAAATCTAGCTACATATGTTTCAGGTCAGTTTGGAATTGATAAACATTTTAAAAGGGACATATTGTGCCATTCATCTAACCCAGGCTGAACTGATACAGTGGTTACAAAATAATGTATCAATGATACTCAAAGTTTACTAGTCACCATTCATTCCTAATAGTAAACTTTCCTGGCACACATACAAGTCATTCATATTAAATACATTATATATTGACAAGCTCAATGATTTGATTGGCCAACTATTTAATGAATGGAAGATGAAGGGTAGGTGGTGTGTGGGGGGGGGGAGACGTGCGGGTGCTGGAGAAATAAGGCATGTTGGATGTCAGTATGCTAAATCTTGTGTTCCAGTAAGGTTCAAGCCACTGGCGAATAATCTTGTCTTATGATTTAGTAGGAATAGTTGTCACCTTAGGCCAGCTATAACAGCGGTAACAGCTGATCCATCAAGACCCTAAACCAGCCACTAGTTAAAAGATTAAAGAGTACTGGTTTCAGGCGCCTTTTCAGAATAAACTGTTGTCTTTGTAGGAGTAGCACCATTTTCACTCATTATATTACTTGTATCCTGCATTATTTGCTTCTGCAGGCTCCTTTTCCAATTAACATCTGTCCCTGAACACAGGCATAAAGACTAGTTGATAGTATGTCTCCCATACACAGCACAAAGATAAGCAAACAGGATCTCCTCTTCTTTCTGTAGCCTAACCTGAGAAACAGTGGCAGCATAATAAAGACCCCAGAGCATAATAAACCATATGCAAAAAAAAAATGAAAATTGTTATACTCAGCCTCCACTTAACACACTGGCCCCTCCTCTCCTCACTGCCACCCACGAGCCATGACCTTCATCATTTGTGCAGAACCCAGTTGGGAGCCATGACACCAAGAAATCCGGCACGGTGTGAGAGATCCAAAGATTGCATTGTGAGTGACTGGGGATCAGAAGATGCAGCCAAGACTGGACAGATAGCAATGAGTAGTGGAGGTTTAGAATAATGGCAGATTGCAAATACAGATTTTTGTGAAATTCTTGTAGAACTAAATTCCACTCTAATTTATTTGCTCATCTTTAGTCAGCCTGTAACCTGATCCCTAACCAAGGTAATAATTTGTCTCGTCTCTCAAGATGGTGTTTAGCAGTATTTTAGAGAAAAATGCCTCATAGGTGAAGAAAGAGGAATATTTCTAAATAAGATATATTATAACGTTTCTTATTCCTGGCACTATTTGTGTAAAAATTGGTGTGAGTGCCCATTTCATGTATCTATGTACATAATATGCAGAGAACGGATGCTTGGTTATGTTTGTAGAATGTTGGATATGCCTTTGAATTATAATGGACCTTCATTCTGTGCGCCAAGTATACAGTCATGGCCAAAAGTGTTTGCACCCCTGAAATTGTTCCAGAAAATGAAGTATTTTTCCAAGAAAATTCTTGCAATTACACATGTTTCGTTATACACGTTTATTTCCTTTGTGTGTATTGGAACAACTAAAAAAAACACCCCCAAAGGAAATAAACATGTGTATAACAAAACATGTAACTGAATAATTTTTTGGAAGAAATACTTCATTGTCTGGAACAATTTCAAGTAGTAAGTGCCTCAAAAAATATTACAGGTTCTCCTGACCTTCCTAGTACAGGCTTCCTCACAGACTGGAGAGCTGTCTTGCCCACTAAATTGCCATCGGTGGAGGAATATGGTATCATAAGCCTCAATCGCCAAATCCCCGAACACCTTCAAACATAAAAATGACAGACACCAGAATTGTGGATTGAATAGGCCACTGTGTTTATTGATGAGGTAACCCAATAAATAACTGACGTGAATAAAAATAAATCAAAATTTAATCAATAAATAATTAAAATAACAAAACCACTGGGCTGACTTCTCAGTTGGCTACAGGCTCTACGCTAGGGATGGGCTGCACCTCAATGGGGAAGGTGCAGCTGTGCTGGGGGAGAAAATTGTTAGAAGGTTGGAGGAGTGTTTAAACTGGGGATTGGGGGGGAGGGTATTCATTTTATAGGAGGGGAAGATAGTGCAGATAGACACCTGGGCACAAATAAGGAAGTTGGGGGTGGCGGTGGCATGGGGGGTGGGGTTAGAACAGTTAATAATTTAAGAAAGAATAGAGGTACAGAGAGTAACATCAAGTGCATGTATACTAATGCCAGAAGCCTCGCCAACAAAATGGACGAATTAGAACTAATGTTGTTGGAGCATAATTATGACATGGTGGGGATATCTGAGACGTGGCTGGATGCGAGCCATGACTGGGCTGTTAACTTGCAGGGCTATAGCCTTTTCAGAAATGACCGTACAGATAAGCGAGGGGGAGGGGTGTGTCTATATGTAAAATCTTCCTTAAAACCCATCCTGCGTGATAATATAGGTGAATCTAATGAAAATGTAGAGTCTCTGTGGGTGGAGATAAGGGGAGGGGGAAAAAAATAATAAATTACTGATAGGGGTTTGTTATAAATCTCCAAAACTAATGGAAGCAATGGAGAATATCCTCGTAAAGCAAATAGATGAAGCTGCGACTCAAGGAGAAGTCATTATTATGGGGGACTTCAACTACCCTGAAATAGATTGGGGAACAGAAACCTGCAGTTCCAGCAAAGGTAATCGGTTTTTGACAACTATGAGAGACAATTACCTTTCACAACTGGTTCAGGACCCAACAAGAAGGGGGGCACTGCTAGACCTAATATTAACCAACAGGCCAGACCGCATATCAAATATAAGGGTTGGGGCTCACTTGGGGAATAGTGATCACAAAATAATAAGTTTTCATGTAACCTTTAATAAGATGGGTAGAAGGGGGGTGACAAGGACACTAAACTTCAGGAGGGCAAATTTCCAACGGATGAGAGAGGATCTTGGTGCAATTAACTGGGATGATATCCTGAGACACAAAAATACACAAAGAAAATGGGAGACATTTATTAGCATCCTGGATAGGACCTGTGCACAGTATATACCGTATGGGAATAAACATACTAGAAATAGGAGGAAACCAATATGGCTAAATAGAGCTGTAAGGGGCGCAATAAGGGACAAAAAGAAAGCATTTAGAGAATTAAAGGAAGTAGGTAGTGAGGAGGCATTAAATAAATACAGAAAATTAAATAAATTCTGTAAAAAGCAAATCAAGGCAGCAAAGATTGAGACAGAGAGACTCATTGCCAGAGAGAGTAAAAATAATCCCAAAATATTCTTTAACTATATAAATAGTAAGAAACTAAAAAATAACAGTGTTGGCCCCCTTAAAAATAGTCTGGGTGAAATGGTGGATGAGGATGAGGAAAAAGCCAATATGCTAAATGACTTTTTTTCATCAGTATTTACAAAAGAAAATCCCATGGCAGACAAAATGACTAGTGATAAAAATTCCCCATTAAATGTCACCTGCTTAACCCAGCAGGAAGTACGGCGGCGTCTAAAAATCACAAAAATTGAGAAATCTCCGGGCCCGGATGGGATACACCCCCGAGTACTGCAGGAACTAAGTACAGTCATTGATAGACCATTATTTTTAATCTTTAAAGACTCCATAATAACAGGGTCTGTACCACAGGACTGGCGTATAGCAAATGTGGTGCCAATATTCAAAAAAGGGGCAAAAACTGAACTTGGTAATTATAGGCCAGTAAGTTTAACCTCTACTGTGGGTAAAATCCTGGAGGGCATTCTAAGGGATGCTATGCTGGAGTATCTGAAGAGGAATAACCTCATGACCCAGTATCAGCACGGGTTTACTAGGGACCGTTCATGTCAGACTAATTTGATCAGCTTCTATGAAGAGGTAAGTTCCGGACTGGACCAAGGGAACCCAGTGGACGTAGTATATATGGACTTTTCCAAAGCTTTTGATACGGTGCCACACAAAAGGTTGTTACATAAAATGAGAGTAATGGGGATAGGGGAAAATATGTGTAAGTGGGTTGAGAGCTGGCTCAGGGATAGGAAACAAAGGGTGGTTATTAATGGAGCACACTCGGACTGGGTCACGGTTAGCAGTGGGGTACCACAGGGGTCAGTATTGGGCCCTCTTCTTTTTAACATATTTATTAATGACCTTGTAGGGGGCATTCAGAGTAGAATTTCAATATTTGCAGATGACACTAAACTCTGCAGGGTAATCAATACAGGGGAGGACAATTTTATATTACAGGCTGATTTATGTAAACTAGAAGCTTGGGCTGATAAATGGCAAATGAGCTTTAATGGGGATAAATGTAAGGTCATGCACTTGGGTAGAAGTAATAAGATGTATAACTATGTGCTTAATTCTAAAACTCTGGGCAAAACCGTCAATGAAAAAGACCTGGGTGTATGGGTGGATGACAAACTCATATTCAGTGGCCAGTGTCAGGCAGCTGCTACAAAGGCAAATAAAATAATGGGATGTATTAAAAGAGGCATAGATGCTCATGAGGAGAACATAATTTTACCTCTATACAAGTCACTAGTTCGACCACACTTAGAATACTGTGCACAGTTCTGGTCTCCGGTGTATAAGAAAGACATAGCTGAACTGGAGCGGGTGCAGAGAAGAGCGACCAAGGTTATTAGAGGACTGGGGGGTCTGCAATACCAAGATAGGTTATTACACTTGGGGCTATTTAGTTTGGAAAAACGAAGACTAAGGGGTGATCTTATGTTAATGTATAAATATATGAGGGGACAGTACAAAGACCTTTCTGATGATCTTTTTAATCATAGACCTGAGACAGGGACAAGGTGGCATCCTCTACGTCTGGAGGAAAGAAGGTTTAAGCATAATAACAGACGCGGATTCTTTACTGTAAGAGCAGTGAGACTATGGAACTCTCTGCCGTATGATGTTGTAATGAGTGATTCATTAATTAAATTTAAGAGGGGACTGGATACCTTTCTGGAAAAGTATAATGTTACAGGGTATATACACTAGATTCCTTGATAAGGCGTTGATCCAGGGAACTAGTCTGATTGCCGTATGTGGAGTCGGGAAGGAATTTTTTTCCCCATGGTGGAGTTACTCTTTGCCACATGGGGTTTTTTTGCCTTCCCCTGGATCAACATGTTAGGGCATGTTAGGTTAGGCTATGGGTTGAACTAGATGGACTTACAGTCTTCCTTCAACCTTAATAACTATGTAACTATTAAACAATCACCAAGTCCACCCAGAATAGCTGGCCAAAATAACCCCCCTTCAACAAACATGGAGACAAAAGTAAAAAAATAAACTAGGGAAGAGAGGCACTGATCTTCCTCTTCCTTTTTCAGACTGACAGAAAAGACCTTCAGCACCAGGTATTTATCGGGAAACTCCTTCCCGCCGATTTTTACTGTCTAATCAAGTGACATCTGTGAGAAAAATATCTGCCCTGCTACCAATTAATATTAAAATTAAAACATGCTCTACTGATGACCTACTGACCCCCCTGAACCACAAATGAAATGGGGTTCTAAAATCTGCCCAGTAACCAGCACAACCAAGTAAAGCAAAACACCTCATATTATACTTGAACCAGTAGGCATTATAAAAAGAACAGAAATAACAGAAGAAAAACTAGTATGAATAAAGACATAGTGAAATTAATAACAGTGATGGCCAAACCAGAGGCTACATGGGGCTGTTATACCATGTGTCCCCTTGGTCTAAATGCCACAATGGGGCCCAGCCTTTAGCCTGGACCTGACGATTATCATACTCCCATTGAAATCCAAATTTAGGCCTCTTTCCCATGTCTGTTTCCAAAACTTGTGGTATCCGTTTTTTTCAGATGCCATACGTACCCATTATAACCTTTGCACAAAATGTGTTCATGCAAAACACACTAGAGACATGTTGGTTGTTTTCCGGCAGCATGGATGACAATGGCCAATACATGGATAGCACCCGTGTGCTGTTGGTGTTTAACATTGCGAAGTATAGGAGAAGGTTTATAATTTATTTCTTTTTTTAACCATACCGAAAAAAGACTGACACACTGATGATAAAAAGATGATACCTGGATGGAAAATTGTGATGGAAAACTCTGACACGAGTACTGTTTTTTTCACGTACAAATTTTTATATGGATGTGTGAAGGAGGCATTAATATGTGAAGTGCCTTTCAATTGAAGGAGTCTGATGCATACCTCCCAACTTCTAAAGATCAGAAAGAGGGATAAATTATATTGTGTGCATAGTGCGCAGAGGCTAATTTTGGCCACGCCTATGGTCACACCCCAATACATGCCCATTTACCATTTCTTTCTCTCCTGGCAGGAGGCGTTGTTAGAGGGGTGGAAGCAGTGAGGGACATTCAGCAGACGCCCGAACCAGCAGGGCACAGATCTAAATCTAGGACTGTCTGCTGTATCCCGGGGCTGTCTGCTGCATCCGGGACAGTTGGGGTTAGAGATGAGTGGATTGATTCACATGACTCCAGTCCAGCGTTCAGGCCAGTGGTACCGGGCGACTGCACTCGAGGCTGAAAATCTCCTACCTTCCAGCGTTCCCCACACGGCTTTTGATTAGCCAGGGATGGTGCAAAGTCATCTGTGCGTCATGCTCATCTTTAGTTGGGACCTGTGGATTTATTTTTTGCTCCTTCAGTCACAGTTGTCGCTGCCAGAACTTTGTTATCTTTATGTAGCTTCACTATACGACATCTGGCTTTTTTGTGTCTGTAAGGCCGTGTTCACATGTTGCATAAATACTGTGTTTTTTGTTTTCTGCAGGTGTCTGCACCAAACTACTCAATAACAATCTCTGATTTTTGCTACATTTTTTATATTTTTTTTCTCCCTTATTTGATGTGTTTTTATTGCAAATGTAAAGCCGCCTTTTTAAGTGCTTTTTAGAGTATAGAAAGGTTTTGATTCTGCACTTAAAAAAATTAGTTGCAGTTTTCGGCATGCGTTTTTTTAAGGCTCCACATAAATACCTCCTAAAGAAAAAAAAAAGCACCAAAACCGCACAGTTCATCAGCGTATTTAGATGTACAGTGGGCGCAGTTTTCATTAAATCACATCAACTTTGATTGAACAGTCAAACATAGCTAAATTTCTGTGCAAAGAAACCAGCAGACAAAAATCAGCATTTACACTATATGTGAACATGGTCTGAATGTCCAAGCAAAGTGGATGTGATTTCATGAAATCGACACCCTCTGTGTGTGTAAAGGCACTGCAGAATGCTGAGGTTATGGTGCTTTTTTTCCCTATAGGATTCTTCTGAAAAAAAGGCATGAAGAAAAAAACACCATTCCATTTTTAAGTCCATATTCAAAGCTTTTCAGTAGTTTAAAAAAAGCATTAAAAACAAGAATTCACATCTGCACCAAACACAAATTAGGTATGGGGGAACAGGCATAAAAGAAATGCAGCAATCTTGCGTGTGCTGTACATCAGAGGTGTCAAACTGCATTCCTCGAGGGCCGCCAACAGGTCATGTTTTCAGGATTTCCTTGTATTGCACAGGTGATAACTTAATCACCTGCACAGAATGATTCCAGCAACTTGTGGAATGCTAAGGAAATCCTGAAAACATGACCTGTTGGCGGCCCTCGAGGAATGCAGTTGACACCTCTGCTGTACATGCTTTTCACAGACCCATAGACATGTACTGGCACTTTTTAGCTGTGATACCGGAAAAAATTCGATATGTCACCATGAGTTTTGCAAGAATACACAATCCATGAAAAACACAGATATGCGAACAGCCCTATAGGCTATAATGGGTACATGTTGTATCAGTGAAAAACACATACGTGCAACATAGACGTATGAATGAGGCCTAAAAGGTCTGTCATCTGTACTTTCTCCATATTTATATTGCTGTACAGCTCTATAAATGGCGGGTACTGACTGTCTGTGCAAGACCACTTGTTACTGTCACGGAACTTTAATCTCCTAGATGTGGTTAATAGACAAGTGGAGCCCTCCGTCACCTCATCAGCCATTGCAGTTTCTTGGCCTCCAGTAGTCCCTAGCTATGACAAGTGTCTGCCATATAAATAGACATATAAGCCCTAGCCATTTTAGGAAGGAGCTAAAAACACTACACAACACAATATACTAGTATTGCAGAACTGTATATTGTACCCGTGGTAAAACAATTAGGTACCTAGTTGTATTAAATAAGGTTAAAAAAATGTTTCGAATAATTAAAAGCTCAAAATATAAGTAATTAAATCATCACATCCCCTTTTCTATTCAAAATATAAAAAAATAAACAAACAAAAAAAAAACATTCGGCATCACAGAATCCATAATGTTCTAAATTTCTAAAAAAAAACAGTGAAATCTATAGTTTATATAAAAAGCAGAATTGATGTTTTGGGTCACTTTGACTTCCAAATAAAAGATAAAAAATGATCAAAATTCCCCAAATGGTGCCAATACAGACTACCTTTCATCCTGCTTAAGCAACTCCATCGTTTCAGAAATTAAATAGCTTTTTTATTTTTTTTCAACAACAAAAAAAAACAAACTTAAAATTAGTTCTGCCATACCTGTACAAACCTGGAGAAGAAAGTTGGAATGCAATTTTTACAGCACAGTTAATGCCCTAAAAATAAAACCCAAATAATGGAATTGCTGTTTTCTTTCAGATACACTCCACAAAGATTTGTTCCTGGTTTGCACATTATATAGAAAATTAAATAATATCATTAAAAATTACAACAAAAACAAGCCTTTATACAGCTATGTTGACAAAAACTAAATTAAAAAAAGTTATGGCTCTTGGAAGGAAATTAAAAAAAAGTAAAATAATGAAAAAAAAATGGCTGTGGCTGGAAGGGATTAACTATTATAAGCTCTGGTAGCAATGTACTGCACTTTACCAAACATTTACTAAACCATCTGTGTTTTAGTCATTGCAACACAGTACATCATTTTAAATTATTACTAAACTATATCCATGAGGACATTGTTCAGCGGGTGGTGATTTCTCTGTGAGGCCCTTCTCCTACCTTTCTTTTCATCTACACCTGACATGATGCGCTATAGTGCAGAGGTGAACTCTGGAAGTTTTTCAGTACTTTTCTCAATTTGTCAATGGTGTCTTCCCCCTCTGTATCACAATACATCATATGTTCCATGAGCGAAGCAAAATGTAGAATATCAATGTGAAAATGACAACTTTCGCTACGCAAACTGCTGTAATTGATAGATACTAATCCTTTGTAAAATAAATATATGCCTTCTATGTACATTTGGATACACAAGATGGTAAATTGAATGGAAGAGATTAACCTAACATTCTCATTGAATCTCATTTGTTAAAAAGAAAGGTAAATATTTCAAAGTGCACCAAAAAGTGACTATTCCATAAATAATTCTTCATAAATCTGCCCCAAGCTACTGCAACATCATAAACAAGAGCAAGTGTAATCTGCTCACATATGTCTACATGTCCATAGCCCTAATGTAACACAATGGGAATTTTGGACATACTGTGCTATGGCAACTGGTACACATAATACTGAAATGTACTGAATTTAAAGAGAACCTGTCAGCATGATTATGTAATAGAAATTAAAGCCATGGCTGTAATGGAGCTGTAACGCTAATTCCATTGATACCTTTGGTGAAGAAATCCTCTTTGTTGTTCTTCTTTAATCGCCATTTGAAGTTTTCGACTAATTGGATTTTGGTGCACAGGTGCCGGACTGTACCCAGGGTCTTCTTCTCCCTGTCTGTAATTTCCTGGCCCCCTTCACCTACCCCCGGTCTATGGAGGAGAAAACCCAGTGTACAGTCCGTCCCCTGTGCACCAAAATCTAATTATCAGAAATGTTCAAATGGTGATTAAAAGACAACCACAAAGCTTATTTCTTCAAAGGCATCAATTAAATCTGATACAATAGATTAAAAAAGACCAAATACATGTATATTTTACACACACGTTAAACTAGAACTCATCATTTTACTTACATTGCATGGTAGACAAAAAAATATCACATTTTTGCATGTTATTTTTGTTCCTCACAAAGGAAAAAACCCCACATATTTGAAAAAATATTAAGTACCTCAAAAATGTACAATGTAAAAATACAAGTAGTTCCACAAAAGACGAGCCACATATGGCTGTGTGCACTGGTAAATTAAACTCTGGCTCGTCACACAGAAAAAATAATAGAAATCCAAAATCAAGGAACGAAAAAGATGCATCCATAAAGGGTTTCTACAATAATTAATATTCAAAGGTTTCAAGAAAGTTCCACATATACATGGTAGTGTAATGATTTCCTCCAGCATTAGTGGAAATGTTACTAATCAATAATACTTGTTATCAGGCAGTTGCTTATTAGCAAACACTATATGAGCATCAATGGCCATTTCTATATTAATGCATAAATGATAACATATTATTAATTTTAGCTAAACGCGCAGTATGTCAATATCTGGGTTGGAGATTGCATTTGAAGTCTACGTCCCAGATTCTGACAATAGCTTACTGAATAGAGGAGCATACTAAGTAATTCTGTTCAATAAAACTTCAGATACAATGACAAAACCTGAAGAACCACGTAGTCTATCTGGTTCTGGATCCACTGTTTCCATCATGTGAAGGATTGAGAACTGCCACTAACTTAGCTGTTCTGCTGGTGCAGAACAATGGAATTCACCAGCACAGTTATAAACCTAAAAACCTATAGCATAGGGGCATCTGTTCTAGGTCCTAGTAGCAAAAGGGCAGAGTGTGTGTGATATATTTTTTAATGTGTGTGACAGATGGTAAGTAGCACTTTAGATACAATCATCTATAAAATCTTTAAAGGCATTGTACGGTGAAAATCGATAAGTCTGCAGTCACTCTGTGTGACTGTAGACTTATGAATCTCCCCAGAGCAAAACTGTGCACTGCATGGATTCACCAGGTTCTGAGCTGGGACTGGAGGGTATATATGCATACTTCTGGCCAGAACTTGACTAGTGGGTGTGGCCTTGCTCCATACACTTGTATCGAGCGATCCCACGACTAGTGAAGTGGCTGTCCAGTGGGCGTGGAACACAATTGTGAAGTTGAACGAAATGTATTGGTTATGTTAAATTTTTGTAGAAATTCAAAAACTGAAAAGTGGGGCGTGCAATATCATTCAGCCCCTTTACTTTCAGTTCAACAAACTCACTCCAGAAGTGCATTGTGGATCCCTGAATGATCCAATGTTGTCCTAAATGCCTAATGATGATAAATATAATCCACCTGTGTGTAATCAAGTCTCCATATAAATGCACCTGCTCTGTGATAGTCTCAGGGTTCTGTTTGAAGCACAGAGAGCATCATGAAGACCAAGGAACACAACAGGCAGGTCCGTGATACTGTTGTAGAGAAGATTAAAGCTGGATTTCCAAAACTTTAAACATCCCAAGGAGCACTTCACCAGCGATCATATTGAAATGGAAGGAGTATCATACCACTGCAAATCTACCAAAACCCAGCCATCCCTCTAAACTTTCATCTCAAACAAGAAGACTGATCAGAGATGCAGCCATGAGGCCCATGATCACTCTGGATGAACTGCAGAGATCTACAGCTGAGGTGGGACAGTCTGTCCATAGGACAACAATCAGTCGTATACTGCACAAATATGGCCTTTATGGAAGAGTGGCAAGAAGAAAGCCATTTCTCAAAGATATCCATAAAAAGTGTTGCTTAAAGTTTGCAGCAAGCCACCTGGGAGACACACCAAACATGTGGAAGAAGGTGCTCTGGTCAGATGAAACCAAAATCAAACTTTTCGGCAACAATGCCAAACAATATGTCTGGCGTAAAGGCAACACAGCTCATCACCCTGAACACATTATCCCCACTGTTAAACATGGTGGTGGCAGCATCATGGTTTGGGCCTGCTTTTCTTCAGCAGGGACAGGGAAGTTGGTTAAAATTGATGGGAAGATGGATGGAGCCAAATACAGGACCATTCTTGAAGAAAACCTGTTGGAGTCTGCAAAAGACCTCAGATTGGGACGGAGATTTGTCTTCCAACAAGACTATGATCCCAAACATAAAGCAAAATCTGCAATGGAATGGTTCACAAATAAATGTATCCAGGTGTTAGAATGCCCAAGTCAAAGTCCAGACCTCAATCCAATCGAGAATCTGTGGAAAGAGCTGAAAACTGCTGTTCACAAACGATCTCCATCAAACCTCACTGAGCGCGAGCTGTTTGCCAAGGAAGAATGGGTAAGAATTTCAGTCTCTTGATGTACAAAACTGATAGAGACATACCCCAAGCGACTTGCAGCTGTAATCGCAGCAAAAGGTGGTGCAACAAAGTATTAAGTTAAAGGGGCCGAATAATATTGCACGCCCCACTTTTCAGTTTTTGAATTTCCACAAAAATTTAAAATAACCAATAAATGTTGTTCAACTTCACAATTGTGTTCCACTTGTTGTTGATTCTTCACCAAAAATTTACATTTGGTATCTTTATGTTTGAAGCATGATATGTGGGAAAAGGTTGAAAAGTTCCAAGGGGGCGAATACTTTCGCAAGGTACTGTATATGTAGTGAGGTCGCGCTCACTGTATGGACTCTGGCCGGGAGTATGTATAATGCATACATACCCTCCCAGCCCGGCTCAGAAACCGGCAAATTCATGCAGTGCAGCGGGGATTCGTAAGTCTGCAGTCACAAAGAGTGACTGCAGACTTATCGATTTGGACCAGACAACCCCTCTAAGGGAGTATGAATGTTTCCTCCCAAAAAGATATCAAATTCTTTCAAGATACATTCACATAATTGTGATATCCAAATTACACTTATTAGGCATATATTGCATAATGATGGCTGAAGGGATTCAGTAACAGTACGTAACCCACATTTAATATACACATGTTCAGTATATTGTGACTTAATATAGCATTCTTAGTGATCAGAAAGTAAGATAGAATTTTAGAAATAAAGCTATAAAAGAGTTCTAAATCATTTGCACTTACAATAGGTAATGTTCCTTTTTTCCCGTTGAAGGTTCCCTTTAGATTACATAAGCTGTCACCTTTTTTTCACAAAATTTCAGTATGTGATAACGCTAAATTCTCAGGCAATCCTTTTACAAACTGTTATCTTTTTGGTGTCATCAATCAATTCTGCATGGTATATGTTGGGAATGTGAATGATGCACAGTGACAATTTTATCACAGTTTTCTTTTTCACTCTAATGAGGCATAGACAACGTTTTTGGAAATACCCCATTGCAATTTGCTTGTAACCACAAGCCTTCTCTGCTGAATGTGAACTTGTTAGTGGTTTACATTCCTTAGTAGATCACATTCCTGTATATATTTGGATTTTGGAGATAAACATATATTAGTTGGAAAGATAGATATGGGATAGATTGAATTAGATAAAACAAATGGAGGTAGTAATCCATAAAATAAAGTGCAAACTTATTGGAATGTATTGGTTCATAGTGTGATCCTTTCTCTAGCAGCACTATAGGTGCACATACTTATATTTAAAAGTGGATTAATCACAAACATGATTATACATCATTAGCATAATAGTCAAAATACATGAACACCGTGTAACAATGCTAAATGCAGCTTGTGAATAAAATTACATATTTTATAATTATAAACATAATAATAAGGGCATAGATTTATCATAACGATACTAATAGGCATAAATAATTAGGATGGCTCACTTTCTCTATTACAATTATGTCACCGCCGAGTTAAGAGTTTGAAAATTCCCACTATGAATGTCCATATTGCTAAACTGGTAGAAGTGGAAAGGAGGAGAGGTCCACTCCTAAACTATAGCACAAAAGTGAGTACACCCCTCACATTTTTGTAAATATTTTATTATATCTTTTCATGGGACAAAACTGAAGATATGGTGATATATGGAGGGTCAGCCTGTCATTGCTCAGACCATACGACACACTGCCTCAAATTGGCCTGCATGGCTGTTGTCCCAGAAGGAAGCCTCTTCTAAAGATGATGCACAAAAATGCAGGCAAACACTTTGCTGAAGACAAGCAGACTAAGGACATGGATTACTGGAATCATGTCTTGTGGCTTGATGAGACCAAGATAAACGTATTTGGTTCACATGGTGTTAAGCGTGTATGGCAGCATTCAGGTGAGGAGTACAAAGAAAAGTGTGCCTTGCCTACAGTCAAACATGGTGGTGGAAGTGTCACGGTCTGGGGTTGCATGAGTGCTGCCAGCTGTGGGGAGCTACAGTTCATTGAGGGAACCATGAATGCCAACATGTACTGTGACATACTGAAGCAGAGTATGATCCCCTACCTTTGGAAACTGGGCCACAGGGCAGTATTGCAATATGATAATGACACCAAATAAACCTTCAGACAACTACTGCCTTGTTAAATAAACTGAGGGGAAAAATGTTGGACTGGCCAAGCATGTCTCTAGACCTAAACCCTATTGAGTATATGTGGGGCATCCTCAAATGAAGGGTGGAGGAGCATAAGGTCTCTAACATCCACCATCTCCATGATGTCATCATGGAGGAGTGCAAGAGGATTCCAGTGGCAACCTGTGAAGCTCTAGTGAACTGCATGCTCAACAGAGTTAAGGCAGTGCTGGAAAATAATTGTGGACACACAAAATAGTGACAGTTTGGGTACAATTTGGCCATTTTCACTTAAGGGTGGACTCGCTTAAGTGTCACATACTTGCATGTTTGCACATGCACACTACTAAAACATGTGGTTACAGGCGCCATGTTAGTAATGGAACCCAGCATATCCATTCACAAAGAAGAAAAAAATAATGCACATCAATGCAGGGGAATGTCAGTTTGTAATGTATACAGCTTGACAAAAGGAGCATAACAAAGAATGCTTTAGCTACAGAACTAATAATTAGCATAACATTAAAGAAACTTAAAAGATGTATATAAAGGGACTCATTAGACATAACCAAGTGGCACATTTCATAGCCATTACCATGGGTCCTGAGTGGGAAGGGGGACAAAAAAGGGTGGTGCATGAAAACCAAAAGCCGGAAAAATTGTATACAGCTTCGTGGTATGCAAAAATTTTGGGACTTTCATAGTGTTTTATGCCAGTTTTCTGGTATCCAAATAAGAGAAGACTGGAAAGACACAAAGCACAAATAGGGTCTTATCTGGGTAAAAATGTCAAAAGAATTGTCTGATGGTGCTCACCTGGTCAGGTTATGCGCACACAACCACTGTGCTGCCATGTGGAAAGGATGAAGGATGACAATCCTAGTATAAGTGGTTTATTGGTCAACACGTTTCGAAGTATACATGCATACATATAAAATGCGGTATATATATATATATATACTAGTACAATCTTTACACCTTAAAAACACCGCATAAAGTAGGGGAACCTTCTCGAGGAGATCCAGTCCCATTTTCCATATGACTTATCTGTGATGATTGACAAGGGTGAAAGATATAAAAATAAATAAATGGATAGTTTATAATTATATTTGTCATTGTTTCATTGCATTTCTGTAATATCTTATCACTGATGACAATACATTGTCTTCTGGCACTAGATGCACAGTTTCACAAACTCTACTTTCTGTCAAAACTTAACTGTATGTTTTTTGCAGTCAAAATAAAAAAAATTGACTTCAATTATTTAATTTACTGTATGGTTACGCCCAGGATAGGTTGTAGAACACCACGTTGGTCTTTTTGTCTGCATGACCAGCCCTGTATGACACTACCCTGAGTGCCCATGCAGTACCATAGGCATTTAGTGTGGCGTCATACAGGTGGTTTGGCACCCAGGGTATGGCAAACAATGGAACACCTATTATATGAATAATTGAGATTAAGCTATAGATGAAAAGCACAAGAGGCTCATATATTGCCATGGGTGACTCTACGCAGATCCATAAAAATAAGTTTATAATATTCAAATATATTTTTTTATAATTACATTTTTCTTTTTAATTGTGCAAAACTAGATTTTTTTTTTTAAGTAAAAGGTTACTAAAAGTATTTATTTTTCATATCTTCTATGTCTTTTAGTGCATCCTAATATCAGCCAGAATTGCCAAGGTGGATGTGCCACATGCTCGGATTACAATGGCTGCATGACATGTAAACCAAGACTGTTTTTTGCTCTTGTAAGAAATGGTATGAAGCAAGTTGGTGTTTGTCTTCCCTCATGTCCGACTGGTTATTATGGGATACGTTCTCCAGGAATTAGCGAGTGTAAAAGTAAGTAAAATGCAAATAATTCAATTTAGTCTAATCCAAAGCATATATAATATGTACTTTAACTTTACACTTCAATCTGCAAATAGCTACTTTATAAACAGAACCAAATAAACCAACTGCAGTGTTCGGCTAATTATTTCCCATTCTACAGGGTGGTGACTATGGCGGCCATTTTGGAGTCGGATATTTTGGATTCAACTTTATTTTTCCAATGGGAAGAGGTTCATGTGACACATCAAACTTATTGAGAATTTCACAAGAAAAACAATTGTGTGCTTGGTTTCAACGTAACTTTATTCTTTCATGAGTTATTTACAAGTTTATGACCACTTATAAAATGTGAAAAACGATAATGGTTGCACCATTATTTACCAAGAATGATTACGCTAGAACATTGAAAATGCATTACTGCCATAGAAAATAGGAAAAAAGCACTATATAATGTACACATGAAATATTTATTGTCAACAATTGTTTTGAAAAAGGAAGATACTTTGCACATAAATTGACCAATGTATGTGAGTCCAGTTGCCATGTCAAGGCGTCCTTCGTAATTGGGTCCCTGTCCTGTTTTGTCACCTCTCCTGGGCAAAAAAGCCTACAATATATGGGTCAGGAGTGAACTAGCTAATTACTTAAAATCACCTGTGGCTATTGAGAGTGGGAGTGCACATGTCCAGGAGAGGTGAAAAAACAGGACAGGGACCCAATTGTGAAGGATGCCTTGACTTCACAATTGAGCTCACATACATTGGTCAATTTATGCGCGAAGTACCTTCCTTTTTTCATAGCAATTTTTGCAGATAAATATTTCATGTGTACATTATATAGAACTTTTTTCCTATTTTCTATGGCAGTAATGCATTTTCAATGTTCTAGAGTAATCATTCTTGGTAAATAATGGTGCAACCTTTATCGTTTTTCAACTTATATGTTTTTTTGGTTGGCGCCTGTTCAGACTAGCTTGGATGTGCTGGTCTTGTTCTCTATTTGTATTAAGCCTTTTTTGACATGTACTCTCCCACTCCCAATAGCCACAGGTGATTTTAGGTAGTTAGCTGGTCCACTCCTGACCCATAAATTGTAGGCTTTTTTTGCCCAGGAGAGGTGAGTGACAAAACAGGACAGGGACCCAATTACGAAGGATGCCTTGACATGGCAATTGGGCTCACATACATTGGCCAATTTATGCATGAAGTACCCACCTTTTTTTATAGCAATTTTTGCAGATAAATATTTAATATGTAAATTATATAGCACTTTTTTCCTATTTTCTATGGCAGTAATGCATTTTCAATGTTCTAGAGGTCTCAAACTGCATTCCTCAAGGGCTGCAAACAGGTCATGTTTTCAGGATCTCCTTGTACTTCACAGGTGATAATTTAATCACTTACACACAATGATTACAGCACCTTGTGCAATGCTAAGGAAATCTTGAAAACACGTGTGGTTTGCAGCCCTCGAAGAATGCAGTTTGAGACCCCTGTTCTAGAGTAATCATTCTTGGTAAATAATGGTGCGACCTTTATCTTTTTTCAACTTATATGTTTTTTTTGTTGGCGTTCATACTAGCTTGGATGTGCTGGTCTTGTTCTCCACTTATATAATGTGTTCCAAGTGCTGCCCATTGTGTTGGATTGTCAATGCAACCCTCTTCTCCCACTCTTGACACACTGATAGCAACACCGCAGAAGAAATGCTAGAACAGGCTTCCAGTATCCGTTGTTTCAAATGCTGCACATCTTGTATCTTCACAGCATAGACAATTGCCTTCAGATGACCCCAAAGATAAAAGTCTAAGGGTGTCAGATCGGGAGACCTTGGTGGCTATTCAACTTTGCCCACGATGACCAATCCATTTTCCAGGAAACTGTTCATGTTGGAATGCTCGGAACTGACACCCATAATGTGGTGGTGCACCATCTTGCTGGAAAAACTCATGGAATGTGCCATCTTCAGTGCATAAAGAGGGCAACACATCATCAAGTAGCAATTTCAGATATCCAGTGGCATTGAGGTTGCCATTGATGAAGAATGGTTCCACTATTTTTGTACCCCATATACCATTCCATCAATTTTTGTGTTCCAACAGTCTTGGAGGGATCTTTCCAACTGTGGGTTAGTGTCAGACCAATAGCGATGGTTTTGTTTGTTAACTTCACCATTCACAAAAAAGTTTGCCTCATCACTGTACATAATGTTCTGTGTAAAGTGAGAGTCTTGTTCCAATTTTTGTTTTGCCCATTCTGCAAATTCAGCACACAGATCTGGGTCATCCTTGTTGAGATGCTGCAGCAGCTGGATTTTGTAAGGGTGCCATTTGTGAGTAGCTAATATCCGCCGAAGGGATGTTTGACTGATGCCACTCTCCAGTGACATGCGGCGAGTGCTACCCTGAGGGCTCTTGCTGAATGAAGCTAGGACAGCCACTGATGTTTCTTCATTAGTGACAGTTTTCTTGTGTCCATATTTTGTCAAATCCAACACTGAACCTGTTTCACGAAATTTGGCAAGCAGTTTGCTAACTGTAGCATGGGAGATGGGTGGTTTTGAAGGATGTCTTGCATGGAAATCTGCTGCAATCACCCAATTTCTATCCGCTCTTCATGTGTTAACCTCTGCGACATGTCAATGGCTGTAAACAAAGGGAAACTTGTAAATAACTCATGAAAGAATAAAGTTACGTTAAAACCAAGCACACCATTGTTTTTCTTGTATCAATAAGTTTGATTTGTCACATGACCCTCTTCCCATCAAAAAAAAATAAAGTTGGATCCAAAATGGTCACCACCCATCTTGAAAAGTCCCCCCCCCCCCATTTACTAATGTGCCACAAACAGGAAGTTGATATCACCAACCATTTCCATTCTATTTAGGTGGATCCATATAAAAGGCCCACCCTGTATTTAAGTAACAGGGTCAGTAACTTTAAAGCATATCATGAGAAATGATTTAGAAAATGCATATTTGCAACTTAGAAACCAGAGCACAAAAAATAAACATATTACTGTGAAGAACTTCCACTTCACTTCACAGCCAGCCTTCAGCCCCATTAGGACGGGACTGCCATACATCAGATGGAGGTGTATACATGACCTTCCACATCATTCAACCTAATAGTAACACACTGACCACAAAAATCTACCACAGACGCCATGGAGGAGGTTGAGTGACAGGTTTAGTTACATGCATCTTCGTAATAATGGGAGTGCAGTCATTGCAGGACAGCAGGAAACTCTGATGAACGGGTGTGCTTTACTAGTAGTGAAAAAAAGGACAAAACCACAAAAAAAGTCTACGTATTAATAAAATCAAATCGCAAACAGCAAACCCCTTTAAAACTGATCACTAAGTTTCACTACACAAAACTACATACAGTAGATGTGCAATTTCATTTTTCATGACGTTTCTTTTTCCACAAAAAAAGAAAAAAGCATGTGCTGTTATAAGCATGCTTTTTTTTCTGAAATGCCATAGTGTTTCAGAGTCAAACATACATGTCTGTGATTGTACAGTCAATGGCTGATACATGCTGCCCAGGGTTTGCGCAGCATGCATCACCTGTCGGTTTCCCTTTAAACTCAGAAAAAGTGTTATAACTATACTCACATATGTACCGTATATACGGTGTATGTCCAGATTCCTGTACAGGGGTTAAAGGGTGATGGCCCGGGTAACCCCTGGGATGTGGTATATGGAGTGGCTCGTGCTAAGCCTGTCCATGGAAGCTCTATTAACAGCTTCTGAGCTTCCACGAACAGTGCAATTGTGGCAGGAAGTTTTTTTTCATTTCACATCTTACATAAAACAGAATAAGGGTTGTCTATACTTTAGAATACCCATTTTGAATTACCGTATATACTCGAGTATAAGCCGACCCAAGTATAAGCCGACCCCACTAAATTTGCCACAAAAAATGGGAAAACTTAATGACTTGAGTATAAGGCTAGGGTGTAAAATGCAGCAGCTACCGGTAAATGTCAAAAGTAAAAACAGATACCAATAAAAGTAAAATTAATTGAGACATCAGTAGGTTAAGTGTATTTGAATATTGATATTGAATCAACAGCCCCATATAATGCTCCATAAAGTTTATGATGGCCCCCATAAGATGCTCCTTATTAAATTATGCCCCATATAATCCTGCATAAAGGTTAATAATGGCCCCATAAAATGCTCCATAGACACATTTGCCCCATATAGTGCTGCCCATCGTTAATTATGGCCCCATAAGATGCTCCATACAGACACTTGCCCCATACAATGCTCCACAAACGTTAATTATGGCCCCATTAGATACTCCATATAGACACTTGCTCCATATAATGCTGCACAAACGTTAATTATGGCCCCATAAGATACTCCATATAGACACTTGCTCCATATAATGCTGCACAAACATTTATTATGGCCCCACAAGATGCTCCATATAGACACTTGCCCCATATAGTGCTGCACAAACATTGATAATGGCCCCATAAGATGCTCCATACAGACACTTGCCCCATTTACTGTTGCTGCAATAAAAAAAATCACATAATCACTTCTCATCGCTCAGGCCCCTGACACTTGCTATATTCACCTGCTCCACGTTCCGGTGCCGCTCCGTCTTCAGCATCTTCTGCACTGACGTTCAGGTAGAGGGCGCGCACTAACCACATCAACGCGCCCTCTGACCTAAGCATCACTGCAGAAGATGCTGAAGACGGAGCGGCACCGGAACGAGGAAAGGTGACTATCGCGCAGCGCTCCCCCACCCCATTATACTCACCTGCTCCTGGCGCGGTTCCTGCAGGTCCCTGGTTCCCAGGTGCCGCAGGTTCTTCCTGTATTGGGCGGTCACCGTTACCACTCATTACAGTAATGAATATGCGGCTCCACCCCTATGGGAGGTGGAGCCGCATATTCATTACTGTAATGAGTGGTACCATGTGACCGCTCAGTACCGGAAGAAGCTGAGGGGCCTGGGAACCAGGGACCTGCAGGGACCGCGCCATTAGCAGGTAAGTATAATTAGACAGCCCCCGCTCCCCCTCCCCTGCCGACCCCTGGGTATGACTCGAGTATAAGCCGAGAGGGGGACTTTCAGCCCCAAAAAATGGGCTAAAAATCTCGGCTTATACTCGAGTATACTGTATACAGTATATAAGTGTTTTATATTGAAAACCCCTAAATGGCAACTCTAGGGCACAGCAGATAACTGCAATACCAAAAAGATTACATAATGTGTTCTCTATGGGAAAAAAGGTGTAAACCACTGCCAGACTCATTTGACAGCGGCTTATTTGCCTGCAGAAGAAAAGGATCTTTATTGGAAGGCCTTGTACACAACACATGGTCAGCCAATCTCATTGAAAGAAGAAAGTTTGGAAGACTTATCTAAGTGGTGTCCTGATGGTCTATGAGTATGAATGACTTGTTTCTTAGCTTGAAGTTTTCCATATTGACTGACAGGTCTTTTCTGTGCTTTCAGGATGTAAATCTGACTGTGAAACATGCTTCCACAAAAGCTTCTGCACAAAATGTAAAGGTGGATTTTACTTGCACAGTGGGAAATGTCTTGACACATGTCCAGATGGGTTTGAGAACAATAACCACAGCATGGAATGCAGTACTATTGGTAGGTAGTATCTACTATTTCTACTAAATCTATCTGCCTTTAATAAAGTAGAGTCAGCATTTCTGGTTTACCACACATTTTGGGTTTTCAAGCTGGAAAAATAAAGGGGAGGGAGTTTACAAATCACTTAGATCATGAAGGAAAGATTGGAAATATGATTCTTCAGACTGACTGCACCTTGATTAAAATGGCAAAGATGCTGAAGAAAGACGCTACAGCGTTTATGGAAGTTATCTTTTTGTAAGGATATATACACTTGGCAATTAGCTTTAGAACTTCCACCACTTGAACCAGTCAGATTTTGCTATCATAAAGTTATTTTCTATAAGTCATTTTTCTGTTCCTGTAGTAATATTTTTAAAGGACGTTATGTCTCGTTTACATGGCTGACCCCTCTGCACTAAGGTTTTGCAGCTCCTTAGCATGAGGTGTCCCATATATACTAGACACAAGAACTCCTTCAGATATGTGACATCTTATTGAGCATGCCAGAATCATCCATACAAAAATGGAAGCCATACATAGGTTAAGAAGTGACTTGATGCACCTTGAGAGCAGCTTTATTATGGGTACATGTAGACATACATACATACAGTATATATGTCTCTATCTATATATCTATATCTCTATAGCACCGAGTGTTTGAGCCCAAAGATCGATGTAATCATGGCTGAACATGGAAAACTATTTTCCGCTGCAGGTTTTTACTTTCTCATGCCGATGAGGTGCGCTATTTTTGCTTACGATATTGACACTAAATATCTTACGTGCACTTGATTCTGTCTGAAGCAGGAAAGCATTCATTTGCAGGTAGCGCTTGCGATCTGCACTGAATCATTTGATTTGATGAATGTATGCATACTCTGCTTGAACATAGGTCACTGCACGTTCCTTTGACTCCGCACACATGTAAAGTAAATTAGTCATGTAATCCAGCGTTTGAAATGTGTCTATGCCTAAGCTTATTTTCTTTGGCTGTTTTGGCTCATTTTCAGTAGAACTTCATGACTGGTTCAGTTATGCAGCATATTCTCCCTCTAACAACATAGCCTCTGTTCATAATTTGATTGCATTGTCTGTTATGATCTATTACTTGAACCACATTCTGCACCCTTAAGAGTGACCCTTCTTTGGAAGAATTATAAAAAAAAATCTTGTGCATGTTCAAGGGTGGACATATCACCAGTACAACCGATACAGCTGCATTGGGGTCCGGAGGTGGAGGGGGGCCAGCGAACCCGCCTGTTCCCTGTGCTGCAATATACACCGCCGGCCAATCAGAGGCCAGCAGCTGACGTCGGTGTGCCTATGACTGGGGGCCCCTAGCAATGACATCATGCACCATGACGGTGATGCCAAAGTCAGCTGCCAAGAAAAGGAGCATGGGGGGAAGGCTCGTTGTATAAAATATTTTAATGTTTGTTTCTTTTTACTGGGCTAGTAATGGGGGTGTCTGAAAGACACCACCCCATTACTACACCGTGGCTTGATGTCAGCTGTGTTTTTGGACAATTCACAGCTGGAATCAGCCTCACTATTCCGCACCAGGGCAATGAGAAGAGCCAAAGCAAAGTGTCAGAATTTGCGCATTTCATGTGATGTGCAACTTCTCGGGTAGCCGCGGGATGGATATTTTTATGCTGAGAAAGGTCAAATAACCAGGGACCTTCCCAGCCTGATAATATTAAATCTCAGCTGTCTGCTTTACCTTTGCTGCTTACAAATAGTAATGACCACATATTCGGACTAACACAAAAAGTTGCCAAAACGAAGAGATCCAGAGGGTAAATAAAATGTCAATGCTTTATTAATAATTATTAAAAAAGTCAAAATACAAACATAAAACAAGATAGCCGAAAACAGGAGGGCCCTGGAAGAAGCTGGATGCGAAACATGCGTCGGGGTGAGGAGGGACGCTGTGGTCTCCTTGGGGCTGCATTCCACAACACTGGTCTGCTATTATAATAATATAATAATAATAATTTTATTTATATAGCGCCAACATATTCCGCAGCGCTTTACAACTTATAGAGGGGACTTGTACAGACAATAGACATTACAGCATAACAGAAATCACAGTTCAAAACAGATACCAGGAGGAATAAGGGCCCTGCTCGCAAGCTTACAAACTATGAGGAAAAGGGGAGACACGAGAGGTGGAATTCTATTAATATGTATTTTTATACTTTCTACAATTGTGTGACACTATAGCTTGTACCTTATTTGGCAATATATGCACTGTGGATGCTTATTAACTCTTAGGCCATGTGCACACATTGCGGATTTCTTGCAGAAATTTCCTGAAGAAAACCGGAAATTTTCTGCAAGAAATCCGCATTTTTTTTTTTGCGTTTTTTTTCCGTTTTTTTCGCGTTTTTTTAGCATTCTGCAAGCGTAATTAGCTTGCAGAATGCTAAAGTTTTCCAAGCGATCTGTAGCATCGCTTGGAAAACTGACTGACAAGTTGGTCACGTGTGCACATGGCCTTACAGTATGTCACTTGATTTGATCTAAAGGTACTCAGCTACATGCATACCCATGTACTATTGACCTTATATATGGTGGATTTTGCAATGCAGCCCAGCGTCCCCCCTAGTTAGGGTGCGCCTGTTTTCTGCTATCTTATTTTATGTGTGTATTTTGACTTTTTTAATAATTATTAATAAACCATTGATATTTTATTTACTCTCTGGATGTCTTCGTTCGGCAACTTTTGTGTTAGTCTGGATATATGTGGTTATCTGATGTGAAGTGCCAGTCATTTTTGTAATATTTGGACACTTTTTGGACTTACAAATAATAATGGTGGTCCCCATGTCATTTTTTTCATTTACTTTCTTATTTAATCATAAAAAGCCAATAATCCAATAATCTCCACAGATACATTTTATAATATGTCAGGGGTTCTGCAATTATATGTACGGTATATATGTCTGTCAGTCAGCCTATATGTCTGTATGTCTATACCTATTATCTATCATAAAAAACGGGCGTATTGTACACTGCATTTTTCCTGCCAAGCGATAATAGATGCAGAAATGGTGCAGAAATTTCTGAATGCAAATACTCAACATGTGCACATACCCTCAAGGTATTGTAATAATGTCCTTAGGCTTTGTTAACATCTGGATGATGGTTTCAGTTTATATATAGACAATTCTACACTGCAGTGCTGAACTCATCATACAATGCACTAATGCACAACAACTGTCCTTACTGAATTTTTATGAAGCCTGCTGGTGATGTTGTAGTTTCCAGTGTTACAGAAAACTACAGTTAATACAGAATACAGTGTATATTCCATTATGCCAAAAAAGTGAAAGTCCGTAGCTCTAGAACAGACTCCCAATGCAAATGTTAACAAAGCTTCAATTTAGACGGTTTATTCTAGTAAAATAACCACGTTTAATATCAGTCTAAAATAGATGTTATTAGGCGGTACACAGAAACACATACTAAATAATCCTACAGATAATCAGTATTTAGACATTTGTCTTGTTTCACTGTAAACACAAGTAAAAATAACATTCGAAAAATGTATCTGCTAATCTGCTACCATCATGTATGTCACTAGTATCATTAGTCTGATATTTCATCCATGTTTTGTTCCTATAGTTCATTGTTCAGTCAGTGAATGGAGTTCGTGGGACACATGTACAAAGAGGGGAAAGACCTGTGGTTTCAAACGTGGAAATGAAACCAGGACTCGTGAAATACTGCAACACCAGTCTGCACGTGGTACCCCATGCCCGCAAACATCAGAGACAAGGAAATGCATAGTGCAGAAAAAGAAATGCTCAGAACGGTAAGATTCTTCATCTTATCAAAATTCCTAAAAGAGTTTGAAAAATGTGTAGCCAAAAAGAAAGGTATTCAGGCATTCTGTACTATAAAGGTGACCATCATTACCCATGTTACTATACAGAGGGTAGACTTATGTGTAAAAAGAGTTGGAGTGGAACACAGTTTTAGGGTGTTGTCTCATGATGATTGATTTTTAGAAGAACACATATGCCCTGCCTCCCAACTCCCTGCTTAATAAAGGGGGAGTATGCTCCTGAATGATTGACAGTTTAGCCTAGTGGCATCGCTGCGCTGCTCGCCCAAATTGTGCACTCTACAAATCTGTAACTAGAAGCAGCTTTGGTCTTCAGCTGCAAAGGAGCACAGAGGAACTGAACCTGGTTGGACTCAATGACCCTGCTAACTTCAGGGCAGCTTGTAAGTGATATGCTGAAGACAGCGGTGGCTGGTAACCTAAGCAACAAGTAGTTGATATTAAAAAGATTCTCCATTCTCAAGAACAGAGGGATTTTTAATTAAGTATATTGCAAAGAGGTTTATTTTTACAAGAACTTAACGAGGACCTTTCACCAAATTTTTCATGTTGAACTGGGCTCACTTATTTCTTGTAGCCTATGTACTAGTTGTAGTAGAGCGGGGCAACATGGTCAGAATTATTAATACATTTTAGCAGGGCTGTAAGGAGTCAAGGTGATCAATATGCCTAAATTAGAAATGACCTGTAATCCTCCGTCCCAGACCCAAGTTGTTAATCCCTAATATACTACCCTGTCAGGGAAACAGATTGTTATATTACAGCACATGTGTGGCTGGCCTGGGTGGGAGAGCAGCAGTTACATGCAATGTTTGTGAAATTTCTAGGCAGGAGGATTTGATAAGTACGCAGTTGGCTTACACTCGCTGAGTTTTATCATACTTTGATTGGAGTTCAAAAATATGTTGAGGAAAAATTCCCAAAACCATGTATCAAGATTAGAGTAAATGTTGCTTTAGCTGGAGATAATGTAACATAATACCAAGAGGCTTAAAATATTAAGTGTTAAATTCCCTTCTCATCCACCCACTCATCCTCATTGCAGACACAATCTGATATAATACAGATAGCTAGCCGGTTGCCTATCAGATTTAATGATGTGCTTGATTATATTGAATGCATTCACTCAATATCTTTCCCCTCAATGCAGACAACCATCTATTGAAATGATTCTTTATTCTAAAGGTGTTTTCCAAATCACTTTTGTAGATGAGTTATTATGCATTTGTGCTCCCTAAATTAAACAGGAGCCCCCAGGTGGCACTAAGTTATGATGTTTGTTCTGTACTTACACCCCATAGTTGGTATTGCTCAGCTTTGCAATCAATGTGCATTGAAGATTTTTTGCTTATATTACACCGTACATAAGAATGGAAGCAGTTTGCATTTTTTAATCCCTCATAACAAGTGCACGGATACATGAACATGTTAAGCCATAGTAAAATAAGAATAAAAACGATACTAGAAACCCAAACTCAGAGATATCCTCAGACACAGAAGCCTCGGACATAGAAACACATAACAAAAAACTCACATGGTAAAATAAGAAACAGGAAAGGGATGGGATAGGGGACTTGAAAGGCAGACATTGAACTCCAGTAGCAATTTTTTAGAACTGTCTTATCCTCTGAGGACCCACGTAAATCCATGCAGAAACTACACCATGATTAAGAGCTACACAAATCAAAAATCGATTAAGACCTTTGAAGGAAGCAGAAATGGGGGTCCTTAGAAAAGATTTATAGATTAGTACAGCTCAGACTTTAATCATTTTGAGCATGTCAAGGATTTGAACCTTTTCACATGCAAACTTAAATAGCACAAAACTTTTGTAAAACAGGACAAAAAAAAATCTGCAGTGAATTAGCTATTCCAGAAGAGTTGCTAGAAGATGTGAGACTTAACCAGCCTAACAGAGTCATGAGCACTCAAAAGAGGACCTTGTACTACTCTGAAAAACAAGAGCATCTGCTTCCCCCCACTCTTCACCCGGTACAGAGGAATTTATCCCCAACTGATGTCTTTACAAATAACGTGTCTCAAGAATTGAGGTGTTTGGTGGATAAAGGTGGAAGAAAAGTTTTTATACTGTACTAAGGAGCAAATGTGCAAACTTTCAGATCAGGAGAGGGACAGAGACATCACCAAAAAAACTTCAGATAAAGGGGGTAATGTTGTGATCCTTGACACTATGAAGTATAAATAACTTTGTGAATCACTCCTAAGAGATGAGGATCAGTTGAGGTTCTCTTATCTAATCCTACTTTAAGTATTGGGAGAAAGGACACTTAAAACCCTACTAGAGGAATGATTACAAAACAATCTAAGAGGGAAAAAAGGGAGTTTGATCTTCTACTACCCAAATACCTTGTCACAACCACCTTCTACTGTTTGCACAAGGTACACAAGGGTTTGGACCCCCTCAGACAAGAATTGATCCTGTCAAGTGTGGGCATATTTGCCCAGAACCCGGGATTCTATCTAGAAGGGATACATAGGCCCTTTTGTCTACAGTCCAATCCTAAACATGCAACATGTCTGATATTTTCCAAAAATAGAGTCGTCAACTTTTGATTCTGATATTCTATTGGCAAGCTTTGATGTCAAGGCTCTCTATTTGACATGAAATGTTATGGAAACAGTTAAATACTTTCTGAACTCAAAGCATGTCAATACCATGCTCATAATGTATTTGTGTTTAGACTTCTGGGGTTTTGCCTTACAAGGAATTACTTTCTCTGTAATGGGCGTGTCTTCCACCAGCTAAGGGGCACAGCTATGGCGAACCCATGTGCCACCTTGTATGCCAATCTGCTCCTGGGCAAGCATGAGGAGAATAGGATCTTTGCTACAGAAAACAATGTAGGAACAGGCAAAATTGAACTTTGGACCTGTTATACAGAAAATATTTTTGTGATTTCGAGGGCAATAGCTTCAGCGTTTTCTTCATTTGTGGAGGGACTCAATTGTAAACACATTAGGGCTCAACTGGGGGTCAACTTTCTACCATTCTTGGATATTTTGATCATGAAAACCAAAGACTGGGCTGGAGACTAAAATCTTTAGAAAGCCTACAGCAACCCATTGAATCTTTAGATGGTTAGTAACCATCCAAGCACCACTAAAAAAGAGACATGCCCAAAAGACAATATCTATGAATATGTAGGAACTGTTCAAACATCAGGAATAGTGATGACAAGCTTGCTAATCACTAATCAGCAAGTTAAAAACACAAGCACACAAGCTAGAGACTTGGAAGAGAGGTTCCTTGACAGTGGATACTCAAAAAGGTTATTAAGGGAGGCATTTAATGAGGCAAGGACCACAAAAAAATTACTTCTGATCCACAAACATAATGTAAGAGAAAATATGAGGTTTTTCATAACCTTTGACAACAAAGCTCGAGAAGATCGGACCATCTTTGAAAAGTATTGGCTCATACTTGAAATGGATGGGGATGGAAGGGAGGTTGTTGGTTACCATGCCCTGTTTTCCCTGAGTGGCACTAAGTTGTGATGCTAGTTCTGTACTTACATCTCAGTGTTGTTGTTGCTCAGTCTTATAATAAATGTGCATTGAAAGTTTTTTCCTTTTGTTTTATCATACATAGGAATGGAAACAGTTTGTATGTTTTCAGCCTTCACAAAAAGTGCAAGGATACATGCATTATTTAAATTTTAAATTTCAAAACTGACAAAAAGGAAAGGTTTGGGAGTCCTGCATGGTTAGTAACTAGTACAACCCCCTTTTAAAAGTATCACAGCTTGTAAACGCTTTTTCTAGCCAGACAAGAGTCTTTTAATTTTTGTTTGAGGGATTTTCATCCATTCTTCCCTGGAAAATTTTTCCAGTTCTCTGACGTTCCTGGGTCATCTTCCATGCAATGCTATTTTGAGGTGTAGCCACAGATTTTCAATGATGTTCAGATCAGGGAACTGTGAGGGCCATTATAAAACCTTCAGCTTTTGCATTTAAGGTTGTCTATTGTGGATTTTGACATGTGTTTAAAATCATTATCCATCTTCCATGAAGGCCATATTTGTGCTAGGTGTCTTTGAACAGTAGAACAATGTACCCCAACTCCAGATAAAATCTTTGATGCTTAATATTTCCGAAGGTTCTTTGCAGTCAGGCAGGTGTTCTGTTTTGCCTCTCTTGCAATCCTACGAGCAGCCCTCACTGAAATTTTTCTTGGTCTTCCAGATTTTATCTTGATCTCCACTGTTCCTGTTAGCTGCCATTTCTCAATTACATTTTGAACTGAGAAAAAGGCAACTTGAAAATGCTTTGCTATTTTCTTATAGCTTCTCCTGCTTTGTAGGCCTCCACCATTTTTAGTTTCAGAGTGATAAGCAGCTGCTTAGAGAACCTATGGCTTTTTTTAGCACTTTTTTCCTAAAATATAAAGGAAATGTGTCATCTTTAACTTCAGGCCTTTTAGAGATCATTTCATTTTCAACTTGCTTGACTGTAGTTTTGACCAGGGGTGCTCAAACTTTTACATGAAATTATCCATACACACAGACAAATTGTTACCACCTACATGGGGCTGGATCAATTGTTACAATTTACATATCAATTAAAAACATTTACAACTTATGTGCCAGTACAGATGGAACAATAGAAAAAAACACAAGATGATCTATTTAATTACTGTAAGTTAAAGAAGCACTCCCATTAATGTTTCTGTAGGCTAAACATGTATCAATGTAGTGTACATGTAGTTTAGTGTGTGTATTAATATTCTCATCAATCGCAGTCATCTCTGGTCTCCAGCACCCTCCCGCTCCTCTTCTGAGTCACGTGACTTCTTTTCCAACTCTCTGGATCACGTTACGCTCTGTGTGAGCTCGGAAGTTGCTTTTAGTACGTAAGTTTGTGAAGCGTCAGAATGTAATAGTGACTTCCGGCTCACAAACAAACCCCAGTGTGAGCCAACAAGGCAGAATAGAAGTCACATGAGTGAGGGGACTGGAGCAGCACTGGAAACCAGGGAAGAGAATAATCGGTAAACATATTAATACACCTACACTAAACTACAGTTACATTCACCAAGGATTAGCTATAAAAATCTTACGGGAGTGCTTCTTTAATAATTATATACCAACTCGCATCTATGGTTTAATTCTGCCGGAAAGCGAGTTTTGATTGAAAACTTCCAAAGCTTCACACTTCAATAACAAAATGTTTTCCCATCTCCTCCCGTACTTGGGAATTTCACTTTTAACCATCCCTTGCAATAATTTATATGACCTTATTGATTGAAACTTTGATGGAAAATTGATCTGGTATGGTTGATACATTGATGATGATTTGAAGATACACTCATTGTCATTGTGGTGGCTATGCCAGAAATAGTATCACAAACTATAAAAGTAAATTTTAGGTTGATAGAATTGTTTAGATAGAGATACAACTTTTGGGGATTTATATATGTAGGGCATACAGTGATACAGGTACTATAACAACCAAGACACATGACAGACCAGTATTATTCTTTTTAGAGCACCATTGGTTCCATGTTTCTGTACACGTGAAAAGGGGTTTAGATACTAAATACATATATAAATTACAAAGAAAAGTCAACAATGACAGATATACAGAGGGGAAAAGGCGCTGCCCTTGTGGGCTTACAATTTACCGGTATGTAAAAGGCTAGAGCAGTACAGTTATCATGGATGGATGATCAATGCAGCAAAAATCTAAGTTAATAGTTACAATTGGAAAATTTTGGTAGTATCAACATACTTTTTCAAAGGCCAATAAGACTAATAAGGGCACAAGTTATTAATTACACCATGATGATTAGTTAAATTATAAAAGATTTCATCTTATGCTGCACTCAGATGTTACAAGAGAAGGTTATCTAACGTGCTAAGGATGGAGTAAAAATAATTCCAAAAAAGGCTTGCAGTTTAGGACAAAGGTTATCCCCGAACAATAAAACAAATAAGAATACCTGGTTTTCTAATATTGCTTTGATCAAAGGTGGCCAGAGAATATGTATGGTATGTGGTATTTCAGATATGGGATGTACATTTACATCAATTACTTATGGTGCACAGCACAAAATTAAATCCATGGTCAACTGCAACCAGTCAGTTGGCGGATCCAGTATGTGGGGTGCAGTACATGTCCACTGAAATTATGTTAGGCAACACCTTCCAGTTATTAGTAATGCTAATGCAAGTAATACTTTTGTGTTATGAAAACGTTTAAATTCCCAAGTTGGGTAGGCAATAGAAAACGTTTGTTATTGAATAGGGAAGCTTTTTGAAACTTCTCAATCTATACTCGCTTCCTGGCAGAATTAATCGAAGACATGATTTGATATATTAACATTCACTATTTAAACATGTTTATTGGAGCAAATATATTTAGAAGGCTATTAGTGTTCATCTTCTAGTCTATTGGAAAAGTTTCACTGTACATTACATGGCCTGTTTACTTTAAAGTACACCTATTGGATCAAGCTGCACAAAATCTAGAATGCAGGCATCTAGTCTTCATATCAAAGAAAAAAGAGCGTGGCTAGCAGCACTTACTGAGGGGTACACACGTTTAAAACCCCAAGGAACTCACTTAGGGTACCGTCTCACAGTGGCACTTTGGTCGCTACGACGGCACGATCCGTGACGCTCCAGCGTCGCTCCAATATCGCTCCAGCGTCGTAGACTGCGGTCACACTTCGCAATGCACGAAGCTGAAGCGATAATTTCATGACGTATTTGCGATGTAGAAGCCATTGGTTACTGTGCGCACATCGTATACAACCTTTGTTACACGATGCAATCATGCCGCCACAGCGGGACACTTGACGACGAAAGAAAGTTTCAAACGATCTGCTACGACGTACGATTCTCAGCGGGGTCCCTGATCGCAGTAGCGTGTCAGACACAGCGAGATCGTAACTATATCGCTGGAACGTCACGGATCGTGCCGTCGTAGCGACCAAAGTGCCACTGTGAGACAGTACCCTTAGAGGCATAGGAGCCAACAAAGAAAAAAGTGTTGTTAGCACTGATATTGTAAGAGTGAACACGTATGTGCTGCGACAACCAATGCCGCAAAGCATTAGGCCATACAAGTGCACAGAGCAGGATTGTCGAATGCTAACGATCAGAGAGTAAATGATCTGTTCTCAGTAGTAATAACACAGGTCAACAAAAAAAAATTTTTTTTCTGCTGTCCAAAATATTTTAATGAATTTGGGGTATTTTTGGGGTGCTGATTCTGAATATGCTATCAGTTTTGCCAGATTGGCTCAAGTTTTTGACATTTTTGGTATCTTATTTATAGCACTTGTTGGTAAATGCGACGCATCATCTCATTAATTTCTTTGGATTAGTACTTGAACTGAGCAGTTCTCAATATAGTTTTGTGTTAATTAGTGTTCTAAAAGTTTGTTCATAGCTTGATTTTTGCACTAACTTTATGTTGTTGTCTGTTTTCCAGTGAAAAGCATGAACTCATCAAGAAGAAGTTGTCTTAACGATCCAGACTCATTCTGTTACATTTGTGGTGAATACACACTGCCAAAACATAGAAGAAACATAACAGACTTCGTAAAAAAAAGTGTATTTTGCCTATTTTGGGGTTATGCTTGGGGACCAAGACAAGTTTTGGGCACCACACATAGTGTGCAAAGCATGTATCGAATTATTACGAAAATGGAGCAAAGGACAAAGAAAAAGCTTCAAATTTGGTGTTCCAATGGTGTGGAGAGAGCCAAAAAATCATCATGATGACTGTTATTTCTGTGCAGTGCAAGTGCAAGGATTCAATAAGCATAAGAAACGAAAATGGGAGTAACATGGAATCTGCAAGAAGGCCTGTCCCTCATTGTGAAGATGTGCCTGTACCTGTGTTTACCATAAATAACAGTCATCATGATGATTTTTTGGCTCTCTCCACACCATTGGAACACCAAATTTGAAGCTTTTTCTTTGTCTTTTGCTCCATTTTCGTAATAATTCGATACATGCTTTGCACACTATGTGTGGTGCCCAAAACTTGTCTTGGTCCCCAAGCATAACCCCAAAATAGGCAAAATACACTTTTTTTTACGAAGTCTGTTATGTTTCTTCTATGTTTTGGCAGTGTGTATTCACCACAAATGTAACAGAATGAGTCTGGATCGTTAAGACAACTTCTTCTTGATGAGTTCATGCTTTTCACTGGAAAACAGACAACAACATAAAGTTAGTGCAAAAATCAAGCTATGAACAAACTTTTAGAACACTAATTAACACAAAACTATATTGAGAACTGCTCAGTTCAAGTACTAATCCAAAGAAATTAATGAGATGATGCGTCGCATTTACCAACAAGTGCTATAAATAAGATACCAAAAATCTCAAAAACTTGAGCCAATCTGGCAAAACTGATGACATATTCAGAATCAGCACCCCAAAAATACCCTAAATTCGATGAAATATCTTTGGCACCAAAAATGCTGTTGACCAGTGTAATCATTGCTGAGTTACAAAGTGTCTCCAGAAGATATATAGTCCCAAGAACTGTTAGGAGGTTCATTGATTGGATTTCTACGGTAAAGAAGCTGCTTCCAAGACTGAGATCACCATGTACACTGCCAAGAATCTGGTTGTGTGGTATATAACACATTGTCATTGGTGTATAGATCAATGGAAATTCTCTCTGGTGTCATCAGTCTGGCTTCTGACAGTCTGATGGATTATTCTAGGTTTGGCAGATACCAAGAAAGGAGATTATGACAAAATGTGTAGTAATTGTACAATTTGATTGAGAAAGAATAAGTGTCTGGAGCAGTTTTGTCGCCTTTTTAATAGTTTCAGCTGAGTTCCTTAATTCCAAAGAGGAAAGTTTGTAATACATGTAATTTTTTTTTTTGGGGGGGGTACTTAAAGGGGTTGTGCAAAACTCTAAGGGTATGTGCACACGTTCAGGAATTTTCAAGTTTTTTTCGCGATAAAAAACGCATACATATGCATCCTATCATTTGGAATGCATTCCGCAATTTAAAATGCATCTCGGTAAAATAATGAACATGTTCATTAATTTTGCGGATTTTTCACAATTTTCCCGCTATTCTATGCATTGGGAAAGAATGCAAAAAAAAGCGCAAAAATGCATAAAAACGTGCAAAAAACGCAAAAAAACACGTGCGGATTTCTAGCAGAAATGTCCGTTTTTTTGTCAGGAAATTTCTGCAAGAAATCCTGACGTGTGCACATACCCTAAAAGTATAGCTGTTTAGATTGTCTGCACTGTTGCATTTCTGCCCTACTCAAGTCGATATATCTGTGCTGCACTACCTTACACAGCTCATAGAACATGTAATTCTGTTTCAGGCGGAATATTGCCATCATTTTTAAATCTTGTTTTTTGCTACCTTATCTGAGAGCAGCATAGAGACCCTAAATCCAATGATGTATCACTTAATTTACTGTGTGCAGCAGTTGACACAATCAGAGTTTTTAGGTGTAGCAGCATGAAGCAGAGCTGAGAAAGCTAACCCTGCCCACACCACAGCTCTCTATGTGCATAGTTTATTGACACTGAGCTGCTTATTACAAAAGGGACTGGAGTCTGATGACTTAGCATGTGCCAGCTAGACACAACTGATAATGTCCTAGTGATAAAATCTTTATTGTAAGCATGATCAGTGACACATTGTTGAATTCAGTGTTTTTACCCCTACTTCATGCTGTCCGCAGATTACATAACAAAAACCTGCTGACAGATTCTTTAAGTTCATAATAAAGAGTTTACCAAGTTGCTTTGTCAACCCAATTAAACATGTCAAACAGGCTAAAGCATTTATGGATCCAGAAAGTTGGCAATAGAAAATAACAGGTTATAGATCTTAATGTGAACACTTTTGTAGCATAATATATTGATCCAGTATTGTGGAGATTAGTGTACAGTGGACAATATTATTTTGCAAAACAATTGTTGAAACACAGTCAAAAATAGCCTCCTGGAAATGAAAGAAAATGTATATTTTCATGAAGAAAACTTAAAAAGACATGGCTAAGCATTCTGGAATCCTCATATATAAATTCTACTTAATCTAAATAAGATGTTATACAATAACTCCCCAAAAAATAAATTGATAGTAGTAAAAGTAATTTTCACACTAGAAACGTACCGTATATACTCGTGTATAAGCCGAGATTTTCAGCACATTTTTGTGTGCTGAAAATGCCCCCCTTGGCTTATACATGAGTCCCAGTCCCAGGAAGCCGGCTGGGAAAGGAGGAGCAGTGGCAGGAGCTGGCGGCTGTGGCATCATACACACCCTCCTCGTGCGGTCCTGCATGTCCCTGCATCCGTTGTCCAGCGCCGGCAGCTCTCCTCTCCTCTGCTCAGCGGTCAAGTGGTGCCGCTCATTAAGGTAATGAATATGTACGCGTCTTCACTCCCATATGCGTGGGGCACATATTCATTCTATTTCTGTAACTCAGGATTCTCTGACTATGTACCGTATATACTCGTGTATAAGCTGAGATTTTCAGCCCACTTTTTTGGGCTGAAAGTAACCCTCTCGGCTTATACTTGATTCATACCCAGGGGTCAGCAGGGGAGGGGGAGCGGAGCTGTGTAATAATACTCACCTGCTCCTGGCGTGGTCCCTGCACATCCCTGGTTCCCCGGCGCTGGCAGCTTCTTCCTATAGTGAGCGGTCACATGGTACCGCTCATTACAGTAATGAATATGGACCCGACTCCACTCCCATAGGGGTGGAGCCGCATATTCATTACTCTAATGAGCGGTGCCATGTAACCACTCACTACAGGAAGAAGCTGCTGGCGCCGGGGAACAGACATGAAGGGACACGCCAGAAGCAGGTAAGTAAGGAGGGGGCAGTGCGCTATACTCACCTTTCCCGTTCCACCTCTGCAGTGACGCGCAGGTCAGAGGGCGCAATGACGCGATTAGTGCACGACGCCCTCTACCTGGGCGTCAGTGCAGAGGACGGGGAAGACAAAGCGGCGGTCGGCGGTGGAACGGTAAAGGTGAATATAGCAAGTGCCGGGGGCCTGAGAGGTGAGTACGTGATTTTTTATTTTTTTAATCGCAGCAACAGCATATGGGGCAAATGTCTGTATGGAGCATATTATGGGGCCATGTGCAGTGTTATATGGGGCAAATATCTGTATGGAGCCATGTACAGCATTATATGGGGCAAATATCTGTATGGGGTCATGTGCAGCATTATATGGGGCAAATATCTGTATGGGGTCATGTGCAGCATTACATGGGGCAAATACCTCTATGGAGCATCTTATGGGGCCATGTGCAGCATTATAAGGGGCAAATATCTGTATGGGGCCATGTGCAGCATTATATGGGGCAAATATCTCTATGGAGCATCTTATGGGGCCATGTGCAGCATTATATGGGGCAAATATCTGTATGGAGCATCTTATGGGGCCATAATCCACATTTGCAGAGCATTATATGGGGCAAATGTGCCTATGGAGCATCTTATGGGGTCATAATCAACATTTGTGCAGCATTATATGGGGCATATTTTAATATGGAGCATCTTATGGAGCCCATCATAAACTGTATGGAGCATTATATGGGTCTCCTGATTCAATATGGACATTCAAAAACACTTAAACTACTGATGTCTCAATTAATTTTACTTTTATTGTTATCTATTTTTAATTTTTAAATTTACCAGTAGCTGCTGCATTTTCCACCTTAGGCTTATACTCGAGTCATTAACTTTTCCCAGTTTTTTGGGGCAAAATTAGGGGGGTCGGCTTATACTCAGGTCGGCTTATACTCGAGTATACACGGTAATGTATAATGGGTATTCTAAAGTACAGATAACCCTAATTCTGTTTTATGTAAGATGTGAAATGAAAAAAACTTCCTGCCACAATTGCACTGTTCGTGGCAGCTCAGAAGTTGTTAATAGAGCTTCCACGGACAGGCTTAGCACGAGCCACTCCATATACCACATCCCAGGGGTTACCCGGGGCATCACCCTTTAACCCCTGTACAGGAATCTGGACATACACAGGGACACCTCGATTATGGCTAAAGAGTTAGCTGTTGACTAGTGGAGCAAGCTAGTGGCAAGAAAAGTCATCATACAGGGTCAATACAAAGAGGTCACATCAAGAACATAAATCTCAGAAAGCAAGTGGATGGTCAAAATACAAGCAGAAAATGGGATAAATCAGGAGACACAAGAGGAGCAAGAGCTAGGGCTATATACCAGTTAAGCTGAGGCTATGGACCAGTTAAGTAAATTAAAACTTCTATTTCAGCTCACCTGTCCACTTTGTGCATGGCTGCCATTCCAGTAAAATCTGATACGTAGTGAAAAAGTCAAGCACCAAAAGGTTGCACTCCAACAAACTTTATTTCAAAATCTTCATATAAAGACAACCGACAATAGGAAAAATGGCAAAAAAAACAGAGGTCCCAGACACCAGTTTACGCGTTTCAGGACCAAATATGTCCCTTAAGGCCCCGTCTCACATAGCGAGATCGCTAGCGAGATCGCTGCTGAGTCACAAGTTTTGTGACGCAACAGCGACCTCCATAGCGATCTCGCTATGTGTGACACGTACCAGCGATCAGGCCCCTGCTGCGAGATCGCTGGTCGTGTCGGAATGGCCTGGACCTTTTTTTGGTCGTTGAGGCCCCGCTGACATCGCTGAATCGGTGCGTGTGACACCGATCCAGCGATGTCTTCACTGGTAACCAGGGTAAACATCGGGTTACTAAGCGCAGGGCCGCGCTTAGTAACCCGATGTTTACCCTGGTTACCAAAAAAAACAAACAGTACATACTCGCCTTTCGGTGTCCAGGTCCCTTGCCGTCCGCTTCCTGCTCTGACTGACTGCCGGCCGTACAGTGAGAAGTGAGAGCACAGCAGTGACGTCACCGCTGCGCTCTGCTCTCACTGTACGGCCGGATCTCAGTCAGAGCAGGAAGCAGACGGCAAGGGACCTGGACACCGAAAGGCGAGTATGTAGTGTTTGTTTTTTTTGGTAACCAGGGTAAACATCGGGTTACTAAGCGCGGCCCTGCGCTTAGTAACCCGATGTTTACCCTGGTTACCCGGGTGCTGCAGGGGGACTTCGGCATCGTTGAAGACAGTTTCAACGATGCCGAAGTCGTTCCCCTGATCGTTGGTCGCTGGAGAGAGCTGTCTGTGTGACAGCTCCCCAGCGACCACACAGCGACTTACCAACGATCACGGCCAGGTCGTATCGCTGGTCGTGATCGTTGGTAAATCGCTTAGTGAGACGGGGCCTTTAGTCAATAGGAAAAATGCTATCTTTGCCATTTTTCCTTTTGTCGGTTGTCTATGTTTTTATATGAAGATTTTGGAATAAAGTTTGTTGGAGTGCAACCTTTTGGTGCTGGACTTTTTCACTACATATAGACCAGTTAAGCTGAACTTATTGACTCGTAGTGGAAGTGAGAGGCTCAGGGGTATAAATTGCAGACAGCCCTGTACAGGGCTTTCTGGAAGGAGTAATCAAAACCATAAAAGAATTAACACCATAAGCCCCTAATTTAGCAGCATTAAAAATCCCAGGAATAAAACAGGTCTATATGTTGCGGATGACTTGTTGCAAAGGTATGGTGACCTTCACTGGAAACAAGCGGGACAGGACCCAGCACAGATGTTACACTTCCTAAAACAATAAAAACTTTGGTGCAAGGTGCACATCTTCTGAAACAGCAAATTTTCCTACTCTCCCCATATACGTAAAGGCTAGTCTCGGCCAAGCTTTCATTTGTTTCCAATTGGGAGGCTCTCATACACATGGATGGCCAATCTTCCTAAAAAACAGCAGGGCCAGATGACTTTCTCTAATGTCTTTAGCAGCCTTTAGTTCTGCTATTAATACAAATTGTGATACCGCATTTGATCTAGAGACGTAATTGTCACAAACTAATGTAAGAAAAAAATTCCATGTGCGTCATCAAACTGCGTATTAGAATAATTTAATATGTCCACGTTTAAAACAAAGAAAGTCCAAACGTCATTTTATTTTTAAAATAAAAATGTTTAGTTTACAAAATCAACAGGAAAATTAGCCTCTAATCTCACAGTTTATTCATCGTGGAAATAAATGAGTTCTGGTATATTTCCGGTAACTTTATCAAATATGACAGCATAAACAAAGTGCAGTTGTGTCACACGCTCAAGTGTAGGAGGTTTTAAAGGTAATTTTTCGGTACCGCCAAGTGACATTTAACAGGATATGCAAACAAATTAGAATAGCCACTTTTTTGGGCACATTATATTCATGATTCAGAGTTAGAAGACAACTTAATCAGGGGAAAAAAGAATAAACATGTAACCCCACAGGGTGCGTGAAAGCCTAATCAGGGTCACAGTGGTTTGTAAAGCAGCAGACAGAAAACTGTAGCAGCACAGCAGAGAGGCGTGTATCATGTGTTAAAGACACTACGCTGGTTAATGACCTTACTGTGTGATCGTTCCCCAGGCCTCTTAGACTCCAAAATTAACTTGAAACTAATTACCATTTCCTGATGTTTATAAATTACATATACTAGAAGGTCAGCATTGGATATTTAAGAACCCATTATGGGGCTATTTTAATTCTGCATAAATGGTAATTAGAACATTCCATATTGATCTTAAATATCATGATATATTGTGTTACAAATATTTAGCTATAGTCTTGTGCAGACGTCAGGGTTTTTGTATACGCCAAATAGAATATTGATCCATCATTAGACCAGGTTAAATATTGAAAAAAATGTTTATTTTTATAATATCTACCATATAATCATCTAATTCTGTCTGTTTGTCTGTAACGGAAATCCTGCGTCGCTGATTGGTCACCACATAATTCACTCACGTTTACTGAACAAGTTCTGTCAGTCACAGGGCCACGTAGTTCAGTCACGTTTACTGAACAAGTTCTGTCAGTCACAGTGCCACGTAGTTTAGTCACGTTTACTGAACAAGTTCTGTCAGTCACAGTGCCATGTAGTTCAGTCACGTTTACTGAACAAGTTCTGTCAGTCACAGTGCCAAGCAGTTCAGTCAAGTTTACTGAACAAGTTCTGTCAGTCACAGTGCCACGTAGTTCAGTCACATTTACTACAAGTTCTGTCAGAGTGCCACGTAGTTCAGTCACATTTACTGAACAAGTTCTGTCAGTCACAGTGCCACGTAGTTCAGTCACATTTACTAACAAATTCTGTCAGAGTGCTACGTAGTTCAGTCACGTTTACTGAACAAGTTCTGTCAGTCACAGTGCCACGTAGTTTAGTCACATTTACTGAACAAGTTCAGTCAGTCACAGTGCGAAATAGTTCACTCACGTTTACTGAATAAGTTCTGTCAGTCACAGTGCCACGTAGTTCAGTTACGTTTACTGAACACGTTCTGTCAGTCACAGTACGACATAGTTCACTCACGTTTACTGAACACGTTCAGTTAGTCAATGTGGTGTGCAAAAATATTTTGGGTTGATATTGTTAAGAAATATATTATAGTGTCGATGTACTTCTTTCATCCAATGATTTATTTAAATACACTTAGATATTCATGTAATGGTTTATATATTTTGATGATCTGTTTAATTCTTTCGTTCAGATATATTAAGTTCAATGAGCAATAAAATTTAATGATAATGTATATATTTTATCTGGAAAATCCTGTGTATTCATTGCATTATTCTCAAATCTTCATAAATAAACTACATACATATTCTAGAATACCAGATGCGTTAGAATCGGGCAAACATCTAGTCAATCTATAAACTGTTAAACTGTCTGTAGAGAAATTATCATGTGATTTATACCTCTGACCTATACGAAAAAAATGGCCCCAAATGTCTAGTTAGGCAGCTTGGACACTTGTTTTCTCATACCTGGAAAACTGCTGGGGTTTTTTCTATTTTTGGAGTGCTGGATCCTTTTTTATCAGTCAGTCTTTTCAATCTTTACAACATCAAGGGAAAAAAATGTTTTCTCCTACCCATGAAAAAGCAAAATACAGACAGCACACAGATGACATCAATATGCGTTTTTTACATGGCCATTGACTTGCATTGGCAAGTTTGATCAAAGTACAAGTTTTTGTAAGCAAAATCATTCCGCAAAAAAATGAACATGTGAAAAGGTGCATTCATTGTCATGGGCCCATCCAAAAAAGTGATGTTTGATTAAAGGTGTGGTATCATTTTGAAGTCTGATTTTTCTGTTTTTCTTCTATGTCGGATCAGATTTTCATACATTTTTGGTTCATTTTCACCATAAGACTATTATACATTTTCATTTTGTGTAAAAAATGTACAGACTTCTACTCATAAAATAGAGAAAAACGAATGGCACTTAGATGACATGTGGATGGCATCTGTCGGCTGTCCATGTTCTTTCACAAACCCATTGATTTACGTGGGTGAGTTAGATACGTGATACTAGTCAGAAATGAAAAGGTTTGTTTGGGGCTTTTTTTGTGCACATTCAGCTTGTATTAAAAATATATATACAGCTCTGCCAAAAATGAAAGAGACCTTTGCAAAATGTTCAGTTTTCTGATTTTTTCTCTTTATAGGTATATTTTTGAGTAAAATGTAATTTTTTCTTTTATTGCATAAACTTTTAACGACATGTCTCCGAATTTCCAAGCAATAAATTTTGTATTTTTTTTTCTGAAAAAGAAAAATGGTCAAAATGAAAAAAACCGCAGTGCTTTCAGAACTCAAATAATGCTAAGAAAACAAGTTCATAGTCATTTAGAAACAACAATACTAATGTTTTAACTCAGGAATAGTTCAGAAATCAATATTTTGTGGAATAACCATGATTTTTAATCACAGCTTTCATGTGTCTTGGCATGCTTTCCACCAGTCTCTCACACTGCTTCTGGCACAAAAATTTAAACAGTTCTTCTTTTTCTTTGTTGATGGCTTGTGACTATCCATCATCCTCTTGATTACATTCCAGAGGTTTTCAATGGGGTTCAAGCCTGGAGATTGGGCTGCCCATGACAGGGTTTTGATGTGGTGGTCTCTTAATTTTTTCCAGAGCTGTATATGCACAGTATCATACACTAAAATAGGGGTGTAAAGGGTTGAGTGTCCACCTCTGCACAGGGGGAATCTCAAACCATCTCCGCTGCAGTCTCTCATTCTTCTCCAGCCACAGTGGAGCCTGCTTGGCGGAGATGTCAGTCCCAGCGTCTGGCTCAGCCTGATACTGTGTAGATGGTCACTGCTGCCTTTCCAGGTTCAGCCATTGTAGCCAGTACTGGTCAGCGGCGAGCAGACGTCTCTGGGACTAAGTCCTGCTTTTCCTCTTCTGAGCATGCCCTGGGTAAGACCTCTCATTGGAGGTCGGGGGTCACATGCTCAGGTACTGTGGCAGCTAACATTGGTCCTCTAGGAAGGTCCTGAAGTTGCTGCAGCTATAAAAGTTTTGCAGCTAAAGTATCAGCTTATGTTATGAGCTTTAGCTACTCAGTGGTCTTGTCTGCTTGTGGTCAGGGTCCGGCTGAAATAAGCCACTAGAATACCGGCACCTCCGGTGAGGAGTTTGTATGGTGAATTCAGGGCTGGTGTAAAGCCATTAGAATTCCGGCTCCACTGGAGAGGAGGTGTTTGTTTGTGTGCTTGCTACTCCCTGACCACTGATTGCTTTTGCTCTGTTAGGCAGCTGTATTCCCCTGTGACGCTCACAGGGCACAGCGTTATCCCTTCTGTTCGACTCTGGAAGTAACAGAGTTCGCTTCTACCGCCATATTGTGCCACCATTTGCTAGCAGCAGGTTAGTCTCCTGCACGGTGGACCCTGGGCTGCAAACGCACCAATAATAATATCTAAATATACTCAGTGCGTTCTGCCAGCCCTAACAAGGAGTGTGTTCTTTTTGTGAAAATCATGGATAAAATATGTACATGAAAAACAAACGACCGAATGAGACCTGGATTCACATGCAGATATAGAACTTCGGTGACGGTCTTCCACCATATTCCATGAAGTAGAGCTCCAAGCACATGCTGCAGAAAAATTATCATATACATTTTTCAGTCACAAAAATTTCTGCACAAAATTTGCCACTCGGGAAATGTAGATTCTATGATACATGAACAAATGACCTTTAGATAGCAACTTTATTTTATTATCCATATTACGGTCACATTTCTAAACTGCAGGTCTCCAGTTATAAACTAATGGCATTATTTATGCCCATAGTGCTGCTAGTTTGGGTCAGAACAATAGTAGTCTGGTAAAGTTGATTTCTAGATAATTTAACTATGGTAATTTTCACAGTAAATCTGTATTTTCTGCAATTTTGGAAATCTTTCCCTTATTTATACATTATTATTTAACATCTAAGCTTACAACTGCTTGGAGAACCCCCAACTCTACATTCCATTAAACATTTTAATGTGTATATTTACTACAATATTTAACTTTTATTCACTTAGTATAAAACCTGTGTGCAGTGTTGCAATGTAACATGGTCAACAGCTCAGTCAAGGTGAAGTTGTTACTCTTTCTGCATGATTTACAGACATGGCAGAGTTATCTTATAATATTTATACAAGTATCCAACATACAGAAATATCTGGAATTATCTGACTGGAATGTGAGATTCCCTATATAATATGCTAGGGCCATGTGAAGAATCTTCTGCAGTGGAGAAGGATGAAAAACAAAAATTCAACATTTTAACCCTTTCACTACCTTTGACGTATATATACGTCAAAGTTAATGTAACTGCCTTTAATTTGGCCTCGCACGTTGAGCCCACATCTTGCCCAGCACTTGATGGCTGATTAAATAAACTGCTTTTTAAGAGTTACTCCAGTGCTATTAACCAATTAAATCCTGCTGTCAATAACTGACAGTGGGATTTAACACACGCCAGCCGGAAGAGCTTCACAAATTCCTCCCATCGGTGCTCCTGTCACATGATCATGGGGCACTGAATAGTTGTCATAACAGTCAGAGGTCTGCAGAAGGAGATCGTGATTTCTGCTATACATAGTAGTGCAGATGCCCTGCTATGTATAGCACAGGCGATCAGAAAATCGCAGCTTCAAGTCTCCTATGCAAGCTATTAAATAAAGTAAAAAGTAAAAAAAGTTTAAAAAAGTTAACGTCACTCCCCTTTTACCCCATTGAAAACAAAGTAATAAAAAATATATAGATAAACATATTTGATAGCGCTACATTCAGAAATGTATGATCAATGACTCAAAATATGAAATAAATTAATCCGAACGGTAAACAGTGTAACGAGAAAAAATGTGAATCTCCATAATTTTTTTGTCACTAGCAAAATTGCAATAACAGGCAATCAAAACATCGTATCTAAGCCAAAATGGTATCAATTGAAACATCCGCTCAGGGCACAAAAAATAAGTCTCACCCAGCCCCAGATCTCGAAAAATGAAAAGACTATGGTTCTTTGAAAATGGTGACAAAAACAATTTGTTTGTTTGCTTTTTTTTACAAATTTCAGATTTTTTTCCCCCTACTTACGGTAAATAAAAAAATAAAAATAATACATGTTTGGTATCTGCATACTCGTACTGACCTGGAAAATCATATTGCAAGGTCAGTTTTACCATATAGTAAGCAAGGTAACTAAAAAAAAAACTGTTTCACATTTCAACGTACATGAAATTTTTTTGCGTGTTTTCCAGTATGCTATATTTAAAAACAAATGGCATCCTTCAAAAGTTCAACCCATCCTGCAAAAATCAAGCTCTCATATTGCTATATGGCCTGAAAAATAAAAAAAGGTTATCGTTCTTGGAAGAATGGGAGAAGAAAAAGTAAAATTGTTAGCTAGTGAAGGGGTTAAAAGAGTACAAGGGGAAAACAAATGTATTTACAATAAACATAATTCAGGTAAAAATGTCTTCTTTGATAGCTGCAGGTTTTGCAGCCACTATTGGACCGATGGTGCGGACTACTCAGATTAGTCTCATTCACATATACTACAGGTAGTGCTCATCTTCACCGAACATCCCCATTTCAAGGCTCAAGGGAGAAGGGATTTCCAACATGTGTTTGATATTATCATTTGGATTATTCTCCATGGAACCTCCTCTCTCCCTGCACCTTTGGCTACTTTCACACTAGCGTCGGGAACAACCCGTCGCTGTGCGTCGGGCCGACGTTCCCGACGCTAGCGTGGTCTCCGCCGCACAACGGGGGCAGCGGATGCATTTTTCCCACGCATCCGCTGCCCCATTGTGAGGTGCGGGGAAGTGCGGGGAGGTGGGGGCGGAGTTCCGGCCGCGCATGCGCGGTCGGAAAAAGCGGACCGTCGGGAGCAAAAAACGTTACATGTAACGTTTTTTTCTTCCGACGGTCCGCTACCACACGCCCAAGCGTCGCAAAACGGACGCAACGTTTGGCAATGCGTCGCAAATGCGTCGCTAATGTTAGTCTATGACGAAAAAACGTATCCAACAAGAACTTTTGCTGGATGCGTATTTTCGGCAAAACGACGCATTTGCGACGTATTGCAGTTAACGTTAGTGTGAAAGTAGCCTTAGTTTGTGATCATCAATCTGAACGACTTGGGAACCTTCTCCCATCCTTGGTAAACAACCTTTTTGCTCCATACACCACTGTTCTGAGAAGTCTCTGTAATTGCTTACAGTGTCTGCTAAGGCTTTCCATCAATGTTCCAGCGAATGTCTATTTCTACGTCCTTTTGGAACATTCTAGTTTTAATTAATTCCAAATCTGTCTTGTGTCTCATTCTCATGTGCAGAGTATTGTCAGCACCGCAGAAGAGAAGCTTAAATGCCATAGTACATATGTTACTGCCAACCCACATCAATGTAATGATCAAATTAAATGCAAAACTTTTAATGTAATTTTTTTTTTAATATTCAGAAAGTCCCCAATTTATAAACCACGGGATCCTCTTTTATTTTTAGATGGGCGTCTTCTTTTTGCCTATTTGAAGTTGTGTAAAATCATGGAATTTCCATCTGTATTTGGTTTGCTGATACAATGCTAACAGATCTTTGTGGCTACATTGCAAACGCTTATAGAACGGCAAGGATTTCCTTCACCATCTGGCATTTTTACTTCACGAAATATCAGGCAGTAGCAAAGAACAGTAGCTTACACATCAAGATTTACAGCAGTCAACCACTGCTATTTAGATTATATCTGTCCCCCTAGCGTATCCTCTGATATACCCTTACCCTGAAGTCATCAACCTTCTTTTCAGGGAGAAGGTTTTACAGTTGATATCTCTGGAATGTAGCAGTGTTTTATCTACATAGACCACTGCAGATCCTCCAAGACATGAATTTCACATCCTGTAATACATGCTACCTATGAAAAACACTCATTTTCTCTTTGGTCATCCTTCAAATCAGATATGTAGTTCAGTAGCATCAAACAACAACTATCCCATGAATACTGATCCTAACCTTAGTTCTAAAGTGACAGCAATTGAATGGAAACATGTTTTTTAAAAAAGATACTGCTCAGAAAAACTAAGGCACCGCTGCAAGGAATAAAAGAATTACTAGAATCCATTTATGGCTGCATTCACATGTTGCGGTCTGTAACAAGTTAGGCAGAACTAGCTCAAGCAGAACTATTGAGGCTATTTTTTACATTTTCAGCATTTGTCTCCAACAGCAGAAGCTTGAGCTGAGCTTCTGTCACTGCTGTTAACCATTTAGATGCTGCTGTCAATCAGACAGACATATAAATGAGAAGCATTTAAATGGAGCAGCTCTGAATGCAAGCACACTGACTTCCATCGCCCCCCCCCATGATGGGCACGGATACGTTACCATCACAGATGGGATGCTAAAGGCCTCAGTCTCTGCCATTTCAGTCCTCTTGTAAAGCTCATTCAGACTGCGATTTTCTTTGTACTGCGGCATTGGAGCATATGGTATAAATTATCAGTTCAGTGAAAGTGCCGTAAAGTGAAACGCCAGAATGTGGGTTTTTGTGGTCACCAAACTTGCAATTTAAAACAAGCCCCCACACAATTTCATCAATAAAAAATATGAACAGGTCTCAGCAACTCAAGCCAATTTTTTTTTTTTAAACACTTAAATAAAAAAAAAAATGATGCTAGTTTGATATCGCTGTAATTATACTGACCTAGAGAATCATGTTTCCAAGTCACTCTTACCATGCAATTAAATACTGTAAAACCAAGGGCAGATTTGCATCTTTTCACCATTTCATCCCAGTTGCAGTACCCCCACACCCCCATTTTTCAGTACATGTTGTTCTATTTTTGGTGTTCTGTTATATTCTCCCTGATCTTGACCTTGGCAAATTTGACGCTGCTTTGACTTACTTCCTGATTAGTGACCGTGGCCTTTTCTCTGACTATAGTTTTATGTAGTTCTGCCCCAATTTTCTCTCTAATTACTGAACTGGTTACCTAAGGCTCAATACTCCAGATAGCAGCTACTCTTTACAAACAACTCAGGGCCCCATTTAAGTCAAGGGTATAAGGGCGAAGGCTGCAGTTCCTCTTGGACCTCCTAAATGGAATGACTAGCACTAAGTCTGTCCAAGGTTGCCTTCTTGGGTTGACATCTAGTGATGGGCGATTGTGCTTGGCTAACATCTGAGCACGCTTGGGTGTTATCCGAGCATCTTGGGCATGCTCGTTTATTATTTTTGAGTCTCTGCAGCTGTTTAATTTGAGGCTGTTAGGCAACCTCAACACATGCAGTGATGGTCTGTTTGTTACGTAATCCCCACATGTGTTGAGGCTGCCTAACAGCCGCAATTCAAACAGCTGCAGAGACTTGGACATAATATATGAGCAAGCCCAAGATGCTCGGATTACACCCAAGTATAATCAGATATGATGCTATCCGAGCACGGTGCTCATCACTACTGAATTACAATGGGCAACCATGAAAATATATTTATTTTCTGGAGAGTCTCTCAGTTTAACTTTTTCATCCTGAAAAAGTCAATTTTCTATGCTTAAGTGAATCTACAGTAAAGTTGCACATAAAATGGGTTAGGCTAAAATAACAAGGACTCGTGGGTTATTTCTACCCATGAATATTTGACAAATGCATGCATTTTACTGTATTATAGTGTGTTATAAATATGATAACAAATATTATAATGCAAAACACTAATACAATCTGCATCATTTTATTGTTAGTCTGACAATGCAGTAAATGCTACATTTTCAAAAAGTACTCCTTAGCTTAGAATAATAGACCATAACACTTATTGCCCAGTTTCATAAGAGGTCAGATTTGGAGAGATCACAGCTGTTAAGTCTTGGAATTCACTGCTTAGTGGTCATTTACAATTAATATTAATGAATGGCAGATGACAGATGTTTATATCATATTCTATGCCAGGCATTGCTAAACAAAAGCATAGTGCATTGTTTTAACTCCGAGTCAGTGATGATTTTCTGCCCTTACAGATTAGGCAATTTTAGATCCAAGAGACCAGTTTTGTGTGGAAACAAGACTCTATTCTTCTCCTATCCACATATCTATTTTCTTTCTGCATAACAGGATGTGCCATTGGAATTCAATAAAGTAGATCTCTAACCTTACTCATGCTCCTTTAAAAATGATCAAGGAAAATGTTGTTAATTGTATCCTTACAGTCCAAGTTGCTAAAAAATATTTATGACGTTTTAGATTTAAAGAGAACCTGCCAGCAACATCTTACTAAGTTAAGGAGAGACAGGGCCATATTGACTCTGTCATTCTGATTAAAATGATATCTCAGGTGAAGAAATCCGTTTTGTAGATTTTCTTTAATCCTTGTTTTAAGTTTCCTTGCATTGATATCTTTGTGCATCGGGGTGGGCCTGTGGGTAGGTTCTTTATCTTTGTTCCATCCTGTCCATTGTGTCTCAATGTCCATTCTTCTTTGTTTAAAATTTCACCCCATTACCTTCCTAGCCACAAGTGACACTTGCGCAGATTGATCTAATGGTGGGCTTCAGTAAAGTGGTGCCGGTGGCACTGAGTAATCTAAGCATGTGCAGCCGCTGGTGCCATTTTCCTGAAGACTTTCAAGAGCTCAATCTATGCAAGCACTGCCCACGGTAAGGACAGTGTCGGCACAACATTTTAAATAAAGAATAAGAAGAAACATGCAGACACAGCGGAGGGGATGGAACAAAGCTGAAGACCCAACCCACAGTCCCACCCACAGTCCCGCTCCAAGGCACGAAGATATGAATACAGGGAAACTTCAAACAAAGATTAAAGAAAATCTACAAAACAGATTTCTTCACCTGAGGAATTATTTTAATCAGAGTGACAGCACCAATCTGGCCCTTTCTGTACTTTCCTTTAAAGTTGAATTACCTCAGAGGCCTGGTCTATCAAAATAGCAATCGTCATCATTACATATCACCGCTGAAGCCATGTAAACAAAGAGCGGTGGTGAGCACAGGAGGTTTCTCAGCATTGCTGATTACACCAATTATTGGGTGCAGTGGTCATATGCTGTAGACATGATGTCTACAGCATATGTCTATATGTCTACTCATTGTTGGCCAGTTGTACTGTTTTGATCTGGTGGCCTAGGAGCAGCATGGACGAGCTCTGGAGTAGGTGGCCTCTTTACTGACCGCCGACCCTGAACTTAACACCGCAACTATAAGTAGCTGTGGGATGTTCCTGTCACTCCCTCGACACCTCGTCACAGCCGGAGGACTAATTACCCCTAAAGAAAGAAACAGGAAAACTATCTTGCCTCAGAGAAAATCCCCAAAGGAAAGACAGCCCCCCACAAATATTGACTGTGAGAATTTAGCAAAGGAGGCCACGCTACCTAGAAAGAAAAGACAGGACAGAGTACTGTGCGGTCAATATTAAAATACTACAAAAATCCACCACAGAGAATACAAAAATCTCCACACCTAACTAAAGGCATGGAGGGTAACTCTGCGACTACAGAGCTTCCAGCTTGGCTGAATAAATCCTTACACAGACAAAGCTGGACAAGAAAAAACATAGCAATTCACTGAACTATAAAGTCCACCGCATGTGGACTGCAAAAACAAAGCCAGGACTTATCTTTGATGATATGGACAATCCAGCAGGAGAAACCAAGCAGAGATGTGAATCCTCCAGAAAAACAATGGACAACTGGCACTCACTAAAGGGTGAAGCCAGACTAAATAGCCCCATCCAAAGTGGAAGCACCTGATGACTGCTGTGAAGGACAAACAGCAGCACTACCACTTATAACCACCGGAGGGAGCCCAAGAGCAGAACCCACAACAGAATTCACAACACATGAGACTGCATTCCTTGAACTCCCTCTGGAATTTACACAGGGCTAGCAGTTCATCCGTTTTATTTCCCAGGGAGCGTACATTACCCATGATAATGGATGGGACTGCTGGTTTAAACCTTCTTCTCCCGGCCTTCACCTTTTTTCCTGCTCTGCAGCCTCTGAAAGGTCCCCACACTTCACGGGGAACAAGTGGTATGGCCACAGCTGGATTAGCCTTCATCCTGCTTTGACTTACTTCCTGATTCCTAACCATGGCCTTTTCTCTGACTATAGTTTTGTATGGTTCTGCCCCAATTTTCTCTCCAATTACTGAACTGGTTAGTTTAAGTACTCTTACCTAAGGCTCAATCCTCCAGATAGCAGGTACTCTGTACACACAACTCAGGGCCCCCATGTAAGTCAAGGGTATATGGGTGAAGGCTGGGGTTCCTCTGGGACCTCCTAAATGGAATGACTAACACTAAGTCTGCCCAAGGTTGCCTTCTTGGGTTGACATCTAGTGATGGGCAAATGTGCTTGTATAACATCTAAGAACGCTCGGGTGTTATACGAGCATCTTGGGCATGCTCGTATATTATGTTCGAGTCTCTGCAGCTGTTTTGATTTGCGGCTGTTAGGCAGCCTCAACACATGCAGTGATTGCCTGCTTGTTAAGTAATCCCCACATGTGTTGGGGCTGCCTAGCAGCCGCAAATCAAACAGCAGCAGAGACTGAAACATAATATACGAGCATGCCCAAGATGCTCAGATAACACCTATAATCAGATATGACATTATCGGAGCACGGGGTCGCTCATCACTAATGAATCACAATGAGCAAAAATGATAATATATTTCTTTTCTGGAGAATCTCTCAATTTAACTTTTTCATCCTGCAAATGTCAATTTTCTATGCTAAGAGTGAATCTAAAGTAAAGTTGCACATAAAATGGGTTTAAAAAACATGGTCAGGATAAACTGGTGACAGTCCTTTAATAACTCTTGCACATAATTTTTTTTATATTTATACCCATATACCATGGTTTTCTCAGCACTTATGTAGCAATATGTTAACAATCAGTAACAATATGTAGTAATCTTTTAGATACAGGAAATGTTTTGTGATTTTTTAAAAACACAACTGACCTATTTGTGTGTTATTCCTTTAAATTGGGGACGTGATACACACCATTTCTTGGCAGGCACAGAGATTTGTATGAGTGGTTTTCTAAGTATTCGGTGCTCTGTACAAGATAGGTTTTTTTTCCAAGAAACTAATGAAAAGATCATAGAAACTAATTTCAATGATTTACACAGGTGACCTTAAGAAAAAATAAGGGGGTTGTCCAGCCACAAAATGTTTCAATGTGTTTGAAATGCAAATTACTAAAATTGCTAATGTGTTTTTAAAATGATAGCCCAAATGTCCTGATTTTAACATGGACCACAACACTTTCTTATTCATTCTGACATGGTTTCGGGACATGGCCAGATTGAAAAGGAAAAGACAATGCCACAAAGTCACCCACCTTCAAGCAAATCTGAGCACACTTGCAAGTGTCGGAGCCTTATTTCCTCCCCAATGTCCATTCTTCACCTGTAGGCTAGCAAGAACATTGGGTATAGGTAGTGGCGCATGACTGCAGGGTCATCTTAAACAGGATTTTTTGGAGCATGTGCCCATAGAAACATGACCGTCAAACTAAAGTAACAATCACAACATAGTAAAAATTAGATTTTACAAGTCTTGAAGCAAGCTGTGAAGCTAATACCTCTTAAGTGTCTACTCCTAGACAAATCCTTGACAAAAAACTGAATCGGACGAGGCATAATAGTTTTAATTGTAATTGTCCACTCCTTTCAGGATGCCTATTCAATATATGATGTTCATAACATCTCAGCTACAAGTAGTGCAAAGACAATTTATAAAGTACAACCAACTCCCAAAGACAAAATACAACAGCTAATAAAATTAGTTTTATTTTTAGTATATATAACATTGATCTCTCAGCTACACCGATACTGTAGAATAATCCCATAAACATGAGAGATCTGGTGGATAAGTGGTCTACAACCTGAATTTTAACTGGCTAAAGTTGCACTTCCTGAAAAAGAGCTTTGAAATGTGTATGGCCGCCCTAAGGTGCATTTACACCTGTGGCGTTAAATAATCGCCAACGGGCTACATGTTTGCCGATGGGCAGTCATCTAATAGCCTGCTTAGACAGATCAACTGCACCTTCGGTTTGCACAGAACAGTTGTTGATTATAATTCAGACTAGACTGTGGCCCGATTCTAATGCATCGGGTATTCTAGAATATGCATGTCCCTGCAGTATATGGACAATGATGATTCCAGAATTCGCGGCAGACTGTGCCCGTCGCTGATTGGTCGAGGCAACCTTTATGACATCATCGTCGCCATGGCAACCATTATGACATCTAAGTCGATACTGTGCCCGTCGCTGATTGGTCGAGGCCTGGCGGCCTCGACCAATCAGAGACGCGGGATTTCCATTATGACATCATCGTCGCCATGCTGTGCCCGTCGCTGATTGGTCGAGGCCTGGCGGGATTTCCAGGACAGACAGACAGACAGAAAGACAGACAAACAGACAGACAGACGGAAAAACCCTTAGACAATTATATATATAGAAGATGAACGAAAACTATGTAATTCCCTGTAAAGAAAGCTCTCGTTGCAGAAGATGTAGGCAGAGAAACTTACAGTATCTTTTAAAGCACCACTCCAGCATTTGTTTGTTTTTATTGTACCTCTGGAGCAGTGCTTTAAATGTAAGTCCCCTCCTGTCTGATTCTCATCTTCTGGAGCTTTCTTTCATTTTTCGCCTCTGCTCCCGTCGGTCTCTGGTGAAAAATGTCATACCCGCAGCTCCAGTGTTTCATGGAGCTGCATGGAGGTCACTTTACAATAAAAGTCTTTGAGAGCCTCAATCACACTCATAAACTTGCATTGCGCTCTTTGTGACGTAGCTTGTGACTTCCGGCCAGTCAGAAGCTGTGCTCACAAGGTGGCGCAAGTGGACCGGAGCAGCACAGAAAAAACTGTGAAGACGCTGGAGGCAGGGGGCTTAGATTTAAAACTCCAGAACGGCACTGAAAAAAAAAACTGATGGAGTGGTGCTTCAACTCAATTTAAAGGGGGAAAAGAAAAGGTCCAAACTCTTTTAAATAATTTTAGATCTATTAAAATTTAAAGGAACCTGACAGCTGATTGATGTTGCCCAATTCATAGGCAGCATGAATCAGAGACTGGCTCATTTACTGCATACATGCACAATATGGTCAAGTAGAAGGCAACTAGGATGTTTAGTCCAAGAGGCAGATCCCCGGTGGCTTCTCCCAATCCTAGACTGACAGGTCTCACTCTGTACGCACTCAAACTCAAATAATATGACTCTTATCTTAAACAGAGGGGAAATCCATCCAGTTCTAACCATGAATTAGATTATTGACTTGACAAAACTATATTTTAAATGATGCGATTACCATTCTCATTTGCTAGTTGTGCTAGATTAGGTATGTCATCCAGTGGAGGTTTTAAAGTTTGCAAGCACAGAATAAACATTTAGACAAAAATATTTCAATGTTGCACAATAGCTTATACACATGTATGAAAACTATTTTTAAATTGTTAGTACCAATCTATAAATGTATACATTATTTCTTGCAAGATAAAATAGTAAATTTGGGTAAAGCTGCAGAATTCAATCAAATGAATTGGACAGTATTTAAGGTGCTTAACTAGCATGGGAAACCACACAAATAAAAGATGTGACAAACACAAAACTTTTTCTAATAGTAATAAAATTAAGATTTTATTAGTCAATTTTAATTCTTTCCCTGCCAAAGACATATGTCTTTGTTGTGTGGCACTTCAGTTGCCAAGGACATATGCAATATGGCCATAAGTAGCCAGTGCATATCTCAGCCAGGATAGCTACTACAGAAATGCCATAGTAGCCCTGATCCAGACCAAAATATCAGGGTTAAAGCCTCATTTGGATGTCAGGGGTATCGTGGCCTGTGATGCTCACAAAGGGCATGGGTCTCCTGACCCAAACCTCATGGGAATATAAGTGACAGCTGCGGTTGTCTGCAGATGGCACTGCTGACTCTCACGTTAACCCGTGATGGTGACTCGATTACAGTGGCGTTTCAGGTATCAATTGAAATGAAAGTACACTCTAATAGGCAGGACTTTTAATATTCATTGGGTTTGTTAGGCAGTCTTGTCCATTTGCTATTTTTTGCCCATTTGCCATGTCTAGTGAGCTGTCCTAACATGGGGAGGGGTCTGAGTCCCAGATATCCCCATCGATCATAAATTGATGGCATAATCTTTAGATATTCCATGACTTTAAAAAGTAGTAATACTCCTTTAGAAGTGTAATGGTCAACTAGAAAGCTATACATTTTATACTTGTATGTTGATTGCATCCACATTTCAATGTAAAAAAGTGCACTTATTTAATGGCCTAATGAGGTCATCTCTATATTAGTTGATTGGAATATTCTACTTTACATACAAATGATTAAGCTATGCCTCCCACACACATGCTTCCTACTTTCTGAACTAGTGGCTGAAGAGAAATTTATGTAATTTTCATATTTTCAGCTTTGGGTTAATGTTCTTAACAGCTGTAACATGTTAGGTTAGCGTTAGTGGGGGATAATGTCAAACACTCAATATCTGGACGCGTTCCATATAGAAAATAAAAACATATCATCAAGCTTTGTAATGTGTTATGCTTGCTTCAGAAATATAATCTAAGACTTTTTTCATTTAGCGTATGTCCACAGGTCTGTTTTAAGTCACACTCCTTTAGAATAGATCATTTGATGTAAATATTTTAATAGCAATGCTCTTTTTAGCAAAATATACTTTATTCGAAATTCTACAGTTTGGCCATATGTATTTAACACTAAATGCAAACAGAAAATGGTACCACTCAACGACAGGAAACTCTAGGTGCTTTTTTTGTTTTTCATATCATTTCCATGATCCATGGATTAGTGTTATTGCCTATGACAGTATATATGAGAATATGACTCCGAATGCTACCTTTACTGAAATCATACTGATTTTCTGGATGTTTGAGGGAATATTAACAATGCTCCTTGTGCCACAGATCAAATAGTCAATATATTTTCATAGCACAAGATATACAGACTGATATTTTGCCTTCCAATTGAATTGACTGGGGTCTTATTTGTAATTTTTAGGGTAAAAGTGAAAGACGAAACAAAAAAGAACAAACAGAGAAAAAAAGAAGGAGATGTGCCAAGAAAACAAAGGCAGAAAAAGTTGGAAAAGGCTCAACGTGGAGAAGGAAAGAGAAGAGAAATCCGAGCTTAGAGGATGGGACGTGCAGCCAAAATCTCAAGCTCCTATAGGACATCAACGGCCTTGTGCCATTATGACAGACTTCTTGTGCTGCTATATTGAGCTCAACTCCTAGGTGTTGAAGACTCTAGATGGATTGGGTACTTCTCATGCAGCCAAACCCTATGCAACATTCCAAGCCTCTTGTGTCTTTTCTATGGAAACACAGACAAAGATGGAATGTAAAGACAGACAGTGGAAGTGCGGAAAGTTTTCTGTGGACGCTTCAGAATTGTATGCTTGTGTGTATCTGTAAAAGATGATTAAAACTTTATTCTATATAATTGTTAATAGAAACATTTCCTCTATTTTGTAAAGTATTTTTCACTTTTTCTGCCCCCCAGAATTATAGGCTAATTATATGCTGAATTTACAGCATTATTTTCTCCAATACATTTCTGTGGTTAAGTAATAATAATAATAAAAAAAATGACAATTATCATTGGTACACATGGCATGTCATAGCCAGTAAAATGATGGCCACCTCATTACTTGCTGCCTGCAGAATTGAAAGGTCTCAAAATACTCAATTCAAGATGCAAAGTATGAACTGAGTTTTATATGCTTGTTTGGGCTGTTGACATTGCATTACATAAACTAACCAAAAATATTGTGCTGGGGGATAACATTACTTATATGGCTAACTATAGGAACAACTACAACACTAATCTCAAAGCAAAGCTGCTCTGTTTTTATTTTATTTATTAGCATTCACATATCGGACATAATCACATCATCAGTAAGTGTGCATATGAGATGGATTGCAAGTAACAGTCAATGGAGTCAATGGAACAATTCAGTGCTCCAATAGATGCAGTATTAACAGGCAAAATTACACTATAATACCAAGTTCAATTTTCAGTACCTGCCGCCAAAACAATTCTATAAAAGATTACATGCTACATTCAGTTTACAATTGACGACATATCAGTGGTAGATAGGGTAAATAGATGCACGTAGAGTGGTTTGTGAAACTATTCACGCCCCTTGGCTTTTTACCTATTTTGTTACATTACAACCTGTGTTTAAATATTTTTGTAATCCAATTTGTGTGTAATGCATCAGCACTAAATAGTCAAAGTTGGTGAAGTAAGAAAACTATAGGTATAATTTACTTTTATTTTTTTGCCCCAAAAAATTTCTGGTGCAAGCAATTACCTTCATAAGTCACATGTTTAGTGAAATGAAGTCCACCTGTGTGCAATCTAATTGCCACATGGTCTGTCAGTATATACACACCTTTTCTGAAAGGCCACAGAGTCTGCAACACCATTAAGCAAGAGGCACCACTAACCAAACAACACCATGAAGACCAAGGAGATCTTCAAACAAGTTAGGGACAAAGTTATTGAAAAGTACAAATCAGGGTTGTGTTATAAAAAAAAAAATCCCAATCACTGATGATGCCCCAGAGCATAGTACAACAACAAACCTGACAAAAGAGGGCCGCCCACCAAAACTTTCAGCATGAGCAAAGAGGGAATTAATCAAAGAGGCAGCAAGGAGACCAAAAGTAGGTCTGGAGGAGCTGCAGAGTTCCCAAGTAAAGACTGGACTGTTTGTTCATATGACCACAATGAGTCATACGCTCCATAGAGGTGGCCTTTATGGAAGAAGAGTAGGCAGAAAAAACCTTTACTTTGACTTTGCCAAAAGACATGTGGGAGACTCCCCAATGGTAAGGAGGGAGGTACTGTGGTCAGATGAGACCAAAATGTAACTTTTTGGCAATCAAGGTAAATGCTATGTCTGGTGCCAAACTAACACAGCTCATCACACCAAGAACACCAACCCCACAGTGAAGCATGATGGTGGCACCTTCATGCTCTGAGGATATTTTTCAGCAGCATGGACAGAGAAAATGGTGTGAGTCAAGGGGAAAATGAATGTTGTGAAATACAGAGATATTCTTCAGCAAAAGCCATTTCATTCTGTGAATGATTTGAGCCTAGGACGGAGGTACACCTTCCAACAAGACAATGACCCAAAGCATACTGCTAAAGCAATATGTGTTTTAAGGAGAAAAATTTAAATGTTTTGGAGTGGCCTAGTCAAACACCAGACCTTAATCCAATTGAGGATCTGTGGACAGAGTTGAAGATTGCTATTTACCAGAGGAAACCATCTAACTTGAAAGAGCTAGAGCAGTCTTAAGTAATGGGTAAAAATATAAATGACATGATATGTAAAGCTCAGAGACTTATCCAAAGCAACTTGCAGCTGTATTTGCTGCAAAAGAAGGCTCTACAAAGTACTGACTTTAGGGGGTGAATAGTTATTTACTTTGAAGTTTTCAGTTGTTTTGTCCTATTTGTTGTTTGCTTTACACTAATAAGAAAGCCAAATGTTCATATTTGTAGGCATGTTCTTTACATACACTGATGCAAACCCTCAAAAAACAGTGATCGTTCAGGATGGGAGGTTGTAAGTCATGAAAAATGCCAAGGGGGTAAATACTTTCATAAGCCACTGTATATAATGTTTAGGTGTGTTATCTAGATTTACTACATGGATATATACGAACAAAAGCAAGATGTATTTTATTACATGGACATTAAAAAGTGTCCAAAAGTAACAACTGGCCTTGCCTACCACCATTACTACAGTTAAGCAAACAAATGACATGGGATATGCTCATACATTTTAGAGGCGCCGTTGGCAGTTAGAGAAGTCTGTAGTGGTTGTTTCCGTGCAATCTTGGAAGAAAATCTTGAAGGGAATATTATCGCGCTTTGCTAGAAATGCTGTTTAATGTATTGAACAACAGAATGGTTTCCAGATGAACATGGTGTCCCAGTGCCTTGTGTGGAGGGCAGCATGCTCTTTTCTTTGCTTTTATTTTACAGCTATATCTATCATGCATCTGGCTGCATGTTAACTAAATTTCTACTGACCAAGACCTTGAATTCTTTGGCTGCAGGGAGGGTCTTCAAACACTTATCTACCAGTGGCAAACCTTTTCAGTGGCAGAAAGGTTTGGTTATAGGAGGCAGAAGCATTACGAAAGCAGCAATATGTCTTGGAAGCATTGTAGATTGGTTCCAGTTATGTTATCTTCTGGAAAAGCTAATTATCATTTTATAATCTGCTTATCGATCAGCATTGAGAGTATGAGGGAGCACAACTTCAATAACGTTGTGTATCTGCTGAAAGAATTTCCAATACAATAAATATATTTCTTGACCAAGTTTGTTTTATAGTTAATAACCAAATATTCTGGCTTAATTCATTATGGATTCCTTTTATGATAAATCAAACCTCACTCTGAAGAGGATATGAACTTGTTCTTCTAGAATATTTTTTTTCACAATTTGTAGTAATTGACTTTAAAGGAGATTTATAGGAATTTACAGAGATAGCCTAACCTTAGCAAAGACTGTTAATGTACATTTAGTGGAATCTCCACTCCCAGGACCACTGATGAACATGACAAAGGGGCCACGATGTTTGCAGTAGTTTCAGGATACTATTAGTGTTGTACCAGACAACACTTTCTTTAATGGGGCTTATCTTTAGATTAAGGCTAGCCTGGAAAATTCCAGGAAACTCTTAAGGTACCGTCACATTAAGCGACGCTGCAGCGATATCGACAACGATGCCGATCGCTGCAGCGTCGCTGTTTGGTCGCTGGTGAGCTGTCACACAGACCGCTCTCCAGCGACCAACGATGCCGAAGTCCCCGGGTAACCAGGGTAAACATCGGGTTACTAAGCGCAGGGCCGCGCTTAGTAACCCGATGTTTACCCTGGTTACCAGTGTAAATGTAAAAAAAAAAACACTACATACTTACATTGCCGTGTGTGTCGCGTCTCCTGCCTTCAGCTTCCCTGCACTGTGTAAGCGCCGGCAGTAGCAGGGCACAGCGGTGACGTCACCGCTGTGCTTTGCTTTACGGCCGGCACTGACACATTCAGTGCAGGAAGCTCTGAGCAGCAGCGCGGACGCCGGGGGACGTGACAGACATGAGAGGGTGAGTATGTAGTGTTTTTTTTTTACTTTTACAATGGTAACCAGGGTAAATATCGGGTTACTAAGCTTGGCCCTGCGCTTAGTAACCCGATATTTACCCTGGTTACCATTGTAAAACATTGCTGGCATCGTTGCTTTTGCTGTCAAACATGACGATACACGCCGATCTGACGACCAAATAAAGTTCTGGACTTTCAGCAACGACCAATGATATCACAGCGCGATCCAGATCGCTGCTGCGTGTCAAACACAACGATATCGCTATCCAGGACGCTGCAACGTCACGGATCGTTGTCGTTCTCGTTGCAAAGTCGTTTAGTGTGAAGGTACCTTTATAAATAAAAGCTTATTTATTTTGAGGAGAAAAAAAGGCTTGTTCTAGAAATCTAAAAGTAAATAACATGTTAAGTTAAAGAAAGGAGAAAGTTGAACGTTTCTTACAAAATATGTTCAAACTAGCCTCAACTATGCCACAGACAATATGTCTCATTGGTTAGAGTTTGCCTAAATATACACCTTCTAAAAAAATACTTCAGTAAAGTGAAATGTCCATGAAATAGCAATGGATTGAGAGTGCAGATATTTCATTATTCTCACTTGCAAAAACTATATGGCACACCTAGAACTCATCCAAGCCAATGTCCGTTTCATAAAAAGGGAATCTGTTAATCATCCTAAGATGTTTATATGGGCATGCAGGTCATATAAAGTTGAATAAAATGATATAATGATATCTGCAATACAAATATCTTACTCCAGACAAATACTCATTTTTCTTAATATGTAAATAAGCTGTTAAGATCTATGGGTCAGAGAAAGATCTTCGCAAGGATCTGCCTGCAAAGATTATTTTATATGAAAGGGAGAGCATATGACATGTAATGACTACCAGCGTGAGTCATGTAGATCAGGAAAGCCACACTGTAAATGTCCCCTTTCAAAAAAAACTTTGAGGGCAGATTTTTAGGGAGATCTAGGTCCTGCCCATAGATCTTAACAGATCATTTGCATATTAAGAAAAATGTGTATTTCTGTGGAATAAGACATCAGATTGCAGACATCAAGGTATCAGTCTATTCAACTTTCTATGATCTGTAAGACGATTTAAACGGCTTATGAGGGTTGTTCCTACTGACAAAATCCTTTGACGGAGGAAGCCTTGAGAACGTGCCCGTTAGATGGGTAAACCTAGCATCATTTATTACCATGTACTTTAAAACTTAAAAGAGAATAAATCTCCAGCTAGAAATGGCTGATGGTGAATATATTTTCTACCAACACCAGTACTTTACCCTACAATATTTTAGTGCATAAATGAAAGTGGAATTTTAATTAGGCGCTATTCCTTTAACACAATGCATGCCACATACTCATCTTGTATTTTTTCTTGTGGAAGGTGAAAGTAAACAAATTATGATCTCCAACTTTTAATGACAGGAGAATTTACAGCATTTTAATAAAAATAATTTTCTACAAATATGCTTTATTTTCATATTTGCTTTATACAAACAAATCTCTTACAAAAGTACATCCTATTGCATACTGTTAGGGTTGGTGGTTTGCAGTAAATAAAATATTAATTAAAGTGCAATCGCAACCTAGATTCCACCGTGCAGAGATGTGTAACTGCTGCTAATGAACAATGATGGAACAGAACAGTGAGCATTATCTTAACAGCTTACCCCCAAGGGTGGTTTGCACGTTAATGATGGGGCCAATTTTTACAATTCTGACCACTGTCCCTTTATGAGGTTATAACTCTGAAACGCTTCAACGGATCTTGGCGATTCTGACAATGTTTTCTCGTGACATATTGTACTTCATGATAGTGGTAAAATTTCTTCGATATAACTTGCGTTTATTTGTGAAAAAGAACAGAAATTTGGCGAAAATTTTGAAAATTTCGCAATTTTCCAACTTTGAATTTTTATGGCCTTAAATCACAGAGATATGTCACACAAAATACTTAATAGGTAACATTTCCCACATGTCTACTTTATATCAGCACAATTTAGGAACCAAAATTTTTTTTTGTTAGGGAGTTATAAGTTGACCAGCAATTTCTCATTTTTACAACACCATTTTTTTTTTAGGGACCACATCTCATTTGAAGTCATTTTTAGGGGTCTATATGTTAGGGTTCGAGTTCCCGCCTCTGCACAGGGGGAATCTCGGGCCATCTCTGCTGCGTTCTCCCATTCTTCTCCTGCCGCAGTGGAGTCTGCACAGCGGAGACGTCGGTCCCAGCGTCTTGCTCAGTCCCACTCTGTACAAAGAGTTATTGCTGCTTTTCCTGCTTCTGCCATTGAAGTCAGTGCTGGGCAGCGGCGAGCAGACGCTTCTGGGACTAAGTCCTGCTCTTCTTGTTCTGAGCATGCCCTGAGTAAGATCTCTCAGTGGAGATCGAGGGTCACATGGTCAGATACTGCAGCTAAGTCCATTGGTCCTTTCAGGAAGGTCCTGTAGGTGCTAGGACTAAGTCCTGCTTGGCACACACTGAGCATGCCCAGGGCAAGATCTCTCAGTGGAGATTTAGGGTCACATGCTCAGGTATGGCAGCCTCTCATTGGTCCTTCTGGGAAGGTCTTTTACTTGCTGCAGCTATATAAGGCTCGCATGGCCGCACGGCCATGCGCTAGTATTGCTTTCATTTATGTACTTTGCGCCAGTGTGGTCTTGCATGTGTGTGTTCAGGGACCCGGCTGAAATAAGCCCCTAGAATGCTGGCACCTCCGGCGAGGAGTTCGTATGCTTGTGTGTTCAGGGACCTGGCCGAAATAAGCCCCTAGAATGCTGGTACCACCGGCGAGGAGTTTCGTGTGCGTGCAAGACCACTGACTGCTATAGTTTAGACAGTTAACCTGTGCCTCTGTGGAGTCTAACAGGGCGCAGCGCTTTGTGTTCACGGCTGCTCTGTGAAGTAACAGAGTTAGCTAACACTACCATTAGTTCCGCTATTTACTAGCAGCAGGTTCTCCTGCACGGTGGACCCCGGGCTGCGAACGCATCTATCCTAATAAAATATATACTTTCATTAGGTGCGTTCCGCTAGCCCTATCATAACACTATATGATAGAAAATACCCAAGTGTGACACCATTCTAAAAACTGCACCCCCCAAGGTGCTAAAAACCACATTCAAGAAATTTATTAACCCTTCAGGTGTTTCACAGGAATTTTTGGAATGTTTAAATAAAAATTAATATTTAAATCTTTTTTACACAAAATTTATTTCAGCTCCAATTTGTTTTATTTTACCAAGGGTAACAGGAGAAAATGGACCCCAAAAATTTTTTATACAATTTGTGCTGAGTAAGCTGATACCCCATATGTGGGGGTAAACCACTGTTTGGGCGCACCGCAGAGCTCGGAAGGGAAGGAGCGCCATTTGACTTTTCAATGCAAAATTGACTGGAATTGAGATGGAACGCCATGTTGCGTTTGGAGAGCCCCTGATGTGCCTAAACATTGAAACCCCCCACAAGTGACACCATTTTGGAAAGTAGACCCCCTAAGGAACTTATCTAGATGTGTGGTGAGTACTTTGACCCACTAAATGCTTCACAGAAGTTTATAATGCAGAGCCGTAAAAATAAAAAATCATATTTTTTCATAAAAATTATCTTTTCGCCCCCAATTTTTTTTTCCCAAGGGTAAGAGAAGAATTTGGACCCCAAAAGTTGTTGTGCAATTTGTCACGAGTATGCCGATACCCCATATGTGGGGTTAAACCACTGTTTGGGCGCATAGCAGAGCTTGGAAGGGAAGGAGCGCCATTTGACTTTTCAATGCAAAATTGACTGGAATTAAGATGGGATGCCATGTTGCGTTTGGAGAGCCCCTGATGTGCCTAAACATTAAAACCCCCACAAGTGACACCATTTTGGAAAGTAGACCCCTTAAGGAACTTATCTAGATGTGTGGTGAGCACTTTGACCCACCAAGTGCTTCACAGAAGTTTATAATACAGAGCTGTAAAAATAAAAAATCATATTTTTTCACAAAAATTATCTTTTCGCCCCCAATTTTTTATTTTCCCAAGGGTAAGAGAAGAATTTGGATGCCAAAAGTTGTTGTGCAATTTGTCCTGAGTACGCCGATACCCCATATGTGGGGGTAAACCACTGCTTGGGCGCATAGCAGAGCTCAGAAGGGAAGGAGCGCCATTTGACTTTTCAATGCAAAATTGACTGGAATTAAGATGGGACGCCATGTCGCGTTTGGAGAGCCCCTGATGTGCTTAAAAATTAAACCCCCCCACAAGTGACAACATTTTGGAAACTAGACCTCCCAAGGAACTTATCTAGATGTGTTGTGAGAACTTTGAACCCCCAAGTGTTTCACTACAGTTTACAACGCAGAGCCGTGAAAATAAAAAAATCCTTTTTTTCCTGCAAAAATGATTTTTAGCCCCATAAATTTATATTTTCCCAAGGGTAACAAGAGAACTTGGACCCCAAAAGTTGTTGTCCAATTTGTCCCGAGTACGCTGATGCCCCATATGTTGGGGTAAACCCCTGTTTGGGCGCACGGGAAAGCTCGGAAGGGAAGGAGCATTGTTTTAGTTTTTCAATGCAGAATTGACTGGAATTGAGATCGGATGCCATGTCGCGTTTGGAGAGCCCCTGATGTGCCTAAACAGTGGAAACTCCCCAATTCTAACTGAAACCCTAATCCAAACACACCCCTAACCCTAATCCCAACGGTAACCCTAACCACACCCCTAACCCTGACACACCCCTAACTCTAATCCCAACCCTAATCCCAACCGTAAATGTAATCCAAACCCTAACTCTAACTTTAGCCCCAACCCTAACCCTAACTTTGGCCCCAACCCTAACCCTAACTTTAGCTCCAACCCTAGCCCCAACCCTAACCCTAGCCCTAACCCTAGCCCTAACCCTAACCCTAGCCCTAACCCTAGCCTTAACCCTAGCCCTAACCCTAACCCTAATGGGAAAATGGAAATAAATACATTTTTTTAATTTTATTATTTTTCCCTAACTAAGGGGGTGATGAAGGGGGGTTTGATTTACTTTTATAGCATATTTTATAGAGGATTTTTATGATTGGCAGCCATCACACACTAAAAGACGCTTTTTATTGCAAAAAATATTTTTCGCGTTACCACATTTTGAGAGCTATAATTTTTCCATATTTTGGTCCACAGAGTCATGTGAGGTCTTGTTTTTTGCGGGACGATTTGACGTTTTTATTGGTAACATTTTCGGACATGTGACGGCTTTTGATCGCTTTTTATTCCGATTTTTGTGAGGCAGAATGACAAAAAAACAGCTATTCATGAATTTCTTTTGGGGGAGGCGTTTATACCGTTCCACGTTTGGTAAAATTGATAAAGCAGTTTTATTCTTCGGGTCAGTATGATTACAGCGATACCTCATTTATATCATTTTTTTATGCTTTGGCGCTTTTATATGATAAAAACTATTTTATAGAATAAATAATTATTTTGGCATCGCTTTATTCTGAGGACTATAACTTTTTTCTTTTTTCTTTGATGATGCTGTAGGGCATCTTGTTTTTTTGCGGGACAAGATGACGTTTTCAGCGGTACCATGGTTATTTATATCCGTCTTTTTGATCGCGTTATTCCACTTTTTGTTCGGCGGTATGATAATAAAGCGTTGTTTTTTGCCTCGTTTTTTTTTTTTTTTCCTACGGTGTTCACTGAAGGGGTTAACTAGTGATATAGTTTTATAGGTGGGGTCTTTACGGATGCGGCAATACTAAATATGTGTACTTTTATTGTTTTTTTTTATTTAGATAAAGAAATGTATTTATGGGAATAATATATTTCTTTTTTCTTTATTTAGGAATTTTTTTTTTTTTTTTTTTTTTTTTACACATGTGGAAATTTTTTTTTTTTACTTTTTTACTTTGTCCCAGGGGGGGACATCACAGATCGCTGATCTGACAGTTTGCACAGCACTCTGTCAGATCACCGATCTGACTTACAGCACTGCAGGCTTACCAAGCGCTTGCTCTGAGCAGGCACTTGGTAAGCCACCTCCCTCCCTGCAGGACCCGGATGCCGCTGCCATCTTGGATCCAGGCACCTGCAGCGAGGAGGAGGTAAGAGACCCTCGCAGCAACACGATCACATCGCGTTGCTCCGGGGGTCTCAGAGAAGCACGCAGGGAGCCCCCTCCCTGCGCGATGCTTCCCTGTACCGCCAGCACACCGCGATCATGTTTGATCGCGGTGTGCTGGGGGTTAATGTGCCGGGGGCGGTCCGTGACCGCTCCTGGCACATAGTGCCGGATGTCAGCTGCGATAGCTGACACCCGGCCGCGATCGGACGCGCTCCCCCCGTGAGCGCCGCCGATCGCACTGGACGTACTATCCCATCGGTGGTCATACGGGCCCACCCCACCTCGACGGGATAGTACGTCCAATGTCAGAAAGGGGTTAAGCACACTGTGTTAACTCCACACAGTATGAACAGGATACCTAGCTCTGTTAACTTCACAGAGAGGTAGAGCTCCGAGTTTGCTAAGTATTGTACCCTGTTAAACGTCACAGGGAAGATAGCGCGTGAACATCACAGGGAAGATAGCGCGTGGACAGAGCTTGCTCTGCAACTAAACTGTTAACCACACATATGAATGAAGTAGATGCTAAGCAAAGAGAAAGAACTCATAAGACACTAGGTACAATACCCTCTTGACTTCACAGAGAAGTATAGCGTAAGAGTTGAGCTTGCTCTGCAACTGAACTGTGCTATCTGCACACATGAACGAAACAGATGCGAAGCCAAGCGGTTAGTTACCCCAGTCCTGAACGCTACTGAACCTGTAACTGAACGGCACCCAAAGCATGTAGCAGACTGAAGACTCAGGCATTGAGCCATAGGTACGAAACTGCATAAGTGTGCAACCTGCTTGCCGACGAGTACAGACTGTGCGTAAACAGACACACACAAACATGCAGACAGAGTGGTAGAGTATCCACCCACACACATACCAAACATAAATGATACTAGCGTACCCACGTGCAACACTGAAAGCCGTTTAAACACTAGGCTCCACTCCAATCACTCACACCCAGCCAGCCATGACATCACCTGCAGGCCAATCCGGAGCTGCCACATCACTAGAGTAGATAAAGTCTGATCACCAATGAGAAGACGCAACATCACGGACATGCTCAGTAAGGTGATCTCTGGACTATGACTCCAGAGCGCAAGGCTGCACCTGTATATTAATGATTACCATAGACTTGACTGGAGAGCCATCAGTAAGCAAACATATACCACAAGCCTGAGCAGGACACTGGGACCGATGTCTGTGCTGAGCAGCAATCCCAGTGGCCAGACCAGAATGGGAGACCACAGCACCAGATGATGCTTGGGACTGATCCCACGCAGCGGAAGAATCCAGATGCCTAACTCATACATTTTCTTAACTAACTGCAAATCATGAAAATTTCAAATGAGAAAATTAAAAAACTTTGAATATGGAATTTTCCACTACTCAAATTTTAACTCATTTCAGTTGTACAACTGTAGATTAGAATGGGGTTTGGTCTGAACACTCGACAGCTTTTCGGTTACACAGAGATATTTAGACAAAAACAGAGATGGCTAGTATTTTACAATGTATTTAATGTCACTGTTAAATTTATGTCAATTCTCGGAAAGTACAGGAAGCATACAACAGCGGATAGTATGAGAATTTCAAGATTTGACTGTTTTTTACTAATACTGATGGTGCTGTGAAAAATAAAATGTCTATTTGAAAAAAAAAAAAATATACAGGTCCTTCTCAAAAAATTAGCATATAGTGTTAAATTTCATTATTTACCATAATGTAATGATTACAATTAAACTTTCATATATTATAGATTCATTATCCACCAACTGAAATTTGTCAGGTCTTTTATTGTTTTAATACTGATGATTTTGGCCTACAACTCCTGATAACCCAAAAAACCTGTCTCAATAAATTAGCATATTTCAACCGTCCAATCAAATAAAAGTGTTTTTTAATAACAAACAAAAAAACCATCAAATAATAATGTTCAGTTATGCACTCAATACTTGGTCGGGAATCCTTTGGCAGAAATGACTGCTTCAATGCGGCGTGGCATGGAGGCAATCAGCCTGTGACACTGCTGAGATGTTATGGAGGCCCAGGATGCTTCAATAGCGGCCTTAAGCTCATCCAGAGTGTTGGGTCTTGCGTCTCTCAACTTTCTCTTCACATTATCCCACAGATTCTCTATGGGGTTCAGGTCAGGAGAGTTGGCAGGCCAATTGAGCACAGTAATACCATGGTCAGTAAACCATTTACCAGTGGTTTTGGCACTGTGAGCAGGTGCCAGGAAGCATGAAGTGCTCCAAAATCTCCTGATAGCTAGCTGCATTGACCCTGCCCTTGATGAAACACAGTGGACCAACACCAGCAGCTGACATGGCACCCCACACCATCACTGACTGGGTACTTGACACTGGACTTCAGGCATTTTGGCATTTCCTTCTCCCCAGTCTTCCTCCAGACTCTGGCACCTTGATTTCCGAATGACATGCAAAATTTGCTTTCATCAGAAAAAAGTACTTGGGACCACTTAGCAACAGTCCAGTGCTGCTTCTCTGTAGCCCAGGTCAGGCGCTTCTGCCGCTGTTTATGGTTCAAAAGTGGCTTTACCTGGGGAATGCGGCACCTGTAGCCCATTTCCTGCACACGCCTGTGCACGGTGGCTCTGGATGTTTCCACACCAGACTCAGTCCACTGCTTCCTCAGGTTCCCCAAGGTCTGGAATCGGTCCTTCTCCACAATCTTCCTCAGGGTCCGGTCACCTCTTCTCGTTGTACAGCGTTTTCTGCCACATTGTTTCCTTCCAACAGACTTACCATTGAGGTGCCTTGATACAGCACTCTGGGAACAGCCTATTTGTTGAGAAATTTCTTTCTGGGTCTTACCCTCTTGCTTGAGGGTGTCAATGATGGCCTTCTTGACATCTGTCAGGTCGCTAGTCTTACCCATGATGGGGGTTTTGAGTAATGAACCAGTCAGGGAGTTTTTAAAAGCCTCAGGTATCTTTTGCATGTGTTTAGAGTTAATTAGTTGATTCAGAAGATTAGGGTAATAGGTCGTTTAGAGAACCTTTTCTTGATATGCTAATTTATTGAGACAGGTTTTTTGGGTTATCAGGAGTTGTAGGCCAAAATCATCAGTATTAAAACAATAAAAGACCTGACAAATTTCAGTTGGTGGATAATGAATCTATAATATATGAAAGTTTAATTGTAATCATTACATTATGGTAAATAATGAAATTTAACACTATATGCTAATTTTTTGAGAAGGACCTGTATATATATATACACACACACGATGCAAAAGTTTCTCCCTAAATTAGAACATCATCGAAAAGTTAATTTATTTCAGTTCTTCAATACAAAAACTGAAACTCATATATTATATAGAGTCATTACAAACAGTGACCTATTTCAAGTGTTTATTTCTGTTAATGTTGATGATTATGGTTTACACCCAATGAAAACCCAAAAGTCATTATCTCAGTAAATTAGAATACTTTATAACACCAGCTTGAAAAATGATTTAAAAATCTGAAATGTTGGCCTACTGAATGTACTGTATGTTCAGTAAATGTACTCAATACTTGGTCGGGGCTCCTTTTGCGTCAATTACTGCATCAATGCGGCGTGGCATGGAGGCGATCAGCCTGCGGCACTACTGAGGTGTCATGGAAGCCCAGGTTGCTTTGATAGCAGCCTTCAGCTCATCTGCATTGTGGGGTCTGCTGTCTCTCATCTTTCTCTTGACAATACCCCAAAGATTCTCTGTGGGGTTAAGGTCAGGCAAGTTTGCTGGTCAATCAAGCACAGTTATACAGTTGTTTTAAACCAGGTATTGGTACTTTTGGCAGTGTGGACAAGTGCCAAGACCTGCTCGAGAATTAAATTTCCATCTTCAAAAAGCTTGACGGCAGAGGGAAGCATAAAGTGCTCTAAAATTTCCAGGTAGATGGTTGCACTGACTTTGGTCTTGATAAAACACAGTGGACCTACACCAGCTGCTGACATGGCTCCCCAAACCATCACTGATTGTGGAAACTTCACACTAGACCTCAAGCAGCTTGGATTGTGTGCCTCTCCACTCTTCCTCCAGACTCTGGGATCTTGACTTCCAAAAGAAAAGCAAAATTTACTTTCATCTGAAAACAGCACTTTGGACCACTGAGCAACAGTCCAGTTCTTTTTTTCCTGGGCCCAGGTAAGACCCTTCTGGCGTTTCTCTATTGGTCATGAGTGGTTTAACATAAGGAATGCGACACTTGTAGTACATGTCCTGGATACGTCTGTGTGTGGTGGCTCTTGAAGCAATGACTCCAGCAGCAGTCCACTCCCTGTGAATCTCCCCCCATTTTAAATGGCCTTTTATTAACAATCCTTTCAAGGCTGCAGTTATCCCGGTTGATTATTCACCTTTTTCTACCACATTTTTTCCTTCCACTCAACTTTCCATTAATATGCTTGGATACAGCTCTCTGAACAGCCAGCTTATTTAGCAATGACCTTTTGTGGCTTACCCTCCTTGTGCAGTGTGTCAATGACTGCCTTCTGGACATCAGTCAAGTCAGCAGTCTTCCTCATGATTGTGGAGCCTACTGAAACAGGCTAAGGGACCTTTTTGTTCACTTAGGAAGCCTTTGCAGGTGTTTTTTGTTAATTAGTATAATTTACTCTGATAATGACTTTTGGGTTTTCATTGGCTGTCAGCCATAATCATCAATATTAACCAAAATAAACCTTGAAATAGATCTCTCTGTTTGTAATGGCTCTATATAATATATGAGTTTCACTTTTTTGTACTGAAGAACTGAAATACGTTAACTTTTTGATGATATTCTAATTTAGTGAGAAGCACTTGTATATACATAGTTAACATAAAATCCTGATTTTAACCAGGTCATTTTATGATCACACATTAACTTTGACCCCTTCATGACATATGACATACAGTTATGTTATATGTCATATCCCTGTCTTTATGAATGAATAAAAAAGTAATTGTTTTTTTTTCTGCACTGCCGGGAATACCAAGATTAAAACCAGAGATCATCTGTGGATGGAACGAGAAAATCAGGAGAAATTTATTTTGATTTTTATTGTCAACATATTTTGAAGTTAACAAACTTCTTCCTCAGGACATTCCACAGTAACAAGATAAAATCCATGTGCAAGTTTAAACTGACACTACATTCAAAAAAGAGGGCGAAAAAAGACAATATATCTGCATTGGATATCAGTGTGTTGTATATTTGGAAGCCCAGATATTGGACCTAAATATGCAGCTTGCAAAAATCATTGCAAACCTGGAGAGGAGTTTACAGCTCCCTGTGCAGACTCTGGCTGGGGCCAGTAATACATAGGTGGGCAAGATCATAGGTGGATAGCTGGGTAACAAAAGAAAGGTTAGAGAAAATGTGCCAGGAACCTAGTTCTGATCTGGCACAACCTAGTAAATAGACTGGGATTACTACAGCAAGACATTGCTCCTAGCAACTAGGAAAATGACTGTTGTAGGAAGGAGGGAAAATGAGTGCAGCAAAGGCTAGACAGATGTTGATGGCAGGGAACTCTAGAATTGGATGGACAAACAATATCGTCTGCTGCCAAGACCTGTGAACAGTGTGTTGTCTGCCAGGCGCTCACGGTCCGCATATTGCAGACTGGATAGAGATTTATGGGTGGTGCTGGGGAAAGGTGGAGTTTTTAGAAATACTGCCAGTGCCATGAGCATCACTAGGTAGGCAGCGAGAGCTTAGGGACATAAATAAGTGGCTTAGAAATTGGTGCAAGAAGGAAGGGTTTGGGTCAATAGAGAACTGATCAAACTTCTGTTAGCTACAGGCTCTACAATAGTCAAGGCTCCACCTCAAGGGGGAGGGTACAGCTGTGCTTTTGAGGGTGGGAAGAACTTTTAAAACTATAATCTGGGAGAAGGAGGTTGTATGTGAAAATAATTGGTGGAGAAAGTGCGAGATAGTAGGAACCGATGAAAATTTAGGTGGCTGGGACTTGTAATGATTGTAGGTTAGGGATTAGAAGTAATAAATGCAAAAAGTCTTGCAAACAAAACAAATTAATTAGAGACTCTTATGTTAGCTGCAGAATACGCTGTCGTGGGCATTACAGCAACCTGGCTGGAAAAGGTGACAGAGGGTTACATCACATTTAGAAAAGAAAGACAAAAAAGGGGGCATAGTGTGTATTTTTGTCAAATCCATCTCAAGACCTGTGTTCAATGATGACAGTGGGGGGAGCTGCTGCAATGTAGAGTCCTTATGGTAAATACATATGGGGATGGCAGTAATTGAAAGCTGCTAATTGGAGTTTGCTATAAGGCTCCTGATATAGCTGAACAGGGAAAAGAAAAATGCTACAACAAATTATGAAAGATTTTAACTACCAAGACATTCAATCAGATATAGATTATTTCGGTTTTGATAAAAGCTGTACATGCTTATTCACAATTCAAGATAATTATGTGGTTTATAAACCGGAGGAGATAATTTTATGGATCAGGTCCTGTCAATAAGGATAGATACAGTATTAGATTAACAAGTCTGTGAGCACTTGGACAACAGCAACTATAAAATGGCAAGTTTCAATGTAATATTCAACAAAATATTAAAAATACACAACCTGGAACTGTAGGAAAGCTAAATTTACTAGATTAATGGAAGAGTTTAGCTTTGTAGCCTGGATATATGTTCTGATACCTGGAGATACTAAACCTAAAAGGTGGAGCTTTTAAAGATTTATTACGAGAATCCTGTAGAAAGCTTATGCAAACTGGTAACAAAGTATTCAGGAATAAAAAGAAACATTTATGATTGAATAGGGCAGTACAAAGTATAATAAGACAGAAACTAGGGTACTTTAAAACCTTGAAGGGAGAGAAGTCAGAAATACCATTAAAGGTGTATAGGTGTATGAAGTTCAAGAGGAAGTGTAAAGAAAAAAAAAAGAAATCAAGCTAGCAAATTAAGTTCCAGGAAAACAAATCACCGGCATAAATATATTTATAAAATGTTTGGATTTATTTTAATGCCAAAAAGATAAAATCTGATGGCATCAGCCCCCAAATCAACACAATAAGTCAGAAAATTAGATATTGACCAAGCACCCATGCCAGATGCATTCATCCACGGATATTGAGAAAGTTGAGCTCACTAATTGGCCACTGTATCTCATCTTTCTAGACTGTCTTGTAACAGGGTCTGTGATACAAGATTGAAGGATGTCTGATGTGGAACCAATATTTAAAGATAAGAAGACCGATCCAGGCAACCACATGCCAAAAATTTTGCTCACCATTGCTGTCAAATTTTCCAGACACATAAGAAATAAACTGCAAAAATGCATTTCAGTGATAACTGACAACAACAGAGAAACAGATCACCAACGACATACGAGTACGCAGATACCAAAACATATATATATATATTTTTTAATTTAAATAGTTTTAAAAAATTGGGAAATTTGTAAGAAAATAATATTTTGCTTATGTCGCCATTTTCCGAGACCCATAATGTTTTCATTTTTCGAGATATGGGGCTGTGTGATAACTAATTTCTTGTGCTTGAGTTAATTATTATTATTATACATTTTTATGGTGCCATTTATTCCATGGCATTTTACATGTGAAAGGAGCAGATATAGACAAGCACAATAAGCATGAGCAAAACAAGGCACACACATGTACAAAGGATAGAGGACCCTGCCCGCGAGAGCTCACAGTCTACAGGGGATAGGTGAGGATACACTAGGAGAGGGTAGAGCTGATCATGCGGCGGTTCTGCAGACTTAAGATCACTGCAGGTTGTAGGCTTGTCAGAAGAGGTGGGTCTTCAGGTTCTTTTTGAAGGTTTCCGTGGTAGGTGAGAGTCTGATGTGTTGGGCAGAGAGTTCCAGAGCATGGGGGAGGCACGGGAGAAGTCTTGCATGCGGTTGTGGGAAGAAGAGATAAGAGGGGTGTAGGGAAGGAGATCTTGAGAGCATCAAAGGTTGCATGTGGGTAAGCACTGGGAGATCATGTCACAGATGTATGGAGGAGAAAGGTTGTGGATGGCTTTGTATGTCATAGTTAGGGTTTTGAACTGGAGCTTCTGGACAATAGGAAGCCAGTGAAGGGCTTGGCAGAGAGGAGAGGCTGGGGAATAATGGGGAGAGGTGGATTAGTTGGGCAGCAGAGTGTAGGATGGATTGGAGTGGTGCCAGAATCCTAGAGGGGAAGCCAGAGTGTAGGAGGTTGCAGTAATAGAGGCGTGAGATAAGGGCGTGCACTAGCATTATTGTGGTTTCATGGTCAAGGAATTCATGGATTCGGGAAATATTTTTGAGTTTGAGTCGGCAGGAGGAGGCAAGGACTTGGATATGAGGCTTAAAAGAGAGGGCAGAGTCGAGGATCATCCCGAGGCACCGAGCATGCGGGACTGGGGAAAGAGAGCAGCCATTGACATTAATGGATATGTCTGGTGGAGGGGTAGAGTGAGATGGGGGAAAGATGATGAATTCTGTTTTGTACATGTTCAGTTTTAGAAAGCGAGTAGAAAAAAAAGCTGAAATAGCATACAGACATTGTGGGATTTTGGTCAGTAAGGACGTGAGGTCGGGTTCAGATAAGTAGATCTGCGTGTCATTGGCGTAGAGACGATACTGTAAACCGTGGGATTCTATTAGCTGTCCCAGGCCAAAGGTGTAGATGGAGAAGAGCAGGGGCCCTAGGACTGAGCCTTGGGGAACACCGACAGACAGGGGACGAGGTTAGGAGGTGGTGTGGGAGAGGGAGATACTGAATGTTCGGTCTGTAAAGGTACCTTCACACTCAGCAACTTTACAATGAGAACGACAACGATCCGTGACGTTGCAGCGTCCTGGATAGCGATCTCGTTGTGTTTGACACACAGCAGCGATCTGGATCCCGCTGTGATATCGCTGGTTGGAGCTAGAAGTCCAGAACTTTATTTGGTCGTCAGGTCGGCGTGTATCGTCATGTTTGACAGCAAAAGCAACGATGTCAGCAATGTTTTACATGGAGCTAACGACCTGTGAGAACGATAAGTGAGTCACCGTTACGTCACAGGATCGCTCCTGCATCGTTTTGGAGCTGCTGTGCTTGACGTCTCTACAGCGACCTAAACAGCAACGCTGCAGCGATCGGCTCGTTGTCTATATCGCTGCAGCGTCGCTGAGTGTGACGATACCTTTAGATATGACGAGATCCATGACAGGGCCAAGTCTGTGATGTCAAGAGATGAGAGAATCTGTAGCAGGAGGGAATAGACAACAGTGTCGAAGGCAGAAGACAGGTTCAGGAGAAGGAGGACAGAGTAGTGTTGCTTGCTCTTGGCGGTTAGTAGGTCGTTGGTGACTTTAGTTAGTGCAGTTTCAGTTGAGTTATGCAGTTGGAAGCCATATTGTAACCGGTCAAAGAGAGCAGGAGGAGAGGAAGGTGGACAGTACAAGATGGACATGCTGTTTCAGTAGTTTTGAGGCATAAGGGAGAAGAGATATTGGGCGAAAGCTAGACACAGAGGATGAGTCGAGTGAGGGCTTTTTGAGGATGGGTGTGATCGAGGCATGCTTGAAGGATGAGGGGAAGACACCAGTTGTGAGTGAGAGGTTGAAGAGGCATGTTAGGGTTGGGATGAAGACTGTGGCGAGGTTAGGGATGAGGTGGGACAGGAGTGGGTCAAGCGTGCAAGTGATGAGATGTGATCTTGACAGGAGGGTGGAGAGCTCATCTTCTGTCATGGTGGAGAAGCTGGTTTTGGAGGAACAGGTTTGAGCAGCTGAGAGTGGGAAATTGGAGGCTGCTGGACAAAGCATTCTCTGATCGTATCAATCCTCTGCTTAAAGAAAGAGGCAAAGTCTTCAGCAGAAATGAGAGAAGAGGAGGGTGGTGCTGAGGAGTGGAGTAGAGAATTGAAAGTGCTGAAGAGCTGTTTAGGGTTGTGAGACAGGGAGGATATGAGAGATGAGAAGTAAGTTTGTTTTGCGGCAGTGAGCATGGACTTGAAGCTGGCGAGGGACTGCTTGTATACGATGAAGTGCTCAGCAGAGCAGGATTGCTTCCATCTCCGCTCAGTGACTCTGAAAGCCCGTCTCAGTTTTATTGTCAGGCGGGTCAGCCAGTGGTACAACCTATAAATTTTCTTCCAGAAATAAATTTTTGCTCCCAAAACAACAAAAAACATTTAGACCTATAGTGCTACAGTCCAGATTCTCATATTAATGTTTTTTGGGACTGTATAGCATAATGGAAGCAAATGAGCAAAATGTACAAAAATAATAAACTTTATTTAAATATTACAAATAATAACATCATATCAACAATAAATATGTGAGAATCACAGAAAAGACAGAAAAACAGGGGATAAGGGGTTTTGCCAAGCAGCAAACCGCAGGGTAGAAACCACACCACACTAAATTGCATTATATATAAAAGGGCCCCAATCTGAGATTCCATATGTAGATACAACCATGGCACTTAAGTCATAATAGACTTGAAAAAGATATTCAAACAGGGTATAAATGAACTAAGATAATATATCATATTCAGAGAAGTAACTGACCAGTTTAAACCTCTAGCACAAAAAGATAAAATATATTTAAGATGTAACATATTGGCTTGCTGTACCTGTGGCCATGGTTGATCTGTGGAGGGTGGGTAGATCCTGCTGCCATGCTGCCAGGAGCCTCGACGCGCGTTTCACCCAATGAGCTTCGTCAGGAGTTGGTCAGCTGTTGTGAATTCCGCTCTTGGGCTCCCTCCTGTGGTTGTAAGTGGCACTTTTGTGAGTTCTGCTCTTGGGCTCCCTCCGGTGGTTTTGAGTGGAACTGCTGCTCCTTGGATTTAGCAGTCAGCAGCTGCTTCCACTGATCGTCTTTCTGGCTCGGCTATTTATCCTGGCTCTATCCTTCAGCCTGGGCCAGTTGTCAATGGTTCCTGCTTGGATTCACATCTCTGCTTGGATTTCCCTGATATTCTGACCAGTTCAGCAAAGATAAGTCCTTGCTTGTTCTTTTGCTGTCCACATATTGTGGACTTAATCGTTCAGCTCTTTCTATGTTTTTTCTTGTCCAGCTTGTCAATATGGATTTATTCAGTTAAGCTGGAAGCTCTGGGAAGCAGATTTACCCTCCACACCTTTAGTCAGGTGTGGAGATTTTTGTATACTCTGTGGTGGATTTTTCTAGTTTTTTATACTGACCGCACAGTATTCTGTCCTGTTCTATCTATCTAGCTAGACTGGCCTCCTTTGCTACATTCTGATTTCATTCTGCGTATGTCATTTCCCTCTCCACTCACAGTCAATATTTGTGGGGGGCTGCCTTTCCTTTGGGGATTTTCTCTGAGGCAAGATAGCTTTCCTGTTTCCATCTTTAGGGGTAGTTAGTCCTCCGGCTGTGACGAGGTGTCTAGGGAGTGACAGGAACATCCCACGGCTACTTTTAGTGTTGTGATAAGCTCAGGAACTGCGGTTAGTACAGGTACCACCTCCTCCAGAGCTCGTCCCATGTTGCTCCTAAACCACCAGTTCATAACAGTACAACTGGCCAAAAATGAATTAAATGCATCTCAAAAGAAGGAAAAAAAAGTTCTGAGCCATTTTTTTTTGCAGTCTGTTTTGTCTTCTTTTTCCTCTTAATCTCTGAGTGGTTCAGGATTTTGGCGCTGGCATGGATGTTCAGGGTTTGTTTTCTCGTGTGGATCAACTTGCTGCAAGAGTACAGAGTATCCAAGATTATGTTGTCCAGACTCCGGCTTTAGAGCCTAAAATTCCTACTCCTGATTTGTTTTTTGGGGACAGATCTAAGTTTTTGAACTTTAAAAATAACTGCAAATTGTTTTTTGCTTTGAAACCCCGTTCCTCTGGTGATCCCATTCAGCAGGTTAAGATTGTCATCTCTCTGCTGCGTGGTGACCCTCAGGACTGGGCATTCTCCCTTGAATCAGGGAATCCGGCATTGCTTAATGTAGACGCATTTTTTCAAGCGCTCGGATTATTGTATGACAAACCTAATTCTGTGGATCATGCAGAAAAAACCTTGTTGGCCCTATGTCAGGGTCAGGAAGCGGCAGAATTATACTGCCAGAAATTTAGAAAATGGTCTGCGCTCACTAAATGGAATGAGGATGATCTGGCAGCAATTTTCAGAAAGGGTCTTTCTGAAGCCCTTAAAGATGTTATGGTGGGGATACCCACACCCGCTGGTTTGAGCGAATCTATGTCTCTAGCCATTCAGATTGATCGGCGCCTGCGCGAGCGCAAAGTTGTGCACCATATGGCAGTGTCCTCTGAGCAGAGTCCTGAGCCTATGCAATGTGATAGGATTTTGACTAGAGCAGAATGGCAGGGATTCAGATGTCAGAATAAGCTGTGTTTTTACTGTAGTGATTCTGCTCATGTTTTTCTGATTGCCCTAAGCGTACTAAGAGGGTCGCTAGGTCTTTTACCATCAGTACTGTACAGCCTAAATTTCTCTTATCTGTGACCCTGATTTGCTCATTATCATCCTTTTCTGTCATGGCATTTGTGGATTCAGGCGCCGCCCTGAACTTAATGGACTTGGAATTCGCCAGGCGCTGTGGTTTTTCCTTGCAGCCTTTGCAGAGCCCTATTCCTTTAAGGGGCATTGATGCTACACCGTTGGCCAAGAATAAACCTCAGTATTGGACTCAGCTGACCATGTGCATGGCTCCAGCACATCAGGAAGATTGCCGTTTTCTGGTGTTGCATAACTTGCATGATGTTGTTGTACTGGGTTTTCCATGGAACATAATCCGGTGCTGGATTGGAAATCTATGTCTGTGACTAGTTGGGGTTGTCAAGGGGTACATTGTGACGTTCCTTTGATGTCAATTTCCTCTTCCCCCTCTTCTGAAGTCCCTGAGTTTTTGTCGGATTTCCAGGATGTATTTGATGAACCCAAGTCCAGTTCCCTTCCTCCACATAGGGACTGTGATTGTGCTATTAACTTGATTCCTGGCTGTAAGTTCCCTAAGGGCCGACTTTTCAATCTGTCTGTGCCAGAGCATGCCGCCATGCGGAGTTATGTCAAGGAGTCTTTGGAAAAGGGGCATATTCAGCCGTCTTCGTCACCATTGGGAGCGGGATTCTATTTTGTTGCCAAGAAGGATGGCTCCTTGAGACCCTGTATTGATTATCGCCTTCTTAATAAGATCACGGTCAAATTCCAATACCCTTTACCTTTGCTTTCTGATTTGTTTGCTCGGATTAAGGTGGCTAGTTGGTTTACTAAGATTGACCTTCGAGGGGCATATAATCTTGTTCGTATTAAACAGAGTGACGAATGGAAAACTGCATTTAATACGCCCGAAGGCCATTTTGAATATCTGTGATGCCTTTTGGGCTTTCTAATGCTCCTTCTGTATTTCAGTCCTTCATGCATGATATTTTCCGCAATTATCTTGATAAATTCATGATTGTGTATTTGGATGATATTTTGATTTTTTCCGATGATTGGGAGTCTCATGTGAAGCAGGTCAGGATGGTATTCCAGATCGTTCGTGATAATGCTTTATTTGTGAAGGGGTCTAAGTGCCTATGTGGAGTTCAGAAGGTCTCTTTATTGGGTTTTATTTTTTCTCCCTCGTCTATAGAAATGGATCCTGTTAAGGTCCAAGCCATTCATGACTGGATTCAACCCACATCGGTGAAGAGCCTTCAGAAATTTTTGGGCTTTGCTAATTTTTATCGCCGTTTCATTGCCAACTTTTCCAGTGTGGTTAAGCCCCTGACCGATTTGACAAAGAAAGGCGCTGATGTGACGAATTGGTCCTCTGCGGCGGTTGAGGCCTTTCAGGAGCTTAAACGCCGATTTACTTCTGCCCCTGTGTTGCGTCAGCCGGATGTTTCTTTTCCTTTTCAGGTTGAGGTTGACGCTTCTGAGATTGGGGCAGGGGCCGTTTTGTCTCAGAGGAATTCTAATGGTTCTTTGATGAAACCGTGTGCCTTTTTTTCCAGAAAGTTTTCGCCTGCGGAGCGCAATTATGACGTTGGCAATCGGGAGTTGTTGGCTATGAAGTGGGCATTTGAGGAGTGGCGACATTGGCTTGAGGGAGCCAAGCACCGCGTTGTGGTCTTGACCGATCATAAGAATCTGATTTACCTCGAGTCGGCCAAGCGGCTGAACCCTAGACAGGCTCGATGGTCCCTGTTTTTCTCCCGTTTTGATTTTGTGGTCTCGTATCTTCCGGGATCTAAGAATGTTAAGGCTGATGCCCTCTCAAGGTGTTTTTTGCCTGATTCTCCTGAAATCCTTGAGCCGGTTGGCATTCTTAGGGAAGGGGTGATTCTTTCTGCCATCTCCCCTGATTTGCGGCGGGTGCTTCAGGAATTTCAGGCTGATAAACCTGACCGCTGTCCAGTGGGAAAGCTGTTTGTCCCTGATAGATGGACTAGTAAGGTAATTTCTGAGGTTCATTCTTCAGTGTTGGCTGGTCATCCTGGGATTTTTGGTACCAGAGATTTGGTTGCTAGGTCCTTTTGGTGGCCTTCCTTGTCGCGGGATGTGCGTTCTTTTGTGCAGTCCTGTGGGACTTGTGCCCGGGCCAAGTGTTATGATCCTTAGTGGTTGAGGATCACAAAATACTCCAGCTAAGTAACAAAACATAGGACAAGCTCTAGAGAGGTGGCAAACTCAGCAGATTCAGCAAATGAGGCCCACTAATACTAGATAGCAGAAAATAGAAAAGGGGTCTGTGCGGTCAGTAAAAAACCCTTACAAAATATCCACACTGAGATTTCAAGAACCCCCGCACCAACTAATGGTGTGGGGGGAGAAACTCAGTCCCCTAGAGCAACCAGCAAGCGAGGAAATCACATTTTAGCAAGCTGGACAAGAAACATGATGAATGCTGATAATCAAAAAATAAACAAACAAAAACTTAGCTTGTCTTGGAGAGACTGGGAGCAAGGTAGTCACAAGGAATCTGAAGAGCACTGAATACATTGAGAGCAGGCAAGGAACTGAGTATCCAGGTGAGCTAAATAGGAAACCAACCAAGGATAACGAACCAGCTGATGCTGCCAACCTGCAGAAAGACAACACTACACAGTACCGCTTGTGACCACTAGAGGGAGCCCAAAAATAGAGTTCACAACAGCCAAGCCTTGCTGTTCCCACGCTAGTGGGTTGCTTTTGCCTTTGCCAGTCCCTGAGAGGCCCTGGACGCATATTTCCATGGATTTTATTTCGGATCTTCCTGTTTCCCAGAAGATGTCTGTTATCTGGGTGGTTTGTGACCAGTTCTCTAAAATGGTCCATTTGGTACCTTTGCGTAAATTGCCTTCTTCCTCTGATTTGGTTCCATTGTTTTTTCAGCATGTGGTTCGTTTGCATGGCATTCCGGAGAATATTGTATCTGACAGAGGTTCCCAGTTTGTTTCTAGGTTTTGGCGGGCCTTTTGTGCTAGGATGGGCATTGATTTGTCTTTTTCTTCGGCGTTCCATCCTCAGACAAATGGCCAAACTGAGCGAACTAATCAGACCTTGGAAACCTATTTGAGATGCTTTGTGTCTGCTGATCAGGATGATTGGGTGGCTTTCTTGCCGTTGGCCGAGTTTGCCCTTAATAATCGGGCTAGTTCGGCTACTTTGGTTTCGCCTTTCTTTTGTAATTTTGGTTTTCATCCTCGTTTTTTTTCGGGGCAGGTTGAGCCTTCTGATTTTCCTGGTGTGGATTCTGTGGTGGACAGGTTACAGCAGATTTGGACTCATGTGGTAGACAATTTGACATTGTCTCAGGAAAAGGCTCAACGTTTTGCTAACCGCCGTCGGTGTGTTGGTCCCCGGCTTCGGGTGGGGGATTTAGTCTGGTTATCTTCTCGTCATGTTCCTATGAAGGTTTCTTCCCCTAAGTTCAAGCCTCGGTTTATTGGTCCTTATAAGATTTCTGAGATTATCAATCCAGTGTCTTTTCGATTGGCCCTTCCAGCCTCTTTTGCCATCCATAATGTTTTCCATAGATCTTTGTTGCGGAGATATGTGGTGCCCGTTGTTCCCTCGGTTGATCCTCCTGCCCCGGTGTTGGTTGAGGGGGAGTTGGAATATGTGGTGGAGAAAATTTTGGATTCTCGTTTTTCGAGGCGGAGGCTTCAGTATCTTGTCAAGTGGAAGGGTTATGGCCAGGAGGATAATTCTTGGGTTGTTGCCTCCGATGTCCATGCTGCCGATTTGGTTTGTGCCTTTCACTTGGCTCGCCCTGATCGGCCTGGGGGCTCTGGTAAGGGTTCGGTGACCCCTCCTCAAGGGGGGGTACTGTTGTGAATTCCGCTCTTGGGCTCCCTCCTGTGGTTGTAAGTGGCACTTTTGTGAGTTCTGCTCTTGGGCTCCCTCCGGTGGTTTTGAGTGGAACTGCTGCTCCTTGGATTTAGCAGTCAGCAGCTGCTTCCACTGATCGTCTTTCTGGCTCGGCTATTTATCCTGGCTCTATCCTTCAGCCTGGGCCAGTTGTCAATGGTTCCTGCTTGGATTCACATCTCTGCTTGGATTTCCCTGATATTCTGACCAGTTCAGCAAAGATAAGTCCTTGCTTGTTCTTTTGCTGTCCACATATTGTGGACTTAATCGTTCAGCTCTTTCTATGTTTTTTCTTGTCCAGCTTGTCAATATGGATTTATTCAGTTAAGCTGGAAGCTCTGGGAAGCAGATTTACCCTCCACACCTTTAGTCAGGTGTGGAGATTTTTGTATACTCTGTGGTGGATTTTTCTAGTTTTTTATACTGACCGCACAGTATTCTGTCCTGTTCTATCTATCTAGCTAGACTGGCCTCCTTTGCTACATACTGATTTCATTCTGCGTATGTCATTTCCCTCTCCACTCACAGTCAATATTTGTGGGGGGCTGCCTTTCCTTTGGGGATTTTCTCTGAGGCAAGATAGCTTTCCTGTTTCCATCTTTAGGGGTAGTTAGTCCTCCGGCTGTGACGAGGTGTCTGGGGAGTGACAGGAACATCCCACGGCTACTTCTAGTGTTGTGATAAGCTCAAGAACTGCGGTTAGTACAGGTACCACCTCCTCCAGAGCTCGTCCCATGTTGCTCCTAAACCACCAGTTCATAACAGTCAGCCAGGGGTGCCTTTTAACTGCATGAGTTTTGCTATGCATGAGGGGGGCAGCCGAGTCAAGTGTTGCTGTTATTGTGGTGTTATAAGAAGTGGCAGCAGCATCTGTGTCATGAAGGGAAGCTATGTCTGTAAGAGGGACTCAGAGAGTGATTGTAAATTGAGGTGTTTGAAATTTCTGTGAGGGTGAGTGAGTTTGTGGAGTGGGGGTTGCGCACTAGGAGAGGAGAGAGAAGAGAATGTCTGTATGTTGTGGTCAGACAGGGGGAGGGGTGAGTTAGTGAGATTAGTAAGGGAACAGAGGCGGGAGAAGATAAGGTCCAGCGTGTGACCATCTTTGTGAGTGGCCGTGAAGGACTATTGAGTGAGGCCAAAGGAGGCAGTGAGTGATAGAAGTTTAGAGACAGCTGGGGTGAAAGCATCAATGGGGATGTTGAAGTCGCCCATGATGATAGTGGGGATGTCAGCAGAAAGGAAATGAAGTAGCCAGGTGGTGAAGTAGTTGAGAAAGGTGTGGAGATGGCTAGTTCTGGGGGGGCAGTAAATGACAGCCAGCTGGAGGTTGGAGGGGGAGTAGATGCGGATGGAGTGCACCTCAAATGAGGGAAGAGTAGCGGAGGGTGGTATGTTGTGAAATTGGATTTTGGGCTCCCCCTGTGGCCACTGGTGGAAATGAACTGGTGTGCATCATCCTCTCTGTTCACCTGTTTCCATCAGGATGTGGGAGTCGCTATTTAGCCTTGCTCCTCTGTCACTTCCATGCCGGTCAACATTGTAATCAGAAGCCTTTCTGTGCATGTTCCTGCTGCTAGACAACTCCCAGCTAAGTTGGACTTTAGTCCTTGTTTGTTTTTGCATTTTGTTCCAGTTCACAGCTGTAGTTTCGTTTCTGTGTCTGGAAAGCTCTTGTGATCTGAAATTGCCACTCTGATGTTATGAGTTAATACTAGAGTCTTAAAGTAATTTCAGGATGGTGTTTTGATAGGGTTTTCAGCTGACCATGAAAGTGCCCTTTCTGTCTTCCTGCTATCTAGTAAGCGGACCTCAATTTTGCTAAACCTATTTTCATACTACGTTTGTCATTTCATCTAAAATCACCGCCAATATTTGTGGGGGCCTCTGTTTGCCTTTCGGGGAAATTTCTCTAGAGGTGAGCCAGGACTATATTTTCCTCTGCCAGGATTAGTTAGTCCTCCGGCCGGCGCTGGGCATCTAGGGATAAAACGCAGGCTACGCTACCCGGCTACTGTTAGTTGTGCGGCAGGTTTAGTTCATGGTCAGTTTAGTTTCCATCCTTCCAAGAGCTAGTTCTTATGTTTGCTGGGCTATGTTCTCTTGCCATTGAGAACCATAACAGTTTCATCGGCCCAAAAGGGTTAAATTAATTGACAGAGAAAGGAGAGAAAAGAGAAGTCTGCTGAAGATTTTTTTTTTTTTTTTCAGTTCTGAGTGTGCTTGTAATTTAATCTCTCGCAAGTCTGCCTATATTGCAGCCTTTCTCTCTCTCTCTCCTTCTAATCCTGGAATGGCTCTGTGTTCACCTGTTTAAAAATGGATATTCAGAGATTAGCTGCAGGTTTGAATAATCTCACCACGAAAGTTCAAAATTTACAAGATTTTGTTGTTCATGTTCCTATATCTGAACCTAGAATTCCTTTGCCTGAATTTTTCTCGGGGAATAGATCTTGCTTTCAAAATTTCAAAAATAATTGCAAGTTGTTTTTGTCCCTGAAATCTCGCTCTGCTGGAGATCCTGCTCAGCAGGTCAGGATTGTGATTTCCTTGCTCCGGGGCGACCCTCAGGATTGGGCTTTTGCATTGGCTCCAGGGGATCCTGCGTTGCTCAATGTGGATGCGTTTTTTCTGGCCTTGGGGTTGCTTTATGAGGAACCTCAGTTAGAACTTCAGGCGGAAAAAGCCTTGATGTCCCTATCTCAGGGGCAAGACGAAGCTGAAATATACTGCCAGAAATTCCGTAAATGGGCTGTGCTTACTCAGTGGAATGAGTGCGCCCTGGCGGCGAATTTCAGAGAGGGTCTCTCTGATGCCATTAAGGATGTTATGGTGGGGTTCCCTGTGCCTGCGGGTCTGAATGAGTCCATGATAATGGCTATCCAGATCGATAGGCGTCTGCGGGAGCGCAAACCTGTGCACCATTTGGCGGTGTCTACTGAGAAGACGCCAGAGAATATGCAATGTGATAGAATTCTGTCCAGAAGTGAACGGCAGAATTTTAGACGAAAAAATGGGTTGTGCTTCTATTGCGGTGATTCAACTCATGTTATATCAGCATGCTCTAAGCGTACTAAGAAGCTTGATAAGTCTGTTTCAATTGGCACTTTACAGTCTAAGTTTATTCTTTCTGTGACCCTGATTTGTTCTTTATCATCTATTACCGCGGATGCCTATGTCGACTCTGGCGCCGCTTTGAGTCTTATGGATTGGTCCTTTGCCAAACGCTGTGGGTATGATTTGGAGCCTCTTGAAACTCCTATACCCCTGAAGGGGATTGACTCCACCCCATTGGCTAGCAATAAACCACAATACTGGACACAAGTAACTATGCGGATTAATCCGGATCACCAGGAGATTATTCGCTTTCTTGTGCTGTATAACCTACATGATGTGTTGGTGCTTGGATTGCCATGGCTGCAATCTCATAACCCAGTCCTTGACTGGAAAGCTATGTCTGTGTTAAGCTGGGGATGTAAGGGGACGCATGGGGACGTACCTGTGGTTTCCATTTCATCATCTATTCCCTCTGAGATTCCTGAATTCTTGACTGAATATCGTGACGTTTTTGAAGAACCTAAGCTTGGTTCATTACCTCCGCACCGGGAGTGCGATTGTGCCATAGATTTGATTCCGGGTAGTAAATACCCTAAGGGTCGTTTATTTAATCTGTCTGTGCCTGAGCATGCTGCTATGCGAGAATATATAAAGGAGTCCATGGAAAAGGGACATATTCGTCCTTCGTCATCTCCCTTAGGAGCCGGTTTTTTCTTTGTGGCTAAGAAAGATGGCTCTTTGAGGCCGTGCATTGATTATCGGCTTTTGAATAAAATCACGGTTAAATATCAATATCCGTTGCCACTGCTGACTGATTTGTTTGCTCGCATAAAGGGGGCCAAGTGGTTCTCTAAGATAGATCTCCGTGGGGCGTATAATTTGGTGCGAATTAAGCAGGGGGATGAGTGGAAAACCGCATTTAATACGCCCGAGGGCCACTTTGAGTATTTGGTGATGCCTTTTGGTCTTTCAAATGCCCCTTCAGTCTTTCAGTCCTTTATGCATGACATTTTCCGTGATTATTTGGATAAATTTATGATTGTGTATCTGGATGATATTTTGATTTTTTCGGATGACTGGGACTCTCATGTCCAGCAGGTCAGGAGGGTTTTTCAGGTTTTGCGGTCTAATTCCTTGTGTGTGAAGGGTTCTAAGTGCGTTTTTGGGGTTCAAAAGATTTCCTTTTTGGGATATATTTTTTCCCCCTCTTCCATCGAGATGGATCCTGTCAAGGTTCAGGCTATTTGTGATTGGACGCAACCCTCTTCTCTTAAGAGTCTTCAGAAATTTTTGGGCTTTGCTAACTTTTATCGTCGATTTATTGCTGGTTTTTCTGATGTTGTTAAGCCATTGACTGATTTGACTAAGAAGGGTGCTGATGTTGCTGATTGGTCCCCTGCTGCTGTGGAGGCCTTTCGGGAGCTTAAGCGCCGTTTTTCTTCCGCCCCTGTGTTGCGTCAGCCTGATGTTGCTCTTCCTTTTCAGGTTGAGGTCGACGCTTCTGAAATCGGAGCTGGGGCGGTTTTGTCGCAGAGAAGTTCCGATTGCTCCGTGATGAGACCTTGTGCTTTTTTCTCGCGTAAATTTTCGCCCGCCGAGCGGAATTATGATGTTGGGAATCGGGAGCTTTTGGCCATGAAGTGGGCTTTTGAGGAGTGGCGTCATTGGCTTGAGGGGGCTAGACATCAGGTGGTGGTATTGACTGACCACAAAAATCTAATTTATCTTGAGTCCGCCAGACGCCTGAATCCTAGACAGGCGCGCTGGTCGTTGTTTTTCTCTCGGTTTAATTTTGTGGTGTCCTACCTGCCGGGTTCTAAGAATGTTAAGGCGGATGCCCTTTCTAGGAGTTTTGAGCCTGACTCCCCTGGTAATTCTGAACCTACAGGTATCCTTAAGGATGGAGTGATATTGTCTGCCGTTTCTCCAGACCTGCGGCGGGCCTTGCAGGAGTTTCAGGCGGATAGACCTGATCGTTGCCCACCTGGTAGACTGTTTGTTCCTGATGATTGGACCAGTAAAGTCATTTCTGAGGTTCATTCTTCTGCGTTGGCAGGTCATCCTGGAATCTTTGGTACCAGGGATTTGGTGGCAAGGTCCTTCTGGTGGCCTTCCCTGTCTCGAGATGTGCGAGGCTTCGTGCAGTCTTGTGACGTTTGCGCTCGGGCCAAGCCTTGTTGTTCTCGGGCTAGTGGATTGTTGTTGCCCTTGCCTATCCCGAAGAGGCCCTGGACGCACATCTCGATGGATTTTATTTCGGATCTTCCTGTTTCTCAGAAGATGTCTGTCATCTGGGTGGTGTGTGATCGTTTCTCTAAGATGGTCCATTTGGTTCCCCTGCCTAAGTTGCCTTCTTCTTCCGAGTTGGTTCCTCTGTTTTTTCAAAATGTGGTCCGTTTGCATGGTATTCCGGAGAATATCGTTTCTGACAGAGGTACCCAATTCGTGTCTAGATTTTGGCGAGCATTCTGTGCTAGGATGGGCATAGATTTGTCTTTCTCGTCTGCTTTCCATCCTCAGACTAATGGCCAGACCGAGCGGACGAATCAGACCTTGGAGACATATTTGAGGTGTTTTGTGTCTGCAGATCAGGATGATTGGGTTGCTTTTTTGCCTTTAGCGGAGTTTGCCCTCAATAATCGGGCCAGCTCTGCCACCTTGGTGTCTCCCTTTTTCTGTAATTCGGGGTTTCATCCTCGATTTTCTTCTGGTCAGGTGGAATCTTCGGATTGTCCTGGAGTGGATGCTGTGGTGGAGAGGTTGCATCAGATTTGGGGGCAGGTAGTGGACAATTTGAAGTTGTCCCAGGAGAAGACTCAGCTTTTTGCCAACCGCCGGCGTCGGGTTGGTCCTCGGCTTTGTGTTGGGGACTTGGTGTGGTTGTCTTCTCGTTTTGTCCCTATGAGGGTTTCTTCTCCCAAGTTTAAGCCTCGGTTCATCGGCCCGTACAAGATATTGGAGATTCTTAACCCTGTGTCCTTCCGTTTGGACCTCCCTGCATCTTTTTCTATTCATAATGTTTTTCATCGGTCATTATTGCGCAGGTATGAGGTACCGGTTGTGCCTTCCGTTGAGCCTCCTGCTCCGGTGTTGGTTGAGGGCGAGTTGGAGTACGTTGTGGAAAAAATCTTGGACTCCCGTGTTTCCAGACGGAAACTCCAGTATCTGGTCAAATGGAAGGGATACGGTCAGGAGGATAATTCTTGGGTGACTGCCTCTGATGTTCATGCCTCCGATTTGGTCCGTGCCTTTCATAGGGCTCATCCTGATCGCCCTGGTGGTTCTGGTGAGGGTTCGGTGCCCCCTCCTTGAGGGGGGGGTACTGTTGTGAAATTGGATTTTGGGCTCCCCCTGTGGCCACTGGTGGAATTGAACTGGTGTGCATCATCCTCTCTGTTCACCTGTTTCCATCAGGATGTGGGAGTCGCTATTTAGCCTTGCTCCTCTGTCACTTCCATGCCGGTCAACATTGTAATCAGAAGCCTTTCTGTGCATGTTCCTGCTGCTAGACAACTCCCAGCTAAGTTGGACTTTAGTCCTTGTTTGTTTTTGCATTTTGTTCCAGTTCACAGCTGTAGTTTCGTTTCTGTGTCTGGAAAGCTCTTGTGATCTGAAATTGCCACTCTGATGTTATGAGTTAATACTAGAGTCTTAAAGTAATTTCAGGATGGTGTTTTGATAGGGTTTTCAGCTGACCATGAAAGTGCCCTTTCTGTCTTCCTGCTATCTAGTAAGCGGACCTCAATTTTGCTAAACCTATTTTCATACTACGTTTGTCATTTCATCTAAAATCACCGCCAATATTTGTGGGGGCCTCTGTTTGCCTTTCGGGGAAATTTCTCTAGAGGTGAGCCAGGACTATATTTTCCTCTGCCAGGATTAGTTAGTCCTCCGGCCGGCGCTGGGCGTCTAGGGATAAAACGCAGGCTACGCTACCCGGCTACTGTTAGTTGTGCGGCAGGTTTAGTTCATGGTCAGTTTAGTTTCCATCCTTCCAAGAGCTAGTTCTTATGTTTGCTGGGCTATGTTCTCTTGCCATTGAGAACCATAACAGTGGTAGCAGAATTGGGGTAAAGGAGCAGGTATCAGACAAGAGCAAGCCAACTCCTCCACCACATTTCGTGGTGGGGCGATGGGTATGAGAGAGATGGAATCTGCTGTACTAAAGTGCAGCTGGAGAGGCTGAGTCAGAGGGGGTGAGTCAGGTTTCAGTGATGGCAAGGAAGGAGAGTTTGTTGGTGATAAAGAGGTCATGGATATAGGGCAGTTTGTTGCAGACAGAGCGTGCATTCCATAGAGCTCCAGGTAAGGGGACCGGGGGAGTGGGGGCTGGATGAATGGGTATGAGGTTATCATCATTGCAAAAATGTGTAGAGGATCATGGTAGGCTGTTCGAAATGAGTGTGGGGATGTGTTGAGGAGGACTAGGATTTGTGGATAAATCGCCAGCAATGAGGAGTAGCAGACAGAGCATTAGAAGGTGGGAGCAGGATAGGACATGATGTGGCCGTGTGTGTCTGGAGAAAAAGGATTGCATGTGGAGGTACAGTTGTGAGGAGGTGAGAAGGCTGGGTAGGATGGAGGGGGAAATTACTAGTTCTTTACTAGGTGGAGGTATTGCAGGAGGTAGGGAAAAATAGAGTAGTATTGGGTTGAAAGTGATAAGAAACCATAACATTGTAGTGTTTTTATATTCCATTATCTTCCAGTCAATTCCAGTCCAATTCTAGTCTAATTCAGAGTAGTGTAATTAGAAATCTGTAATTTGAAAGATGGAATTTGGAAGATGGCTGGAGCAAACTGCAGTACAGACCAAAAGTTTGGAAACACCTTCTCATTTAAAGATTTTTCTGTATTTTCATGACTATGAAAATTGTACATTCACACTGAAGACATCAAAACTATGAATTAACACATGTGGAATTATATACTTAACAATAAAGTATGAAACAACTGAAATTATGTCTTATATTCTAGGATCTTCAAAGTAGCCACTTTTTTTGTTAAGTATATAATTCCACATGTGTTAATTCATAGTTTTGACGCCTTCAATGTGAATGTACAATTTTCATAGTCATGAAAATGCAGAAAAATCTTTAAATGAGAAGGTGTGTCCAAACTTTTGGTCTGCACTGTATGTCTGGGCTAGACACATGTCTCTGAATATATCTGGGAGTAAGGACAATCAGGTGTGAGTGAGGGGTTGAGTGTGAATGGCCAGACCAGATGCTCAAAGAGAAACAAAGGTCATAAAATAGGGAGGGGCTGGAGTGACCTCTCAAAGATATGCATGAAAACACAAGAGAAATGAAATAGATTATGGAAACTAAATGATGGGTAAGCAAAGCATACCATAGAGAAAATAAATGCAGTTCACAAACAGTCAGGAGCTGGGAAAGGTGAGTAAATTCAGAGCATACCTGTGGGAAGAGGAGACACCTTGGTTAGATGATATAAATGGTGATGAAGATGATGACAATATTATGGGAGTGATGGTGTTGAGCAGCCAAAGGCATCTTAGAATTCTAATAGAACGAGAAGAAACAAGGTCCTCAGACACAAATAACTTTCAATATAAAAAGATTTTTATTCAGATAAACAAATAATTTTTGATAAAAAAAAATTAAAAGATAGGAGATGCAGGTAGCTCATGCAAGTGATGGAAAAACGCAAACACCGGACGAAAAAACCAAATTATGCTAAAAAATAAAGCACTACATATATATGTATAAGATATGCCATAAACATATATACCATAAATATTAGAGTCTATGTGCAAAATATAAAGTGCATAGTGCAAAGATAATTGAATCAATTCATATAGTTTCAATAACTCTAAGGGCATAAGATGACACACAATAGGCCAATAGTATTGAGGTAAAAGATAAGGCTACATAGCCAATAGTACCAATGTGCACATCATAACCTAGAAAAAGCAAAGTATAAGAATGCAGATAGAAAAAAGAATATACAAAGTTGTTTGGTAATACCTTACACAAAATATAGGTTCAGCAAGCCCCTTGACGTACTTTTCGATCTCACATCTTCCTCAGAAGGGGTGCAACGGGGAAAGATGAGTACATTCAGAGCATATCATAGAGAGAGTAAATGCAGTTCACAAACAGTCAGGAGCCGGGGAAAGAAGAGTACATTCAGAGCATACCTGTGGGAAAAGGAGACAGCTTGGTTAGATGATATAGATGGTGATGAAGATGATGACAATATTATGGGAGTGATGGTGGTAAGCAGCCAAAGGCACCTTAGAATTCTAGTCTAATTCAGAGTAGTGTAATTAGAAATCTGTAATTTGAAAGATGGAATTTGGAAGATGGCTGGAGCAGAGTAAGTCAGGGGCAGACGCATGGCTCTGAATATACCTGGGACAATAATGTTTTTATTGATACAATTTTATGGTGGATATGATATTTTAATCACCTGTTATTGCATTTATGGCAATTTGAGGTGGCCAAAAAACTGTAATTTTTCTCTTTTATTTTTTTTCTCATTATGCCATTTTCCTATCAGAATATTTTCATTTATATTTTGATAGATTGGACTTTTACAAATGCAGTGATGCCAAATATCTGTATTTTTTCATGTGGCTATAGGAGATCTACCACACTAGAAATACAAGGATACTGAAGAAAAAAAAAAGTTGATTGTGGACTGGGGATAAGCAAAAAGTGACCAGATTGCATGGCAAAAAAATATATGATATGGATGAACAATATAAAGGAATAAAAATGCAAAGAACACAGCCCCTCAAAGGGCACCTGTTCAAGGTAAGTAATCAAACTATGCTACAGATAAACACTTTAGATTAGAACAACAAATTGTATATGCTCAAAAAATGAAACAAAATGAAACAGAATAAAGCAATAGCGTCACAATGACAGCATAATAACTTATTTTAATGCCAGAAATAGTAATACAAGACAATATAAAAGTTTAAGATATATAGTCCCGTTATAAATAAGTGCGAAGCAGCAATTAGCAAGTCCTTCATGGATCTCTAAGTGTTACCTTATTATAAGAGTGTTATAGTGTTTAACCCCTTTCTGCCATCGGACGGAATAGTACATCTGATGGCAGTACCCCCACTTTGATGTGGGCTCCGGTGGTGAGCCCGCATCAAAGCCAGGACATATCCACTGTTTTGAAAAGCTGACATGTGCCCGCAATAGGCATGGGTAGAATCGCGATCCACCCACACCTATTTAATAGTTACATGCCCCTGTAAAACTCTGACAGCAGCATTTAACAAGTGCTTCCGGACATCTGGCCGGAAATGTGCGCACCGGTGACCCCCGTCACATGATCGGGGGGTCATCGGTGCATCGGCATAACAACCAGAGGTCTCCTTGTGACCTCTATGGTTGTTGATGCCAGATTGTTATGAGCACCACCCGTCATTGCTATGAGCGCCATCCGCCATTGATGAGAAAAAAATGAACTTTTTTGAATTTACCAAATGGCTGCAATGAAACAAAGAGTGAAAAATTTAAAGAGTCTTAATACTTTCCGTACCCACTCTAACTAAAGCATAAGTGGAAATACGATGATTTACCAAACTGTGACTGAATTTTGCCAACTTTGAGTAAAAATGCTCATGAAAGCGAACATGAGTCTTAATGTGCTATGTTCATGTTGAATTTGAGATTGGCAAACGTTTTCCTAACAAGTTCGCTCTTCTCTAGTATAAATAAACAAGCAATAGAGAATGTATAACTGGTTGAAAAAGATTATGAGCAGTTTCTGAATCATCAACCAGAAGACTGTAATTATCCACTGTAACTCAACGTTTTGTAGGATATTAAATAATGTAGACTGTCAAAAAAGCAGCATTTTTTTTATTAACTGATGCTTAGAAATCTTGAAAGATCAAGTTTTTGTGATGGGCTAACTTTACATGGATGCTGATTTTTTTGACCATTTTGTGAGAGAGGGGCTCTTCTAAAATGTGACCATGTTTGTTGTTCTGACCAAGGAAGTCAGATATTACATCTTTGAAAGATATCCATGACTTGTCCATCTTTACCACTCCTGAACTGAGATGAGAGTATGGCAAAATAGAGAGGTCATGCTGATCTAATGCAGCTCTCAAAACTTTTGTTATATATTTTGAACATTTGTTCTAAATGTCAGATATATAACCGTATTTCACTTTATTGCACTGCTTTAACAAAAAGTAAAAAAATAAATACATGTAAAATACAATTAAACCCTATATTTTCAGAATACAATTACTAGATTAACAATTGTTTATTAAGCCTTTAGTACATCTCTCTACGTCAAAAGTGACAACTTATTTTTTCATTGTTGTAAAGAGTTTGGACTTTCTTGTTAATCTGTAAGATTTTACCATGTTGAGGGAAGCATAGTAGCACTTTTTGCTTACAAGCTGTTCTTTGATCTCAGTGCTGGCCTTGTTCTTATCAGTGACACATGATCCATGATACTTAAGCCAGTCTGCCCATTTAAAGGCCCCGTCTCACATAGCGAGATCGCTAGCGAGATCGCTGCTGAGTCACAAGTTTTGTGACGCAACAGCGACCTCCATAGCGATCTCGCTATGTGTGACACGTACCAGCGATCAGGCCCCTGCTGCGAGATCGCTGGTCGTGTCGGAATGGCCTGGACCTTTTTTTGGTCGTTGAGGCCCCGCTGACATTGCTGAATCGGTGTGTGTGACACCGATCCAGCGATGTCTTCACTGGTAACCAGGGTAAACATCGGGTTACTAAGCGCAGGGCCGCGCTTAGTAACCCGATGTTTACCCTGGTTACCAGCGTAAATGTAAAAAAAAACAAACACTACATACTCGCCTTCTGATGTCCGTCAGGTCCCTTGCCGTCTGCTTCCTGCTCTCACTGACTGCCGGCCGTACAGTGAGAAGTGAGAGCACAGCAGTGACGTCACCGCTGCGCTCTGCTCTCAGTGTACGGCGGCTCAGTCAGTCAGAGCAGGAAGCAGACGGCAAGGGACCTGGACACCGAAAGGCGAGTATGTAGTGTTTGTTTTTTTTGGTAACCAGGGTAAACATCGGGTTACTAAGCGCGGCCCTGCGCTTAGTAACCCGATGTTTACCCTGGTTACCGGGTGCTGCAGGGGGACTTCGGCATCGTTGATGACAGTTTCAACGATGCCGAAGTCGTTCCCCTGATCGTTGGTCGCTGGGGAGAGCGGTCTGTGTGACAGCTCCCCAGCGACCACACAACGACTTACCAACGATCACGGCCAGGTCATATCGCTGGTCGTGATCGTTGGTAAATCGCTTAGTGAGACGGGGCCTTAAAAGTTCTTCCTCTCAGGTTGACTGGCTATCTGATGCAATCTTTGGCTCTGGATAACATCAAATTATATCCATCAACTCAGGGTTCTCAGTTTCTATCTCCAGATGTAGTTAAACTTTTCCAGGGTATATAAAGATCTACCAATTACATCAACATCATCAGTTCTTCAGAAAGTTGGATAGGTCTGTCTCTTTGTTAAATGAATATTTGTTAAAGAGACAGATGGCCGTAATAGGGCTAATATACAGATTAAATTGGTTCACCTTTGGCGAAGAATTCCGCCTTGTGGTTCTTTAATCAGCTTTTAGAAGATTTCTGGTTATTATATTTCGATGCACATGTGAGGGACTGTATACCGAGTCATCTTCTAATTCCCCGACCCTCTGCCTGATTCGTATTTGAATTACAGCTCACTTATTTTTCACTGATCTGACCCCTGTTTGAAATTTTACAGTCAGTGCCTCGGGCAGCGTGTGCGTAGATTGATTTTTCCGGCTGGTCTTCAGTAAAATTGTGCCAGGGTGGCCCAACGGCAGTTTCACATCTCGGCTCAATTACATCTCTAATAGATAAAAGAATCTTTATAAAAGTTTTTCAATTCTGTCTCCACCTCATCTGGAAGAAGTGGGAAGTGTATCTATTCAGGAACCCACCCTCTGAGCCATGTGTGGATGACTGGCCTGATAATGGCATAAATAGTCCCTATTCCTCCTCTTCTTCCTCTTATGCCACCTGTTGTGAATTCTGTTTGTGGGCTCCCCCGGTGGTGTTTTATGGTAGTGCCACTTATTTGCCTTCTTCTATCCTTGATCACCTGTTGACACCCATTAGGGGAGTTTCCTATTTAAGGCTGCTTGGCTGCTGGTCCGATGCCGGCCAACAATGTATCAGTAGCATTCTGTTGCATTCTCCTGCCTCAAGATCCTGTTCAGCTAAGTTGAATTTTGTTTCTAGTTTATGCTATTTTTGTCCAGCTATTTGCAATGTGACTCTCTGTAGCTGGAAGCTCTCGTGGACTGAAATTGCCACTCCAGTGGCATGAGTTGTCACTGGAGTTTTAAAGTAATTTCAGGATGGTGTTTTTGAGTAGTGTTTTGAAGTTGACCGTGAAGTGACTCTTTCCTGTACTTCTGCTATCTAGAAAGCGGACCTCACTGTGCTAAATCTGCTGTTCATCCTACGTATGTCTTTTCCTCTTGACTCACCGTCAATATCTGTGGGGGGCTGCTATCTCCTTTTGGGGTTCATCTCTGGAGGTAAGGCAGGCCTGTATATTCCTCTGATAGGGGTAGTTAGATCTCCGGCTGGCGCGTGGTGTCTAGGGCATCGTAGGAAACACTCCCCGGCTACTTCCAGTGTCGTGTCAGGTTCAGGTCACGGTCACTTTAGTTCCCATCACCCGAGAGCTAGTCCGTTGTTAATTTGATTTCCCTGCCATTGGGAAAATCATAACAGTTTGGCCGGCCTACATGTGTTAAAACTATGCACTAAAGCAGGAAAGGATATGAAAAGGTTTTTTTTTTCCTTCTGTGTTTGGAAGGTGCACCTTAGTGCTTATTTGTACTCCTTGCTTAAACTGCAGTCTTCAGCCTTTTTTTTTTTTTTCCTCTCCTCTTAATCTCTGAATGGCTTTGGTTACACCTGTTTGAATCATGGATCCACAGAGTTTGGTTGCAGGTCTGAATTTCTTGGCTACAAAGGTCCAGAACTTACAAGATTTTGTTGTTCGTGCTCCAATGTCTGAACCTAAGATCCCTATGCCTGAATTTTTTACCAGAGACAGATCCCGTTTTTTGAATTTCAGAGAGAATTGTAAATTGTTTTTGTCTCTGAAATCTCACTCTGCTGGTGATCCTGCGCAACAGGTTAAAATTGTTATTTCTCTATTGCGGGGTGACCCACAAAGTTGGGCATTTGCATTGTCGCCAGGGGATCCTGCGTTATTAAATGTAGATGCGTTTTTTCTGGCTTTGGGGTTGCTTTATGAAGAACCTAATTTAGAGATTTTGGCTGAGAAAGCCTTGATAGCTCTTTCCCAAGGGCAAGATGAAGCTGAGATATACTGCCAAAAATTTCGTAAATGGTCGGTGCTTACTAAATGGAATGAGTGCGCTCTAGCAGCTAATTTCAGAGAAGGTCTCTCTGATGCCGTGAAGGATGTCATGGTGGGGTTCCCTGTGCCTACAGGTCTGAATGATGCCATGAAATTGGCTATCCAGATTGATCGGCGTTTACGGGAGCGCAAATCTGTGCACCATATGGCGGTATCTTCTGAGCAAAAATCTGTGCACCATATGGCGGTATCTTCTGAGCAAAAACCTGTGCATCATTTGGCGGTGACCTCTGAAAAGGCACCAGAGCATATGCAATGCGATAGTGTATTGTCTAGAGGCGAACGACAGAATTACAGGCGCAAAAATGGGTTGTGCTTCTATTGTGGAGATCCAGCTCATGTTATATCAGCATGCTCTAAACGCATAAAGAAGGTTGATAAAAAGGTTGATAAATCTTTTTCTATGGGTACCTTGCAGTCTAAATTTCTTTTGTCCGTGACATTGATTTGTACTTTATCATCTGTTACTGTGGATGCTTATGTGGATTCTGGCGCCGCTCTGAGTCTCATGGATTGGTCCTTTGCCAAGCGTTGTGGGTTTGATTTAGAGCCTCTGGAGGTTTCTATTCCCTTAAAGGGTATTGATTCTACACCTTTGGCTAGCAATAAACCACAATATTGGACACAAGTGACTATGCATCTTTCCCCAGACCATCAGGAGATTATTCGTTTCCTTGTGTTATATAATCTACATGACGTATTAGTACTTGGATTACCATGGTTACAAATTCATAATCCAGTCTTGGACTGGAGATCGATGTCTGTGCTGAGCTGGGGATGTCGGGGGATTCATGGGGATGCACCTTTGGTTCCCATTTCTTCATCTACTCCCTCTGAGATCCCAGCATTTCTGTCAGATTTTTGTGATGTCTTTCAGGAGCCTAAAACTGATTCTCTCCCCCCTCACAGAGAGTGTGACTGCGCTATTGAGTTGATTCCCGGTAGTAAATTTCCTAAGGGTCGCTTGTTTAATTTGTCTGTACCTGAACATACTGCTATGCGGGAGTATATCAGAGAATCTTTGGAAAAGGGTCATATTCGCCCCTCTTTGTCTCCACTGGGGGCAGGGTTTTTCTTTGTGGGTAAAAAGGATGGTTCATTGAGACCTTGTATCGACTATCGACTTCTGAATAAGATTACAGTTAAATACCAGTACCCGTTACCTTTACTGACTGATCTTTTTGCTCGCATAAAGGGGGCGAAGTGGTTCACTAAGATCGATCTACGTGGTGCGTATAATTTGGTGCGGATTAAGCAGGGGGATGAGTGGAAGACCGCATTTAATACGCCTGAAGGCCATTTTGAGTATTTGGTAATGCCTTTCGGTCTCGCGAATGCCCCTTCCGTTTTTCAGTCCTTTATGCACGATATTTTCCGTGAATATCTGGATAAATTTATGATTGTGTATTTGGATGATATTTTGATTTTTTCGGAGGACTGGGAATCTCATGTTCAACAGGTCAGGAGAGTTTTTCAGGTTTTACGAGCTAATTCTCTATTTGTGAAGGGCTCAAAGTGTATTTTTGGGGTTCAGAGAATTTCCTTTTTGGGATATATTTTTTCCCCTTCATCTATGGAGATGGACCCTGTTAAGGTTCAGGCTATTTGTGATTGGATACAACCTACTTCTCTAAAGAGTCTTCAGAAATTCTTGGGATTTGCTAATTTCTATCGCCGATTCATAGCGGGTTTTTCTGCCATTGCTAAACCTTTGACTGATTTGACCAAGAAGGGTGCTGATGTTGCTAATTGGTCCTCTGCGGCTGTGGAGGCCTTTCGGGAGCTTAAGCGCCGCTTTTCTTCTGCTCCTGTGTTGCGCCAGCCTGATGTTTCGCTCCCGTTCCAGGTTGAAGTAGATGCTTCCGAGATCGGAGCAAGTGCAGTTTTGTCGCAGAAAGGTCCTGACTGCTCAGTGATGAGACCATGTGCGTTTTTCTCTCGAAAGTTTTCGCCCGCTGAGCGAAATTATGATGTTGGAAATCGGGAGCTCTTGGCCATGAAGTGGGCATTTGAGGATTGGCGTCATTGGCTTGAGGGTGCTAGACACCAGGTGGTGGTCTTGACTGACCACAAAAATCTAATTTATCTTGAGTCAGCCAGGCGTCTGAATCCTAGACAGGCGCGCTGGTCGTTGTTTTTCTCTCGATTTAACTTTGTGGTTTCATATCTGCCTGGGTCTAAGAATGTGAGGGCGGATGCCCTCTCTAGGAGTTTTGAGCCTGACTCGCCTGGTGATTCTGAACCTACTGGCATCCTGAAGGATGGGGTGATATTGTCAGCTGTCTCCCCAGACCTGCGGCGCTCTTTGCAGGAGTTTCAGGTGGATAGGCCTGATCGCTGTCCGCCTGGTAGACTGTTTGTCCCTGATGACTGGACCAGTAGAGTTATTTCGGAGGTTCACTCTTCCGCGTTGGCAGGTCATCCTGGAATTTTTGGCACCAGGGATCTGGTGTCTAGGTCCTTCTGGTGGCCTTCCTTGTCTCGAGATGTACGTATTTTTGTGCAGTCTTGTGATGTTTGTGCTCGGGCTAAGCCCTGCTGTTCACAGGCCAGCGGGTTGTTGTTGCCCTTGCCTATTCCTAAGAGGCCTTGGACGCACATCTCTATGGACTTTATTTCTGACCTTCCTGTTTCTCGTAGGATGTCCGTCATCTGGGTGGTGTGTGACCGTTTTTCCAAGATGGTTCACTTGGTACCTTTGCCCAAATTGCCCTCCTCCTCTGAGCTGGTCCCTCTATTTTTTCAGAATGTTGTGCGTTTGCATGGTATTCCTGAGAATATAGTGTCTGACAGGGGTACTCAGTTTGTGTCTAGATTTTGGCGGGCGTTCTGTGCCAGGATGGGCATCGACTTGTCTTTTTCGTCTGCATTCCATGCTCAGACTAATGGCCAGACTGAGCGTACTAATCAGACCTTGGAGACTTACTTGAGGTGTTTTGTGTCCGCTGATCAGGACGATTGGCTTGATTTTTTGCCATTGGCAGAGTTTGCCCTTAACAATCGGGCCAGTTCTGCCACTTTGGTTTCTCCATTTTTTTGTAATTCAGGGTTTCACCCTCGCTTTTCGTCCGGTCAATTGGAGTCTTCGGATTGTCCTGGAGTAGATGCTGTGGTTGATAGAATGCATCAGATTTGGGGACAGGTTGTGGACAATCTGAAGTTGTCCCAGGAGAAGACTCAACAGTTCACTAATCGTCATCGGCGTGTCGGTCCTCGTCTTTGTGTTGGGGACCTGGTTTGGTTGTCTTCTCGATTTGTTCCTATGAAGGTCTCGTCTCCTAAGTTTAAGCCTCGGTTTATCGGCCCTTATAGGATTCTGGAGGTTCTCAATCCTGTGTCCTTTCGTTTGGACCTCCCAGCATCTTTTACTATTCATAATGTTTTTCATCGGTCATTGTTGCGGAGGTATGAGGTGCCGGTTGTTCCGTCTGCTGATCCTCCTGCTCCTGTGCTGGTTGAGGGTGAGTTGGAGTATGTGGTGGAAAAGATCTTGGACTCCCGTGTTTCCAGACGGAAACTTCAGTATCTGGTTAAGTGGAAAGGCTATGGTCAGGAGGATAATTCTTGGGTGACAGCATCTGATGTTCATGCTCCTGATTTGGTTCGTGCATTTCATAGTGCTCATCCAGATCGCCCTGGTGGTTCTGGTGAGGGTTCGGTGCCCCCTCCTTAAGGGGGGGGTACTGTTGTGAATTCTGTTTGTGGGCTCCCCCGGTGGTGTTTTATGGTAGTGCCACTTATTTGCCTTCTTCTATCCTTGATCACCTGTTGACACCCATTAGGGGAGTTTCCTATTTAAGGCTGCTTGGCTGCTGGTCCGATGCCGGCCAACAATGTATCAGTAGCATTCTGTTGCATTCTCCTGCCTCAAGATCCTGTTCAGCTAAGTTGAATTTTGTTTCTAGTTTATGCTATTTTTGTCCAGCTATTTGCAATGTGACTCTCTGTAGCTGGAAGCTCTCGTGGACTGAAATTGCCACTCCAGTGGCATGAGTTGTCACTGGAGTTTTAAAGTAATTTCAGGATGGTGTTTTTGAGTAGTGTTTTGAAGTTGACCGTGAAGTGACTCTTTCCTGTACTTCTGCTATCTAGAAAGCGGACCTCACTGTGCTAAATCTGCTGTTCATCCTACGTATGTCTTTTCCTCTTGACTCACCGTCAATATCTGTGGGGGGCTGCTATCTCCTTTTGGGGTTCATCTCTGGAGGTAAGGCAGGCCTGTATATTCCTCTGATAGGGGTAGTTAGATCTCTGGCTGGCGCGTGGTGTCTAGGGCATCGTAGGAAACACTCCCCGGCTACTTCCAGTGTCGTGTCAGGTTCAGGTCACGGTCACTTTAGTTCCCATCACCCGAGAGCTAGTCCGTTGTTATTTTGATTTCCCTGCCATTGGGAAAATCATAACAGCCACCACCTCATCCATCATCACCTGATGTATTATTTTCAAGCATAGACATGGGATAGTAACGCACAGTCTCTCCAGCAAATGTAAGGTGGAGTTGCACAATGTCGGTACGTCGCATTTGAGGCAGTGAGCGAGAAGGCAGAAAATATGCTGCAGTGCAGACAGGAAATCAACAGCAGGGTGAGAATGCCGAAAGCGAGCACAGGTGGTCTGCTCTTTATGCAACAGCTCCAACATCTTGAGGTGATTTTTAAGGAAGTTTTGCACCACCAAATTCTGCACATGAACCATGCAAGGGATGTGCGACAAACCGGCTAGGCCCAGAGGTACTACGAGATTTTGCCCGTTATCGCACACCACCAGGCCAGGCTTGAAGCTCAGCAGCACCAACCACTCATCGGTCTGTTGTTTGATCCCCGTCCACAGCTACTGCAAGGTGTGAGATTTTTTCCCCAAATAGATGAGTTTCAGAACAGCCTGCTGTCATTTCCCCCTGGCTGTGCTGAAGTTGGTGGTGCAGGTGTTACGCTGACCGGATGATGAGGCGGTGGAGGAAGTAGAGTCAGAGGAGGAGGCAACGTGGATAGAGAAACATAAAAAAAACCATCAGTTCTCGATGGTGGCAGGATATGGGCCAAAGCACTTTCTGCCTCAGGCCCAGCAGCCACTACATTTACTCAGTGGTCAGAAAGGGAGAAATAAAGTTCCTCCCCATGCTTACTGGTCTATGTATCAATGGTTATAAGTAGTGACGAATGGGAACCACGCACTGTGGTTCCCATAATCCCACCATATTGTTACCCCTTTATAAATCACTAGTGAGCAGGAGGAAGAGGCCGATATTGCAGGAAAAGAAGAAGGAGCAGGAGGAGGCTCAGATCTTAGCTGTTTTTAGGTGTGTACTCCACTGCAGCTCGTGCTTTGCATTCAGTTGCCTCCTCATGCATGTGGTGCTCAGTTTAAGAACATTTATGCCTTCCTTCAGTCTCTGACAGCACAGCATGCAAACCACCCCTGTATTATCAAGGAGCACCTTTAACCTGACTTTGCTGTGCTCAGTTCGTCCACACCGTGGACAGTAGCAGCCAACATACTGGCTAGGGGCCGGCCACTTTGCTTTTGCACCCTGCTCCCTTTTTTATACAACTGTAATTTTTATTGATTCTATAAATTTAACAAACAAGATAAACACCAATATTCACATTTAAGTAAATAAAATAGAAAGTCAATTAAGACCGAGAACATTAAAGATTAACTGTTAGGAAACATTTCCCTCTAGTGGTATCAAAACATATTTCAAATGAAAAGAATAAAAGACAAAACTGTAATTAGTCTTTATATATTAGTTATGCTTGATGCCATAGTGAACCACCCCCATCCACAAATTAACTTCAGAAATCCTAAATAGCAGTAAACAAACAGTAGACGAGACACACAAATAAAAGGGTTGGAGAATAAAATGGTACAGCCGTCCACAAAAATCCGAGATACTATTTTGAGCCCAGAAATAATCCCAGGGGGCAAAATAACCTCTAATCTATCCATCTTAGCATTTATTAAAGCTGTCATGTATTCCATTCTGCGAATATCAACTATTCTATTTAATAGATTTTGGTAAGAGGGAGGAGTGGTCTATTTCCAATGGAGAGCAATTAAACACCTACTGCAGCTGCCGTTAACATATGAAATAACAATTTTGATTTAGAGTTCTTCCCCATCCTTCTAGGAGAAACATTTAGTAGGGTCAACCCAACTTCCACAAAAAAAACCTTTTGTATTTAGGTTTTAGGTATTGAGAAAAGAATGCTGAACCACATCGCCAGCATATATACGGGAACTGAGGGTTCAGTTTATGAAAGACCTTTGGAATGTGATACAAAAACATAAAAATCTTATACTGGTTCTCTTTATATAGAGTCACCATGCAACACAAAAGACACTCTCCCAAATGACGTAACCATCTCCTAGTCACAGGAGATATCTCTCCCAACAAAGGCCCCTCATGTTATGGTAAGATGAACCCCTCAACTGCTATACTCAGAAATCCCTCAAATCTCATTAATATTCCCTGCATGCCTTCTATCTCTTTTAATTGTGCCCTTTTGAATTCTCGCTCAGTGTGTAATAAATTCATCCATGACTTCTTCCTTTCTGATTCTCTTAACCTTCTGGCTCTTACTGAAACCTGGATCCAGCAGTCAGACACCACCGCTGCTGCTGCTCTTTCATATGGTGGACTACACTTCTCTCATACCCTAAGATCAGACAACAGAGCAGGTGGAGGCGTTGGTCTGCTCCTATCACCCAAATGTACCTTTCAGGTAATCCCTCAAGTACCCTCACTTATCTTCCCTTCTTTTAAGGTCCATGCTGTCAAACTCTACATCCCCTTCTCCATGCGGGTAGTGGTTGTGTATCTTCCTCTTGACCCCTCCCATCTATTCCTGGATCACTTTGCCTCCTGGATCACTTTGCCTCTGGGCTTCCACATTTTCTCTTCTGTGACATCCCCACCCTCATCATGGGATAGTTCAACATCCCCATCGCTTTTTCCCTCTCCCCATCTGCTACTCACCTTTTATCTCTAACCTCCTCCTTCAGCGTTTCTCAGCTTACTTACTCTCCTACGCATGACGATGGAAACTCCCTCGACTTTGTCTTCTCCCAGATTTACTCAGTGTATGATTTTACAAACTCCCCTCTCCTGCTCTCTGACCACAACCTTCTTTCATTCTCGGTTAAGAAATGCCATCCTGCTCAGGTCACCCCCACTCTCCACACTTATAGAAATATACAGGCCATTAACACCCAAAAACTTATGAAGAACTTGCAGTCATCATTGGCCCTTATCTCCTCCCTCTCATGTCCTGATTCTGCACTGAAGCATTATAATGAAACACTGCAAAGTGACCTGGATGAAGCTGCACCTCCTATACATAGAACAACTCGGCACAGATGGCGACAACCCTAGCACATGCAGCAAACACGTTTCCCACAGCGGTGCTCCAGGTGCGCCTAACGTCTGTCGAGAAAATCCAATCTACCCAAAGATTTCATCCATTATAAGTATACTCCATACTAATTCTTCTGGTTCTCCCTTCAGCATTCAACACTGTGGATCATCAGCTCCTCCTCAAAATGCTCCGCTCCATTGGCCTCCGCTCTCTCCTGATTCTCCTCCTACGTCTCTCACTGCTCCTTCACTTTATCTTTTGTTGGCTCCTCCTCCTATCATCTTCCCATTACTGTTGCGGTCCCTCAGGGATCAGTCCTAGGCCCCCTCCTCTTCCCTATGTATACTACCCCTATTGGACAATCAGTAGATTTGGTTTCCAGTACCATCTCTATGCTGATGACACCCAATTATACACCTCTTCTCCTGACATAACGCTTGCCTTTTTAGAAAACACCAGTGATTATCTTAACGCTGTCTCCAACATCATGTACTCCCTCTATCCGAAACTGAACCTGTCAAAAACTGAACTCCTTGTGTTTTCTCCCTCTACTAACCTACCTATGCCCGACATTGCCATTTCCGTGTGTGGTTCTACCATTGCTCCCCTCAAAAAACTGTTCACAGTAACTCTAGATTTGTTGGGAGTATTAATCAGAAAAACTAAATCACAGAAAAAACCCAATAATAAAAAATTACCTTTTATCATTCATATACATAAAAACTGGTGCACACAAGACCATCACCAACACAAGAAAAACTTAATAGAAAAACTGATAGAAAGGGCCTTAGGAGGTGCCTGACCCTATAGCTTAATACTAACTGGCACCCTACCTAGCAGCGGAGGTTGGCACCCTACAACCTACGCCATGGCACCTCCGCTCACAGTAGGCTGTTCCTTCTATTCTTAAAATCCCTATGGGACAACGGGTAGAAAGAAAAGAAAAAAAGGAGACATACAACAGCAATATAATAAATGTAATAGGTGCAGATTATTCGGGCCAGGTGGTGTAACACTAACCCTATATCCTGTCCCTACCTCACAGCGGGGGTTGGCACCCTAAAGCAATCACGACATATGGCGCCCCCACTCCTCGACGGTTATCCCAAGGATCGCCCTGTAAGGGAATGTAGAAAGTGCTATAGTGCAGGAGAATGTAGCCAAGAAAGGCCTACAATGGCAGTGTAGACTGGGCTTTTGATTACCGTTGCTTCAATTATACCCATCAGGTGCAATATTAGCAATAGTTCCTCAAAGAGCCTATACTAGGGGAACTGATTGGCAATTTCTATACTGGGCCCCCACCTCCAAAGGGAACCAGCCAAAATGATGAAAAGTAAAGGTTCTCTAGAGACAATGATTCATATCAATTTCCAACCCCATATCAAACATGCCCAACCTGTCATCATATAGACAAAAGCTCATAGACATAACTTATATGTGTACATAAAAAAAAAGTTCATAGATATAACTCTATGCGTTTCCCCTCTCAAACTGAGGTTCATCAGGAGTATATACACATCTTATTAATGACTGCTACTTAGCTCCATAAAGTTCAATGTCCATAGCGATAGTCATCCGCACATAGGGACAGTCCCCTCCAGATAGTGTGCCTTGAATGAAATGCCCAGTCCACCCAAATTGAAGACTCCGTTGATTGTGCGAGTGAAAACACATGGGTAATTAGCCGTACATACCAAAAGATGATCCCCTCTATACTCCTGTACAGCAGGTCAGTGCAGAGGCAGAAGTGAAAACAAAACACTTCCGGTGTCCCTGCACTCCAAAAGTGCTCCACCACACGCAGGCGCACACTCACAGAATGTGTCATCATTCCAATGTGCAATAGCAGAAGTGGCCACAGCATTATTGCCGCACATCATACTACCAGTACCCATGTGCTTCATTCGGGTTCCATCTTACGCAGATGCACATTCCGTGCGTCTCACACTTCCAGTATTCATGCGCTTCACTGGCGTTCCACCGCACGCCACCGCAATAACGGAAGTGGCTATGATTTGTTCCTGCGTTCCACATGTATTCCATCTAGCGCATGCGCAATCCAAAAAAGACTCAAATGCTTACTATATCTCTATCTAAATAGTATATCTATCTGCATAATAGCATCATTTAACATATCAACCGCCATTAAATATTAAAAGAGAGATACCCCCCAATAGAAATCATCTTATTACTAATAGATATCACAGGTCAGTATTTTGGTGAAAATAGATATATTAGACTCACAGGTAGATAGTCTGTCATGCATGATACAAACTCACAGTGGAGGATCGATATCAAAAAGATGACCTATTTTGGCTTATACATCAAGACTTTATCAATAGAAAAGGACCTACACAATAGGGATCATTTAAATTAAAGACCAGGCTGGAGCGAGCCGCCCCACCTCCTCTCCTGGGCGGCTTACATGGAAGCTGACATGACAGGGGGTTTGGAGCAGGGAAAAAGGGGGCGGGGAGTTCGCTCTGAGGGGAGGGTTAATGCTGGCCTGGAGAGGGTATGGGGTGAGTGGGAGGGAGGAGCCAGTCACTTCCCGCTCTGAGGACCTGGGAGCAGGAAGCACCAAGCACCAGCAGCTTACCATGGCGTCCATTGAGGGAGTCCTGTCACAACTTCGGGTGGCGGCGGCGTCACAGCCTCAGGCTGGCTGTAGGCTCAAGTGTTCAGCATCCTCGGCGGTGCAGAAACCCCGGCGGTCGGGCCCGGTGAGCGGCGGTCCAGGCGGGTGCGGCCCCCGGAACGCTTATCCCCCCAGGTCACCCCGGTGTCTCAGCGGCAGCGCAGGAGCCCCTCAGGGGAGCCTCCAGGCCGCGTGCCTGCTCAGAAGCGCCCCAGCAGGCTGCGGTCTGGGAGGAATCCGCCTGCCGCGCTGAGGCCTGCAGTGGCAGTTGGGCCTTCTCCCCCAGCACGCCGGGGGGCCGGGCCTATGCACGCCAGAGCTCCTAACGGTTGGAGCGACGTCACGGCGGGCCGCCGCGGTGATGACCAGGCCAGGCGGCCTGCTTCCAGCGGCAGCGCGAGACGGCGGGGGAGTATCCCAGCGGCATCGGCAGGCAGCGCCCCAGACCCGGCGGGGCTGCTGGACACGACCAGGGGGCACCATTCACCTCAAGCACCGGTAACAGGGCCTGCATCCTCCCGGGTGGCGGCGCCAGACGGCAGCGCATCAGACGGTGGGTCCGTGTCTGGGCCTACAGGACATCAGGCGGTCACCCCGGATGATCGGTTGGACCGGTATTGCGGAGCAAAGTTCACGTCCGGGAGGGCCCGAGGACGGCTTCGGGATCGAGAGACGGCTGGGGGGATCACAGCTCCCTTGCAGCCTGGTGAGAATCCATCTATGCTTTGTTTGTCCCCAGCGTTTTCGACGCCGACTTTGACTTCCGTGAATCGGGTTGAGGGGTACGTTAAGCGGGGTGATGGAGTTGGTATGCGGGCAGATGCGAGTCGTGAGGGGGTGGGGGAGTTGTTGCCGGGTGTACGTGAGCTGTTGTCACGGTTGGGCAGTGGCAGGCCAGGGCCATCCCCTTTGTAAGCTTGGGTCGGTTCGTTTGATCTGGGGTTGGCGTTATCCGGCAGCAGGTCTGCCGAATCGGGTAGGTTGTCCGAGCCGGTCTCGTTATCTGTACAGACTGAGAAAGAGAGGGAGGGGGGCATTTGGTTGGATGATAAGGCGCGGGGCGAGGTGTACGTTTGCTTTGAAGGGCCGCTGGGGGCGCACTTGAAAAAGGAGGTGCGTGAGAAGATTTGGAAGGATGAGTACGTCGAGATAGTTTCGCTCTTGCCATTGGAAAAATTTAACCTTGATAAGAGTAAAAAAGAAGATAGTAAGAAGGAGGATGAGGAAAAGCGGCGATGGCGCCTTATTCCTCAGACGTTTGTAAATTGGCTTCAGGCATTCGCGATTTTGGCAAGTGTTATTGGCGAGAAGGCTCCCGAGAATTGCTCAGCCTTGTTTTGTTATATGGATTCCATAGCTGAGGCGCATAGGGCCTATGGTGGGCAAGCATGGTTACGATACGATGAGCAGTTCCGGCAGCGGAAGGCGGTCCGTCCGGCGATCCGGTGGGATCAGAAGGACATTGGTTTGTGGTTACGGGTGATGGCGCCAACAAAGTTTGGTCACTCATTTCAGAGCGGGGCCGGAACTTCCAGCCAAAGCGCTTTGCAGAGTTCCTCTTCAGGAGCCAGGGGTCAGTTGGGTCACTGGCAGCCAGAAGCACGGAGTTTGTTGGCAGTTCAATGATGGCCAATGCAAGTTCGGAGCGACTTGTAAGTTCAAGCATTTGTGCTCTAACTGCAACGGCGCCTCGCACGGAGCTTCCAAGTGTTTTAAGAAAAAAGGGAAGCCAGAGGGTAATTCAAAAGGGGGTGACTCCGGTGAGGTTGGACGCGATGGCCCACTATCTAAATAGGTTTCCCGACAGGGAGAGGGCGGAGTTGCTCCGGGTTGGTTTTGATGTTGGTTTTCCTATACCTGCCCCGGATTTTGTGGTACCACCGAGTTTTAAGAACCTCAGATCGGCCTTGTTGCACGCATCAGTCGTGTCAGAAAAGTTGGGCAAAGAGGTGGCTTTGGGTAGGATGTCTGGACCATTTCCCACTCTTCCCTTGGACGATTTGGTGGTGTCGCTGTTGGGTGTGGTCCCCAAGAAGGAGCCTAATAAATTTAGGCTCATTCAGCATTTGTCCTACCCAAAAGGGAGGTCCATGAATGATGGTATCGATCCAGAGCTTTATTCGGTGGTGTATACGTCATTTGATGAGGCAGCCAGGTGGGTGCGCAGTTGTGGTAGAGGGGCATTGTTAGCTAAGACCGACATTGAGTTGGCCTTTCGTTTGTTGCCGGTTCACCCCGATAGAGTAAAGTTGTTAGGCTGTTATTGGGATGGCGGGTTTTATGTTGACCGTTGTTTGCCGATGGGCTGTTCGCTGTCGTGCGCCTATTTTGAGGCCTTTAGTTCTTTTTTGGAGTGGGCGGTGTAGGATGTGTCCGGTTTGGATTCAGTGATTCATTATTTTGACGACTTCTTGTGCATAGGTCCTGATCAGTCGCAATGTTGTGAGGTCCTGCTGAGGATGGTTGTTTGGGTTGCTGAGCGTTTTGGGGTCCCGCTGGCACCGGGCAAGACTGAGGGTCCATGCACGAGTCTGTCCTTTTTCGGTATTGTTATCGATTCCGTGAAGTGGGAGTTTAGGTTACCGGTTGACAAGGTGTTGGGTTTGAGAGAGGAGGTGGCCCGTGCTAGATGTTTGAAGAAATTGCCACTGCGAGAGGTGCAGTCGCTTATGGGGAAATTGAATTTTGCATACCGAATTATCCCAATGGGGAGGATTTTTTCATGAAGGTTGGCTAGCGCTGCGACCGTGATTTCCGCCCCACATCGTTTTGTTCGTTTGTCGTCCGAACACAAGGCCGACTTGGAGGTTTGGGACCGTTTTTTGTCCTGTTACAACGGGCGTTCACTGTTGATGGACGAAGCAGTGGGTAATGCGGATTTGGATTCGTTTACCGACGCGTCGGGCGGTATTCGATTTGGGGCCTTTTTCAGGGGCCGTTGGAGTGCTTCATGATGGCCTGAAGCTTGGTTCGAAAAAGGATTGGTACGAAACATTACTTTGTTGGAGATTTTTCTGATTTTGGTTGCTGTGCAGCTTTGGGGCGACGATTTTCGAAACAAAAGGGTGCGCTTTAACTGTGATAATATGGCGGTCGTGTGTGCCATTAACAGTCTGACGACAGCGTCGCCTCCTGTGATCAGAGTTCTTCGGCAGTTGGTTTTGTCTTGTTTATCCTTGAATGCTTATTTCACGGCATCTCATGTGCCCGGTGTTAATAACGGCATTGCCGATTCTCTGTCTCGTTTCCAGTGGGAGCGTTTTCGGTCGCTGGCTCCGGAGGCCGAGGAGACGGGGCTGGAATGCCCAGCGGAGCTTTGGAGCGTGGTGTCCGGGCTGCAGAACCTTTAATTCAAGCGTCCTTGGCGCCGAGTACGTGGTCATGTTATCAGGCGGTATGGAGCGCGTGGGAGAGCTGGTTGGCGTCGTGTGGCGTGGCGGGCACTGGTCGGGAACAAGTTGGGGCGTTGTTGTTGTGGATGAGGCACGGCGCGGATCAGGGTTCGTCGGCAGCAAAAGTTGATAGGACGATAGCGGCTTTGGCTTTTGGTTTCAGGCTCCGGGGCCTGCAGGACTTGACGAAGTCTTTTTTGGTTAAGCAAGCTGCGAAGGAGATGAGAAGGGCAGGTAGCCGTGGCGATTGCAGGCGCCCAGTGTCTTTTGAGATGTTGGAGCGGTTGGGGGCACGTTTGGGCGATATATGTGTTTCCGGTTTTGAGGCTGCGCTATTTCGCCTAGCTTTCTCGTTGGCTTTTTACGGAGCCTTGAGGGTGGGGGAGTTGGTGTCTCCCACTACAGTTCGTCAAGGGGGCCTTTGGGCGGGGGATTTTTTTTTGTTTCTGAGGGGTTGTTGCAATTTTGGATTCGGAAGTCTAAGACGGATCGGATGGGATGGGGTAAAAGATTTTGGGTGCCGTTCCCGGGTCCGTGATGTGTCCTGTCCGTTGCTGGCAGGATTTTGATAGGCTTCACCCGCGGGGTGATGGGCCTTTGTTACGTCATGAGGACGGGTCTTTTCTGTCAAGATACCAGTTTGTAGTGGTTTTCCGGCAGTCTTTGGAGGCCATTGGCGCGGATTTTTCCAGGTTCGCCTCGCATTCTTTTCAGATTGGGACCGCTGTTGTGAAATTGGATTCTGGGCTCCCCCGGTGGCCACTTGTGGAATTGAACTTGTGTGCATCATCCCCTCTGTTCACCTGCTCCTATCAGGATGTGGGAGTCGCTATATAACCTTGCTCCTCTGTCAGTTTCTTGCCGGTCAACAATGTAATCAGAAGCCTTCTGTGCTTGTTCCTGCTACTAGACAACTTCCAGCTAAGTTGGACTTTTGTCCTTGAGTGTTTTTGCATTTTGTTCCTGTTCACAGCTGCTTTTTCGTTACTGTGTTTGGAAAGCTCTTGTGATCGGAAATTGCCACTCTGGTGTTATGAGTTAATGCTAGAGTCTTAAAGGAATTTCTGGATGGTGTTTTGATAGGGTTTTCTGCTGACCATGAAAGTGTCCTTTCTGTCTTCCTGCTATCTAGAAAGCGGACCTCGATTTTGCTAAACCTATTTTCATACTACGTTTGTCATTTCATCTAAAATCACCGCCAATATATGTGGGGGCCTCTGTCTGCCTTTTGGGAAAATTTCTCTAGAGGTGAGCCAGGACTGTCTTTTCCTCTGCTAGGATTAGGTAGTTCTCCGGCTGGCGCTGGGCATCTAGGGTTAAAAAACGTAGGCATGCTACCCGGCCACTTCTAGTTGTGCGGCAGGTTTAGTTCATGGTCAGTATAGTTTCCATCTTCCAAGAGCTAGTTCTCATATATGCTGGGCTATGTTCTCTCGCCATTGAGAATCATGACAGTTTGACCGGCCCAAAAAAGGGTTAAATTTCTGGCTGAGAAAGGAGAGAAAAAAGAAGTCTGCTACAATTTTTTTTTTTTTTTTTTTTTTTCCCTCTAGTTCTGAGTGTGCTCTTAATTGAATCACTTGCTAGTCTGCCTATACTGCAGCCTTCCTCTCTTTCTCTCCTTCTAATCCTTGAATGGCTCTGTGTTCACCTGTTTCAAATGGATCTTCAGAGTGTAGCTACAGGTTTGAATAATCTCACCACAAAGGTACAAAATTTGCAAGATTTTGTTGTTCATGCACCTATGTCTGAGCCTAGAATTCCTTTGCCTGAATTCTTCTCGGGGAATAGATCTCACTTTCAAAATTTTAAAAATAATTGCAAATTGTTTTTGTCCCTGAAGTCTCGCTCTGCCGGAGACCCTGCACAGCAGGTCAGGATTGTAATTTCCTTGCTCCGGGGCGACCCTCAAGACTGGGCTTTTGCATTGGCACCAGGGGATCCTGCGTTGCTCAATGTGGATGCGTTTTTTCTGGCCTTGGGGTTGCTTTATGAGGAACCTCATTTAGAGCTTCAGGCGGAAAAGGCCTTGATGTCCTTGTCTCAGGGGCAAGATGAAGCTGAAATATACTGCCAAAAATTCCGCAAATGGTCTGTGCTTACTCAGTGGAATGAGTGCGCCCTGGCGGCAATTTTCAGAGAAGGTCTCTCTGATGCCATTAAGGATGTTATGGTGGGGTTCCCTGTGCCTGCGAGTCTGAATGAGTCCATGACGATGGCTATTCAGCTCGATAGGCATCTGCGGGAGCGCAAACCTGTGCACCATTTGGCGGTGTCTACTGAGAAAACGCCAGAAAATATGCAATGTGATAGAATTCTGTCCAGAAGCGAGCGGCAGAATTTTAGACGAAAAAATGGGTTGTGCTTCTATTGTGGTGATTCAACTCATGTTATATCAGCATGCTTTAAGCGTACTAAGAAGCCTGACAAGTCTGTTTCAATTAGCACTTTACAGTCTAAGTTTATTCTATCTGTGACCCTGATTTGTTCTTTGTCATCTATTACCGCGGACGCCTATGTCGACTCTGGCGCTGCTTTGAGTCTTATGGATTGGTCCTTTGCCAAACGCTGTGGGTATGATTTGGAGCCACTGGAGGCTCCGATACCTCTGAAAGGGATTGACTCCACCCCATTGGCTAGTAATAAACCACAATACTGGACACAAGTGACTATGCGTGTTAATCCGGATCACCAGGAGGTTATTCGCTTTCTGGTGCTGTATAATCTACATGATGTTTTGGTGCTGGGATTGCCATGGCTGCAATCTCATAACCCAGTCCTCGACTGGAGAGCTATGTCTGTGTTAAGCTGGGGATGTAAAGGAACTCATGGGGACGTACCTTTGGTTTCCATTTCATCATCTATTCCCTCTGAGATTCCTGAATTCTTGTCTGACTTTCGTGACGTTTTTGAAGAACCCAAGGTTGGTTCACTACCTCCGCACCGGGAGTGCGATTGTGCCATAGACTTGATTCCGGGTAGTAAATACCCTAAGGGTCGTTTATTTAATCTGTCTGTGCCTGAACACGCTGCTATGCGAGAATATATAAAGGAGTCCTTGGAAAAGGGACATATTCGTCCTTCGTCATCTCCCTTAGGAGCCGGTTTTTTCTTTGTGGCTAAGAAAGACGGCTCTTTGAGGCCGTGTATTGATTATCGACTTTTGAATAAAATCACGGTTAAATATCAATATCCGTTACCACTGCTTACTGATTTGTTTGCTCGTATAAAGGGGGCCAAGTGGTTCTCTAAGATTGATCTCCGTGGGGCGTATAATTTGGTGCGAATCAAGCAGGGGGATGAGTGGAAAACCGCATTTAATACGCCCGAGGGCCATTTTGAGTATTTGGTGATGCCTTTTGGTCTTTCAAATGCCCCTTCAGTCTTCCAGTCCTTTATGCATGACATTTTCCGCGATTATTTGGATAAATTTATGATTGTGTATCTGGATGATATTCTGATTTTTTCGGATGACTGGGACTCTCATGTCCAGCAGGTCAGGAGGGTTTTTCAGGTTTTGCGGTCTAATTCCTTGTGTGTGAAGGGTTCTAAGTGTGTTTTTGGGGTTCAAAAGATTTCTTTCTTGGGATACATTTTTTCCCCCTCTTCCATCGAGATGGATCCTGTCAAGGTTCAGGCTATTGGTGATTGGACGCAACCCTCTTCTCTTAAGAGTCTTCAGAAATTTTTGGGCTTTGCTAACTTTTATCGTCGATTTATTGCTGGTTTTTCTGATGTTGTAAAACCATTGACTGATTTGACTAAGAAGGGTGCTGATGTTGCTGATTGGTCCCCTGATGCTGTGGAGGCCTTTCGGGAGCTCAAGCGCCGCTTTTCTTCCGCCCCAGTGTTGCGTCAGCCTGATGTTGCTCTTCCTTTTCAGGTTGAGGTCGACGCTTCTGAAATCGGAGCTGGGGCGGTGTTGTCGCAGAGAAGTTCCGACTGCTCCGTGATGAGACCTTGTGCTTTTTTTTCCCGCAAATTTTCGCCCGCCGAGCGGAATTATGATATTGGGAATCGGGAGCTTTTGGCCATGAAGTGGGCTTTTGAGGAGTGGCGTCACTGGCTTGAGGGGGCCAGACATCAGGTGGTGGTATTGACTGACCACAAAAATTTAATTTACCTTGAGTCTGCCAGGCGCCTGAATCCTAGACAGGCGCGCTGGTCGTTGTTTTTCTCTCGGTTTAATTTTGTGGTGTCGTACCTACCGGGTTCTAAGAATGTTAAGGCGGATGCCCTTTCTAGGAGTTTTGAGCCTGACTCCCCTGGTAATTCTGAGCCCACAGGTATCCTTAAAGATGGAGTGATATTGTCTGCCATTTCTCCAGACCTGCGGCGGGCCTTGCAGGAGTTTCAGGCGGATAGACCTGATCGTTGCCCACCTGGTAGACTGTTTGTTCCTGATGATTGGACCAGTAGAGTCATCTCTGAGGTTCATTCTTCTGCGTTGGCAGGTCATCCTGGAATCTTTGGTACCAGGGATTTGGTGGCAAGGTCCTTCTGGTGGCCTTCCCTGTCACGAGATGTGCGAGGCTTTGTGCAGTCTTGTGACGTTTGTGCTCGGGCCAAGCCTTGTTGTTCTCGGGCTAGTGGATTGTTGTTGCCCTTGCCTATCCCAAAGAGGCCTTGGACGCACATCTCGATGGATTTTATTTCGGATCTGCCTGTTTCTCAGAAGATGTCTGTCATCTGGGTGGTGTGTGACCGTTTCTCTAAGATGGTCCATCTGGTTCCCTTGCCTAAGTTGCCTTCTTCTTCCGAGTTGGTTCCTCTGTTTTTTCAAAATGTTGTTCGTTTGCATGGTATTCCTGAGAATATCGTTTCTGACAGAGGGACCCAATTCGTGTCTAGATTTTGGCGGGCATTCTGTGCTAGGATGGGCATAGATTTGTCTTTTTCGTCTGCTTTCCATCCTCAGACTAATGGCCAGACCGTGCGGACTAATCAGACCTTGGAGACATATTTGAGGTGTTTTGTGTCTGCGGATCAGGATGATTGGGTTGCTTTTTTGCCTTTGGCGGAGTTCGCCCTCAATAATCGGGCCAGCTCTGCCACCTTGGTGTCCCCGTTTTTCTGTAATTTGGGGTTTCATCCTCGATTTTCCTCCGGTCAAGTGGAATCTTCGGATTGTCCTGGAGTGGATGCTGTGGTGGAGAGGTTGCATCAGATTTGGGGGCAGGTGGTGGACAATTTGAAGTTGTCCCAGGAGAAGACTCAGCTTTTTGCCAACCGCCGTCGTCGTGTTGGTCCTCGGCTTTGTGTTGGGGACTTGGTGTGGTTGTCTTCTCGTTTTGTCCCTATGAGGGTTTCTTCTCCTAAGTTTAAGCCTCGGTTCATCGGCCCGTACAAGATATTGGAGATTCTTAACCCTGTGTCCTTCCGTTTGGACCTCCCTGCATCCTTTTCGATTCATAATGTTTTTCATCGGTCATTGTTGCGCAGGTATGAGGTACCGGTTGTGCCTTCCGTTGAGCCTCCTGCTCCGGTGTTGGTTGAGGGTGAGTTGGAGTACGTTGTGGAAAAGATCTTAGACTCTCGTGTTTCCAGACGGAGACTCCAGTATCTGGTCAAATGGAAGGGATACGGTCAGGAGGATAATTCTTGGGTCACTGCCTCTGATGTTCATGCCTCCGATCTTGTCCGTGCCTTTCATAGGGCTCATCCTGATCGCCCTGGTGGTTCTGGTGAGGGTTCGGTGCCCCCTCCTTGAGGGGGGAGTACTGTTGTGAAATTGGATTCTGGGCTCCCCCGGTGGCCACTTGTGGAATTGAACTTGTGTGCATCATCCCCTCTGTTCACCTGCTCCTATCAGGATGTGGGAGTCGCTATATAACCTTGCTCCTCTGTCAGTTTCTTGCCGGTCAACAATGTAATCAGAAGCCTTCTGTGCTTGTTCCTGCTACTAGACAACTTCCAGCTAAGTTGGACTTTTGTCCTTGAGTGTTTTTGCATTTTGTTCCTGTTCACAGCTGCTTTTTCGTTACTGTGTTTGGAAAGCTCTTGTGATCGGAAATTGCCACTCTGGTGTTATGAGTTAATGCTAGAGTCTTAAAGGAATTTCTGGATGGTGTTTTGATAGGGTTTTCTGCTGACCATGAAAGTGTCCTTTCTGTCTTCCTGCTATCTAGAAAGCGGACCTCGATTTTGCTAAACCTATTTTCATACTACGTTTGTCATTTCATCTAAAATCACCGCCAATATATGTGGGGGCCTCTGTCTGCCTTTTGGGAAAATTTCTCTAGAGGTGAGCCAGGACTGTCTTTTCCTCTGCTAGGATTAGGTAGTTCTCCGGCTGGCGCTGGGCATCTAGGGTTAAAAAACGTAGGCATGCTACCCGGCCACTTCTAGTTGTGCGGCAGGTTTAGTTCATGGTCAGTATAGTTTCCATCTTCCAAGAGCTAGTTCTCATATATGCTGGGCTATGTTCTCTCGCCATTGAGAATCATGACAGACCGCTACGGAGGCGGCGCGTAGTGGTTTGGCTCCTGCAGTGGTACAGAGGATAGGGCGGTGTTAGTCTGGTCATTATCGGAGCTACGTGAGGCCCTGAGAGGCTGGTGACTGTTGGTCTCTGTATTCGTTGTTGGTGCGTGCATAAGTTGTTTATGTTTTTCAGGTTCATCCTCGCTGTTGGTGTGGATTGTCGGACACTCTTACGTGTACTGGGGCGCGAAGCGAGCGGACGTCCGACAGGAAGGAAGACAGCTCGGCTTTTCCAGGGATGTGGCCGTCATCAGGTGGTTGGGGTTTCGGGGCCTAGGTTGGAACAGAGTCCTGGAGGAGGTTCACAATGTCATTTGGTTGGACAGGCCTCCCGATATTCTTGTTTTACATGTTGGAGGAAACGACTTGGAAGTTCGTCCTTGTCGTGAGTTAATACGGGACATTAAGCATGACTTGCTACAGTTATGGGTTTCCTTTCGGGACATGTCTGTAGTGTGGTCCGAGATTGTTCCACGCAGATTCTGGAGGCACGCTAGGTCGGTGGACAAGATTAATAAGGCCCGCATGAAGGTGAATCGGGCCGTGTCTGGTTTTGTCGCATGGAATGGGGGTTTTGCCGTGCGTCATTTTGATTTGGAGCGTGGTGGTGACCAATTTCTTTTGGGTGATGGCGTTCATCTGAACGCAGTGGGTATTGACTTGTGGGCCCTTAGGCTGCAGTCTGGAGTTGAGCGAGCCATAGCGGTTAAGGTTGGTGGGGTCTCGGGTACTTGAGGGGGTCAAGTATCCTCGTGGTGGCGGGGGGAGGGGTCCTTGGAGTTGCTGTTAAATTGGCCTGGGGTGTCCATCGGGATACGGATTCTCCAGTTGGTATAAGTTTTGGTTGCGGGTCTGGTGATTTGGGGGAATCTTGGTAACGGTGGGCCAGATTCCTAAGTTGGAAGTGGACAACGGGAACCCTTCGGGTTATTTTGGCGCTCTCGAGCCTGTGGGGTAATGACTGAGAGTAATCTACGGTTGGTCTCTTGTCCACTTGTTTATAATATGGTTAACACCAGACTTTTAGCTTCAAGGACCCCCTCCTCAGATCAGGTTACGGTTAAATGTTGTGTTTGTTTATAATAAAGGCCGCTGTGGCCAATTATATCCAACTTGAGACTCATGTCATTATTTGGATGCTGGGAAGGAAAGGGGTCGGAGACCCTTGGGGAGACACTTATTCACGGTGGTCGACAATACCAATGTCAAGACCAGGCTGGAGCGAGCTGCCCCACCCCCTCTCCTGGGTGGCTTAGGTGGAAGCCGACATGACAGGGGGTTTGGAGCAGGGAAAAAGGGGGCAGGGAGTTCGCTCTGAGGGGAGGGTTAATGCTGGCCTGGAGAGGGTATGGGGTGATTGGGGGGAGGAGCCGGTCACTTCCCGCTCTGAGGACCTGGGAGCAGTCCCGCCCACCCGCCCTGTTGTGTATCCGCTTTTTGGGCTCCCCTGGTGGTTGCTGGTGGTACTGGTGACTTGTTTGCACTTTGCTTCTTCTGTTCACCTGCTTCCATCAGTGTTTGGGAGTTTCCTATTTAGCCTTGCTCTCCAGTCATTTCCTTGCCGGTCATCATTGTAACCAGAGCCTTCGGTTGCATGTTCCTGCTACTAGTCTGCTGATCAGCTAAGTGGACTTTGTCCTTTTGTTTTGTACCTTTTGTCCAGTTTGCAGTTTTTGTGATTCTCTGTAGCTGGAAGCTCTTGCGGGCTGAAATTGCCACTCCTGTGTCATGAGTTGACACAGGAGTCTTAAAGTAATTTCAGGATGGTTTTTTGAAAGGGTTTTCAGTTGACCGTGAAGTCCTCTTTTGTATCCTTCTGCTATCTAGAAAGTGGACCTCTCTTTGCTAAATCTACTTTCATACTGTGTATGTCTTTTCCTCTTAATTCACCGTTATTACATGTGGGGGGCTGCTATCATCTTTTGGGGTATTTCCCTAGAGGTAAGCCAGGCCTGTTTCTTCCTCTACCAGGCGTAGTTAGTCCTCCGGCTGGCGCGTGGCATATAGGAAGCCGTAGGTATGCTCCCTGGCTACTGTTAGTTGTGTGGTAGATTTAGCTCACGGTCAACTCGAGTTTCCATCACCCGAGAGCTCGTTCGTTACTTATGTGTTTTTTACGTTCCCTTGCCATTGGGAACCATGACAGTATGACCGGCCAACAAAGTGTTAATTGTTTGGGCTGAAGCAGGAGAAAAAGAAGTGTTGAAGGGAAATTTTTTTTTTTTCTTTCCCTCAGAGTTTTGCTGCCTAGCCCTTAATTGCTGTCTAGCTGCTTCTTACCTCCTCTTAACCCTTGAATGGCTCTGACCTTAGCTGTTTAACATGGATGTCCAGAGTTTGGCTGCAGGTTTAAATAATCTTGCTACGAAGGTTCAAAATTTACAAGATTTTGTTATACATGCTCCTATTTCTGAACCTAAAATCCCTACACCAGAGGTGTTTTCCGGAGATAGATCTCGGTTTTTGAATTTCAAATATAATTGTAAATTATTCCTTTCTCTCAGACCTCACTCCTCAGGAGATCCTGTCCAGCAGGTTAAGATTGTAATCTCTTTGCTGCGAGGTGACAATCAAAATTGGGCATTTTCATTGGCACCAGGGGATCCTGCGTTGCTCAATGTGGATGCGTTTTTCCTGGCTTTAGGGTTGCTTTATGAGGAACCTAATTTGGAGATTCAAGCTGAAAAAGCTTTGATAGCCCTATCTCAAGGGCAAGATGAAGCGGAGATATACTGCCAAAAATTTCGTAGGTGGTCTGTGCTTACTCAGTGGAATGAGTGCGCCTTAGCGGCAAATTTCAGAGAGGGCCTTTCTGATGCCGTTAAAGATGTTATGGTCGGGTTCCCTGCGCCTACAGGTCTGAATGAGTCCATGACAATGGCAATTCAGATTGATCGGCGTTTGCGGGAGCGCAAACCCGTGCACCATTTGGCGGTATCTTCTGAAGAGACGCCAGAGAAAATGCAATGTGACAGAGTTATGTCCAGAAGCGAGCGGCAGAATTATAGGCGTAAAAATGGGTTATGCTTCTATTGTGGTGATTCTGCTCATGTTATATCGGCATGCTCTAAGCGTACTAGGAAGGTTGACAAGTCCATTTCAATTGGCACTTTACAGTCCAAATTTATTTTGTCTGTAACCTTGATTTGTTCATTATCAGTTATTACCGTGGATGCCTATGTGGACTCGGGCGCCGCTCTGAGTCTTATGGACTGGTCCTTTGCCAGGCGCTGTGGGTTTGATTTAGAGCCTCTGGAAGTCCCTATACCTCTGAAGGGTATTGATTCTACACCTTTGGCTTGTAATAAACCACAGTTCTGGACGCAAGTGACTATGCGTATGACTCCAGACCAACAGGAGGTGATTCGCTTCCTTGTGTTGTACAATTTACATGATGTTTTGGTGCTTGGATTACCATGGTTACAGTCTCATAACCCAGTCCTTGACTGGAAGGCTATGACTGTGTTAAGCTGGGGATGTCGGGGGGCTCATGGGGACACTTCTATGGTGTCCATTTTGTCATCTATTCCATCTGAGATTCCGGCATTTTTGTCTGATTATCGTGATATTTTTGAAGAGCCTAAGATTGGTTCACTCCCTCCTCACAGGGATTGTGATTGCGCCATAGATCTGATTCCTGGCAGTAAATTTCCAAAGGGTCGTTTGTTTAACCTATCTGTACCTGAACATGCTGCTATGCGCGAGTATATTAAGGAGTCCCTGGAAAAGGGACATATTCGACTTTCTTCATCACCTTTAGGAGCCGGTTTTTTCTTTGTCTCTAAAAAGGATGGCTCTCTGAGGCCTTGTATTGATTATCGTCTCCTGAATAAAATTACAGTCAAATATCAGTATCCGTTGCCTTTGCTGACTGATTTGTTTGCTCGCATAAGGGGGGCTAAGTGGTTCTCTAAGATTGATCTTCGTGGGGCGTATAATTTGGTGCGAATTAAGCAGGGGGATGAGTGGAAGACCGCATTTAATACGCCTGAGGGCCATTTTGAGTATTTGGTAATGCCTTTCGGCCTTTCTAATGCACCTTCTGTCTTTCAGTCCTTAATGCATGATATTTTCCGGGAATATTTGGATAAATTTATGATTGTGTACTTGGATGATATTTTGATTTTTTCTGATGACTGGGAGTCTCGTGTTCAGCAGGTCAGGAGGGTTTTTCAGGTTTTGCGGGAGAATTCTTTGTGTGTAAAGGGTTCAAAGTGTGTTTTTGGGGTTCAAAAAATTTCATTTTGGGGGTATATTTTTTCCCCTTCTTCTATTGAGATGGACCCTGTCAAGGTTCGGGCTATTTACGACTGGACGCAGCCTACTTCTCTGAAGAGTCTCCAGAAATTCTTGGGCTTTGCTAATTTTTATCGTCGATTTATAGCTGGTTTTTCTGGCGTTGCTAAACCTCTGACGGATTTGACTAAAAAGGGTGCTGATGTTGCCAATTGGTCCCCTGCTGCCGTGGAGGCCTTTCGGGAGCTTAAGCGCCGCTTTTTGTCTGCCCCTGTGTTGCGCCAGCCTGATGTTTCTCTTCCCTTTCAGGTTGAGGTTGATGCTTCCGAGATCGGAGCGGGGGCGGTTTTGTCGCAGAAAAGTTCCGACTGCTCAGTGATGAGACCTTGTGCGTTCTTTTCGCGAAAATTTTCGGCCGCCGAGCGAAACTATGATGTTGGTAATCGGGAGCTTTTGGCCATGAAGTGGGCATTTGAGGAGTGGCGTCATTGGCTTGAGGGTGCCAGACATCAGGTGGTAGTTTTGACTGATCACAAGAATTTAATTTATTTGGAGTCTGCCAGGCGCCTGAATCCTAGACAGGCACGTTGGTCGTTGTTCTTTTCCCGGTTTAATTTTGTGGTCTCGTACTTACCGGGTTCTAGGAATGTGAAAGCAGATGCTCTTTCTAGGAGTTTTGAGCCTGACTCTCCTGGGAATTCTGAACCTGCTGGTGTCCTTAAGGATGGAGTGGTTTTGTCTGCTGTCTCTCCAGATTTGCGACGTGCTTTGCAAGAATTTCAGGCGGATAGACCTGATCGTTGTCCGTCTGGTAGACTGTTTGTTCCTGACGAGTGGACCACTAGAGTCATCTCGGAAGTTCATTCTTCTACTCTGGCAGGTCATCTGGGAATTTTTGGCACCAGAGATTTGGTGGCTAGATCCTTCTGGTGGCCTTCCCTGTCTCGAGATGTGCGTGTTTTTGTGCAATCTTGCGATGTGTGTGCTCGGGCCAAGCCTTGTTGTTCTAGGGCTAGTGGGTTGTTGTTGCCCTTGCCTATTCCGAAGAGGCCTTGGACGCACATCTCTATGGACTTTATCTCGGATCTCCCTGTTTCTCAGAAGATGTCTGTCATCTGGGTGGTGTGTGACCGTTTTTCTAAAATGGTTCATTTGGTGCCATTGCCTAAGTTGCCTTCCTCATCTGAGTTGGTCCCTCTGTTTTTTCAAAATGTGGTTCGCTTGCATGGTATTCCGGAAAACATCGTTTCTGACAGGGGTACCCAGTTCGTGTCTAGATTTTGGCGGGCAGTCTGTGCCAGGTTGGGCATTGATTTGTCCTTTTCGTCTGCATTCCATCCTCAGACCAATGGCCAGACGGAGCGAACTAATCAAACTTTGGAGACTTATTTGAGGTGTTTTGTGTCTGCGGATCAGGATGATTGGGTTGCCTTTCTGCCGTTGGCGGAGTTTGCTCTTAATAATCGGGCTAGTTCTGCCACTTTGGTTTCTCCTTTCTTTTGCAATTCCGGGTTTCATCCGCGTTTTTCATCTGGTCAGGTTGAATCTTCGGATTGTCCTGGAGTGGATGCGGTGGTGGATCGGTTGCATCGGATTTGGGGACAAGTGGTGGATAATTTGGAATTGTCCCAGGAGAGGACTCAGCAGTTTGCTAACCGTCGTCGTCGTGTTGGTCCCCACCTTCACGTTGGGGACTTGGTGTGGTTGTCTTCCCGTTTTGTCCCTATGAGGGTTTCTTCTCCCAAATTTAAGCCTCGGTTCATCGGTCCTTATAGGATTTTGGAGATTCTTAACCCTGTGTCCTTTCGTTTGGACCTCCCGGCATCTTTCGCTATCCATAATGTGTTCCATCGGTCGTTGTTGCGGAGATATGAGGTACCGGTGGTTCCTTCTACTGAACCTCCTGCTCCTGTGCTGGTGGAGGGTGAATTGGAGTACGTCGTGGAGAAGATCTTGGACTCCCGTATTTCCAGACGGAGACTTCAATATCTGGTTAAATGGAAAGGCTATGGTCAGGAAGATAATTCTTGGGTAACTGCCTCTGATGTTCATGCCTCGGATTTGGTTCGTGCCTTTCATAGGGCTCATCCAGATCGCCCTGGCGGTTCTTGTGAGGGTTCGGTGCCCCCTCCTTAAGGGGAGGGTACAGTTGTGTATCCGCTTTTTGGGCTCCCCTGGTGGTTGCTGGTGGTACTGGTGACTTGTTTGCACTTTGCTTCTTCTGTTCACCTGCTTCCATCAGTGTTTGGGAGTTTCCTATTTAGCCTTGCTCTCCAGTCATTTCCTTGCCGGTCATCATTGTAACCAGAGCCTTCGGTTGCATGTTCCTGCTACTAGTCTGCTGATCAGCTAAGTGGACTTTGTCCTTTTGTTTTGTACCTTTTGTCCAGTTTGCAGTTTTTGTGATTCTCTGTAGCTGGAAGCTCTTGCGGGCTGAAATTGCCACTCCTGTGTCATGAGTTGACACAGGAGTCTTAAAGTAATTTCAGGATGGTTTTTTGAAAGGGTTTTCAGTTGACCGTGAAGTCCTCTTTTGTATCCTTCTGCTATCTAGAAAGTGGACCTCTCTTTGCTAAATCTACTTTCATACTGTGTATGTCTTTTCCTCTTAATTCACCGTTATTACATGTGGGGGGCTGCTATCATCTTTTGGGGTATTTCCCTAGAGGTAAGCCAGGTCTGTTTCTTCCTCTACCAGGCGTAGTTAGTCCTCCGGCTGGCGCGTGGCATATAGGAAGCCGTAGGTATGCTCCCTGGCTACTGTTAGTTGTGTGGTAGATTTAGCTCACGGTCAACTCGAGTTTCCATCACCCGAGAGCTCGTTCGTTACTTATGTGTTTTTTACGTTCCCTTGCCATTGGGAACCATGACACCGCCCCTTTTGGTGTGTATTCGATAATTTTAGTTGGCTTTTAGTTTAGGGTCATAGTGGCTGTAGGCGGGGGGGAGGGGTCCTTGGAGTTGGTGCTAAATTGGCCTGGGGGGTCCGTCGGGATACGGATTCTCCAGTTGGTATAAGTTTTGGTTGCGGGTCTGGTGATTTGGGGGAATCTTGGTAATGGTGGGCCAGATTCCTAAGTTGGAAGTGGACAACGGGAACCCTTTGGGGTATTTTGGTGCTCTCGAACCTGTGGGGTAACGGCTGAGAGTAATCTACGGTTGGTCTCTTGTCCACTTGTTTATAATATGGTTAACACCAGACTTTTAGCTTCAAGGACCCCCTCCTCAGATCAGGTTACGGTTAAATGTTGTGTTTGTTTATAATAAAGGCCGCTGTGGCCAATTATTTCCAACTTGAGACTCATGTCATTATTTGGATGCTGGGAAGGAAAGGGGTCGGAGACCCTTGGGGAGACACTTATTCACGGTGGTCGACAATACCAATGTCAAGACCAGGCTGGAGCGAGCTGCCCCACCCCCTCTCCTGGGTGGCTTACGTGGAAGCCGACATGACAGGGGGTTTGGAGCAGGGAAAAAGGGGGCAGGGAGTTCGCTCTGAGGGGAGGGTTAGTGCTGGCCTGGAGAGGGTATGTGGTTAGTGGGGGGGAGGAGCCGGTCACTTCCCGCTCTGAGGACCTGGGAGCAGTCCCGCCCACCCGCCCCTTTTGGTGTGTATTCGATAATTTTAGTTGGCTTTTAGTTTAGGGTCATAGTGGCTGTAGGCGGGGGGGAGGGGTCCTTGGAGTTGGTGCTAAATTGGCCTGGGGGGTCCGTCGGGATACGGATTCTCCAGTTGGTATACGTTTTGGTTGCGGGTCTGGTGATTTGGGGGAATCTTCGTAACGGTGGGCCAGATTCCTAAGTTGGAAGTGGACAACGGGAACCCTTTGGGGTATTTTGGTGCTCTCGAACCTGTGGGGTAACGGCTGAGAGTAATCTACGGTTGGTCTCTTGTCCACTTGTTTATAATATGGTTAACACCAGACTTTTAGCTTCAAGGACCCCCTCCCCAGATCAGGTTACGGTTAAATGCTGTGTTTGTTTATAATAAAGGCCGCTGTGGCCAATTATATCCAACTTGAGACTCATGTCATTATTTGGATGCTGGGAAGGAAAGGGGTCGGAGACCCTTGGGGATACACTTATTCACGGTGGTCGACAATACCAATGTCAAGAAAACATCTAAAGTTCATCATTTCCATCCAGATTGCTGCCCCTAACTGACAGGGCATGTCCGTGAGGTCCACAATTGTGAACTCAAGTCCTTCTTTTTCTGTGCAATTGAAGTCGTGACCCCACGGATAGCTTCAATTCTGAATTAAGAGCTTTACTACTGGACGTCTGTGATCGGGGTCTAATAAATGATACATGTTAAATTATGCTATTATGCAGATAGATATACTATTTAGATAGACATATAGTAAGCATTTGAGTCTTTTTTGGATTGCGCAAGCGCTAGATGGAATATATGTGGAACATAGGAACAAATCTTAGCCACTTCTGTTATTGCGTCAGCGTGAGTTGGAACGCCAGGCACACTATCAGAAGGGGACTGTCCCTATGTGCGGATGACTATCGCTATGGACATTGAACTCTATGGAGCTAAGTAGCAGTCATTAATAAGATATGTATATACTCCTGATGAACCTCGGTTTGAGAGGGGAAACGTGTCGAGTTATATATATATGAACTTTTTTATATACACATATAAGTTATGTTTAAGAGCTTTTGTCTATATGATTACAGGTTGGGCATGTTTGATATGGGGTTGATAATTGATATGCAGCATTGTCTCTAGAGAACCTTTTCTTTTCATCTTTTTGGCTGGGTCCCTTTGGAGGTGGGGGCCCCATATAGAAATTGCCAATCAGTTCCCCTAGTATAGGCTCTTTGAGGAACTATTGCTAATATTGCACCTGATGGGTATAATTGTAACAACGGTAATCAAAAGCCCAATCTACATTGCTATTGTAGGCCTTTTTTCGCTACATTCTCCTGCACTATAGCACTTTCTACATCCCCTTACAGGTCGAGCCTTGGGATAGCCGTTGAGGAGTGGGGGTGCCATATGTCATGATTGCTTTAGGGTGCCAACCCCCACTGTGAAGTAGGGTCAGGATATAGGGTTAGTGTTGGACCACCTGGCCCCGAATAATCTGCACCTATTACATTTATTATATTGCTGTTGTATTGTCCCATAGGGATTTTAGGAATAGAAGGGACAGCTAACGGTGAGCAAGGGAGCCACGGCGTAGGTTGTAGGGTGCCAAACTCCGCTGCAAGGTAGGGTGCCAGTTAGTATTAGGCTATAGGGTCAGGCACCTCCCAAGGCCTTTTCTATCAGTTTTTCTATTAAGTTTTTCTTGTGTTGGTGATGGTCTTGTGTGCACCAGTTTTTATATAAATGAATAATAAAAGATAATTTTTTAATATTGGTTTTTTTCTGTGATTTACCATTACTCCCCAACAACATGCCCGCTGTCTTGGGTTCATAATTTTTATGGCCCTCTGTGTATTTTATGGCTCTCTGTGTCTATACTGTTACGTATTCCGGCTGATAACTGGTTCACGCAGCATTACATGAACACCCGATTTCTTACATTATGGCTGGTCTGAACAATGAAAGCAATTGTTACCATTCACCTTTCGTGTCTTCCCTATTTTCCTCAAAGATTGTAAGCTTGCAAGCAGAGCCCTCATTCCTCTTGGTATCTGTTGATTTATTTGATAATTGTTATGCTGTAATGTCTTTTGTCTGTACAAGTCCCCTCTAAAATGTAAAGTGCTGCGGAATATGTTGGTGAAATAAAATTATTATTATTATTATTATTGTTATTATTAGAGTGTAAATAGAGGATTTGGGTGCGTTATCCCAATTGCCTTGCCAACATTGTACTGAAAGGTACAAATTTAAATTTTTATGCCTTTAAATCACAGAGATATGTCACACAACACAGTTGATAAATAACATTTCCCACATGTCTACTTTACATCAGCACAATTTTTGAAACATAATTTTATGGACCACATCACATTTTAAGTGACTTTGATGGGCCTATATGACAGAAATTACCCAAAGTGACACCATCCTAAAAACTACACACCTCAAAGTCCGCAAAACCACATTTAAGAAGTTTATTAAATCTTCAGGTTCTTCACAGGAAATAATGGAATGTGGATGGAAAAAATAAACATTTAACACAAATTTTACTTCAGACTGACATTTTTTTTTCACAAGGGTAACAGGAGAAAATGGACCACAAAAATTGTTGTGCAATTTTTCCTGAGTACGCAGACATCCCATATGTGGGAGAAGACTATTGTTTGGGTGCCTGGCAGGGCTCAGAAATTGGCTGGAATAGAGAGTGAACCCTATGACGCATTTGGAGAGCCCCTGATCTGCCTATACAGTGGAAACCCCCACAAGTGACCCAATTTTGGAAACTAGACCCCTAAAGAAATATCTAAATGTATGATGAGCACTTTGAACCCCCAGGTTAAAAAAAAACAACAACTGGAGGTTGATCACTATTGTGCTTCAGTGAGCAGTGCTCGACGGCTACAGGATGGATGCACTGATTATTCTTTTTTTCTGCACTGACGCTAACTCAATTCAGTAAAAAATACTGTAGTAGACAGCAATTGCTGCAGTATAGTTTACTGTCCCTAATCTAAATTATTTCTTTATTCATTTTTCACAAAAAAAAACAACAACCGGAGGTTGAACGATAATGTCCATCAGCGATCAGTGCTTGACAGCTGTAAAACGCACTGACGATTCTTTTTTCCATGGTGACACTAAAGGCCCCGTCTCACATAGCGAGATCGCTAGCGAGATCGCTGCTGAGTCACTAGTTTTGTGACGCAACAGCGACCTCAGTAGCGATCTTGCTATGTGTGACACGTACCAGCGATCAGGCCCCTGCTGTGAGATCGCTGGTCGTGTCGGAATGGCCTGGACCTTTTTTTGGTCGTTGAGGCCCCGCTGACATCGCTGAATCGGTGTGTGTGACACCGATCCAGCGATGTCTTCACTGGTAACCAGGGTAAACATCGGGTTACTAAGCGCAGGGCCACGCTTTGTAACCCGATGTTTACCGTGGTTACCAGCGTAAATGTAAAAAAAAAACAAACAGTACATACTCACCATCTGATGTCCGTCAGGTCCCTTGCCGTCTGCTTCCTGCTCTGACTGACTGCCGGACGGAAAGTGAGAGCAGATCACAGCAGTGACGTCACCGCTGCGCTCTGCTCTCACTGTACGGCGGCTCAGTCAGAGCAGGAAGCAGACGGCAAGGGACACCGAAAGGCGAGTATGTACTGTTTGTTTTTTTTGGTAACCAGGGTAAACATCGGGTTACTAAGCGCGGCCCTGCACTTAGTAACCCGATGTTTACCCTGGTTACCCGGGTGCTGCAGGGGGACTTCGGCATCGTTGAAGACAGTTTCAACGATGCCGAAGTTGTTCCCCTGATCGTTGGTCGCTGGAGAGAGCTGTCTGTGTGACAGCTCCCCAGCGACCACACAACGACTTACCAACGATCACGGCCAGGTCGTATCGCTGGTCGTGATCGTTGGCAAATCGCTATGTGAGACGGGGCCTTAAGTTAATTCAGTAAAAAATACTATAATAGGTGACAATTACTACAGTTTACTTTAACTGTCCCTAATCAAATCCTATCAGCTAATGTAAATGATTTTTAGCTTGATTCTTTTTTCATCAAAAAAAAACAACTGGAGGCCAGTCAGTGATGTTCATCATCGACCAGCGCTCGATAGCTGTATAATGCACACACGGATGTGGTACAAGGAGAACAAAAGAAAAAAAGACAGGAAAAAAGTATTTGCTTAAAACATGCACGGCTGCTAATCAGTGGTGTACATCTGATTAGATGTACAGCAACTGTAGGATGCACACACAAAGTGGTGTAAAGTGGGAGGAGAAAAGATAGTGAAAAAAAGTGGTGGAAAACAGCAAGCACAAGTGCAGATCAGGGATTTGAGTCACCGATCAGCGCTCGGGGCTGCAGGATGCATGCACGGAGATTGTGCACTGGGGAAAAATGGACAGGGACAAAAAAGTTATGGAAAACAGCAAGCAGGGACGTTGATCAGTGATTTGTGGCACTGATAAAAACTCGGCGGCTGCAGGAAGCACAAAAAAGAAAAACACTGACAAAAACGGAGCAATCAATTACTGATCAGCGATCAAGTACTGATCAGCAATCAAGTACCTATTAACACTCGGTTGCAGAAGGGGGATGGGGAGGGGGTAGAGGGTGAAAAAGGGGGGAAAGTGGGTCGAAGGGAATTGGCATGGATTAGGAATAAGGATCAAAGAGGGATCAGGAACTCTTTTTTAGCAGCAACAAGAGCACAGGCAGCAGCAGGAAGAATTATGATGTCACAGGATTTTGTGGCACCACAAGACCCAGCATGGCACACAAAGCTACACAGTGACCTCCCTGTAGAAATTCGAAGCAAGAATGAAAAAGTACAGGACAGTTACTGCCAGGTCACACTGCATCTGTGTGCTCTGATTGGTGCAATCAATGTCTTCACTGATCATTCCATTCAAAGCTGGCCCTGCTGATCCTGGCGTTGCTGGGCTTTAGCATATGATTGGTGCTCTTACAGCATCTATCATAGGCTGGACATCAGTATTTCAGGCAATCTGATCACCTGAAACACTTAGAAATGCTGCGATTAGCTGCTCAGAATTGAGCAGCCTATCACAGCAACTGTAGTGGCAGGGTACCATAGCTCCCCCGGGGATAACATCTCAATGTGCTCAGGTCCAAGATGGCACCAGAATTTTAATGCAATCATCATGACTGCAGTCACAGTGCTGCATTAAAGATATGACTTATCCATACGTCAAAGGTCGGTAAGTACCATCCAACCATGACGTATGGATTCATCCAGTGTCGGGAAGAGGTTAATCATATAGGGGTGTTTCAACTGAGAGTTCACCTGAAGAGAATTTATAATCCTATAAATATCTGATATCAACCCTTTAGTTGACAGGCCCCTTCTGCATAACTTCTCAAACTCATTTGGTGTAAGACGCACATTGTTTGATCTGCATATATTGGAAAAACTCTATTGGTTAAATAGAAATTAGATTTAATAGAACTGAATGAGAGGATCACCAATGTGTCCCTATTAACCAAATCTGCATATCTGAAAAGAATAGATAAAATCCACAGATAAACCATTGTTGATTCTAAGCTGATTGGGATCAAAGGTTGATAAAGCAAATGCAGAAACCAAGAGGAAAGTCCAGCTTCATGTAAAACCAATGTGCCGGAGTCGTGTTTGAAATGTGCTGCATTGCCCAGTCCCTCCTCTCCCCCACCTTTCTATTTTTTCATGACAAGAATATATTATTAAAAAATCTACTTTTCAAATAACCGCATTGGTTTTACCTGGAGCTGGATTTTCCTCTTGGTTTCTGCTGTTTCTACGTCTGGTCAGGACGACATCCGAGCTCCACACATGAACTATAGCAGGTGAGCTGGCTTCTCTTTTTTGCAGTGATAAAACAAATCATGGGGAGCTAGAAGAGGCCAGATCAAAAAGCTTCATGTAAGAAAGCCTTAAGGCCCCGTCTCACTAAGCGATTTACCAACGATCACGACCAGCGATATGACCTGGCCGTGATCGTTGGTAAGTCGTTGTGTGGTCGCTGGGGAGCTGTCACACAGACAGCTCTCTCCAGCGACCAACGATCAGGGGAACGACTTCGGCATCGTTGAAACTGTCTTCAACGATGCCGAAGTCCCCCTGCAGCACCCGGGTAACCAGGGTAAACATCGGGTTACTAAGCGCAGGGCCGCGTTTAGTAACCCGATGTTTACCCTTGTTACCAAAAAAAACAAACACTACATACTCGCCTTTCGGTGTCCAGGTCCCTTGCCGTCTGCTTCCTGCTCTCTGACTGAGCCGCCGTACACTGAGAGCAGAGCGCAGCGGTGACGTCACTGCTGTGCTCTCACTTCTCACTGTACGGCCGGCAGTCAGTGAGAGCAGGAAGCAGACGGCAAGGGACCTGACGGACATCAGAAGGCGAGTATGTACTGTTTGTTTTTTTTTACATTTACGCTGGTAACCAGGGTAAACATCGGGTTACTAAGCGCGGCCCTGCGCTTAGTAACCCGATGTTTACCCTGGTTACCAGTGAAGACATCGCTGGATCGGTGTCACACACACCGATTCAGCGATGTCAGCGGGGCCTCAACGACCAAAAAAAGGTCCAGGCCATTCCGACACGACCAGCGATCTCGCAGCAGGGGCCTGATCGCTGGTACGTGTCACACATAGCGAGATCGCTATGGAGGTCGCTGTTGCGTCACAAAACTTGTGACTCAGCAGCGATCTCGCTAGCGATCTCGCTATGTGAGACGGGGCCTTCACCTTTCTTGTAAACTGCATACGACCCAAAAGAGTAAATGTTATCTTAAGAGATTTAGCTGTCCAAAGCAGAGTGTTCGGGTGGGTAGGCGGCAACAACAGTTTTTCCACTTCAGTCCATTTATTGTAAGCCAATAAAGAAGCCCACAATGGGATCCTTCTCAAGTAAACCGCCCAGCAATATTTTATAATATCCTGAACTGATAAACCTCCTTGTGATCTATGAGAAGTAAGAACTTCTTTGGATATTCTGGGTCACCTATTCTTCCGAATAAATCTCTTAATGGTGGCTTGAAGAGACCTAAGATCCCCCAGAGGGACTTTGAAGGGGGGAGTCTCAAAATAGTAAACTAACTTGGGAAGAATAAACATTTTAACTCGAGGCTATACGTCCCATTAGTGAGAGTGAAAGAAGCATCCATTAATTCAATAGCCTCTTCAGTTCTTCAAAGAGAGATGGGTAATAGTTATATATCTATATAAATAGAAATGTAAATGTCTGTTTGTTCAAAATCTAAAATCTCCGAAAGTTCTTCACAGATTGCTTAGAAATTTTGACACAATGTTGCATTCGAATACGAGAGTGTTTTTATATACCTATGATATAGATTGCACACCTGTAAACAATCTTTCTCTCCTTGTTTAAATATGCTGTTATATATCTATTACAGGGAAGAAAAAAAAACAAGTTTATTTGCCAGTTTTACTAACTACTGACTTGTTTCTATAGCTCTTACATCCAAGAACACTTGGGCTACTTTCGTCTAATTATTTATCTCTTTGTCAACTCTTATGACAATCAACTCTACATAAACGGTCCTTACTAAGATATCAATTCATCTACTGATGGCTAAATGCTAAATGTAGAGCCAGTCATTGTTGAGTGTGCTTTAATCCATTGGCCTGAAGGACACTTCTCCCCCTTAGTAAATTTGCATTTAGAGAGGTGTGAAGAAAACTGCTTTTCTGTTTCTTCTTGTGGGGTTCCCTCAGCATTCAGCTCTAAGTTTTTACCTCTTCTCTCCACACAGACCCCAATTAGGCAAAATACAAACGAGTTCAGTATCATCTTTAGCTGATGACGGATAATTGTATGCTTTTCCTGCGAATTCAATTCATTGACATCTGTGTCAGTTATGTCCTGCAAGTTAAACTGACGTTATCACAACAGCTTGAATTTTCCCCATGTACTAGCCTACCTATAATGAATTCTGCATTCGGTCTAATCTTTCTGCTCAATAATTACATCAATGAAATTCTTTAAGTTTATAATTAGGGATGAGAAAATGTGCTCGGTGATAGTCGGTTATCACTCGGGTAACTGGGTGCTCGATTATACTCATTACTCGATGAGTGTTGGACGGTGCTCGATGAAAAACTCTAACCCCCACATGTTAGACACTTGTAACATAGCCAATAAGCATGCAGGAATTGCCTTCGTGTCACTATAATGCCGTAGCCATCTTGGTTGTGGCATTACTGTGATTGTCTGACCGTGTGACATCATCAGGGTTATAAAAGAACAGGTGCCGCTTGGCTCGGCACACTGACATTCTAAAGCTCTGTGACACTATCGGAGGGAGAGAGTGCTGGTCTAGACCCATGACTGCACAGTATAATGAATCAGAGGCCGTAGTGTTGATACTGGTACTGAAGCTAAACCATCATACTAACAGCCCTTCTAAGGGCTAACATTTGCTTTGCTGTTTGTATCATATACATTCTGCATTTAGTCTAGGATGGGAGAGAGAGTTGCCGGAGCAGGGACAGTGGCAGAATACAGTCTGTAGACAGGGATGAGGGCTGTGCAGTCCCTTGCAAAATATATAGCTGCATATTTTATTTCTTTGTGTGTGTGAAGATGCCTGGAGATGGTGACCGCTGTCAGGTTCTCGGAGCCCGACTGCCGCTGCCTGGTTCTGTGCCATCCGTGTCCCAGAGGATGACCTGGGCCGCCATGCCAGTATCCCGATGTCCTGCCTGTGTCCTGATGTCCTGCTTGTGTCCGATGTCCTGATGTCCAGCCTGTGTCCAGATGTCCAGCCTGTGTCCAGATGTCCAGCCTGTGTCCTGATGTCAAGCCTGTGTCCAGATGTCCTGATATCCAGCCTGTGTCCAGATGCCCTGATGTCCAGCCTGTGTCCAGATGTCTTGATGTTCTGCCTGTGTCCCGATGTCCTGCCGGTTCCCCAGGGTCCACCTTGTGATGACATCTGTCCTGGGTCGGTGTCTGATGTTCTCCTGCTGAGCCTGTGCTACTCCTGAGAGAAAGGCTGCCCTAGTATGCCTGTGCCAGATGACCCTGGACTGCATCAACCCGTGATGACCCCTGCCATTGTCTGACATCTGTCCGAGGTCGGTGTCTGATTTTCTCCTGCTGAGCCTGTGCTACGCCTGATGCCTGAGAGAGAGGCCATCCTAGTATGCCCATGCCAGATAACCCTGGATTGCATCAAAACGTGATATTCTCCTGCCTTCGTCTGTTTCCCTGAGAAGTGTACACTTTCTTGATGTGTGGAATCTGGAGCCTGGCATAGTTATGTTCTGTTTATGTACTGTGACTTTGTTTGAGTAAACTTTATCTTTCTTCATGCCTGAAGTTGTGCAGTGTTAACTAGTTCTGCATGTCACCATCTGGTCCACAAGCTCAGCTGTCAGACCCTGCTCACTGCCCTTCCCTAGTCTGGGTAGGTCCAGGTTCCCTTCTGTGGTCCAGTGGATCCAATTAATAACCTATAGTGTATTCCGTGGTGTGGCGTACATTTCTGTGATATCTAACTTACGAAAAGCATTTAAAAAATCTTCTGGGTTAAATTACTAACCCATACAGTATTCTGTGGTCTGGGGTACATTTTTGTGACATATAACACTCCAAAAAGAAGCGTTTAAAAATTTTGTTGGTTCAAATTTGTTACCTATACAGTAATCCGCTGTCTGGGGTATATTTTTGTGATATATAACACTTCCAAAAAAGTGTTTAAAACTTTTGTTGGGTTACATTTCTCATTCATCCGCACATAACATAAGGATCAAGGTTCCCTCTGCCAAGTTGGCTCTGAAGTTCATTGGCTTGTATGAAATTGTGGAGATTATTAATCCGCTAGCTTGTAGGTTACGTCTCCCAGCTTCATTCAAAATTTCCAATGTGTTCCACAAGTCCCTTTTAAAACCCTTGGGAACTGTTGAGGATTCTTTGTCTGCTGTTCCCTCGGTGTTGGTGGAGGGTCACATGGAGTGTGAGCTGGCACTTATTGTGGATTCCCGATGGGTGCGCCGTACCTTGCAGTATCTGGTACACTGGAGGGGGTATGGTCCAGAGGAACGGTCGTGGGTCCCGGCTCATTCGGTACACGCTGATCGTCTGGTCCGGTCGTTTCATGCCAGGCATCCTGAGAAGCCTGGGGGTCCAGTGGCCCCCTGTTGAGAGGGGGATACTGTCATGGTCTGCCTGGAGTTTCTGTTACGGTCCTCCTAGAGTTAATCCTATGTGGCCTCTCTTTGGTTTGGGGAGGACTATAAGTAACCGCACTGGTGCTATGCTCATTGTCAGTGATACGTCTGTTTCTGGCTGAGTAGCTGACCCTTGTATACCTGTGTATATTGCCTGCTTCTGTACGATGACCCAGTCTGTTTCTCATTTGATATTCACCTACTGATTCTGTACTTTCTGTGTTACTCTTAGTTCTACCCCGGCTACGTCCCTGACTTCCCGTCTGCCTGTTCCCCTGTTACTGCATTGCTCTCTCTGGCTTCTGACTCCCGGATTGCTTCTTACCAATCTATTTGTGTTACCCACTTGTTACTGCGCTGCCCTCTGGCCTGACCTCGGCTTTACTGACTCTTCTCCCGACTCTGCTGGGTCCCACTATCCCTGCTAGGAGTTCAGGACCTAGCTCCGCATCCAGTCACTCCCTCAGTGGTCACGTGTTGCAGGTCCTGTTCCTCCTGCAGCACACTTTCAGCTGTGTTCACATTCCACTGCAGAAACTCCTCGGGTTTCCTCAGCAAGTCTTTGGACACGCATACAGTCTCTAGTGGTGAGTCTGATACGGTGTCCATCACAACACTATTCCATGGCCTGGGGTAAATTTCTGTGATATCTAGCTGTCCAAAGAACGTTAAAAAATTTATTGGTATTATATTTCTCATCCATAGACTATTACATCTTCCTGGGTAGATTTTGGTGGTATCTAACCCTCCCAAAAATTGTTTAAAAATGTATCCGTATTATATTGCTCACGCATACAGAATTACATGTTCTTGGGTACATTTCAGTGATATGTAATCGTCAAACAAATTGCTCAACAATTTATCGATATTATATTGCTCACCCATAGAGTATAATGCCCTCTTGGGCATATTTCTAACCCTCCAAAAAATTGTTCAAAAGTTTATCTGTATGATATTGCTTATCCACACAGTATTATGTGTTCTTGGGAACATTTTGGAGGTATATAACTTTCAAGAAAATTGTTCAAAAATGTATCGGTAGTATATTGCTCATCCATAAAGAATTACATGCTCTTGAGTACATTTCGGTAGTATCTGACCTTTCAAAAATTGTAAAAAAATGTATCAGCTTTATATTGCTCATCCACAGAGTATTACATCTTCTTAGGTAGATTTCGGTGGTATCTAACCCTCCCAAACATTGTTCAAAAATAATCCACAAAAATAGACGTCATATCCCTTTCAGATCATGCTCCGATCCTTTTAGAAGTGCATATTAAAACCTTTCCCCTTACTCCTTTTACTTGGACACTAAATGAAACTCTACTGGGATCTAATTCTTATGTAACTAAGTTCTCTACCTCAATCAATCTTTTCTTCAAAGAGAACTGTCTTCCGGGCACTCCCATGTCTCTGGTTTGGGAGACTCATAAGGCTGTTTTGAGGGGAGAATTTATAGCCTTGGGCTCATATTTGAAAAAGGAAAGGTCCAAAGAGGTAGTGGCTATTTTACACCAGATTAGCTCTGTGGAAAAGTTACACAAACGTTCTCAGACAGATAAATATCAGACGGAACTCGTCTCACTCAGAAGATCACTGAAAGATCTTTTGAATATATATTCAGCTAAGGCTTATATGAGAAGCCAACAACAGTTTTACCTTCATGGCAATAGAGGGAGCAAGCTTATGACTTCTCTTTTGAAAAAACGTAGAGGACGTACTTTCATCACACAGCTGAAGGATTCAAATGGCCTGACTATCTCTGAGACCAAAGATATTGCTAATGAATTCAAACGCTTTTATGAGAATCTTTATAATTTAGATACACCTGAAGACATGGGGGATCCCGGTACAGCTCTGGAAATAATAGATTCCTTCCTTTCATCCTTAAAACTCCCCTCCTTATCCCCAGAAGATTCTTCATCTCTAATGGCCCTAATAACCCCTGAAGAGGTACTGGAGATTCTTTCCGGTATTCCTAATGGGAAAGCCCCGGGCCCTGATGGCCTCCCCATCATTTACTACAAGAAATTAATAAAAGCCCTTCTACCCCACATAGTAACATTATTTAATTCTTTCCTAGCAGGGCAACCACTCTCAAGACAAGCTTTAGAAGCCTTTATTACAGTGCTACCAAAAGAGGGGAAAGACCCTAATTGCTGCTCTAGCTATAGGCCTATATCTCTCCTCAACACGGACACGAAGCTTTGGGCGAAACTTTTAGCGACTAGGTTAGGTAACATACTCCCCAGATTGATTCGCTCGGACCAGGCGGGTTTTGTACGAGGTAGAGAGGAAAGGGACAATTCGACAAAAGTTCTTCAATCTATAATGTACGCTAAAAAGAGGAATCTACCACTGACCCTTCTATCTACTGACGCCGAGAAGGCGTTCGACAGGGTAAGCTGGAGGTATATGGAGAGGGTCTTACATAGGTTTGGTTTCCCTCCCCAGTATGTCACAGCGGTCTTGTCCCTTTACTCTCTCCCCACTGCCAGAGTTCGAGTGAACGGAGTCCTATCAGATGCTTTTAATATTAGTAACGGCACCAGGCAGGGTTGCCCTTTATCCCCATCCTTATTTATATTAATTATAGAAACGCTAATTCAGAGAATTAGGCAAGATACTCAAATCCAGGGACTACGGATAGGTAGATTGGAATTAAAGACATTGGCATTCGTGGATGACCTGCTTTTTCTTATTTCCAACCCGCTAGAAGCATTTCCTACTATAATTGATATACTAAATTATTTTGGCAAATTATCAAATTTTAAAATTAATAACACTAAATCAGAAGCACTCAACATTACCCTACCGTCTTCCCAGCTTATAAATTTGCGTAAACTAACTCCTTTCTCATGGTCCACGTCATCGATCAAATATTTGGGCGTCCATATTACCAGCGACCCCATAAACCTATTTGATTCCAATTTTGCACCCTTACTTAAGAAAATAGAAACACAGATGAAATTATACAACTTGCCCACACTATCGTGGATGGGACGTGTCAATGTATTTAAAGCCTATCTTATGCCGTTGATATTGTACTTTATGAACATGGTTCCCATTCGTCTTCCCCTCACTTTCTTTAAAAACATGAAGACCTTAATATCCAAATTCATATGGAGAAATAAACCTGCCAGGCTACCTTTTAAATTATTGTCATACCCTATCTCATGTGGTGGTTTGGGATTACCTGATCCACACGTCTATTACAAAGCTATACATTTAAGCAGATGGCTGAGAATGGCAGTTAGCCTTGAGAAAGACATAATAGACACGGTTGACACGGCATTATTAGACAGGAGAGGAATTCCATTCGTCTGGTCACGTTCAGAGCCGGCGTCTTGTTTAGGTCTAGATGAAATAACTTTAGCAACCCTACATATTAGACGCTCTGTTATGAACGATTTGCCGCCAGAATTTTTTCCATCATCCTTAACCCCTATCGCAACTATTCCATATTTAATTGACCCTAACTTTGTGGACTCTTATAACCTGTGGTCAAAGCTCCCTATGGATTCTCTCTCTAATTTCTACGATGGTAAAACCCTCAAAAATAACATTTGGCCTAGCAATGCCTTGGCTTCTCTGAGAAATGTTTTACAAGAACGTCACATCAAACGTACGCTTAATCAATTCAGAGATCGGTTCCCACACAAGTCCAACTGGTCGTGGCTGGACCTCATGTTTAAGACAGGTTCAACCAGATATAAAGTAGAATCACGCATATATTCCCGACTCAAAACTCCTTCTCTATCACTTAAACCCTCTTTCATTTACTCTTGGGAATCTGAGTAGAATTTCACTTTTTCGGATGATCAGGTTTCTAAGGTGTTGAGGTTTGCCCGAGGTTTCTCCCGTTGCATCCTGCTTCAGGAGAACTCATATAAGATACTAACCAGATGGCACATGACGCCGGTCAAGCTTCTTCATCTTGGTTTGTCTGACTTCTACTTGTGCTGGAGGTGTCGGGCTGCCCAGGGAAGCCATTCTCACATATTCTGGGAATGTCCTATCATTAGAAAGTTCTGGGGGGAGGTGGATTCAACACTTAAAAAATTGAAACTTACTAAAACTAATCTTATTGCTGTTGAGGCTATTCTCTCGTGCCCGACAATTAATTTCAGACCATCCAGACATGGCCTCCTCTCCCTAATGCTTAGTGCAGCAAAGCTTTTAATCACCACTCGGTGGAAGAGCGACTATCCCCCCACATTAGGTGAATGGCTCAGCAAAATTGACCATATTTGTAGACTGGAGGAACTCTCAAGCTGGGAAGCGCATGCCCATGAACGTTTTACCTTGACTTGGCTCCCATGGAAAATGTTTAGATCAGGGGTGCCCTAAGGTTGCTATTTAACTGCACTGTTTTTTGCTTTCTTGAGAGGCTATACTACTGTATTATATTTTATTGGACATCGAGTTCCCGTGTGTATGATCTGTTCTATTAATTGTTCTCTCCCTTCCCCCTTCTTCCCTAATTCTCCCTCCCCCTAATCATTTTCACCTAAGCCCTTTTCCCTCCCCCCCGTCCTTCCTTTCCCCCCCCTCTCCCTTCTTACCCTCTCTTTTCCTTCCTTTCACAATGCTGTTAGTCTGAGCTTACGTATTGTTATTATTGAATTGGTAACGCCTTTACTTGCTCTTTCATAAACTGTATGTAACGTTCTCAGCCTTTTTCTTTAAATAAAGAATTTATAAAAAAAAAATTGTTCAAAAATGTTTTGGTATTATATTGCACATCCATAGAGTAGTATGTCTTCTTTGGTACATTTTGGCAGTATGTAACCCTCTAAAAACTTGTTAAAAAAATGATTGGTATTATATTGCTCAACCATAGAGGATTTCATATTCTGGGTACATTTCAGTGGTATGTAATCTTCCCAAAAATGATCAAAATTTTTTCGGTATTATATTGCTCACCCATAGAGCATTACGTCTTCTTGGGTACATTTCAGTGGTAGTTAATCTGCCAAAAAATTATTTTAAACAATGTATCGGTATTATATTGCCCATCCATAGAGTTTTATATGTTCTTGGGTAGATTTCAGTGGCATCTACCCCTCCAAAAAATTGTTCAAATTTATTTTGTTATCTTATTGCTCATCCACAGAGTATTACATGTTCATTCATACATTTTGGTGGTATATAACCCTCAAACAAGTTGCCAATTTTTTCGCTATTATACTGCTAATCCATACAGTATTACGTAAAAATTCACAATTATCATACACACTGTAGAACCTGCTGTGTGTGAAATTTAGTTTGAAATAAAAATCAAAATTGACCTGCTACAGGTGTACACTTTGTTAATATTTTAATGAGGCTATCCAGTTGTTGCCTTCAAAGGTGTATAGATGACTCTGCTTGTAATTTTTAGAAGGTTTTTCACTCTGCATAACTTTTAAGTGTGTAGGAATACCACAAATATACTTTGTTCACTATATTTGAATGAGATACTACAGTTGGTGCCTCCAAGGTTGTATGGATGACCCTGCTTCTATTTTTTGGCAGGCTTTGCACTGTCCATAACTTTTATGAGTAGAGGAGTACCACAACTATACTTTGTTCACAATATTTTAATGCGGTACTACAGTTGTAATTTTTGGAAGGCTTTGCAGTCTGCATAACTTTTGTGAGTGGAGGAGTACCACAACTATACTTTGCTCACAATATTTGAATGAGACACTACAGTTGGTGCCTTCAAGGGTGTATTGATCACTCTGCTTGTAATTTTTGGCAGGCTTCACACTTAGTGCATAGCCTTTATGATTCTAGGAGTACCACTACACGACAATTGTAACATATGTATGAGGCTCTTCCCTATGTCTAATACAGGGTGTATCTCAGTCCCTCTTACATCACATTTTAGGCAGTTCATAAATTACACTGAAATTTCAATTTTTTTACTACAAATTTCAATTAAATGATATTAAATTATATAAAGGTCATTATACAGGAAAAGATGTTTCTTAACATTATTTTCGTATAAACTCCAATTTCTTGTCGATATTGAACTTTTTTTTGTCAGTCTTTTAAGTTGAGTAAAAGTGTGACACCATTGTTCTCAGCAGCGATCTGTGAGTCAGAGTTGCTTCCAGGGGTCTTCCCCATCCTGTTCTCCTTCCATTAAGCACTTTTTACATCCATTTCAACTCTTTGCAGGGTCTGCCGGAAAAATGCTAGAATTTCACATTCAGTCCCATTATACTCGTTACTCAAAAAAAGCACTCGAGTATTAGGAATTGCTTGGTTCAACTATCTAGCTCATCTTTATTTATAAGTTAAATTCAACATGTCACTTTCATCCACAAATCTCGCCACAGTGCTACACCATCCTACATCTCTTCCCTCTTCACTGTCTACAACTCTACATTCTAATCTGATCCTCCCACTTCAGTCTAACACTTTTCTTGTGTTATGCCAATTATCAGGATTGCACTAAGCCAACCCGTCAGATTAATCCCAATCTCCCCCAAAAACACAACTTTTAAGACTTGACCGTCACATTTCATATATTGCCTCCAGTCCTTTATTCTTCACACCTAATCCATTAATTCCACAGTATCTCCCACACTTGTTGTATCCTACTGCATTTAATTTCTCAATACACAGATCCTGGCTGATTCACTCTAATGTTTAATATAATATGTATAATGATACCCTGCTTATATAAAAGATGGCTGAACCATTGTAGAAAACAAAAACTTATACCTCTTGTGTGACCCTTGTTTCCTTGGAGATTGTAAGCCCTTTTAAACAGACAGCTCACTCTTCTTGTTTAAGTTGTTGTCTGTCCCTCTGCACTGAAGCTTATAAAATTGTCCCCTTTGAACTGTAAGAAGCTGCAAAATATGTTGGCAATTAGGGGGCAGATTGCAGCTTTAAATAATATTTCTAGGTAGTAAAGTTTGTTACTTGCAAAGCTGACAGCTTGTTGGATATCAGCTTTTCACCTTGGTGTGATAGTGTTACATCAAGTACTTCTTTTTCACCTTTAACTCCTTTGTCTGAAGGCCATTATACAATGAAAGAGTGGTTCAGGCCTACTTTAAAGACCAGAGGTCCAAGATTCAGTATTGTATAAAACAGTTTCAGGTTTCCCTATTAATACACTTACTCAGCAAGGGCTGAAATCAATGTGCCAATCTTAAAGTTCCCGATTTATGTGTATTACACTAAGATTTTGGAAGACATTTACCTAACCACTATGTCATTCAAGGTCTTCAATAAACTATATGAAAAACAGGTGTAAATCTGGTGAAGAGGTCCTATGGGAACTCCTGGGATAGCACACTAAATATAAACTTATCAAAACCAGCAATATCAATATACAAAAGTATAACAGTCGTTCCTATATACCTAATCTAGGGATACCCGGGGATCTATCGTTACGGTACCATTAACCTTTGGTGGATCCCCACAGAGGCTTATGATTTGCATTGGCTGCAGTCAGTCCTAAAAATCTTCGGCGCCTAAAACAACTACAGGAAAAACAAGGATCTGCGTCTTGCCGGCCAATGCCGAGCTCATGCTCCGGGGATTTACAATTCTGTAGCCTCTGGGTACAGTCCGGGGAGAACACTTCACCGGGGATTGTCAGGATCCCCTCAATATGGATGGCACAACTCTTCTCTAGCAGTTACTCACAATTTTCCTGGGAGCAGACCTCCTGCTTCTTCACGGGAAGGATGTCCTCTGCTGCTTTCCAGCTACTGGCCCGTTCAACAGGTCTATAGCCCAACACAGCATGGACTTCACAGAACTTCAGAGTCACACAGCCATCACATGCTTCGCACTTGTCCCCAAAGCAGGGACACAGGTTCCCCAGAGCAAGTGATTAGCAACCCCCGCAAAATGCTAGCAGAGAACAGTCTCAACAGAGTTCAGTCCTCTCACCTCTCACCAGCATGTCTCATATGTGTCATGCACAGCATACTCTAATCCTCCCTCCTCATCCCCTACCTCCTGCTTCCCAACCAATAGGGTCTTCCAGTCTGCCCCTGCTCTCAGCTATGGCAGGCAAAAACTGAAGGGCCTAATGCTCTCCTGGTGCTATTACAGTTCACACTCTTACACTACCACAGAGGTTTACGTATATTGTTAAAACTTCTCTGCTCTCAGTTGACTTACATACCCTTCTGCAAGTAGTTCTTGATTAAGGACTTGGGCACGACCCCTAGTTAAGAACATCAGATGCTCAAAAAAAAACTCAATGCTGACTTCTCAAGCCACCGTCCGATCCTCTTTCCTTTGTCGCACACCTTATCTCCAGTCTCTTCATTATAAGCCAGGCTCCCAGCCACATCCAGTAGACTATGCATGTATGCATCTGCAAGTCTTGGCCTATAGTGAAAAGGCTGGAGATGCAGCTTGCTTCATGAAGGTAAGAGGACAAAATTGGTAAGGTGAGTATTACCTTAATTGGGGAGGGGGGAAACCACAAATGCTTACCTTTCCTGCCCTCTTCTTTCTGCTGCTGCATCTCCAAGACTTCGACTTCATGACGTTAGCATTGTAACTTTATGACACGCAGCAACCTCTGAGGCTTGGAGGTGAACATACGTCATGGCCTACAGTGAAAAGCTCACACACAGAAGGTTTCTTATTTACTTAAATAGTTTGATTAAAGTATAGTTCTAGAAGCTAGGAGCTGTGTAGAAATGCTGACAATTTCCCCCAAAACCAGCTGAGTATACACAGGTTAACACTAAAAGTTCATATGGTAATGGTAATGCCATAGAACATGCGGTTTCCTCATGTTCCCTCTCATACTGAACATGTTACGATGAAAACAATTGTTTTGAAGAACATTTCTTGCGCTGTGAAGGTTTGTAAGAACTCTCAACACATATCCTTTCTAGAAAATGACAGCGTAAGTGCTTCCACATTAGTCCATTTTTGTCTTTTGATAAATGACTACACAGTATACAATACTTCACTATATATTGCATATAAACTCTGTGCCTTTGATGCAGTTGTTTCTTGCATATTATTACTATCCATCAATACAATTAAAAAAATCTTCATGATGAATTTAACCCCTTACTAACATATGATATACTGGGTATGTGAAATGTTGTCTCCCTGACTTTGATGTAGGCTCACAAGTCGAGCCTGCATCATTGCCAGCAGATGATGGGTATATTCAGCCATCATGCACCTCTATCAGCCATAGGTGGAGCAGAGCACTGCATGCAGCTGTTAACCTGTTAAATGTTGCTGTCAATCTGTTAAATCAAAACACCAGAATTGCATTTTGTGCAACAATACAAAAAAATGTAACAATAGAAGATCAAAATATCATATCTACCCAAAATTATATCAAAAACTTTGGCACAGCCGTCATATGGTTCCATATCTCAAAAATTGAAAGCGTTACAGCTCTCGGAATATGGCATAACAAGCGAGTTTGTTTTGTTATTCTTTTGTTTGGGTTTTTTTTTTCACAACAGAATTTTTTGTCACCACTTAAATAAAAATACAAACTGTGCATGTTTGGTATCTCTGTAATCATACTGACCTGGAGAATAATATTGCCAGGTAATTTTTAACATAAAAAGAACAGAGCAAATAAATTCAAACAATTGTTTAATTGCTTGTTTTTTTTGTATTTCACCACACTTGGAATTTTTTCCCAGCTACACAGTACAACACATGATAAAATGAATGGCGTCATGCAAAAGTACAACTATTCCTGCAAAAAAACTAGACCTGACTAGTACCGGGACCGTCCCTGGGTGAGTATAATCTAACCTCTTTTTCTCATCTTTCAGGATACATCGGGGGCTTATCTACAGCATTCCAGAATGCTGTAGATAAGCCCCTGATGCTGGTGGGCTTAGCTCACCTTCGATTTTGGGGGTGACAGGTTCCCTTTAATATCCACCTTTTAATATTTTTTTCAATTTCAACATTGTTGTCATTTAATTCTTGTATCCACAAGTTCATAAATATCATGGCTGTAGGCAACCAGAATCTTATTTAAAGGGAACCTGTCACCCCAAAAATCGAAGGTGAGCTAAGCCCACCAGCATCAGGGGCTTATCTGCAGATTCTGTAATGCTGTAGATAAGCCCCCGATGTATCCTGAAAGATGAGAAAAAAAGGTTATATTATACTCACCCAGGGGCGGTCCCGCTGCGGTCCGGGTCCGATGGTCGTCGCGGTCCAGTCCGGGGCCTCCCATCTTCTTACGAAGGTAAGGTAAGGTTCTTATAAGGTTTTTAACGCCATTGTTTGAACAGGTGATGGGTCTCCTTTATTTAAAAAAAAAAAAGCCCACCGATAACCTTTAAATACCTCTCTGACCTTTCAAGGCGCCTGCGCACTGCAGTACTTTGCTCTGCCCTCAACAAAGCAGACAAAGTACGCCTTCGCCGGAGCTGTGGCATGAAGACAAGAAGAGGACGTCATCGTAAGAAGATAGGAGGCCCCGGACCGGACCGCGACACCCATCGGACCCGGACCGCAGCGGGACCACCCCTGGGTGAGTATAGTATAACCTCTTTTTCTCATTTTTCAGGATACATCGGGGGCTTATCTACAGCATTACAAAATGCTGCAGATAAGCCTTTGATGCCGGTGGTCGCAGCTCATCTTCGATTTTTGGGGTGAAAGGTTCCCTTTAAAAGGGAAGGCAAAAGAATTTTAAAAAATTGTCTAACTGCAGTAAGTGCGATAAAATAACTATTACTCACCTGGCAAATCAGTCATCCCTCCATAGCAAAGCAGTGCCATGAGAATAGCTAAAAAGTGTGTGAACTCAACCTCTCCCTTTCACAACTCCCTAACTTAGAGGTATCATTGCAGGGGCGGACATATAGCCGGTGCAGTTGCACAGGGTCCCGGAGGTGGTGGGTGGTAATAAGGAGGGCCATCTGGCCTGTTGCTTGGTGCCCAAGGCTCCATGGGGCCCATGACCAGATTGCCCTCATCATATGCAGCGTGCTGAGCAGGGAGTGTGTTGTGAAATTGGATTCTGGGCTCCCCCTGTGGCCACTTGTGGAATTTAACTTGTGTGCATCATCCCCTCTGTTCACCTGCTCCTATCAGGATGTGGGAGTCGCTATATAACCTTGCTCCTCTGTCAGTTTCATGCCGGTCAACAATGTAATCAGTAGCCTTTCTGTGCATGTTCCTGCTACTAGACAACTTCCAGCTAAGTTGGACTTTTGTCCTTGTGTGTTTTTGCATTTTGTTCCTGTTCACAGCTGCTGTTTCGTTACTGTGCCTGGAAAGCTCTTGTGAGCGGAAATTGCCACTCTGGTGTTATGAGTTAATGCTAGAGTCTTAAAGTAATTTCTGGATGGTGTTTTGATAGGGTTTTCTGCTGACCATGAAAGTGCCCTTTCTGTCTTCATGCTATCTAGTAAGCGGACCTCGATTTTGCTAAACCTATTTTCATACTACGTTTGTCATTTCATCTTAAATCACCGCCAATATATGTGGGGGCCTCTGTCTGCCTTTTGGGAAAATTTCTCTAGAGGTGAGCCAGGACTGTCTTTTCCTCTGCTAGGATTAGGTAGTTCTCCGGCTGGCGCTGGGCATCTAGGGATAAAAAAACGTAGGCATGCTACCCGGCCACTTCTAGTTGTGCGGCAGGTTTAGTTCATGGTCAGTATAGTTTCCATCTTCCAAGAGCTAGTTCTCATATATGCTGGGCTATGTTCTCTCGCCATTGAGAATCATGACAGTTTGACCGGCCCAAAAAAGGGTTAAATTACTGGATGAGAAAGGAGAGAAAAAAGAAGTCTGCTACATTTTTTTTTTTTTTTTCCCTCTAGTTCTGAGTGTGCTCTTAATTGAATCACTTGCTAGTCTGCCTATACTGCAGCCTTCCTCTCTTCCTCTCCTTCTAATCCTTGAATGGCTCTGTGTTCACCTGTTTCAAATGGATCTTCAGAGTGTAGCTACAGGTTTGAATAATCTCGCCACAAAGGTACAAAATTTGCAAGATTTTGTTGTTCATGCACCTATGTCTGAGCCTAGAATTCCTTTGCCTGAATTCTTCTCGGGGAATAGATCTCACTTTCAAAATTTTAAAAATAATTGCAAATTGTTTTTGTCCCTGAGGTCTCGCTCTGCCGGAGACCCTGCACAGCAGGTCAGGATTGTAATTTCCTTGCTCCGGGGCGACCCTCAAGACTGGGCTTTTGCATTGGCACCAGGGGATCCTGCGTTGCTCAATGTGGATGCGTTTTTTCTGGCCTTGGGGTTGCTTTATGAGGAACCTCATTTAGAGCTTCAGGCGGAAAAGGCCTTGATGTCCTTGTCTCAGGGGCAAGATGAAGCTGAAATATACTGCCAAAAATTCCGCAAATGGTCTGTGCTTACTCAGTGGAATGAGTGCGCCCTGGCGGCGATTTTCAGAGAAGGTCTCTCTGATGCCATTAAGGATGTTATGGTGGGGTTCCCTGTGCCTGCGAGTCTGAATGAGTCCATGACGATGGCTATTCAGATCGATAGGCGTCTGCGGGAGCGCAAACCTGTGCACCATTTGGCGGTGTCTACTGAGAAAACGCCAGAAAATATGCAATGTGATAGAATTCTGTCCAGAAGCGAGCGGCAGAATTTTAGACGAAAAAATGGGTTGTGCTTCTATTGTGGTGATTCAACTCATGTTATATCTGCATGCTTTAAGCGTACTAAGAAGCCTGACAAGTCTGTTTCAATTAGCACTTTACAGTCTAAGTTTATTCTATCTGTGACCCTGATTTGTTCTTTGTCATCTATTACCGCGGACGCCTATGTCGACTCTGGCGCTGCTTTGAGTCTTATGGATTGGTCCTTTGCCAAACGCTGTGGGTATGATTTGGAGCCATTGGAGGCTCCGATACCTCTGAAAGGGATTGACTCCACCCCATTGGCTAGTAATAAACCACAATACTGGACACAAGTGACTATGCGTGTTAATCCGGATCACCAGGAGATTATTCGCTTTCTGGTGCTGTATAATCTACATGATGTTTTGGTGCTGGGATTGCCATGGCTGCAATCTCATAACCCAGTCCTCGACTGGAGAGCTATGTCTGTGTTAAGCTGGGGATGTAAAGGAACTCATGGGGACGTACCTTTGGTTTCCATTTCATCATCTATTCCCTCTGAGATTCCTGAATTCTTGTCTGACTTTCGTGACGTTTTTGAAGAACCCAAGGTTGGTTCACTACCTCCGCACCGGGAGTGCGATTGTGCCATAGACTTGATTCCGGGTAGTAAATACCCTAAGGGTCGTTTATTTAATCTGTCTGTGCCTGAACACGCTGCTATGCGAGAATATATAAAGGAGTCCTTGGAAAAGGGACATATTCGTCCTTCGTCATCTCCCTTAGGAGCCGGTTTTTTCTTTGTGTCTAAGAAAGACGGCTCTTTGAGGCCGTGTATTGATTATCGACTTTTGAATAAAATCACTGTTAAATATCAATATCCGTTACCACTGCTTACTGATTTGTTTGCTCGTATAAAGGGGGCCAAGTGGTTCTCTAAGATTGATCTCCGTGGGGCGTATAATTTGGTGCGAATCAAGCAGGGGGATGAGTGGAAAACCGCATTTAATACGCCCGAGGGCCATTTTGAGTATTTGGTGATGCCTTTTGGTCTTTCAAATGCCCCTTCAGTCTTCCAGTCCTTTATGCATGACATTTTCCGCGATTATTTGGATAAATTTATGATTGTGTATCTGGATGATATTCTGATTTTTTCGGATGACTGGGACTCTCATGTCCAGCAGGTCAGGAGGGTTTTTCAGGTTTTGCGGTCTAATTCCTTGTGTGTGAAGGGTTCTAAGTGTGTTTTTGGGGTTCAGAAGATTTCCTTCTTGGGATACATTTTTTCCCCCTCTTCCATCGAGATGGATCCTGTCAAGGTTCAGGCTATTGGTGATTGGACGCAACCCTCTTCTCTTAAGAGTCTTCAGAAATTTTTGGGCTTTGCTAACTTTTATCGTCGATTTATTGCTGGTTTTTCTGATGTTGTAAAACCATTGACTGATTTGACTAAGAAGGGTGCTGATGTTGCTGATTGGTCCCCTGATGCTGTGGAGGCCTTTCGGGAGCTCAAGCACCGCTTTTCTTCCGCCCCAGTGTTGCGTCAGCCTGATGTTGCTCTTCCTTTTCAGGTTGAGGTCGACGCTTCTGAAATCGGAGCTGGGGCGGTGTTGTCGCAGAGAAGTTCCGACTGCTCCGTGATGAGACCTTGTGCCTTTTTTTCCCGTAAATTTTCGCCCGCCGAGCGGAATTATGATATTGGGAATCGGGAGCTTTTGGCCATGAAGTGGGCTTTTGAGGAGTGGCGTCACTGGCTTGAGGGGGCCAGACATCAGGTGGTGGTATTGACTGACCACAAAAATTTAATTTACCTTGAGTCTGCCAGGCGCCTGAATCCTAGACAAGCGCGCTGGTCGTTGTTTTTCTCTCGGTTTAATTTTGTGGTGTCTTACCTACCGGGTTCTAAGAATGTTAAGGCGGATGCCCTTTCTAGGAGTTTTGAGCCTGACTCCCCTGGTAATTCTGAGCCCACAGGTATCCTTAAAGATGGAGTGATATTGTCTGCCGTTTCTCCAGACCTGCGGCGGGCCTTGCAGGAGTTTCAGGCGGATAGACCTGATCGTTGCCCACCTGGTAGACTGTTTGTTCCTGATGATTGGACCAGTAGAGTCATCTCTGAGGTTCATTCTTCTGCGTTGGCAGGTCATCCTGGAATCTTTGGTACCAGGGATTTGGTGGCAAGGTCCTTCTGGTGGCCTTCCCTGTCACGAGATGTGCGAGGCTTTGTGCAGTCTTGTGACGTTTGTGCTCGGGCCAAGCCTTGTTGTTCTCGGGCTAGTGGATTGTTGTTACCCTTGCCTATCCCGAAGAGGCCTTGGACGCACATCTCGATGGATTTTATTTCGGATCTGCCTGTTTCTCAGAAGATGTCTGTCATCTGGGTGGTGTGTGACCGTTTCTCTAAGATGGTCCATCTGGTTCCCTTGCCTAAGTTGCCTTCTTCTTCCGAGTTGGTTCCTCTGTTTTTTCAAAATGTTGTTCGTTTGCATGGTATTCCGGAGAATATCGTTTCTGACAGAGGGACCCAATTCGTGTCTAGATTTTGGCGGGCATTCTGTGCTAGGATGGGCATAGATTTGTCTTTTTCGTCTGCTTTCCATCCTCAGACTAATGGCCAGACCGAGCGGACTAATCAGACCTTGGAGACATATTTGAGGTGTTTTGTGTCTGCGGATCAGGATGATTGGGTTGCTTTTTTGCCTTTGGCGGAGTTCGCCCTCAATAATCGGGCCAGCTCTGCCACCTTGGTGTCCCCGTTTTTCTGTAATTCGGGGTTTCATCCTCGATTTTCCTCCGGTCAAGTGGAATCTTCGGATTGTCCTGGAGTGGATGCTGTGGTGGAGAGGTTGCATCAGATTTGGGGGCAGGTGGTGGACAATTTGAAGTTGTCCCAGGAGAAGACTCAGCTTTTTGCCAACCGCCGTCGTCGTGTTGGTCCTCAGCTTTGTGTTGGGGACTTGGTGTGGTTGTCTTCTCGTTTTGTCCCTATGAGGGTTTCTTCTCCTAAGTTTAAGCCTCGGTTCATCGGCCCGTACAAGATATTGGAGATTCTTAACCCTGTGTCCTTCCGTTTGGACCTCCCTGCATCCTTTTCGATTCATAATGTTTTTCATCGGTCATTGTTGCGCAGGTATGAGGTACCAGCTGTGCCTTCCATTGAGCCTCCTGCTCCGGTGTTGGTTGAGGGTGAGTTGGAGTACGTTGTGGAAAAGATCTTGGACTCTCGTGTTTCCAGACGGAAACTCCAGTATCTGGTCAAATGGAAGGGATACGGTCAGGAGGATAATTCTTGGGTCACTGCCTCTGATGTTCATGCCTCCGATCTTGTCCGTGCCTTTCATAGGGCTCATCCTGATCGCCCTGGTGGTTCTGGTGAGGGTTCGGTGCCCCCTCCTTGAGGGGGGGTACTGTTGTGAAATTGGATTCTGGGCTCCCCCTGTGGCCACTTGTGGAATTTAACTTGTGTGCATCATCCCCTCTGTTCACCTGCTCCTATCAGGATGTGGGAGTCGCTATATAACCTTGCTCCTCTGTCAGTTTCATGCCGGTCAACAATGTAATCAGTAGCCTTTCTGTGCATGTTCCTGCTACTAGACAACTTCCAGCTAAGTTGGACTTTTGTCCTTGTGTGTTTTTGCATTTTGTTCCTGTTCACAGCTGCTGTTTCGTTACTGTGTCTGGAAAGCTCTTGTGAGCGGAAATTGCCACTCTGGTGTTATGAGTTAATGCTAGAGTCTTAAAGTAATTTCTGGATGGTGTTTTGATAGGGTTTTCTGCTGACCATGAAAGTGCCCTTTCTGTCTTCATGCTATCTAGTAAGCGGACCTCGATTTTGCTAAACCTATTTTCATACTACGTTTGTCATTTCATCTTAAATCACCGCCAATATATGTGGGGGCCTCTGTCTGCCTTTTGGGAAAATTTCTCTAGAGGTGAGCCAGGACTGTCTTTTCCTCTGCTAGGATTAGGTAGTTCTCCGGCTGGCGCTGGGCATCTAGGGATAAAAAAACGTAGGCATGCTACCCGGCCACTTCTAGTTGTGCGGCAGGTTTAGTTCATGGTCAGTATAGTTTCCATCTTCCAAGAGCTAGTTCTCATATATGCTGTTCTCTCGCCATTGAGAATCATGACAGGAGTGATTCTGTAGCTCCACTGCCTACAAGAGAAAATAGAGCTGCGGAAGCCCGTCCTGAGCTTCCAGCCTGGCACTTTCTCAGTGACACAGGTGTGCGCAGCTTGGTGAAGTCAGCATGCAACGTGCGCCTGTGTCATTTAGAAAATCGCCAGTGACAAAGAAAGAAACAATGCTGCGTGGAAACATACAGAGAGGTGAGTGTGTGTTCTTTTTTTACAATATACTGGGGAGAGGACAATGATGGGGTGGGGGAGAAGTCAATGATGGGGTGGGGCAGAGGACAAAGAGGGGATGAGGGGATAATGATAGGGTTGGGGGGACAATGATAGGATGGGGGAAAGGATGTGGGGGAGAGGACAATGATTCATTATGATTCTATCAAGGAATTATAATGAGTGGGGGACACAGGACAAGGACTAAGGCTATGTGCACATTTCAGGATTTGCAGCAGAAAATTTTGCTGCATATCCTAATGTGTTTTCAATAAGAATGAGGTTCAAAATACTTTTTTACATGCTTTTTTGTGTATTTTCCACACTGATTAGTATGGGTGAAATACGCTGCAAGAATTGACATTATGCAGATTTTAATCTGCTGCAAATCTGCAAGCAAAAAATAACATGTGCATGAGATTTCAGGGATCACATTCACTTTGCTTAGTCTACGTTCACATTTGCGGTGTGCGCCGCAGCGTCGTCGCCGCAACGCACGACGCAACAAAAAACGCAAAGAAACGCATGGCTTTTCGATGCATGCGTTCAACGCATGCGTCGAAAAACGCTGAGTTTTTTGGAAACGCAGTTGCGTTCTGACCAAAAAACGCTGCGTTTTTCGACGCATGCGTTTTCCTACAGTGAGTCATTCTTCATCCCCCCCCCCCAAAAAAAAAAAAATGTGTACACACTAGATAAGGACCACCAATGGCTAGAAGAGGGTTGGTGTAATGTAATTGTGTATATATACCCTGGCAGAGATGAATTCCTCCCATTTTGCTGGTATTCATGATGGAGCGTCCCATGGACAGTATCTACATGGATATGGAGATGGAATTTGCCTTGGCTAATGCCTATGCTGTCGCCTGTTTTCATCAAAGGGAAAGGGAAAAACGGAGATGGAGTCGTCGCCGCTTTTGGATACACCCTATCGTGGAAGTCCGGGAGAGCCGTGGAGCATACCATTGCTTGTTTGGCGAACTCAATGACAACCTGGAGAAATATTTCAAATATACCAGGATGTCTCAGGACAGCTTCCGCTATCTTCTGCGTCGGGTGGAAGGATCCATTAGCAGGCAGGACACGCAGCTCCGGAGAGCTATTTCCGCAGAGGAACGGCTGCTGGTGACTCTACGGTACGTAGCTGTTTGAATGACTGTGATATGTTCTTCCCTTTGTTTTTGTTTTTTTTTTTATTTTTTTGGGGTTTGGTATGGTCAATGTACTTTTATAAATTGCTATGTACTTTAATGTAATTTCTTTATCTTCTTGGCAGTTTCCTGGCTACCGGAGAGACCTTGAGATCACTTCATTTTCAATTCCGGATTGGAGTCTCCACTCTTTCCGGAATTATTGCTGAGACATGCCGCGCTTTGTGGGATAATCTCTGGGAGGAATTTTTACCCGTCCCTACAAGTGAAATCTGGGAGGCCAACGCACAGAAATTTGAGCAAGTGTGTTCTTTTCCAAACTGTATTGGCGCAGTGGATGGAAAGCACATTCGGATTACCAAGCCTGCGAAAAGTGGATCCCTTTTCTACAATTATAAAAAATACTTTTCAACTGTGCTCATGGCAATTGCCGGTGCGGACTGCAGGTTTCTCGCAGTGGACATTGGTGCGTTTGGCCGTGCAAATGACTCACGCACATTTAAAGAGTCGGATATGGGCCAAAAATTATATAGCATCAATTTTAATTTCCCCCAGCCACGACCTCTTCCCCACACCGAAGGCCCTGCGATGCCATTTGTTGTGGTTGGAGATGAGGCATTCCAAATGTCTGCCAACCTATTGAAACCCTACTCCAGTCGGGGCTTGGACCATAAAAAAAGGGTTTTCAATTACAGACTGTCCAGGGCCAGAAGGACTGTGGAGTGTGCCTTTGGCATCCTTGTCTCTAAATGGCGGATATTAGGATCCGCCATTAATCTTAAAATTGAAACAGTGGATGAGGTGGTGAAGGCTTGTGTGGTTCTCCACAATTACATTATGGCCAAAGAGAGACTGAATGTGGAACTCGATGAACCCATAGCCAATCCATTGCCCGATTACCATGATCATCCTCTGAGGACAAGTGTGGAAATTGCGCAGATGAGGGATCGTTTTGCGGCCTATTTTGTGTCAGATGTTGGCCGTGTGTCATGGCAAGATGAAATGGTGTAGTGTTAATGTTACTGTTGGACTGTATTATGGTTTTAACTACACCAATAAATACCTCTACTGTGACTGTGCTAAAAATATAATATAATAATAAACTAATTCTCCAGTATTATGTGCAATAAATGTAATCCATTTAGGTTGGTTTTGTTAGGTCAACTTTTACATCTACCTATACTTCACAAATGTAATGTGCCTTATCTAAAAAATTGGAACCCTTTTTTTTTTAAATGTTGTTGTTTAACCCCTTAATCCCATATGACGTACTATACCGTCGAGGTGGGGTGGGCCTTAATTCCCGGTGACGGGATAGTACGTCATACGCGATCGGCCGCGCTCACGGGGGGAGCGCAGCCGATCGCGGCCGGGTGTCGGCTGCATATCGCAGCTGACATCCGGCACTATGTGCCAGGAGCGGTCACGGACCGCCCCCGGCACATTAACCCCCGGCACACCGCGATCAAACATGATCGCGGTGTACCGGCGGTACAGGGAAGCATCGCGCAGGGAGGGGGCTCCCTGCGGGCTTCCCTGAGACGATCGGTACAAGGTGATGTACTCACCTCGTACCGAATGTCTTCTCCCTGCAGGCCCCGGATCCAAAATGGCCGAGGGGCTGTATCCGGGTCCTGCAGGGAGCACTTCCGGGTCGGAGCAGGCTGCAGATGAAAGCTGCAGCCTGCTCCGATGAAAGTATGATCGCAGATCTGATAGAGTGCTGTGCACACTATCAGATCTGCGATCTGTGATGTCCCCCCCTGGGACAAAGTAAAAAAGTAAAAAAAAAAATTTCCACATGTGTAAAAAAAAAAAATAATAATTCCTAAATAAATAATAATAAAAAAAAAAATATTATTCCCATAAATACATTTCTTTATCTAAAAAAAAAAAACAAAAACAATAAAAGTACACATATTTAGTATCGCCACGTCCGTAACGACCCAACCTATAAAACTGGCCCACTAGTTAACCCCTTCAGTAAACACCGTAAGAAAAAAAAAAAAAAACGAGGCAAAAAACAACGCTTTATTACCATACCGCCGAACAAAAAGTGGAATAACACGCGATCAAAAAGACGGATATAAATAACCATGTTACCGCTGAAAACGTCATCTTGTCCCGCAAAAAACGAGCTGCTATACAGCATCATCAGCAAAAAAATAAAAAAGTTATAGTCCTCAGAATAAAGCGATGCCAAAATAATTATTTTTTCTATAAAATAGTTTTTATCGTATAAAAGCGTCAAAACATAAAAAAATGATATAAATGAGGTATCGCTGTAATCGTACTGACCCGACGAATAAAACTGCTTTATCAATTTTACCAAGCGCAGAACGGTATAAACGCCTCTCCCAAAAGAAATTCATGAATAGCTGGTTTTTGGTTATTCTGCCTCACAAAAATCGGAATAAAAAGTGATAAAAAATGGTCACGTGTCCGAAAATGTTACCAATAAAAACGTCAACTCGTCCCGCAAAAAACAAGACCTCACATGACTCTGTGGACCAAAATGTGGAAAAATTATAGGTCTCAAAATGTGGAGACGCAAAAACTTTTTTGCTATAAAAAGCGTCTTTTAGTCTGGTTTCACACTTGCGTTTTTATCTGCATGCGTTTTTTAAAAAAACCGCATGTGTGAAAAAATGCATGTAAACGCGGTAAAACGCATGCGTTTTTATAGAAAAACACAAGAAAACAAGAAAAAAACAAAAAACCCTAACCCTACCCCTAACCCTACCCCTAACCTGAAATACGTGGCACTGAAATACGTGGCACTGAAATATACGTTTATATACGTATATACGTATATAAGTGCCACGATATTTCAGTGGCCACGTATATAAGTGCCACGTATTTAAGTGCCACGTATTTAAGTGCCACGTATTTAAGTGCCACGTATTTAAGTGCCACGTATTTACGTGCCACGTATTTTTCAGTGCCTGAAATACGTGGTACTGAAATACGTGGCACTGAAATATCGTGGCACTGAAATATCGTGGCACTGAAGAATTTACGTGCCACGTATTTTTCAGTGCCTGAAATACGTGGCACTGAAATATTGTGGCACTGAAATATCGTGGCACTTAAATACGTGGCACTTAAATACGTGGCACTTAAATACGTGGCACTTATATACGTGGCACTTATATACGTGGCACTTATATACGTGGCACTTATATACGTGGCACTTATGACTGTCAGAAAATGTTCAGTAAACGGTTAGGGGTAGGGTTTCAGGTAGAATTGGGGAGTTTCCACTGTTCAGGCACATCAGGGGCTCTCCAAACGCGACATGGCGTCCAATCTCAATTCCAGCCAATTCTGCGTTGAAAAAGTAAAACAGTGCTCCTTCCCTTCCGAGCTCTCCCGTGCGTCCAAAAAGGGGTTTACCCCAACATATGGGGTATCAGCGTACTAGGGACAAATTGAACAACAACTTCTGGGGTCCAAGTTCTCTTGTTATCCTTGGGAAAATGAAAATTTGGGGGGCTAAAAATCATTTTTGTGGGAAAAAAAAAATGTTTTATTTTCACGGCTCTGCGTTGTAAACTGTAGTGAAACACTTGGGGGTTCAAAGTTCTCACAACACATCTAGATAAGTTCCTTGGGAGGTCTAGTTTCCAATATGGGGTCACTTGTGGGGGGTTTGTACTATTTGGGTACATCAGGGGCTCTGCAAATGCAACGTGACGCCTGCAGACCAATCCATTTAAGTCTGCATTCCAAATGGCGCTCCTTCCCTTCCGAGCTCTGTCATGCGCCCAAACAGTGGTTCCCCCCCACATAGGGGGTATCAGCGTACTCAGGACAAATTGGACAACAACTTTTAGGGTCCAATTTATCCTGATACCCTTGTGAAAATACAAAACTGGGGGCTAAAAAATCATTTTTGTGAAAAAGAAAAATAATTTTTATTTTCACGGCTCTGCGTTATAAACTGTAGTGAAACACTTGGGGGTTCAAAGTTCTCACAACACATCTAGATAAGTTCCTTGGGGGGTCTAGTTTCCAATATTCCAATATGGGGTCACTTGTGGGGGGTTTGTACTGTTTGGGTACATCAGGGGCTCTGCAAATGCAACGTGACGCCTGCAGACCAATCCATTTATGTCTGAATTCCAAATGGCACTCCTTCCCTTCCGAGCTCTGTCATGCGCCCAAACAGTGGTTCCCCCCCACATAGGGGGTATCAGCGTACTCAGCACAAATTGGACAACAACCTTTAGGGTCCAATTTATCCTGATACCCTTGTGAAAATACAAAACTGGGGGCTAAATTTCATTTTTGTGAAAAAAAAAAAAAAAATTATTTTCACGGCTCTGCGTTATAAACTGTAGTGAAACACTTGGGGGTTCAAAGTTCTCACAACACATCTAGATAAGTTCCTTGGGGGGTCTAGTTTCCAATATGGGGTCACTTGTGGGGGGTTTGTACTGTTTGGGTACATCAGGGGCTCTGCAAATGCAACGTGACGCCTGCAGACCAATCCATTTAAGTCTGCATTCCAAATGGCGCTCCTTCCCTTCCGAGCTCTGTCATGCGCCCAAACAGTGGTCCCTCCCCACAAATGGGGTATCAGCGTACTCCAGACAAATTGGACAACAACTTTTGGGGTCCAATTTATCCTGATACCCTTGTGAAAATACAAAACTGGGGGCTAAAAAATCATTTTTGTGAAAAAAAATAATAATTTTTATTTTCACGGCTCTGCGTTATAAACTGTAGTGAAACACTTGGGGGTTCAAAGCTCTCAAAACACATCTAGATAAGTTCCTTAGGGGGTCTACTTTCCAAAATGGTGTCACTTGTGGGGGGGTTTAATGTTTAGGCACATCAGGGGCTCTCCAAACGCAACATGGCATCCCATCTTAATTCCAGTCAATTTTGCATTGAAAAGTAAAATAGCGCTTCTTCCCTTCTGAGCTCTGCTATGCGCCCAAACAATGGTTTACACCCACATATGGGGTATCGTCGTACTCAGGACAAATTGCACAACAACTTTTGTGGTCTAATTTCTTCTCTTACCCTTGGGGAAATAAAAAAATGGGGGTGAAAAGATCATTTTTGTGAAAAAATATGATTTTTTATTTTTACGGCTCTGCATTATAAACTTCTGTGAAGCACTTGTGGGGTCAAAGTGCTCAACACACATCTAGATAAGTTCCTTAAGGGGTCTACTTTCCAAAATGGTGTCACTCGTGGGGGGTTTCAATGTTTAGGCACATTAGGGGCTCTCCAAACGCAACATGGCGTCCCATCTCAATTCCAGTCAATTTTGCATTGAAAAGTCAAATGGCGCTCCTTCCCTTCCGAGCTCTGCCCTGCGCCCAAACAATGGTTTACACCCACATATGGGGTATCAGCGTACTCAGGACAAATTGCACAACAATTTTTGGGGTCCAATTTCTTCTCTCACCCTTGGGAAAATAAAAAATTGGGGGTGAAAAGATAATTTTTGTGAAAAAATATGATTTTTTATTTTTACGGCTCTGCATTATAAACTTCTGTAAAGCACTTGTTGGGTCAAAGTGCTCACCACACATCTAGATAAGTTCCTTAGGGGGTCTACTTTCCAAAATGGTGTCACTTGTTAGGGGTTTCAATGTTTAGGCACATCAAGGGCTCTCTAAATGCAACATGGCGTCCCATCTCAATTCCAGTCAATTTTGCATTGAAAAGTCAAATGGCGCTCCTTCCCTTCCGAGCTCTGCCCTGCGCCCAAACAATGGTTTACACCCACATATGGGGTATCAGCGTACTCAGGACAAATTGCACAACAATTTTTTGGGTCCAATTTCTTCTCTCACCCTTGGGAAAATAAAAAATTGGGGGTGAAAAGATAATTTTTGTGAAAAAATATGATTTTTTATTTTTACGGCTCTGCATTATAAACTTCTGTAAAGCACTTGTTGGGTCAAAGTGCTCACCACACATCTAGATAAGTTCCTTAGGGGGTCTACTTTCCAAAATGGTGTCACTTGTGGGGGGTTTCAATGTTTAGGCACATCAGGGGCTCTCCAAATGCAACATGGCGTCCCATCTCAATTCCAGTCAATTTTGCATTGAAAAGTCAAATGGCGCTCCTTTGCTTCCAAGCTCTGCCATGCGCCCAAACTGTGGTTTACCCCCACATATGGGGTATCAGCATACTCAGGACAAATTGTACAACAACTTTTGGGGTCTATTTTCTCCTGTTACCCTTGGTAAAATAAAACAAATTGGAGCTGAAATAAATTTTGTGTGAAAAAAAGTTAAATGTTCATTTTTATTTAAACATTCCAAAAATTCCTGTGAAACACCTGAAGGGTTAATAAACTTCTTGAAAGTGGTTTTGAGTACCTTGAGGGGTGCAGTTTTTAGAATGGTGTCACACTTGGATATTTTCTATCATATAGACCCGTCAAAATGACTTCAAATGAGATGTGGTCCCTAAAAAAAAATGGTGTTGTAAAAATGAGAAATTGCTGGTCAACTTTTAACCCTTATAACTCCGTCACAAAAAAAAATTTTGGTTCCAAAATTGTGCTGATGTAAAGTAGACATGTGGGAAATGTTATTTATTAAGTATTTTGTGTGACATATGTCTGTGATTTAAGGGCATAAAAATTCAAAGTTGGAAAATTGCGAAATTTTCAAAATTTTCGCCAAATATTTGTTTTTTTCACAAATAAACGCAAGTTATATCGAAGAAATTTTACCACTAACATGAAGTACAATATGTCACGAGAAAACAATGTCAGAATCGCCAAGATCCGTTGAAGCGTTCCAGAGTTATAACCTCATAAAGGGACAGTGGTCAGAATTGTAAAAATTGGCCCGGTCATTAACGTGCAAACCCCCCTCGGGGCTTAAGGGGTTAATAAAAAAAATTTCTAAGTTTTCTACCCTGCTTCAAAGAACATATTTATACCATACCATATCATATTTATTTGGTTGTCAGATCGCCGTGTATCGTTGTGTTTGACAGCAAAAGCAACGATACCAGCGATGTTTTACAATGGTAATCAGGGTAAATATCGGGTTACTGAGCGCAGGGCGGCACTTAGTAACCTGATATTTACCCTGGTTACCAGTGTTAAATGTAAAAAAAACAACAGTACACATACTCACAATCGCGTCCCCCGGCGTCCGCTTCCTGCACTGACTGAGCGCCGGCCGTAAAGTGAATGCACAGCACAGCGGTGATGTGACCGCTCTGCTGTTAGGGCCGGCACTCAGTCAGTGCAGGGAAGCAGACGCCGGGGGACGCGATTGTGAGTATATGTACTGTTGTTATTTTTACATTTAACACTGGTAACCAGGGTAAACATCGGAAGCGCGGCCCTGCGCTTAGCAACCCGATGTTTACCCTGGTTACCCGGGGACCTCGGCATCGTTGGTCGCTGGAGAGCTGTCACACAGACAGCTCTCCAGCGACCAAATAGAGATGCTGCAGTGATCTGCATCATTGTCTGTTTCGCTGCAGCATTGTTAAGTGTGAAGGTACCTTTAGGGTATGTGTCCACGTTCAGGATTGCATCAGGATTTTGTCAGGATTTTTCATCAGTATTTGTAAGCCAAAACCAGGAGTGGAACAATTAGAGGAAAAGTAGAATAGAAACATATGCTCCACTTCTGTATTTATCACCCACTCCTGGTTTTGGGTTACAAATACTGATGTAAAATCCTGAACAAATCCTGATGCAATCCTGAACGTGGACACATACCCTTAGTGTTTGTAAACACCTCATACAGCAATGAGAGACACCCAAAAAAAGGCAAAATAAAAATTGTAAAAATACTGTCTGACATTGCATATATGATGTGTTTGAAGCACAAAATATTAGGGTTGAGCGAAACGGGTCGTGCATTTTCATAAGTCGCCGACTTTTGGCAAAGTCGGCGTCTCATGAAACCCGACCCGATCCCTGTGCGTGGTCGGCCATGCGGTACGCGATCTTGGCGCTAAAGTCGCGTTTCGTATGACGCGTTTAGCGCCATTTTTTCAGCCAATGAATGAGCGTGGGCAGAGTGATGACATAGGTCTTAGGGGAGTGAACGCCTATCGTCATGTTATCGCTTGTGCGCAGTAGGGATTTGGAATGTGCAATACGAAATTTTCTGTGCTGGGACGGAGGGGAGAGAGAGAGAGAGAGAGAGAGAGAAATAAAAAAAAAAAAAAAAAATTCCTTAATTGGGTTTCGTGTTTCGGCCGAAACCCGACTTTTCACGGTGGTCGGCCGATTTCACTCGACTCGACTTTTAAGACAGTCGGGTTTCACAAAACCCGACTCGACCCTAAAAAACTAAAGGTCGCTCAACCCTACAAAATATGTGTAGACGGTGCACGGCGTGAATTGCCGAGAAGTATACTGGAAAATAAGAACAAATATTGTTGTTTTAAACAGAACAATTTTTATTGGGGGGAAACAGAAAAAAAAAGGGGAAATAAACTTAGGGGGTATCAACCTCTGCCACCATGGGGGAATGGTATGTCTCTGGTTGGGAATGGGGAGAGGAAGAGGAGTATGATGAGCCAGAGTCCAGGAGGCTCGATGGCAGGTCCAAACCCTCCGCAGGGTACACAGGGGAAGAAACCGCCACCTCTGTAGGGGAGTGAGGAGGCAACACAAGTCTTTGACTGTTTCTTGAATGGCCCTGGCTGCTCCTGCTGCGGCTAGAGCCCTGACGTGAACTTGGTGTCTGTATTGGAGAAGCCAGAGCCTCAGTGTGTGTCCTCCTCCTTTTTCGTTTTCTTTTCTGTCCCGCGGCAGCTCCCACATCATGACGGCTACGGGAGGACGAGGGCCTGGCAGGAGCAGGAGTCGGCGGCACAATGCTATGGTGCCTGTGGTGGCGTCGCTCCGCACGTGGACCTCGGTGGGGTGGCTGGAGTGGCTCTGCAGCAGGAGTCGGAGTCATGCTAGCCAGCGACGGCACTACGGGCATTGTCGCTGACTGCATGACCCGAGCCTGCTGCAGAGCCCTCACGTAGGCAGTGTTGCAGGCCTGCATCACCGAAATCTGGAGTTCCGGCGCAAGGTGTTCCACCATGCCCTTAGCAATGGCACTAAAAAAATGTTTGGCCGGCCTCGGATTCCATATTTTCAAGGCGCCGGTCGATATTGGACAGAGCAGTGTCCATTCTATCGCCCAACGCCTTGAAACAGTTCTGGAAGACCGTGCTCAAATGCAAAAATTCGGGCATGGTTGGCCTGTCCGAGGCCCGCTGGCGCTGTCGGGAATTCCCGAACGAAGGAGCGCCAGAGGCCTCGGGCAGGGGAACACCTGATGGACCGGCTGCCGGTTCTCCAGATGGTGGTGCAAGCCTGCTGTCGCTGTGGGATGGCTGTGACGGGTCAGATGGCGATCCATGAAGGTCCGCTCCAGATGGGCGAGCTCGCTCGAGGGTGCAGCTGTGTGTCCTGTGAAAAGATAAGGGAAAAATTAGTCTTCTATTAATAACCTATCACATACGCCAACTCCTGTAACAAAATTAACATTACATGACACAACAATACATTACAATCCTCTGTCTCTCAGTCTGTGTGTCCTATAATAAATTGCAGATTGTTATCGCCAGCTGACCGTTATGGCTGACGATAACAATAATGGACATACCAACGGCAGAAAATGACTGTTCATTCCCGCTGCCAAAGCCTTTTGACCGCATACCACTGTCATCGGTAAAAAAAAAATTTTGTCTAAAACTCTTTCTTGACGCTGCCTATGCCGCAAAAATAGTATAAAATTTAAAGTCAAGATAAAGATTTAAAAAAAAAATAAAAATACACAGTGACTTTGCTGATCTGATCGCAGGAACGGCCATGACGTTAGGATCATGTGATTGAGACGTCATCATTATCCCTGCGATCAGAACTACCCTGACTCAGAACGTAACCTGTCATGGACTACAAGGACTCACGCTTAACCAAAAAAATTACTACTAATGGGCTATATACCATTCCACTAGGGAAAAAGTTACGTGGATGGCCAATATGCTACGCTGACTACATGGATGGCCAATACACTATGTGCATGGGAAATATACTATGTGGATACGTGGCTAGAACGTGTACTATGTGGCTGCGATATAGTGGCCTGGCAATATACTATGTGGATGCACAATGTACGTGGCTGGGCAATGTACTATGTGGCTGTGCAATATGCTATGTGGCTGGGCAATGTACAATGTGGCTGTGCAATATGGTATGTGGACAAAATACTTACTGTCGGTGGCCAAGGACCGGTCTTAAGAACTGTAATGCCCTGTGGTATTTGTAGGGCACAGACTTGGCCGCAGCAGCACCACTCCGAGATTGCTCCTCCTCAGCACGGATCCCCTTATTGAAACGGTCCTTTATGGATCGCCATCTGGTCCTCAACTTTTTAACTGTGAATGCAAAGAAAAAAAAAAGGTTACATATTTAGCATTTTAAAAGGATAAAACAACCGTGTGCGATGCAAAGTTTAGGCGTTGATCGCATCACACACGGTTGTGTTTATCCTGGCAAGATGGGTCATAGCAGCGTATCAGCAGGGCGTATCAGCAATACTCACCAAAGTTGCTTTTGTCACTGCTTGAAGCGCTTTCAAAGCCATCCCACAGCGACTTTGCCACCTCAACCCACAAACCCCTCAACACCACCTGGTCCATGTGCCGGGGGTCACGGCTGTCCCACAACGGGCCACGCTCCTGGATGCTGGTGATCAGGAGGTCCACATCAATACTCTCCCCGTGGTCCCATTGTGAAACCTAGAAAAATTAGAAAACAATAAGGTTACAAATATGCAAATATTAACAACCACCAGCACCTGTCATGATATGTACCTTTGCTTTATCCTGTCTTTGAATAATATGCCATTTGATGTATGTATATTTCTGGTTTCTACACCTGTATTTAGGAATGTTTTTGTGCAGGGAGTTCAACTTTGTTACCTTCCCCCAATACTTGCTGCCCTTAAAAGCTATAATGCAATTAAGCATAGTAAACATCCCTAGTGAAAGCAGGACGCTACTGAAACGTAATGTTCCTCACAGCAGGATGCTAGTCAAGAAAAAAAAAAAAAATACTCACTCGCCGTCCTGACGCCACACCTTGGCCCCGAGCTCTCTGCTCCCGCTGAGTGCCTTCCCCCTCACTTGAAGAAGCCTGTAAAAATTGTATACAAAAATGATTGCCAATGCTACAAATGGCAGCGAATAGTAAGCAACTGGACATAATTACTCACCGCACTCCCCCGCGCCGATTGGCTATGTTCGGAGTCACTCGCCATTCTTGCAAGTTTGTTCTGCAATGAAAAAATAAGCAAAAAATCACATCCAAAGCTAACACTGCCACATAAAATAAAATAGCCCCCCCAAAAAAATAACAACCACAATGGACTGTTGACTAATAGGACAATGCAAACTCAACAAGCGACACCACAACGCCATACATTGCAAGAGAATACAATAGAAGATACAACACAAGAATAGACTTAAACAAAATAGACACCAATGTCCAAATTTTTAAAACTAAAAAGTTACCAAAAAAAACCTTTATTTATACAGGAAAAAAAAAAGGCACAATGAAATAGCAAACTAATGAACGCCATACTTTACAATTACAACAAGACATGATCCAAAACAACACCATCTGGTGACATATAACCACAGAAATACATCAGAAAAAGGCGATAAATACCATTCTAGATAATAAGCAATAAACATTACGGGACAACCGCTGTTACAATATACAGCAACCCAAAAGATAAACCATAGTCAAATAGAAAAAAACCCCATGAAACTAAAAAAAAAGGGCCCCACCAAAAAAACCCCAAAAACATCCATTATACTACACACTTGGCAATGCAAACAGTCAAGGAAGGAGATATATGCCATACGAAAAACGACGTAAAACCATCAGAGATAAAAAAGAAAAAAAAAATTCAATTGAAAATAGAACGGCATATAGCCGCACGGAACAATACAATACAAATGAAACATCATAAATGTAGCCCCCCCACACCAGCAAGAAAAGACACTGAAGGAAAGAAAAAAAAATGCCAACAGCATAATAAAACACAGCAAGACATGAGCCAAGAAATCGCCATACGGTTACCCCCAACAATAGAAACCAGAAAATTACATGCACCAGAAATTTAACAATAAAAAATCAGCCAAAAAAAAGACATTGAACAACCGCATGACACCAGAAAAACCCAAAACCAATCCAAAACCAAGCAAGGCCGAAGACAATAAACGCCATCATAACGCCAGAAGTACATCAGAACCAGATAAAAAAATTTTTTTCCAAAAACAACCCACAGTGCCATAACCATACAATAGCACAGACCAAACATTGCACAAATTAAATCAAAATCAAGAAATAAAACACAGAATAAAAAATATGCAAAGAAAAATATATACTTACAGGTTTGGAAAGCAGATTCTCCTCTCAGTCTTGTCTGTAGTGAATAGCCTTGTGAAAGACAATGCCAAACCCCTTTTTTTTATATATATATATATATATATATATATATATATATATATATATATATATATATATATATATATATATATATATATATATATATATATTAGTGTTTTTTTAGTGTCTAGACAAAGTCTAGACAATGTTTTGCATTTTTTATTGGAAAACGCATGCGTCATACAACGCACCACGACGCAAGTACTTGCGTCATCTGCGTTGTCAATACAAGTCAATGGGGAATAAGGCGCATCGACGACGCAAACACGACGCAAACACGACGCATGCGTTTTTTAAAAGGTCGGCGCCGCCCGAAAAATGCAACATGTTGCGTTTGCCGCGCCCTGACAGGTGCGCCCTAACGCCGCATGCGGCGTACAACGCAACACAACGCATGACTACGCATGTACATGCGGCCCCATGCGGCGCCAATGTTAAAGATAGGGCCGCACGACGCATGCGTTTTCTTGCGGCGACGACGCTGCGGCGCACACCGCAAATGTGAACGTAGCCTTATATTGTAAAACATTGCGTGTGCACACAGCCTTAAAGTTAATTGAGACTGAATAATTTATTTTTACTTGGCAGCAGAGATTATAGTTAATGGGGGGTGCAGTATTACTTATCACTTTATATTTTGATTGGCGCGTGCCTGTTAGCATGTTAATGGTGGGGTACATATCTGTATACAGGACCGCAGTGCAAAGGAGACATATGTATTTATATAATATATGTGAACTTGTTATTTTTAGGGCTGCAGTGATCATCGTTACAGGATGTTGAGGGTACTGTGGAGGAATTCACTGTAGGGGTATCTTAGTGTTTGAGGGGCACTTTTGTTGACATCATACTTTACGAGTGCAATGAAAGAGGAATTTAGGGCTAGGAGAAAAACTAGAGGGCGCACAGTACCATACACTAATTAATAGGGACACATATGGCAGCAACGGCGCAGCCTTGGGGCTATCAGCAGGATAAGGAGTTTGTGCAGGTTGGGGAAAGATGGAAACGGTGCCTGAAATGTGAAAAGTCAGATGTGTCTTTGTTGTAATCTCTGCAGCCGCGTCATGTCGGTCTAGGCCAGATGGAAAAGATGGGAAAAGTTAATTACTTCACCAAAAAGAATGTCAGCTGTAAGGCACCATCAAAAACTGTACAGTAATCTCTTATATGTTTTGCAGGACTGGTATCTACCATTATATGTCACCATATGGCGATAATATCAGTGTTGGTCTCTGCATAGAGATTTTTTTTAATAACAGCTCTGTCATCTGCTGAGGTTCTCCTACATCCACTATTAGGCTGGGGTCACACATGCGTGTTTTACGTACGTAAGAGCGCAAAAACTACGTATGTAAAACTCGCATTACATACGGCACAATGCTTCTCAATGGGGCTGCTCCTATTAGCCGTATATTACGGTTCAGTATTATACGGCGTTCTACGGCCGTACAAAATCGCAGCATGCTGCGTTTGTCAGCGTATTGCGCAAATAATACGCCAATGAAAGTCTATGGGGGCGAGAAAAATACGGATTCCACACGGACCAGCAGTGTGACTTGCGAGAAATACGCAGCGCTGTTAGTGAAAAGTCGGTAATTCAATTGCCGGCTTTTCATTTCTCCTGCACAAACCCGACAGGATATGAGACGTGGTTTACATACAGTAAACCATCTCATATCCCCTTTTTTTTTGCATATTCCACACTACTAATGTTAGTAGTGTGTATGTGCAAAATTTCAGCGCTGTAGCTGCTGAAATAAAGGGTTAAATGGCGGAAAAAATTGGCGTGGGCTCCCGCGCAATTTTCTCCGCCAGAGCGGTAAAGCCAGTGACTGAGGGCAGATATTAATAGCCAGGAGAGGGTCCATGGTTATTGGCCCCCCCGTGGCTAAAAACATCTGCCCCCAGCCACCCCAGAAAAGGCACATCTGGAAGATGCGCCTATTCTGGCACTTGGCCACTCTCTTCCCACTCCCTGTAGCGGTGGGATATGGGGTAATGAAGGGTTAATGCCACCTTGCTATTGTAAGGTGACATTAAGCCAGATTAATAATGGAGAGGCGTCAATTATGACACCTATCCATTATTAATCCAATTGTTGGAAAGGGTTAAAAAACACACACACACATGATTGAAAAGTATTTTAATGAAATAAACACAGCGGTTGTTGTAATAATTTATTGTTCTCTCAAATCCATTTGCAGTCCCTCGCTTGGCAACATAATAAACGCACAAGATACATACCTTCTGATGTACTGTCAGGTCCAACGATGTAATCCATCTGAAGGGGTTAACTAATATTACAGGCAGGAGCCCTGCTAATGCAGCTGTGCTCCGTGCCTGTAATCCCCGGCGAATGAATGAAATGTAGGTCATTGACCTACATTTCATTCATTCGCGGTGATGCGCCCCCTGGTGGATGTCCTCATATGACCTGGAGCGTGGGAAAAAGTTCCCAGGCTGCAGTTCATGAGAACATCCACCAGAGGGCGCCTCACCGCGAATGAATGAAATGTAGGTCAATGACCTACATTTCATTCATTCCCCGGGGATTACAGGCACGGAGCACCGCTGCATTTAGCAGGGCTCCTGCCTGTAATATTAGTTAACCCCTTCAGATGGATTACATCGTTGGACCTGACAGTACATCAGAAGGTATGTATCTTGTGCGTTTATTATGTTGCCAAGCGAGGGACTGCAAATGGATTTGAGAGAACAATAAATTATTACAACAACCGCTGTGTTTATTTCATTAAAATACTTTTCAATCATGTGTGTGTGTGTTTTTTAACCCTTTCCTACAATTGGATTAATAATGGAGAGGTGTCATAATTGACGCCTCTCCATCATTAATCTGGCTTAATGTCACCTTCCAATAGCAAGGTGGCATTAACCCTTCATTACCCCATATCCCACCGCTACAGGGAGTGGGAAGAGAGTGGCCAAGTGCCAGAATAGGCGCATCTTCCAGATGTGCCTTTTCTGGGGTGGCTGGGGGCAGATGTTTTTAGCCACGGGGGGGCCAATAACCATGGACCCTCTCCTGGCTATTAATATCTGCCCTCAGTCACTGGCTTTACCGCTCTGGCGGAGAAAATTGCGCGGGAGCCCACGCCAATTTTTTCCGCCATTTAACCCTTTATTTTAGCAGCTACAGCGCAGAAATTTTGCACATACACACTACTAACATTAGTAGTGTGGAATATGCAAAAAAAAGGGGGATATGAGATGGTTTACTGTATGTAAACCATGTCTCATATCCTGTCGGGTTTGTGCAGGAGAAATGAAAAGCCGGCAATTGAATTACCGGCTGTTCACAGATATCGCGCTGATTGAAATCTAAATACAGAATATATATATATGTGTCACAATGACATATATATATATATATATACTGTATATATGTTTTCCCGAACATTTGAGCACATAAATCCATTAGATGTCGGTTTTGCAAGCCTGCGTGAAAATCTCGCAGTACGGATGCCATACGGATTACATACGGAGGATGCCATGCGCAAAATACGCTGACACACCCTGACTACGGATCACTATTTTGGGAACATTTCTCCGTATTACGGCCGTAGTACGGACGTATAATACGTGGCGTATTGTCTTACGCCATGTGTGACCCCAGCCATAGTGTGTGCCACCATATTTGTAATCAGGGCTTCTTGGTTAGGGGACCACTCAGAAATGTTGCCCTTTTCTTAACCAAATCCTAACTACACCTCTGGTCTGACCAGATGGAGAAGAAACAGCAGAAAATGGCTCTAATCAGACGACACGTCAGTGATAAGTACCTGGATGCACTGTACGACTTGGATTGATAATGTTATTTGTAAAATCCTTTAAGCCACATTCTCACATTTGTGCAAAATGTCCATGTGCTGCCAGATTTTTTTATCAGACGGCACACAGACTCATGAAGTTTTATAGGTACATAAACATATCTGTGAAAATCATGGCTCTGAGGATGCGATCCAAGAGGGTCAGAGAATGTCAGAATAGGACATGCTCAATACGTCTGTAAAAGCAGGCAGCACACCGACACTGCATATGGATACAGGAATGTAGCCTTATTATGTATATCACAGTCCCTTAGTATATAGTGTACTCACTTATTATGTGTAGCACCGTACCCTTAGTACATAGTTACAGTAGTTACATACTTTCCTCTTTTATTATGTATAACACCGTCCGTCATTACGTACCATCCTCTCTAGTTTTGTATGTGGCGATCCTTTATTATATAGCTTCCTCTGTTTTTACGTACAGTGCTGTCCCTTAGATAGCGTATTCTTGTTATGTCTGGAGCAGCCGGTGACCAGAAGACCAGTCAATCAGCTCCTTCATTAGAAAATAAGCTTTCCCATGCTCCATCAGCCGTCATTGCATTATATATCTAACAACAGAGGACGATATGTAATAAAAAACAGGGAGCTATATACAGTTGTGTGAAAAAGTGTTTGCCCCCTTACTTATTTCCTATTCTTTTGCATTTTTGTCACACTTAAATGTTTCAGATCACCAAACAAATTTAAATAATAGACAAAGATTATACAAGTAAATGCAAAATGCAGTTTTTAAATGAAGGTCTTTATTATTAAGGGGAAAAGAAATCCAAACCTACAGGGCACTGTGTGAAAACGTGATTGCCCCCACCACCTTAAAATGTAAATTAATTGTGGTTTAACACATTTTTGAGAAGCTTAATTCAAATTCCCCAGCCACACATAGGCCTGATTACTGCCACACCTGTTCTCAATCAAGAAATCATTTGTGACAAACATGCAAAAGAATAGGAAATCAGGAAGGGGAAAACACTTTTTCACCCAACTGTAATCTGATATGTAAGGGACGGTGCTGTACATAAGAGAGGGCACTGCGTAAAGGAGATATTGTAAGATATATACAGGTGCTTCTCACAAAATCAGAATATCATCAAAAAGTTAATTTATTTCAGTTCTTCAATACAAAAAGTGAAACTCATATATTATATAGAGTCATTACAAACAGAGTGATCTATTTTAAGTGTTTATTTCTGTTAGTGTTGATGATTATGGCTTACAACTAATGAAAACCCCCAAATCATTATCTCAGTAAATTAGAATACTTTATAACACCAGCTTGAAATATGATTTTAAAATCCGAAATGTTGACCTAATGAAATGTATATTCAGCAAATGCACTCAATACTTTGTCTGGGCTCCTTTTTCATCAATTACTGCATTAATGCAGTGTGGCATGGAGGCAATCAGCCTGTGGCACTGCTGAGGTGTTATGGAAGCCCAAGTTGCTTTGATAGCAGCCTTCAGGTTGTCTGCATTGTTGGGTCTGCTGTCTCTCATCTTCATCTTGACAATACCCCATAGATTCTCTATGGGATTAAGGTCAGCAAGTTTGCTGGCAAATCAAGCACAGTGATACTGTTGTTTTTAAACCAGGTATTGGTACTTTTACCAGTTGGGACAGGTGCCAAGATCTGCTGGAGAATGACATTTCCATCTCCAAAAAGCTTGTTGGCAGAGGGAAGCATGAAGTGCTCTAAAATTTCCCGGTAGACGGCTGCGCTGATTTTGGTCTTGATAAAACACAGTGGACCTACACCAGCAGATGACATGGCTCCCCAAACCATCACTAAATGTGGAAACATCACACTAGACCTCAAGCAGCTTGGATTGTGTGCCTCTCCACTCTTCCTCCAGACTTTGAGACCTTGATTAATCTGAAAACAACACCTTGGACCACTGAGCAACAGTCCAGTTCTTTTTTCCTTGGTCTAGGTAAGACTATTCTGGTGTTGGTCATGAGTGGCTTGACACAAGGAATACAACACTTGCAGCCCATGTCCTGGATACGTCTCTGTGTGGTGGCTCTTGAAGCAATGACTCCAGCAGCAGCCTAATCCTTGTGAAAATCCCCCAAATTTTTGAATTACCTTTTCTTAGCAATCCTTTCAAGGCTGAGATTATCCCGGTTGCTTGTGCACCTTTTTCTAGCACACTTATTCCTTCCATTCAACTCTCCATTAATATGCATGGATACATCATTCTGTGAACAGCCAGCTTCTTTAGCAATGAGCTTTTGTGGCTTAACCTCCTTGTGGAATGTGTCAATAACTGCTTTCTGGACATCTGTCCAGTCAGCAGTCTTTCCCATGATTGTGGAGCCTACTGAAAAAGACTAAGGGAATTTTTTAAACACTTAGCAAGCCTTTGCAGGTGTTTTCTTCTTAATTATTCTAATTTACTGAGATAATGACTTTCAGGTTTTTATTGGCTGTAAGCCATAATCATCAACATTAACAGAAATAAATACTTGAAATAGATCACTCTGTTTGCAATAATGCTATATAATAAATGAGTTTAACTTTTTGTATTGAAGAACTGATATAAATTAACTTTTTGATGATATTCTAATTTTGTGAGAAGCACCTGTAGGTGTGTGTGGCTATCTATACAGTGGGGAAAATAAATATTTGATAGACTGCCAATTTTGCAAGTTGTCCCACCTACAAAGAATGAATAATTCGGTAAGTTTTATCATAGGTACACTTCACCTGTGAGAGACAGAATTTACATTGTATGATTTTTAAATAATTAAATTGCATTTTATTACATGAAATAAGTATTTGATCACCTACCAACCAGCAAGAATACTGGCTCTCACAGACATGTTACTATTTTCAGTCACACTCCAACCTCTCTGCCATGGCTAAAGCCAAAGTGCTGTCTAAGGACATCAGGGACAAAATGGTAGAAATGCAAAAGGCTGGGATGGGCTATTGGACAATAGGCAACCAGCTTGGTGACATGGAAACAACTGTTGGAACAGTTATTAGAAAATAGGTAACACAAGACCTGTCTAAGAAACTCATATAGATAGGCCACAAGAATGTATAGTTAAAAAATACAAACTTTATTTCAAACAAAAGAGAAAAGGTATCTCAATTATAAATATAAACACATGAATGTAATGTTAATGATGCCTCCAATCTAACATAGGTCCTGGTGAAAAAAATCCATACAGTATCTAAATCTCATACAGTATAAACATATCATTCGATATGCCACCTAGTGGCTATTAATATATATGCATCAATATGATAACGGCAGCTATACAGACAGGTTAAAGTGCATAGTGCCTATGTTTTTTATATATATATAACCGTGGCTTATTTTTTATTTTATTTTATAACGATACCACACATGATTAGAAAAAAATCTATGGTGTACCCATACATATAATTAGCCACTGATATGCCTCAGATACTCCAAAGCCAAATACCGATATCAAACTTATTGGACTGATCTGCTCAGCCTCCCTGTAATAAAGTGCAAATGTGCTGACAGGAGGTACTATAGAGGAACCTGTGTCAGAGATCTAACAATAGTGTTGTAGCTTAGCAGACCAAAGTCCTCTGCATGCGGTATAAAGGCTCCCTGTAATAGAGTGCAAATGTACTGACAGGAGGTACTATAGAGGAACCTGTGTCAGAGATCTAACACGCCCCTGGAAGAAGAATATACATCGAAACGCGCGTAGGGGTTCTCAGGTCCGGTGTCTTCTATCCTGGTAACTATGCCACAGGTTTCAGTTCTTTTAGTGTGCAGCTTTTATACCGCATGCAGAGGACTTTGGTCTGCTATGCTACAACACTATTGTTAGATCTCTGACACAGGTTCCTCTATAGTACCTCCTGTCAGCACATTTGCACTCTATTACAGGGAGCCTCTATACCGCATGCAGAGGACTTTGGTCTGCCATGCTACAACACTATTGTTAGATCTCTGACACAGGTTCCTCTATAGTACCTCCTGTCAGCACATTTGCACTTTATTACAGGGAGCCTTTATACCGCATGCAGAGGACTTTGGTCTGATATGCTACAACACTATTGTTAGATCTCTGACACAGGTTCCTCTATAGTACCTCCTGTCAGCACATTTGCACTTTATTACAGGGAACCTTTATACCGCATGCAGAGGACTTTGGTCTGATATGCTACAACACTATTGTTAGATCTCTGACACAGGTTCCTCTATAGTACCTCCTGTCAGTACTTTTGCACTCTATTACAGGGAGCCTTTATACCGCATGCAGAGGACTTTGGTCTGCTAAGCTACAATACTATTGCTAGATCTCAGACACAGGTTCCTCTATAGTACCTCCTGTCAGCACATTTGCACTTTATTACAGGGAGGCTGAGCAGATCAGTCCAATAAGTTTGATATCGGTATATGGCTTTGGAGTATCTGAGGCATATCAGTGGCTAATTATATGTATGGGTACACCATAGATTTTTTTCTAATCATGTGTGGTATCGTTATAAAATAAAATAAAAAATAAGCCACGGTTATATATATATAAAAAACATAGGCACTATGCACTTTAACCTGTCTGTATAGCTGCCGTTATCATACTGATGCATCTATATTAATAGCCACTAGGTGGCATATCGAATGATATGTTTATACTGTATGAGATTTAGATACTGTATGGATTTTTTTCACCAGGACCTATGTTAGATTGGAGGCATCATTAACATTACATTCATGTGTTTATATTTATAATTGAGATACCTTTTCTCTTTTGTTTGAAATAAAGTTTGTATTTTTTAACTATACATTCTTGTGGCCTATCTATATGAGTTTCTTAGAGAGGTCTTGTGTTACCTAGTAATTTTGAATGTGTTATGCTATATATTTATGGACTAATTATGTATAGTTACTAGAAAATGTAAGAAACACAAAATGACTGTCAATCTTCCTCGGTCTGGGGCTCCATGCAAGGTCTCGCCTCATGGGGTAAGGATGATTTTGAGAAAGGTCAGGAATCAGCCCAGTACTACCCAGGAGGACCTGATCAATGGTCTGAAGAGAGCTGGGACCACAATCTCAAACATTACCGTTAGTAATACACTACGCCATCATGGATTAAAATCCTGCAGGACACACTAGGTCCCCCTGCTCACGCCAGCACATGTCCAGGCCCATTTGAAGTTTGCCAATAACCCTTTGGATGATCCAGAGGACCCCTTTGAGAAGATCATGTGGTCGGATGAGACCAAAATAGAACTTTTTATGTATCAACTCCACTCATCGTGTTTTGAGGAATAAGAAAGATGAGTACAATTCCAAGAACACTGTCCCAACCGTAAAGCATGGTGGGGGAAACTTCATACTTCAGGGATACTTTTCTGCAAAGGGGACAGGACAAGTGCACCGTATTGAAAGGAGGATGGATCGAGTCCTATATCGCAAGATTTTGGCCAACAACCTTCTTCCTTCAGTATGAGCATTGAAGATGGTTCATGACAATGACCTGAAACACACAGCCAGGGCATCTAAGGAGAAGCATTTCAATGTCCTGGAGTGGCCTAGTCAGTCTACAGATCTGAACCAAAAAGAAATACTTTGGAGGGAGCTGAAACTCAATGTTGCCCAGCAACAGCCCCAAAATCTGAAAGATTTGGAGAATATCTGTAAGGAGGAGTGGGCCAAAATCTCTGTTGCAGTGTGTGCAAACTTGGTTACGAACTACAGGAAACGTTTGACCTCTGTAATTGCAAACAAAGGTTTCTGTACCAAATATTAAGGTCTGTTTTTCTACTGTAGCAAATACTTACTTCATGCAATAAAATGCTAATTAATTTTGGAAAAATCATACAATGTGATTTTCTGATTTTTATTTTTAGATTCTGTCTCTCACAGCTGAAGTGTACCTACGATTATTACATACTTCTCCATTCATAGGTGAGAAAATTAGAAAAATTGGCAGTGTATCAAATATTTATTTCCCCCACTGTATCTGTAGTTTTGTCACCATACCGGGAGGGAGGCCCAAACACATTTCTTGCATAGCGGCCCCAAGCTGTCAGTGTCTGCTCCTGTATCATTGTAGAAGCAAAAAGTACTGTATGTGTGAGGTGTGAGGGTGTTAAAAAACAAGTGGAGTAGATGACATCCGACTGCAGTCCGATGTTTTACACACATTCATAGACCTGTATGGGTGCGCAGAATCCGATTACAGGTGTTCCCGCAGCATGCTGAAAATGTTTTCTCATGCCAAATCGGCATGAGGAAATAATCGCAGGTCTTCACTGCCCCATGGTATAACATTTGGTCAAGTGTGATCAGATAAAATATTGGATAAAACTACAGTGCAGTGCCGAATCAGTCACATGGTGGGCACTAATGGCATAGACTAATGCTGGGGTTCATCTGGCCAATGCCAAGATGTGAACTTTTGCAGTAAAAAGATAGCACAACATGTGTTTTATTTTTTCCTTGTGAAATATGACGATGGGTTCTGCCTGCAAAGTAAAATAATCTCACACTGAAAACAAATAAATATACTGGGAACATTTGCCGCTGCTGGGAAGGTACTCTGTTTTTCACGGTGGAGGTATTTAGGGCTGCACTGTGATATTTGACTTTGCTGAGGAATATTTATTTCTGTATATTAGAATAGAATATAGAATATTTTTTCTGCATTGTGACAATTATTTAAAAGCTGCAGGGATAATTTTGTGCTACATTGATCAACACATCAAATCCGCAACAACATATATATTGTATGGGGAGCAAGTACATAGGGGATGTGGAGCTGTGGCTATTTATGGGGGAGCAGTGGGAATGTACTAATTATTTACAGATGCTGAGGAGGCATTTTGTTTTGCAATGTGGTAGTTGTTTCTGCTAAGGAGCATTGTGCGATGTACACATTGCAACGAATGAAAACGGAGGCACAGAAATTGAAGTGTACATTCGTTTATTGAACATATCGTGGAACTACGGGACCACTGTCTAGGGGGCTTCGAAAGGGGCGTGACTATGCGAACCTCAGACACCAGAGCCGTGCCTGGAGACCTGTAGGCCGTGCACTCCAGTAAGAAGCAGCAGAGGAAGAAAGCGCGGGACTTGGGACAAAGGCTTCAGAGGATCGGCGTCCCTACTGGGGATTGTGCCGAAGCGCCGGTCCTGAGGTAACAGATGGGTACCGGGGAGCAGACCGGGAGCAGAGAGTACAGCCGCATCCCTGCAGGGGAAGGGGACCGACACTATACAAGGGCGCTGGTGCTACACACACATGGTCAAAATTGTTGGTACGCTTCGTTTAATGACAGAAAAAGCCACTATGGTCACAGAAATAGCTTGAATCTGACAAAAGTAATAATAAATAAAAGTTCTATGAAAATGAAAAAAATGAAAGTCAGACATTGCTTTTCAACCATGCTTCCACAGAATTTAAAAAAAAACAAAACCTCATGAAATAGTCCTGGACAGAAATGATGGAACCCCTGAAAACAATGTGATAAAAGGAACATGTTAAATCATTCAAGGTGTGTAAACTAACTAGCATCACATGTGTCTACAATCTTGGAATCAGTGAGTGGGCCTGTAAATAGGGCTACAGATACTCACTGTGCTGTTTGGTGACTGGTGTGTAACAAATTCAACACGGACCAGAGGAAGCGAAGGAAAGAGTTGTCTCAGGAGATTCGAAAGAAAATGATAGACAAACATGTTAAAGGTAAAAGTTATAAGACCATCTCCGAGCAGCTTGATGCTCCTGTGACTACAGTTGCACATATTATTCAGAAATTTAAGATTCATCGGACTGTAGCCAACCTCCCGCAGGAGAAAAATTGATGACAAATCAAAGAGATGGATAATACGAATGGTAACAAAAGAGCCCAGAAAAACTTCTAAACAGATTAAAGGTGAACTTCAAACTTAAGGAACATCAGTGTCAGATCGCACCATCTGTCGTTGTATGAGCAAAAGTGGACTTCATGGGAGATGGCCAAGGAGGACACCTTTGTTGAAAAAAAATCGTAAAAAAGCCAGACTGGAATTTGCCAAACTACATGTTGACAAGCCACAAAGCTTCTTGCAGAATGTCCTATGGACAGATGAGACAAAAATGGAACATTTTGACAGGGCACATCAGCTCACAGATGGAAAAATGAAGCATATCAAGAAAAGAACACTGTCCTTACTGTGAAACATGGAGGAGGCTCTGTTATGTTCTGGGGCTGCCTTGCTGCATCTAGCACAGGGTGTCTAGAATCTGTGCAGGGTACAAAGAAATCTCAACACTATCAAGAGATTCTACTGTGCTGTCCAGTGTCAGAAAGCTTACGGATTGCATACACATGTCATACGGATGCTACTGTAGGTCAGGAAAAAACACACACTTCCATAAAACTCAAATGGCATACGAATCCTAGCTGAGAAATAAAATGCATGGCACTCGCCAGATACTCTCCACCTTTTCTGGCTAAGAATCTCAGCTACTTTATACACGCAGATGTGAGCAAACAATTAGTCAAATTCCTAGAAAAAACTGCCCTTTTACAGACGGTCATATTTTAAAAGTCAAAAGCAAATTAAGGTCCATATATGGACATGCTGGTATGTCACTCTCCACAAGGAGAAACGTTACCCCTTAGACCTCAGTCCAGAGTCTCTCACCTAGCCAAATCAGTTTTCATGCTTTGCACTAACGAGGGCCAATAGCCCGGAACACTGTGTCTACGAATTGAGATACTGATTTGGCTATTTATCCTAAATTATATTGCACGACTCGTTAAAGGGTTGATTGTGACTTGTAGGATCGCTACTTCCAACAGGTGGCGCTATAGAGTTTAAGTCCTCTTTTTCTCTTTAGAGGCAATTTGCATATTAAATTTCCTACAGGAGCATTGCACAGCGAATAAGCCTCCTTACCTTGACAGCCCGACAGCCCGAAACACCGTGTCTACGAATTGAGATACTGATTTGACTATTTATCCTAAGTCATATTGCACGACTCGTTAAAGGGTTGATTGTGACTTGTAGGATCGCTACTTCCAACAGGTGGCACTATAGAGTTCAAGTCCTCTTCCTCTCTGAAGAGACAATTTGCATATGGTTCATGTACAGTTTTTTGTAGATTTATTACATCTTCTTAGTAAACTGAGCATGCTCTCGGTATGATGTTTTTTCCTCCCATAGTCTTCTCCGTAGAACTTAAAAAAAAGTAAAACAGTTGTAAAAGATGCTATGTGAGAAAAAAGGTCTAAGATAAACTAAAATAAAATGTTGACCAGCATTACTAAGGTTTTGATTTCTGGGCATCATATTATGTTACTGTAATCTACCACTTGATGTTTTGGTGAGGCTACATCCCCTTTCAGGCTGGCATCTTGCAATCACTCTTCTCCCATAAGTCGATGCTCCAGTTAGCTAAACACACACTACTGGTTCTATAGATATCTTGTTTAGCATTATCTATTTAAGATTAATAGTTTAGTAGATATAATCTCTAAGCCTATGTGAGATTTCTTTGATCTTACTAACCAATATCTAAATAATAATTTCCTGATTTTGCAACATATACATATTAAATAAACACTGCATACGATATAAAATATTTGTTTCACTATAAATAAATATGTAATTGCAGAATGAACATGTATGTATTTGTTTCCCGTCTTTCATGCTTTGTAAATCATGATGTCATTTTGTATACATTTGCGGAACTGAATTATTTATCTTTATACCTATTTTTAGACTTGTCAAACAGTTTTGTTGATTTTTACATTACTATAAATGGTGAATCTTAAAAAGGAAGTGCCAAATGTGTGAGTAAATAGTCACCACATCATTCAGAACAGCTTACACTGCTGCCATCATGGCCATAGACGTAATAGAATTTACGTAATAGAATTAAAAAAAAAAAATATATATATATATATATATATATATATATATATATATATATATATATATATATATATATATAAGAACAGCTATATCAAATATCAAGCACGTAAGATATATGTGCATATTATTTTAACCCCTTAATAACCAGGGGTATTTCAGTTTTTCAATTTCTGTTTTTTCCTCCCTTCTTCCCAGAGCCATAACTTTTTTATTTTTCTGTCAATATGGCCACGGAAGGGCTTGTATTTTGCAGGACGAGTTGTATTTTTGAACTAAAAGATCGGTTTTAACATATCGTGTACTGGAAAATGGGAACAAAATCCAAGTGTGGTTAAATTGCAAAAAATGGGCAGTTCCACCGTTTCTTTCTTTTTTTTATTTTTTTTTACCATATTCACTAAATGCTAAAACTGACCTGCCACTATGATTCTCAAGGTCATTACTAGTTCACAGACACCAAACATGTATAGGTTATGTATTATTTAACTGGTGAAAAAAAAAATACAAAATTTGTAAAAAGAAAAAATGGCGCCATTTTCCGAGACCTGTAGCGTCTCCTTTTTTCGTGATCTCGGTTTAATTTTTGCGTGCTGACGTTTTTATTGATACCATTTTCATGTAGATACGATCTTTTGATCAGCCGTTATTGCATTTTACTGCAATGTAATGGCGACCAAAAAACCGTAATTCTGCCGTTTTTTTTTTTTTTCTGGTTATGCCGTTTAGTGATCAGGTTAATCCTTTTCTTTTTTTAGATTGATTGGGCAATTTGGCGATACCAAATAAGTGTATATTTGATTTTTTTTTATTGGGGGTGATTTGAACTTTTATATTTTTTTTTTTATATTTTGAAAAACATTTTTTTTTTACTTTTTGCAAGCTTCAATAGTCTCCATGGGAGACTAGAACGATTGATTATACCTATCCCTTACCAGACAGTATCTTGTGTGCGCTTCTGTCACTCTTCAGAGCTTGGGTTTGAAGTTTGGCTAATTCAAACAGCATTGAGGTCCAAGTGTTGCATTCATAACACTGACCACAGGATTCAGCATTCATCTAATGTTCCGACAGAAACGTGTGGGCTCCAACGGTACAGACAGTGTTATTAACGCACCCTGCTTCCGGACTGGGCAATGTACCATTAACTCAGCCTCGGCTACATCAGAGTCTTGAGGTGTGCTCACATAACATGCTGTACGTGACATGCCTCTCCCCTCCTGAGAGGATTGCTGATGAGGAGGCAGGCGCTATTGTTTGTTAGGCGGTATTTAGATTATTATTCCTGGGCTGTAAGTCCACCATATCAGTACATTTATAAAGTGCAGCATTATGCGCTGTAAGGATTCATCAGTGTCAGAGCCAGGAACGTTGGTCATGTGGATGCAAGGATGCAATATGCTTACTCCGGGCCATAATCCAACTAGATGGAAGGAACCTCGCTCAATACACTTGTTTTGAGTGAGGCCGCGCTCCTCCAGTCAAATTCTGGCATATCGCATCCTCGCGGCAACATGACTGCCGCTCCCGCCACCGGAGAATTCTCACAGCGTACAGTGCATGTGATGTGAGGTTTCACAAGTCTCCAGTCACATAGAGTGACACATGGAGTGACTGCAGACTTGTGGATTTAGACAGGACAACATTTTTAAGGGTCAGATGTGGATGGGCTGTGTTCTGATGCTGCCCATTACTTAAACCTGCTATGTCCAATAACGCTATTAACCTGCAGAAATGGAACTGATCTGCTGGGTTAAAAATGTTAGGAAGGTGCCCGGCTGCAGTACTGAAAGTCCAATTACTGGGAGAAAATGAACTTTATTTCTCCTGGGAGCCACCAACTTATAGTCATAATTACCAATCACAGTACAGTAGGCATGGCCCACTAGTGGATAGTGGACCCACTGAGCTACGAACCAGGCTTAGATTGCAGGGGCATGACTATGTAGCTACCTGGTGTTCACTGGAGCCTCTGATGGTGAGGTCAGGCTTGTGCGGCAGGTAGCTGCCAGGTACCACTCCAGGGTACTCTCTGGCATTAGCAGCTAATTGATCACTGCTCTTGTCTATATAATCTGTGTGCCTTGACATGTATTTTTTCAAATATTTTAGTGTTTTAATCAGTGACTGACACCCAGCAAAATGTAATTTTTATTTTTACTCTGTTAGGATTGCTTGTGTGAACCCAGCCAAAGAACCAAGTCATCCCAGAATCACCTTCTGGTGTTGCCTGGATCATTATCTCAGGTAGTGGCATGTAAAAGCTTCGGCACCCCTAGTCAGAATTTTTGTTATTGTGAACAGTTAAGCAAGTTGAAGATGAAATGATCTCTAAAAGGTCTAAAATTAAATATGACACATTTACTTTGTATTTTAGGCAATTAAAAAAAAAATATTTTCATCTTATACTTATTAAAATTTATGGAAAGGAAAATGGGCCAATGCAAAGGTTTGGGCACCCTGCATGGTTAGTACCTAGTAGCACCCCCTTTTGAAAGTATCACAGCATCTAAAGCAGAGGTGTCAAACTGCATTCCTCGAGGGCCACCAACAGGTCATGTTATCAGGATTTCCTTGTATTGCACAGGTGATAATTTAATCACCTGCACAGAATGATTACAGCACCTTGTGGAATGCTAAGGAAATCCTGAAAACATGACCTGTTGGCGGCCCTCGAGGAATGCAGTTTGACACCTCTGATCTAAAGGCTGTAAAATTTTGACCAGGGGTGCCCAAACTTTTACGTGTCACTGTAAGTAAGTCTTCATTTGTTTCCAGTGTTGCTAATGTTGGTCTCTGGCATTTGTAACCTGTTGGCTACTCCAGTGTTCCATGGAATGAGCCCAAGGTCACAAATCAATGCAGAGCTACGGGAGCCACGTTCTGGCATTATTCTGGCTCTCATAAACTTGCATTGAGTGCTTGTGATGTAACTCTTGACTTCCGGCTAGTCAGAAGTTGCGGTAACTAGATGGCGTTGTGGGATCGGAGCAACGCTGAAAACTCATGAAAATGCTGGAGGTTAAGTATAATACCAGGGGCAGGGAACTTATACTTAAAGCATCAATCCAGCTCTGAAAAAAAAAATCCTTAATTATTGCAAAGCATTTGCCTGTAACATCATCTCCTCCTTAGTGGCTGATATATTTTTCTGGTCTCTTATGACTTATTTTTAATTGTAGTTAATTAAATATTAACTTTTAAAGAAGTTCTGGACCTGGAATATGTTTGCCTTCTCTTAAGCCCAGCCCTAAGACTAAGCCCAACCCTAACCTTAACAGCAAAGGATTAAAGAAAAATTATAAAAAAAAAACAAAGTCTGACTAAGGCGATGATGCAAGGATGATTTACTTATTATTGGGCTTTTGATCACTGTGATAGGGTCTAGTCTGGAACAATAGGAAAATTACCGGCTGTTGCCGGGTGCAAGCCAGCAGATCTCGGTGGGCGCTCTGCACATTCACCAGTCATTTTTGGCATGAAGAGGAAGAGAAGCAACGTGGGACAGAGCACAGAGCAGGAGGGCTTTGGGGATGGGGAGATATTGAGGGGGGCTTGGGGACATCACTTCCCTCTCCTCTGACATGTCAGAAAAGAGAGAAATTATTTTTATAACGGACACACTTTTTTGTCTGATTGCTGTTATTCATTGAATAATGACAATCATGTGAACGAGGACTGGAATAACCGGTCCTGATTGTTTGTTTTCTCCAGGGTCATAGCTACCCCCGGTAGCTGAGACCCCGGAGATTTTCAGATTGTGGGAGGTGCTATAGACTTATTCCCGATCGCAGTTTTATGAGCTGATGACTTGACAGATGTTCAGAAGGCTGTTATTGACACACTTCACAAGGAGGGAAAGCCACAAAAGGCCATTGCTAAAGAAGCTGGCTGTTTACAGAGTGCTGTATCCAAGCATATTAATGGAATGTCGAGTGGAGGGAAAAAGTGCGGTAGTAAAAGGTGCACAAGCAAGAAGGATAACCACAGCCTTGGAAGGATTGTTAAGAAAAGGCCATTCAAAAATTTGGGGAAGATTCACAAGGATTGGACTGCTGCTGGAGTCATTACCTCAAGAGCCACCACACACATACATATCCAGGACTTGGGCTACAAGTGTCGCATTCCTTGTGTGAAGTCACTCATGACCAATAGACAACATCAGAAGCATCGGTGGCGCAGTGGTTAGCAGTGCAGCCTTGCAGCGCTGGAGTCCTGGGTACTAATCCCACCCAGGACAACATCTGCAAAGAGTTTGTATGTTCTCTCCGTGTTTGCGTGGGTTTCCTCCGGGTTCTCTGGTTTCCTCCCACATTCCAAAGACATACTGATAGGGAATTTAGATTGTGAACCCCAAGGGGACAGCGATGATAATGTGTGCAACCTGTAAAGCGCTGCGCAATATGTTAGCGCTATATAAAAATAAAGATTATTAAAGATTATTATTATCTTACCTGGGCCAATTAGAAAAAAAATGCACTGTTGCTCAGTGGTCTAAGGTGTTGTTTTCAGATAAAAATACATTTTGTATTTCATTTGGAAATCAAGGTCCCAGAGTCTGGAGGAAGAGTGGAGAGGCACACAATCCAAGCTGCTTGAGGTCTAGTGTGAAGTTTCCACAATCAGTGATGGTTTGGGGAGCCGTGTCATCTGCTGGTGTAGGACCACTGTGTTTTATCAAGACCAAAGTTAGCGCAGTCGTCTACAAGGGAAATTTTAGAGCACTTCATGCTTCACTCTGCCGACAAGCTTTTTGGAGATGGAAATTTAATTCTCCAGCAGGACTTGGCACCTGTCCACACTGCCAAAAGTACCAATACCTGGTTTAAAACAACTGCAACAACTGCATCACTGTGTTTGATAAAGCATCAGTGTGCCCTTTTTTTGATCCCCCTGTGTATATTAAGGACTTCTGCCATATGGATTATTTTAAAGATGAAAGAATAAAGTGGTTTTAAATTGCCAAGTCGGAAAGATTCACTGGAATTTTCTGTTGTATACTGTGGCTATAGAGAATCTATGGAGTTTTGGCAAGAGGAAGATTAGAGACACCAGACCCAACAATGCAGACATGCTGAAGGCTGCTGCTATCAAAGCAACCTGGGCTTCAATAACACCTCAGCAGTGCCACAAGCTGATCGGCTCCATGCCATGCCGCATTGATACAGTATTTGATGCAAATGGAGACCCGACCAAGTATTTCAGTAGACAAACATTTGGAATTTTAAAATCATTTTTTCAAGCTGGTGTTATAAAGTATTTTAATTTACTGAGATAATGACTTTTGGGTTTTCATTGGCTGTAAGCCATTATCATCAACATTAACGGAAATAAACACTTGAAATAGATCACTCTGTTTGTAATGACTCTATATAATATATGAGTTTCACTTTTTGTATTGAAGAACTGAAATAAATTGAATTTTTTATGATATTCTAATTTTGTGAGAAGCACCTTTATGGAGGAAGTTGCTGTGGTGAGAAGCGGCCAAATATAACTTTTTGCCTCTAAGGTAAACGTTATGTTTGTCATCAAAACAGCACAGTTCATTATTACGAGAACACCATCCCCACAGTGAAAAATGGTGATGGCAGCATCATGCTGTAGGGATGTTTTTAAAAAACATGGTTGAGTTGAGAGGTAGATGGATAGTGCTAAGCACAGGGATATTCTTGAGCAAAACCTGCTTCCGTCTGGAAGTGAGCCTTCCAGAGCAAGAAATTTGCTATGAAGTTGTGCTGTCTTAATCAAGTTCTATTGCAGAAAAAAAATGAATTTGTTGAACAACATCATTATCAACTAAGTATCTTGCATTGTGACAACTTTCCATTCAAGGAGGCAGATTTCTATCATCAGGGGAAACAAAATGGAAACCTGAAAGGTGCTAAATCGAAAAATTGAAGCATTTTTCTGCAGCATAGGCATTGGTTTTTCAAATGCTGTTTCGCCTTCTATGGGTGGCTGTTCACATTTCAGACACTCCTATCAAACTGGTGCAAAACATAAATAATTAAACAGTCATTGTGATGCTACATAATGCATACCTCATTGCAAAGAAAACCAAAAGCACTAACATATTAATAAACAAAGATCAAGCTTCAAAATGACAGAAAGAGGTACTTCAGAACATCGAAATCATGAAACACATTTTTGAAATGGTAAATTTGATAGGAAAACAAGGTGTCACAAGTTTACCGCGACAGAGAGGAGCCAGAAGACAGCAGCATCTCCTGCAATGTTTAGAAGCACTTCACCTTCATAATAAACAGTGCAGGTTTCTTCTAGCAGTGTAGGGGCTAATCTGCTCAGGTGAGAGCTCCTGGAAGCTTTCCTGCGTTAAGGCTCTCAGCTGTGCACTGTTAGTCACTCCCATCTCCTATATAATCTAGGGCCTGGCTAGCAATCATTGTCAGAGATAGCTTTTGCTGCACGGCTGGATGTTGTTGGTGGTTGTTATTTGAGAAGGCATTTGGTGGATTTATCTATGACTGTTGCTAGGTTTTGAGTGTGTGATAATTCCCTTTCTTCTCCTACTTTGGCTTAACCTCTTCCCCCATTCCCCAATGCATTCTTCTGTTTTCTGTGTCTCAGTATAAGTACACCAGGGAGTATGGTGGATATTTTCCTTTATCCCTATTCATCTTACCTTGTTAGTCTGGTTGGTGTGTTATGGTACATTACTGATCCCCTCTACCCTGGGTGGTGGAAGGGTACAGACTGAGGGTGGATTCAGGAGCCAAGGCAATGTACGTGGCCCCGACATCTTCACCATCAGATGTAATCAGGGAAACAGGACGAGATAGGGCGCCCCTAGCATTAGGGACTGAGGAGCCCCTGGTTCCGGGACACCCGACAACAGAGTCGTGACATTAGCTCTGACCAAAACCGTTTTTTGAACCATTATGGATACTATCACTGCTCACTTTGCAGCACCCTTTTTTTAATAAATGTGGTCAATTTAAGGAGCGCTATGGCTATAGAGCATACTGCAATAGATTGGTGGTGAACAAACCTTTTATTGAACCACTACGCACTACTGCTACCTTCCTCAGGTGGATTTTGCAGCACCCTAATGCATCAGGTTTAAGGACCATGACTCCCAGGAAACAGTTGAGTCCAAGATCGCTTAGCCTGACAGGTTCTTTGGGGTGACAAGTTTGTTGTTTTCAGAAAGGTCTGTAAACTATACTGCAGGTTACATCCTTGTTTCTTAGGAAATAAGGAGCAACAAGTGGGGATTATAATCACTCTCTCCTGTCTGATTCCCAGTTGCTCCTGACGGTGGATGATTTTTTTCTGGTGCTGGGGAATATATACGATGACCCCGACCGCATGTTCATGGCTATGTCCACACTATGTCAGCTTTGGCAGGGAGATCGACTGGCAGAGGAGTATTGCCCTGAGTTTCAAAGTGGTCCACGACACTAAGTGGAATGACCCTGCACTCTATAGCCAGTTCTGTGAAGGGTTATTAGTAAAGGAGAAGGATGCCTTAGCCATGTATGAGACTCCAGTTTCCCTTGTCTCTGGCTATCAGGGTGGATCGCCGTCTTCACCAGAGACATAAAGAGACACCCCAATGTGCCAGAGGTCCGGGGCCAAGGGAAACCTGGTCTGAGTTATCTGAGGAACCTATGCAGTTGGGTGGGGCAACTCGTTCTGGAAAACAGTCAGTGGTTAGGCAAAAAAGGAGGTATGTTTTTACTGTAATAGAAGGGGCCATTTTGTGGGTGCATGTCCTTCCATATATCTTTGTAAGCAGCTGCCAGAAAACTGAGGAGGTTGCGGGGAGGTTAGCAACTCGGGTATACATATCTCCTCCGTGGATAGGAAACAATTTTTTCTGCCTGCTGAAATCTATCTGGGCAAAAATAAGGTGGTTACTTCTGCCTTTCTTGACAGTGTGGCAGGGTTTAACTTGATCGACGCAAGGTTCAGCCAGGTCCAGGGTCTCAAACCACATATACTGTCCAGGCCTATACCCATAATCTCTATCAACTCCGCACCCTTGAAACAGGAGTATTTTACTCAAGTCGTCCTAGGGCTACATCTACAGGTAGAGGCCATGCACTCAGAAGGTATTGACTGTTATGTACTAGAGCAGTGTTCCCCAACTCCAGTCCTCAAGAGCCACCAACAGGTCATGTTTTCAGGATTTCCTTAGTATTGCACAGGTGATGGAATTATTGCCTGGGCAGGTGATGCAATTATCACCTGGGCAATACTAAGGAAATACTGACGCATCAAAAGTAGGGGTGGGGGATGTATTCTCGCAGGGAGGGTCTCTTGGTAAATTGTGTCCACGTGCATACTTTTATTAAAAAAACCTGTCATCTGCAGAGAGAAATTAAGACATTATTGATAGGGAACTCTTGGCAATCGAGTGTGCTTTTGAACAGTGGCGTCATTTTCTGGAGGGGGCAGTTCATCCAGTTATGGTAATTATGGATCATAAGATATATCTCAACTCTGCGACCTCGACAGGCAAGATGGGAATTGTTCTTCACCAGGTTTAACTTTTTTGCTACATATAGGTCGAGGAAAATAAACATTAAGGCAGGTACCATATCTGTTGTGAATTCTATTTTTGGGCTCCCTCTAGTGGTCACAAGCGGTACTGTGTAGTGTTGTCTTTCTGCAGGTTGGCTGCATCAGCTGGTTCGTTATCCTTGGTTGGTTTCCTATTTAGCTCACCTGGAGACTCAGTTCCTTGCCTGCTATCAATGTATTCAGTGCTCTTCAGATTCCTTGTGTCTACCTTGCTCCCAGTCTCTCCAAGACAAGCTAAGTTTTTGTTTGATCATTTTTTGATTATCAGTGTTCATTATGTTTCTTGTCCAGCTCGCTAAAATTGTGATTTCCTCGCTTGCTAGTTGCTCTAGGGGACTGAGTTTCTCCCCCCACACCGTTAGTTGGTGTGGGGGTTCTTGAAATCTCAGAGTGGATATTTTGTAAGGGTTTTTTACTGACCGCATAGATTCTCTTTTCTATTTTGTGCTATCTAGTATTAGTGGGCCTCATTTGCTGAATCTGCTTTCACCCCTGTGTATGTGCCTTCCTCTTACCTCACCGTTATTATCTGTTGGGGGCTTCTATATCTTTGGGGATTATTTCTCTGGAGGCAAGAGAGGTCTTTCTTTCTCTCTAGGGGTAGTTAGTTCCTCAGGCTGGCTCGAGACGTCTAGGATTTTTAGGCACGTTCACCGGCTACTTCTAGTGTGTTTGGATAGGTTCAGATTTGCGGTCAGTCCAGTTTGCCACCTCCCTAGAGCTTGTCCTATGTTTGTTACTTAGCTGGAGTAATTTGTGATCCTCAACCACTAAGGATCATAACAGTATAGCAGGCCAAAAAGTGTTTAATGCATCGCAGAAGTGGGATAAAAAGAAGACCTGAGTACATTTTTTTTTTCCTCCCGCTTTTCCTTTGCTGCAGTCTGTTTAGCTTCTTTCATCCCCTTGAACTCTGGGTGGTTTTGAGCTCAGCTGCAGACATGAATGTTCAGACTCTGACTTCTAGTGTGGATCATCTTGCTGCACGGGTGCAGAGTATTTAGGATTTTGTTATTCATAGCCATATGTCAGAACCAAAGATACCCATTCCTGAGTTGTTTTCTGGAGATAGATCTAGGTTTCTAAATTTTAAGAATAATTGTAAGTTATTTCTATCTCTGAGACCTCGTTCCTCTAGTGATTCCGCTCAGCAAGTTAAAATTGTTATCTCCTTGTTGCGTGGCGACCCTCAAGATTGGGCTTTCTCTCTGGCGCCAGGAGATCCTGCATTGCTTAATGTAGATGCATTTTTTCTGGCTCTTGGACTGCTTTATGAGGAGCCTAATCTTGAGAATCAGGCAGAAAAAGCGTTGCTGGCTATCTCTCAGGGTCAGGATGAAGCAGAGGTGTATTGTCAAAAATTTCGGAAATGGTCGGTGCTTACTCAATGGAATGAGCGTGCCCTGGCTGCAAATTTCAGAGAAGGTCTTTCTGAGGCCGTTAAGAATGTTATGGTGGGGTTTCCCACCCCTGCAAGTCTGAGTGATTCTATGGCTTTAGCCATTCAGGTTGATTGGCGTTTGCGGGAGCGCAAATCTGCTCATCCTTTGGTGGTATTTTCCGAACAGAGACCTGAGTCTATGCAATGTGACCGAACTCTGACCAGAATTGAGCGGCAAAGTCATAGACGTCAAAATGGGTTGTGCTTTTACTGTGGTGATTCTACTCATGTTATCTCAGCATGCTCTAAACGCTTAAAAAAACTAAAAATCGCTAAACCTGTCACCATTGGTACTATACAGCCTAAATTTATTTTGTCTGTTACTTTGATTTGTTCTTTGTCGTCCTACCCGGTTATGGCTTTTGTGGATTCGGGTGCTGCCCTGAATCTGATGGATTTGTCGTTTGCCAGGCGCTGTGGTTTTGTCCTGGAGCCTTTGGAATTTCCTATTCCTCTGAGGGGAATTGACGCTACGCCATTGGCTGAGAATAAGCCTCAGTATTGGACGCAAATGACCATGTGCATGACTCCCGTACATCAGGAGGTGATTCGCTTTCTTGTTCTGCATAATTTGCATGATGTTGTCGTTTTGGGTCTGCCATGGCTGCAAGCTCATAATCCAGTTTTAGATTGGAAAGCTATGTCTGTGTCAAGTTGGGGTTGTCAGGGAATTCATGGCGATACTCCGTTGGTGTCTATTGCTTCTTCTACTCCTTCTGAGGTCCCTGAGTTTTTGTCTGACTACCAGGATGTATTTGATGAGCCCAGGTCCTGTGCCCTGCCTCCTCATAGGGATTGTGACTGTGCTATAAATTTAATTCCTGGTAGTAAATTTCCTAAGGGACGACTTTTTAATTTGTCTATACCAGAGCATGCCGCGATGCGGAGTTATATAAAGGAGTCTATGGAGAAGGGACATATTCGCCTATCCTCTTCCCCTCTTGGTGCAGGATTTTTTTTTGTGGCCAAGAAGGACGGTTCTTTGAGACCTTGTATAGATTATCGTCTTCTGAATAAAATCACAGTCAAATTTCAGTATCCTTTGCCACTATTGTCTGATTTGTTTGCTCGGATTAAGGGTGCCAGTTGGTTCACCAAGATAGATCTCCGTGGTGCGTATAACCTTGTGCGCATTAAGCAGGGAGATGAATGGAAAACAGCATTTAATACGCCCGAAGGCCATTTTGAGTACTTGGTGATGCCTTTTGGACTCTCTAATGCTCCTTCTGTGTTTCAGTCCTTCATGCATGACATCTTCCGAGAATATCTGGATAAATTTATGATTGTTTATCTGGATGACATTTTGGTCTTTTCTGATGATTGGGAGTCCCATGTGAAGCAGGTCAGGATGGTGTTTCAGGTCCTGCGTGCTAATGCTTTATTTGTGAAGGGCTCAAAATGCCTCTTCGGAGTACAGAAGGTCTCCTTTTTGGGTTTTATTTTTTCTCCTTATACTGTGGAGATGGACCCAGTCAAGGTCCAGGCTATTCATGACTGGACTCAGCCCACGTCTGTTAAGAGTCTTCAGAAGTTCTTGGGTTTTGCTAATTTTTACCGTCGTTTCATCGCTAATTTTTCTAGCGTGGTTAAACCTTTGACGGATTTGACCAAGAAGGGTTCTGATGTGACTAATTGGTCTCCTGCGGCCGTGGAGGCCTTTCGGGAGCTGAAGCACCGGTTTTCTTCAGCTCCAGTCTTATGTCAGCCAGATGTCTCTCTCCCCTTCCAGGTCGAGGTTGATGTTTCTGAGATTGGAGCAGGGGCTGTTTTGTCGCAGAGAAGCTCTGATGGCTCTGTGATGAAGCCATGTGCTTTCTTTTCAAGAAAGTTTTTGCCTGCCGAGCGGAATTATGATGTTGGTAATCGGGAGTTGTTGGCTATGAAGTGGGCATTTGAGGAGTGGCGACATTGGCTCGAAGGATCTAAACATCGTGTGGTGGTCTTGACTGATCACAAAAATCTGATTTACCTTGAATCTGCCAAGCGCCTGAATCCTAGACAGGCTCGTTGGTCGTTGTTTTTCTCCCGTTTCAACTTCGTGGTCTCATAGCTGCCTGGTTCGAAGAACGTGAAAGCTGATGCACTTTCTAGGAGTTTTGTGCCTGAGTCTCCGGGAGTTTCTGAGCCGGCTGGTATTCTCAGAGAGGGAGTGATTTTGTCTACCATTTCCCCAGATTTGCGACGAGTGCTGCAGAAATTTCAGGCGGATAGACCTGACCGTTGTCCACCAGAGAGACTGTTTGTCCCGGATAGATGGACCAGCAGAGTTATTTCCGAGGTTCATTCTTCGGTGTTGGCGGGTCATCCTGGGATTTTTGGTACCAGAGATTTGGTGGCTAGGTCCTTCTGGTGGCCTTCCTTGTCGCGGGATGTGCGTTCCTTTGTGAAGTCTTGTGGGATTTGTGCTCGGGCTAAGCCTTGCTGTTCTCGTGCCAGCGGTTTGCTTTTGCCTGTGCCTGTTCCGAAAAGGCCTTGGACGCACATTTCCATGGATTTCATTTCGGATCTTCCAGTATCTCAGAAAATGTCTGTCATCTGGATGGTGTGTGATCGTTTTTCCAAGATGGTCCATTTGGTGCCCTTGCCTAAGTTGCCTTCTTCCTCCGATTTGGTTCCTCTATTTTTTCAGAATGTGGTTCGCTTGCACGGCATTCCTGAAAATATTGTGTCTGATAGAGGATCCCAGTTTGTGTCCAGGTTTTGGCGGACTTTTTGTGCTAAGATGGGCATTGATTTGTCTTTTTCGTCGGCCTTCCATCCTCAGACTAATGGCCAAACCGAGCGAACTAATCAGACGTTGGAAACTTATTTGAGATGTTTTGTTTCTGCTGATCAGGATGATTGGGTGACTTTTTTGCCATTGGCCGAGTTTGCCCTTAATAATCGGGCTAGTTCTGCTACTTTGGTTTTGCCTTTTTTCTGCAATTCTGGTTTCCATCCTCGTTTTTCCTCGGGTCAGGTTGAGTCTTCTGACTGTCCTGGGGTGGATTCTGTGGTGGATAGGTTGCAGCAGATTTGGAACCATGTGGTGGACAATTTGAGATTGTCACAGGAGAAGGCTCAGCGCTTTGCCAACCGCCGCTGCGGTGTGGGTCCCCGACTTCGTGTTGGGGATTTGGTGTGGCTGTCTTCTCGGTATGTTCCTATGAAGGTCTCCTCTCCTAAATTCAAGCCTCGCTTCATCGGTCCTTATAAGATCTTGGAAATCCTTAACCCGGTGTCTTTTCGTTTGGATCTCCCAGCATCGTTTGCCATTCATAATGTGTTCCATAGGTCTTTGTTGCGGAGGTATGTGGTACCTGTGGTTCCTTCTGTTGAGCCTCCTGCTCCGGTGCTGGTCGAGGGCGAATTGGAGTACGTGGTGAAGATTTTGGATTCTCGTATCTCTAGACGGAGGCTTCAGTATTTGGTTAAGTGGAAGGGCTATGGTCAGGAGGATAATTCCTGGGTTGTCGCCTCTGATGTTCATGCGGCCGATTTGGTTCGTGCCTTCCACGCGGCTCATCCTGATCGCCCTGGGGGTCTTGATGAGGGTTTGGTGACCCCTCCTCAAGGGGGGGGTACTGTTGTGAATTCTATTTTTGGGCTCCCTCTAGTGGTCACAAGCGGTACTGTGTAGTGTTGTCTTTCTGCAGGTTGGCTGCATCAGCTGGTTCGTTATCCTTGGTTGGTTTCCTATTTAGCTCACCTGGAGACTCAGTTCCTTGCCTGCTATCAATGTATTCAGTGCTCTTCAGATTCCTTGTGTCTACCTTGCTCCCAGTCTCTCCAAGACAAGCTAAGTTTTTGTTTGATCATTTTTTGATTATCAGTGTTCATTATGTTTCTTGTCCAGCTCGCTAAAATGTGATTTCCTCGCTTGCTGGTTGCTCTAGGGGACTGAGTTTCTCCCCCCACACCGTTAGTTGGTGTGGGGGTTCTTGAAATCTCAGAGTGGATATTTTGTAAGGGTTTTTTACTGACCGCATAGATTCTCTTTTCTATTTTCTGCTATCTAGTATTAGTGGGCCTCATTTGCTGAATCTGCTTTCACCCCTGTGTATGTGCCTTCCTCTTACCTCACCGTTATTATCTGTTGGGGGCTTCTATATCTTTGGGGATTATTTCTCTGGAGGCAAGAGAGGTCTTTCTTTCTCTCTAGGGGTAGTTAGTTCCTCAGGCTGGCTCGAGACGTCTAGGATTTTTAGGCACGTTCACCGGCTACTTCTAGTTTGTTTGGATAGGTTCAGATTTGCGGTCAGTCCAGTTTGCCACCTCCCTAGAGCTTGTCCTATGTTTGTTACTTAGCTGGAGTAATTTGTGATCCTCAACCACTAAGGATCATAACACATATCTCCTTGCTTTCTTGGGGGTATAGATAATTGTGAACTGGTTCTTATACTACAAAAAGGGTTGGTTATTGTGTCTACAGCTGGAGATGGAACTGTAGAGGATCTGCAAGGAAGAATGGCAGAGGATCCCCAAATCCAGGTGTGAAAAACTTGTTGCATCATTGCCAGGAAGACTCATGGCTGTACTAGATCAAAAGGGTGCTTCTACTTAATACTGAGCAAAGGGTCTGAATAATTATGACCATGCGATATTTCAGTTTTTCTTTTTTAATAAATTTGCAAAATTTACTGCATTTATGTTTGTTTTCAGTCAAGATGGGGTGCAGAGTTTACATTAATGAGAAAAAAATGAACTTTTTTGAATTTACCAAATGGCTGCAATGAAACAAAGATTGAAAAATTTATAGGGCTATGAATACTTTTCAAACCCCTGATGCCTGCCCATTAGGTAAACTGTTTGCACCTGTGACTGTCCATCTGAGAATTCTTAGGGAACATCATGACTCGGCCTTGGCAAAACATCCCGGTAATAAAGCCACTACAGATCTTCTTACTCAGCATTTTTGGTGGTCAGGGGTACATCAGGATGTCTGGGAGTAAGTAACCGCCTGCAGTGTCTGTGCGCATTTTTAAACGTCTCATATAGTGATGAGCGAGCATGCTTGCCACTAATCGGTACTCGCCCGAGTATCACGGTGTTCGGTGTACTCGGCGAGCACCGAGCATTTTCGCGATTATTCGACAGGAGCTCGGGTCTCCCCCTTTAAATTTTGGCTCTTTTTAGAGCGCCAATGAACACGCAGGGCTTGTCTGCCATGCACTGTAATACCGCTGCCATCTTTGTTGTGGTATTACAGTGATTGGCTGGCCGCACAGCATCATCAAGTCTATAAGAGACCTGATGCCGCCCTGCTCGGCACATTCTGCTCCGGACTCAGCTCGTGTAGGGAGAGCTGCTGCTGCGATAGGGTCAGATTCGTTCTTTTATTAGGTAGTGTGGGTCTACTATTGTTCAATCCACAAATCCTGATAAACCAACAGTCCTTTTTAGGGCTCTATTGTATATAGATTGCAGTGCTAGGTAGGCAGGGGAGTCTATGTGTGCATATCCACATCAGTGCAAGGCATGCAGACACTGTATGTGAGTATATAGATCTCACTGCATACACCAAAAGGCTCCATTACTGTCTGCTGCTGCTGCTTATTTTATATATACCTAGTTGCAGGTATCCATGGCTAGGATATTTTTTTGCACCTTATACCTGCTAATTTTATTACAAAGCAATCCACAGCCTTCTTTTTTCTACATTTATTTCTTTGGTCACACTGCAGACTACAGCTAGGTGAATTTAATACAAGAGCGTGAAAATCTAACAATTTGAAAACGTGTTTTTTTGTCCCAGGCATCAGATGTGAGTGCGCAGAAAATTCTGTTTGTTTTTTTTTCGTACTATAGTATTTTTTGGAGTGTCTTACAACATTTTTGGACACCATTTTGCTGACCAAAAAATCTTTAGATGGCCCAAAAATATTTAGCTACAGTTCTTATATTTATGAAAGTGATTTGTACGCCACACTCATCACATGTCATTGCGCTAAATATGTTACAATTTTAGTACTCCAATTTTTTTTTGTGTGTCATAGCCTACTTATTGACACAATTTTGGTGGCCCCAAAAAATCAAAACCACATTTTGATTAGTCTGTTATCTCCGTCAGACGCCCGGTCTCTCTGTGGTCTACAAATACTTTCTTTTCAGGCATACATTCCACTTTTTGTCTGTCTTCTACCGTTGGTCTATACAGTATTTTGGGATTAAAAATTTTTTTAAAAACTCCAGGCCACATACTGAAACAGTCTGTTATCTCCGTCATATGCCCTGTCTATCTGTGGTCTACAAATACTTGCTTTTGAGGCATACATTCCACATTGTCGTCTGTCTGCTACCCTTGGTCTATACAGTATTTTGGGGTTAAATTTTTTTAAAAAACTCCAGGTCACATACTGAAACAGTCTGTTATCTCCGTCAGATGCCAGGTCTATCTGTGGTCTCCAAATACTTGCTTTTCAGGCATACATTCAACTTTTTTGTCTGTCTGCTACCCTTGGTCTACACAGTATTTTGTGGTTAAAATTTTTTAAAACAACTCCAGGCCACATATTGAAACAGTCTGTTTTCTCAGTCAGACGCCCTGTCTATCTGTGGGCTACTAAAACTTGCTTTTCAGGCATACATTCCACTTTTTTGGCGTTCTGTTAGCCTACTTCGTGACAGTAATTTTCTTTTCAAAAAATAAAAAAAAGGCCACATATTGAACATCGTGGTTTCTCTGTCAGATGCTTCCTCTATCTGGGGGTTAAAAATTGTTGCATTTGAGTGAGTGCTCCTGTGAACTGGTTTTGGTGTCTTACCCTAGGTATTAATAAAATTTGTTAAAAACAAAATAAAAGAAATATCAACATTCAATTGAATTAAAAGTGTTTTTTGGCACACTAATCACATATAAGTTTTCTCAAAATTAATCCATTTGTATTGAACTTTTAAAATATTTATGTAATCCATTTAAAATAGGCAAGGCAAGGGAAGGGGACATGATGCTGATGGTGCATGCAGAGGATGAGGCCGTGGCCAAGGTGAAAGTGGGCCAAAACAAAGACCCACATCTTCTCACTTGACCTTCCTGTCCCAGTTTTTAGAGTACCGCAGCACACCACTATTGAAGCCAGAGCAGTGTGAAACGGTTGTTGGTTGGATAGGGGATAATTCTACCAGTCACTTTACCACCACCACCACGTCTTCCACACGGTCAAGTCTGAGTAACCGTGAGTCTGGACTGCATATTGCTCACCCTGATCTTCCTTCCTCCCACTATGCCGAGTGCCCTGAGACAACTGTTCCCACACTTGGACACTCTGAAGAGTTGTTCACTTTTCCCTTTAAAGATTCCGGAATCTTGGCCGGTCAAGTTGAAGTGGAGCCAGATGAGATCACATGTAGTGATGCCCAAAGATTTGAGCAGCCATGGTCACACGAAGGCGATGATGGGAAAGTGTCACAAGAGGTGGACGATTATGAGACACAATTGCCACAAAGTCTGGAGGAGGAGGATTCGGATGTAGAAGACGAGGTGGTGGATGACATAGTAACTGACCAAACCTGGTAGGAGGACATGCAGAGCGAGTACAGCAGCACACATGGGGAAGGAGGCATAGCACCCCAACAGGCAGGAAGAAGCAGTGTGGTGGCCAGAGGCAAAAGGTGTGCATCCGTTCCCCGTAACACCAACATGACGGAAGTTGCCAGTCCAACTGTTAGATCTTCCCGAGTCTGGTTATTTTTTAAAGGCTCTGACAACAACCCCAAACAGGCCATTTGAATCTCCTGCCTTGCCTGCATCAGCAGGGGTAGCAAAACTACCAGCCTGACCACAGCCAGCATGATCAGGCACGTGGCAGCAAAGCACCTGACTTTGTGGGCTTAACCCCAGGCTCCTGGAACACTGTCTGCAGGTGACACCACTGTTTTTTCCACTGTTTTACGTACAAGCCAATCCCCAGTCCACAGTGTTAGGGCTAGCGGAACGCACCAAATAATTAGAGAAAAGGAATAAGGTGCGTTCGCAGCCCGTGGTCCACCGTGCAGAGATGGAACCTGCTGGTAAGCAATGACGGACTATATGGCGGTACAATAAGGATACACACACGGGTTAGCTTCACCCTGTGTGAAAGAAGCGAACCCTGTTGGGTCACAGGGCCACAGTACCGCACGTAACAGAAAAAATAATATAGTAGCAAGAGAGTGCATGCTGTGCCGCACTAGGGGACGCCACTAACAACCCAGACTTGGGTTTGGAAAGCGCGGTGATAGCGCATGACGCCGCACTGGTGGTCAGAGCAATAGATGCTGTTTGTGTACTTGTGTTGATAAGAAGTCGGGCGCTAGATTACAATCATCCTCCTTACGCGAGCATTCAAACACAAGTGAGGGGATGTTTAAAGAGCGACTTTCACTCACAACACACACTTAAACAAGAGTATACAAGCGCATGGCCGTGCAGCCATGCAAACCTTTTATAGCTGCAGCAAGTTCATGAGAACTGCTACAGTAACTGAGCAACTTCAGGACCTTCCTAGAGGACAAATAGGAGCTGCTGCAGTACCTGAGCATGTGAGGTCTTCCTTTGGGCATGCTCAGAAGGGAAAAAGCAGGACTTAGTCCCAGATACGTCTGCTCGCCGCTGATCAGTACAGGCTATAATGGCAGAGCCTGGAAAGGCAGAAGTAACCCTTTGCACAGAATCAGACTGAGCTGAGCTGGGACCGACGTCTCCACTGAGCAGGCTCTACTGCGGCTGATGCAGAATGAGAGACCGCAGCAGACATGGTTCGAGATTCCCCCTGTGCAGCGGCGGGAACTCGACTCCTAACACACGGTGCATGCAAAGATGCCTCGTGCCCTGCAGCTGTTGGTGCCCACAGTCAACTAGCACAATCATCAAGCCTGTCCACGTCCTTGTCTCAGCACAGCCTTCAGTTGTCTATACCCCAGTCATTGGAACACAAGCAGAAATTAGCAGCCAACGCCGCACAGGCCACAGTACTAAATTATCACATTTCCATCTGCTTGCACTTGAAATGTTGCCTTTTAGGCTTGTTGAGACGGAAGCTTTCTGCAAACCAATGGCGGCCGCCGTCCCAAGGTACTCGTCCCCACTCACCATTATTCCTCCCGGTGTGCTGTACTGGCATTACAACATCACGTGTCCCACAACATAATCCGTGCCCTCAACAATGCTGTTACTGGGAAAGTCCACCTAACCGTGGACATGTGGACAAGTGCTTGTGGGTAAGGACAGTACATCTCACTGATGCCACACAGGGTTAACGTAGTGGGAGCCAGGACTCAGTTGGACCTCTGGGTGGAACACATCCTCCAGAAGCTGAGTACTGCGGGCCCTACATCAATCAGGGTTGCCCCAACAGTATACAACTCCTGCACATTCTACTCCTCCTCTTCAGCCTCCACCTCTGAAATGAGCATATCAGTCAAAAGCGGGAAGCACTGCCTCAGCCAAGCGGCAACAGGCTGTGCTGAAGCTAATCTGCTTAGGTGACAAACCGCTCAATGCTGAAGAGTTGTGGACAGCGCTGAAAGAGCAGTCAGATTTTTGGCTGACACTGCTGAAACTACAGCCAGGCATGGTCATGTGTGACAATGGCAGGAACCTGGTGGCTGCTCTGAGGCAAGGTGAGCACACACCTGTACCTTGCCTTGCCCATGTGCTTAACCTCATCATTCAACGTTTTCGTAAAAGGTACCCGGAGCTGCCGGATCTGCTAGTGAAAGTACGCCGCCTGTCTGCCCATTTTAGAAAGTCAGCTACAGCTTCAGCCGCCCTTGCCGTGCTTCAGCAGCGTTTGCATCTTCTGGCTCACCAACTGGAACTTTATTCTGCATATGTTGGAAAGGATATGTGAGGGCAGTTGTTGACTACCAGCATCAACAATGCTGTCAGTATTCAGTTCAGACTCCACACATAATACCTCAGGAATGGACATGGATGTCAGATATATGTACGATCCTCCAAAACTTTGAGAACTGCACCAAGATGTTGAGCGGTGATGACGCCATAATTTTCACATTCCGCTTCTCTGCATTCTGAAAACCTCTCTGCTCACAATTAAAAAGGATGCATTGCAGGTGGAGCACGAGGACATGGAGGAAGGAACCATACAGGGTGATTACACACAACCCAGCCTCATGTCTTCCCTACATGGATTGGTAGGCAATAAGGAGGAGGAAGAACAGGAGCTACTTTCATGCGCTATAGACGTTACTACAAGCACAACTGTCATACCATCTATTCAGTGTGGATGGCCTGAGGACAGGGAGGAGGAGGAGGACAGCATGGTCAGTTGTCCTGTTAGTGAGGACACAGAAATCTTGCCTGTTAGCAGTGTGTCACGCATGGCTGACTTTAAGTTGCGCCGCGTTTCCCGTGACCCTCGCATTATTAAAATTTTCAGTGACACTCATTACTGGCTGGTGACACTTCTAGACCCAAGCTAAAAGGAGAATTTTCAATCTCTTCTTCCAGAGTCAAACAGGTGTACTAAAATGGTGCAGTACAAGAGAGCCAGCGGAATTCCCATCTGAGAACCCTGGCAGTAGACATCAGAGTTTGTTGTACAACCAAGGAGTACAGGTGAGAGAGACAGAAGTGCAATCCAACACAGGCAGGGGAACAATGGCAAAGTTCTTGGACAGTTTTCTCTGACCCTCCCATCACGCCTGCACAGAGGCAAGGGGTGCTGTCACAAGAAGTGCAATGTTTGGGAAGATGCTGAGGGAATACCTGGCTGATCATACAGACGTCCTCCGTGATTCCTCTGTGCCTTTTAATTATTGGGTATCCAAGCTGGACACATGGCATGAACTGGCTCTCTACGCCTTGGAGGTCCTGTTGTATACCAAAGAAAGTAGTACCAGCAACACTAAAAGAAGTAAATGAATAAAAAATAATTTGTATTAAATATACAAAAATCACATACAACATAATAGAGAAAAAGAAAAAAAAGGAGGAAACAAAAGCAGGTACACACAGGGAAGGTCACAAGTCTACTCTATGACCTGGGAAAGCACGAAAAATGTAGCTATATAAACAATCAAAAATACCAGGTGTAAAAGTTCTCAATCATGCAGTAATCCCACAAGTGTCACAATAAACAAAGCACCACCAAGTCAGATCAGCACATGTTAGTGCACCAAAATCAATGCTCACCCATGGTAAGTCAGGACTGCAAGATGACCTTCCCACAACCCCTGATGCGCATTTCGCGTGATGGCTTTCTCAAAGGGGAGATGATCAGATTCCTCTGTGGCTTTCAATTATTGGGTATCCAAGCTGGACACGTGGCATGAACTGGCTCTCTACGCCTTGGAGGTCCTGGCCTGCCCTGCTGCTAGTGTTCTGTCAGAGCGGGTTTTTAGTGCTGCTGGATGAATAATAACTGATAAGCGCATCCGCCTGTCAACTGAAAATGCTGACAGGCAGGCTCTTATAAAAATGAACAAGGGCTGGATTGGGCAAGACTTCTGTACACCACCGAATGAAAACAGCGAAACATAACCTCAAATACATTGTGTTTTTTGGGGAGGTGTATTCTCATGCATCTCTTCACAACCACACATGGGTATATGCTTCCTGATTTTGTCTATTTGGTGTTATCCTCCTCCTTATCCTCATCTTCTTCACCCACAACCACTATAACACCAGGGTGAATGTATTCCATGATGTAATAGTCACTCAATTTTTGAAACCAAAAATTTTTTTACTACACCAGGGGGAAATGTTTGTCAGCCCTTACACTTAGTGTATAGGCATTCAAAATGTAGGAGACCCGCTCCTTTAAATTGGGAATAGAGACATATGAGGACATCCTCCACGTCTCTTCAGGCACCACCACTAGAACACGAGGATGAAGGTATTCCGTGATGTAACAGTCACTCAATTTTTGGGCAAGGGTGTTGTTATGATGCCCATAAATATTTACCAAAAATAAAAATTTTGTACCACCCAGGGGGAAATGTTTGTCAGCCCATAGACTTAGTGTATGGGCATTCAAAATGTAGGAGACCCGCTCGTTTAAATTGGGAATAGAGACAATTGGGAATAGAGACAAATGAGGACATTCTCCACGTCTCTTCAGGCACCACCACTAGAAAACGAGGTTGAACGGATTCCGTGATGCAAGTCACTCTACTTTTTGGAAATGATGTTTATGATGCCCGTAAATAGTAATAAACAAAGGTGTACCCCCATTACTTGGGCATTCCAAGTATAGGTGAAGCGCTCCTTTTAAAAGTGACAATTTTTTTTATGAGACCCTCCTCCACGTTTCTTCCAAGGGGGATTGTGGTGCATGCAAATTACGGCCAGGCCTTGCATTCACTTCATGGACAAAATTTATGGCAGTAAAAAAAAAAAGTCAACTTTTGTTTCATATGGCCATCCAAAACGTAGTTTCAAAGGGTAATTGGAGTGCATGTAACATTGGTGCAGGACAGGCCTTGCATTCAATGCATAAGCAAACAGTATGGGAGACACACTTTCTTCCAATGGAAACTATTTTGCCATGAGGTGGTAATGTACGTCTGCTGAAAGCCTTATTGGGGTTCATGTAACTTTGATGCAGAGCAGGCCTTGCATTCAATGCATAAGCAAACAGTATGGAAGACACACCTTTTTCTAATGGGAACATTTTTGTCATGAGGCGGTAAAGTACGTCTGCTGAAAGGGTTATTGAGGTGCATGTAACTTTGCTGCAGGGCAGGCCTTGCATTCAATGCATAAGAAAACATTATGGGACACACACTTTCTTCTAATGGGAACAATTTTGTCATGAGGCGGTGAAGTACGTCTGCTGAAAGGCTTATTGGGGAGCATGTAACTTTGGGACAGGCCAGGCCTTGCATTCAATTCATAAGCAAACAGTATGGGACACAAACTCTCTTCTATTGGGAACAATTTTGTCATGAGGCGGTAAAGTACGTCAGCTGAAAGGCTTATTGAGGTGCATGCAACTTTGGGACAGGCCAGGCCTTGCATTCAATGCATAAGAAAACAGTATGGGAGACACACTTTCTTCTAATGGGAACAATTTTGTCATGAGGCGGTAAAGTATATCTGCTGAAAGACTTATTGGGGTGCATGTAACATTGGTGCAGGGCAGGCCTTGCATTCAATGCATAAGAAAACAGTATGACAGACACACTTTCTTCTAATGAGAACAATTTTGTTATGAGATGGTAAAGTACGTCTGCTGAAAGGCTTATTGGGGTGCATGCAACTTTGGGACAGGCCAGGCCTTGCATTCACTGCATAAGCAAACAGTATGGGACACACACTTTCTTCTAATGGGAACAATTTTTATCATGAGGCGGTAAAGTACATCTGCTGAAACAGTCCTTGGGGTCCATGTAATGTTGGTGCAGGTGTCATGTCGGACGCTGTTCACACTAGGGCATCCGACAGACAGTGGTAATTCCACTTACGTCCACTACACGCTCAGTGGCGTCTGCTAGACTTTATCCAGCTTGCTCAGGGTTAATCTAGCTGGTTATTTGGTTGGAGGCTGGGTCACGCCCACGGCCTTTAAATAGTCGTGCTGGACTTTGGGCGTTGCCGATTATAGCTTGTGCTTTGTGCCTAGTGATTCCGGTCTGGAGCGGTGGTCTTGTTGTAGGAATATCGTAGCTGGTGGTGTATTATCCTTTGTCATATTCCTCCTTCCTATATTTGTATTTGTTTTGCCCTGTGCACATTATAGTGTATTCCTGTGTGTCTGCGGCGTGGTGTGTTTTTCTGTTTTCCCTGACTGTGCTTTCTGTGGGGATTGGTGTTTGGTCTCTTCACTGGGTGGCGGGTGGTGGTTTCAGCTTAGGGATGAAACAGGAGACAGGGTCAGGCCTGGCAGCCCAAACATGCACACCTTTAGTGTAACTTCTGGGAAAGGGACAGACAGGGTTTCCCTAGCCTGAGGGATATCGCAGGGGCCCAGGTAACCAGCCTTAGTCTACCCAGTACTCCCGTGACAGCAGGGCAGGTCTTGCATTCAATGCATAAGCAAACAGTATGGGAGAAACACTTTCTTCTAATGGGAGCAATTTTGTCATGAAGCAGTAAAATACGTCTGCTGAAAGGCTTATTGGGGTGCATGCAACTTTGGGACAGGCCAGGCCTTGCATTTAATGCATAAGAAAACAGTATGGGACACACACTTTCTTCTAATGGGAACAATTTTGTCAAGAGGCTGTAAAGTACGTCTGCTGAAACAGTCCTTGGAGTGCATGTAACATTGGTGCAGGCCAGGCCTTGTATTCAGTGCATAAGAAAACAGTATGGGAGAGATACAGTACTTTCTTCTAATGGGAACAATTTTGTCATGAAGCAGTAAAGTATGTCTGCTGAAACGGTTATTCGGGTGCATGTAATGTTGGTGCAGGGCAGGCCTTGCATTCAATGCATAAGAAAACAGTATCGGAAACACACTTTCTTCTAATGGGAACAATTTTGTCATGAGGCAGTAAAATATGTCTGCTGAAAGGCTTATTGGGGTGTATGCAACTTTGGGACAGGCCAGGCCTTGCATTCAATGCATAAGAAAACAGTATGGGACACACACTTTCTTCTAATGGGAACAATTTTGTCATGAGGCGGTAAAGTACGTCTGCTGAAACAGTCCTTGGGGTGCATGTAACATTGGTGCAGGACAGGCCTTGCATTCAATGCACAAGCAAACAGTATGGGAGAAACACTTTCTTCTAATGGGAACAATTTTGTCATGAGGCAGTAAAGTACATCTGCTGAAAGGCTTACTGGGGTGTATGTAACTTTGGGGCAGGCCAGGCCTTGCATTCAATGCATTAGAAAACAGTAAGGGAGACACTCTTTCATCTAATGGGAACAATTTTGTCATGAGGCCCTCAAGTACGTCTGCAGAAATGGTTATTGGGGTGCATGCAACTTTGGGGTGTGGCAGGCCTTGCATTCAATGCAACATTTTTTCATGAGGCCCTCCTGTACCTTTCGTGAAAGGGGTATTGGAGTGCATCATAATTTTTGGCAGCCCAGCCACTCACTGCATAGGCAATAACAGTATAGGAGACCCACTCTTTAATGTCCTTTTAAGAGCTTGGGTTGTTACATTTTACAATGACAGTGAATGCATTTGTATTGGTTGACAGCAATGCTAAAGTTGAAAAACGCATGAAAAAAAACACTGCGTGTGAACATAGCCCAAGTGGTGGAGGAACATTTTTGGTTGAGGTTAATTATTTTGCTTTATATAATTCCTTACCCTGGAAAAGATGTTCCTTAACATATTTCCCAGCAAAGTCCATTTAGCTTTCGTTTTTGTATGTTTTTTGGTGCACTTGTAAAAATGGCATTAAACTCAGACAACATTGATTACAGCTGTGACCTATGAGTCCGAAGTGCGATCCCCATGATGTTCCCGTGTCATTTGAGCAGTGTTTCCATCATTTTCACACGTTTTTAGACCTGAAAAGGACCCCCTGGGGATCTCGGTAAAAATGCTCTGGTTTGTGATTCCCATTAGACCTTGGACTCATTTATTGGTCCAATTTGTCAATGATCTAACTGTATATGCAGGTAATACTGTAATTTTTGATGTGGTGTGACAAATTCAGTAAAATGTCACATTTTATTGTGCTACCCGCTTTACCTAACGCCAACACCTTGGTGAAAATTTTCATCAGAAAGGTTGTATTATTACATGGGATCCTTATCGATATGGTTTTAGACCGGGGGGTACAATTTATTTTCAAATTTTGAGGGGTGTATAGCACTCATTTGGAAATCTGTCATTCTCATCATCATTTCAAGCACAGTCTAGTGGGCAAACTGAAAGGGTTAACCAGATTCTTGAGACTTATCTTAGGCATTTTGTGTCTGAGAATCAGGAGGATTGGGTTACCTACTACCTCTAGTAATCATTGTCATGAGTCTACTGGTAAATCGCCATTTTTTGGGGCACACGGGTTTCATCCTCAGTTCAGCTAATCTAATAGTAGAGATGGGAGTTAAAAAAAAGTTATGGTTCGGGCACCAGAACAGTACCAGGACCCAAATGCCATTCACTTGAATGGGGGGGGTGAACATCCAGTGTTTGCAACTCTGTAATTTGCATGACAGAGCAGCAAACACTGCTTCTGATTGGCAGTACAATTATTACCACCAGTCAGAAAGCCACAGTTCCCATGCTGTCAAATGACAGCGTGAGCCCGCAGCTGTGATCGGAGGTAAAAAGTTTACCTCCAGTCACTGGGGTCGGTTGATGGGACTACTGGTCCCATCAGCCTACGCCTGCTGCTGCTAATAACAGCAAGAGCAGGAGGCGGCGGAGTATTCAGCTGGCACCTGTGCTCTTTATTAAAAAAATGGCGTGGGTTCCGCTGTATTTTTGATAACCTGACAGGTAACCCTCAGCTGTCAGCCTTAGAAAGGCTGATTATCAAGAATAACTGGATCCCCACAGTTTTTTTAAATTAAATAAATAATTTAAAAAAACAACGTGGGGTCCCGCTAATTTTACACAACCAGCCTTTCTAAAGCAGACAGCTGGCGGCTAGTATTCTCAGGCTGGTAAGGGGCCATTGATATTGGCCTCATAGCCTAAAAACAATGGCCCACATTCACCCAGAAAAGGGGCATCTATTAGATGAGCCAATTTTGGCGTTTTGCTCGGCTCTTCCCACTTGTGACAACAAACACCCGGTGTTTGGATGGCTGAACCCAAACAGTAACAAAGACTTTCTGGTGAAGTCTGTGTTCTGTGTCCATGCCCGAGCAGTAGGTGTTCAGTACGGATGCCGAACTTTACTATTCAGGTTCGCCCATCTTTATTAAATAGGAATTGGTTTGGGAATATCGGAAAAAAATGTTTTTCATCATCAATTACATCTATGTGGCAAGGGGTTCTTGATAATTTGAGGAAGATGGGGTCCACATATCAGAGTGTGGCTGATCGGAGACGTTTGGTGGGTCCTGACCTGACCTGTGTGTTGGTTACTTGGTGTGGTTCTCCTCAAGGAACATTAAGTTAAGTAGCAGGTTCATCGGTCCTTAAAAGATTGTGACCGCGTCAATCCTGTAGCATTCCGCCTTGCTTTGTAGCCTACTTTTAAGATCCATAATGTGCTTCATTGATCTCCGCTTAAAAAATATGTTGCATCCTCTGTACCATCAGTTACTGCCCTTTCCAGTCATTGAGGATGGAAATTTGGAATTTCAGATGGCTAAGATAATTGAATCTCATTTAGCTCGTCGCTCTCTTCAGTATCTGGTACACTGCAAGGGATACGGTCCTGAAGAGAGGATGTGGGTTAGCATGTGACATCCATGTGGCCATTCTTATCCAGTTTTTTCACGTGACACACCCTGTTAAATCTGGTTCTGAGGTCCCGGAGGTCCCTCATAGAAGGGGGGCTTTTTCACAGGTTTACCATGGCAGAGAGAAGCCAGAAGACCGCAGTATCTTATTTTTCCTATTCCTGCACTGTTTAGAAGGACTTCACCTTCATATTAAATGGTGCAGGTTAATCTGCTCAGGTGAGAGCTCCTGGAAGCTTTCCTGCGTTTAGGCTCAGCTATGCACTGTTAGCCACTCCCATCTCCTATGTAATCTTGGCCCTGGCTAGAACTTATTGTCAGAGTTAGCTTTTGCTGCATGGCTGGAAGTTGTTGGTGGTTGTTATTGAGCAAGGCATTTGCTGTATTTATCTGTGACTGTGTCTGTGTGAGTATATTTGTATGTTTGGCATTTTCCTTTATCCCTGTTTGTGTTACCTTGTTAGTCTGGTTGGTGTATTACGCTATTATGCCCCTCTTCCCTGGGTGTTGGAAGGGTATAGACTGAGGGAAGATTCATGAGCTAAAGCAAGGTACATGGCCCACCATAAATAATCCAGGGAACAGGGTGAGTGTTATGACCCCAATGGCGAGGGTCTCAGAGAAACAAGTAAGTCTGCGACGTACAAAAATCCAGCTCATAGGGCAGTGGTAACTGGGTTGACCATATATCTACTCCTAACGCCAACACTAGCAGTAGCCGGGGAACATGCCTACGTTGGTCGCTAGATGTCTCGCGCCAGCCGGAGGACTAACTACCCCTAGAAGAGGAAAACAAAGACCTCAAAAGAATAGACCCCAAAAGTAGGATAGTAGCCCCCCACAAATAATAACGGTGAGGTAAGAGGAAATGACAAACACAGAGATGAACTAGATTTTAGCAAAGAGAGGCCCACTTTACTAATAGCAGAATGTAGTAAGATAACTTATATGGTCAACAAAAACCCTATCAAAATCCACGCTGGAGATTCAAGAACCCCCGAACCGTCTAACGGCCCGGGGGGAGAACACCAGCCACCCCAGAGCTTCCAGCAAGGTCAGGAAACAGATAATATGCAAGCTGGACAAAAATGCAAACAAAAACAAATAGCAAAAAGCAAGAAAGCAGACTAAGCTTAATCAAGCAGGAACCAGGATCAGTAGACAAGAGCACTACAGATTAGCTCTGATATCAACGTTGCCAGGCATTGAACTGAAGGTCCAGGGAGCTTATATAGCAACACCCCTGACCTAACGACCCAGGTGAGCATACAAGGGATGAATGACATACCCAGAGTCAAATCACTAGTAGCCACTAGAGGGAGCCAAAAGGTAAATTCACAACAGTACCCCCCCCTTAGTGAGGGGTCACCGAACCCTCACCAAGACCACCAGGGCGATCAGGATGAGCGGCGTGAAAGGCACGAACTAAATCGGCCGCATGCACATCAGAGGCGACCACCCAGGAATTATCCTCCTGACCATATCCCTTCCACTTGACCAGGTACTGAAGCCTCCGCCTGGAGAGACGAGAATCTAAGATCTTCTCCACCACGTACTCCAACTCGCCCTCAACCAACACCGGAGCAGGAGGCTCAGCAGAAGGAACCACAGGCACAACGTACCGCCGCAACAAGGACCTATGAAATACGTTGTGGATGGCAAACGACACCGGAAGATCCAAGCGAAAGGATACAGGATTAATGATTTCCAATATCTTGTAAGGACCAATGAAGCGAGGCTTAAATTTGGGAGAGGAGACCTTCATAGGAACAAATCGAGAAGACAGCCATACCAAATCCCCAACGCGAAGTCAGGGACCCACACCGCGGCGGCGGTTGGCAAAACGCTGAGCCTTCTCCTGTGACAACTTCAAGTTGTCCACCACATGCCCCCAGATCCGCTGCAACCTATCCACCACGGAACCCACCCCAGGACAGTCAGAAGGCTCCACATGTCCCGAGGAAAAACGAGGATGGAAACCAGAGTTACAGAAAAATGGCGAAACCAAGGTGGCGGAACTAGCCCGATTATTAAGGGCAAATTCAGCCAACGGCAAGAAGGTCACCCAATCATCCTGATCAGAAGAGACAAAACACCTCAAATAAGCCTCCAGAGTCTGATTAGTTCGCTCCGTTTGTCCGTTAGTCTGGGGATGGAAAGCGGATGAAAACGACAACTCAATGCCCATCCTACCACAAAAGGATCGCCAGAACCTGGAAACAAACTGGGATCCTCTGTCCGACACAATATTCTCAGGAATGCCGTGCAAATGAACCACGTTCTGGAAGAACACAGGAACCAGATCAGAAGAAGAGGGCAGCTTAGGCAAAGGAACCAAATGGACCATCTTGGAGAAACGATCACATATCACCCAGATGACAGACATGCCCTGAGACACCGGAAGATCAGAAATGAAATCCATAGAGATGTGTGTCCAAGGTCTCTTCAGGACAGGCAAGGGCAAGAGCAACCCGCTGGCACGAGAGCAGCAAGGCTTAGCTCGAGCACAAGTACCACAGGACTGTACAAATAACCGCACATCCCTTGACAAGGAAGGCCACCAAAAGGACCTGGCCACCAGATCTCTGGTGCCAAAAATTCCCGGGTGCCCTGCCAACACCGAGGAATGAACCTCGGAAATGACTCTGCTGGTCCATCTAGCAGGCACAAACAATCTGTCAGGTGGACAAGAGTCAGGCCTACCAGCCTGAAATCTCTGCAACACACGTCGCAGATCTGGAGAAATAGCAGACACGATAACTCCTTCCTTAAGAATACCCACAGGTTCAGCGACTCCAGGAGCATCAGGCACAAAGCTCCTAGACAGAGCGTCGGCTTTCACATTCTTAGACCCTGGCAAATACGAGACCACAAAGTCAAAACGGGAGAAAAACAATGACCAGCGGGCCTGTCTAGGATTCAGGCGTTTAGCAGACTCGAGATACATCAGATTTTTGTGATCAGTCAAGACCACCACACGATGCTTAGCACCCTCGAGCCAATGACGCCACTCCTCAAATGCCCACTTCATGGCCAACAACTCCCGATTGCCCACATCATAATTTCGCTCTGCCGGCGAAAACTTCCTAGAGAAAAAGGCACAAGGTCTCATAGTAGAACAACCAGGGCCTCTCTGTGACAAAACGGCCCCTGCCCCAATCTCCGAAGCATCCACCTCAACCTGAAAAGGAAGTGAGATGTCAGGCTGGCACAAAACAGGCGCCGAAGTAAACCGGCGTTTTAACTCCTGGAAAGCCTCCACGGCAGCAGGAGCCCAGTTAGCTACATCAGAGCCTTTCTTGGTCATATCCGTCAGCGGTTTAACAACACTAGAGAAATTTGCGATAAAACGACGGTAGAAGTTAGCAAAACCCAAGAACTTCTGAAGACTCTTAACTGACGAGGGTTGAGTCCAATCATGAATAGCTCGGACCTTGACTGGATCCATCTCCACAGCAGAAGGGGAAAAAATGAACCCCAAAAAGGGAACCTTCTGTACACCAAAGAGACACTTTGAGCCTTTTACAAACAAAGAATTTTCACGCAGAATCTCAAAAACCATCCTGACCTGCTCCACATGCGAGTCCCAATCATCAGAAAAAACCAGAATATCATCCAGATAAACAATCAAAAATTTATCCAGATACTTCCGGAAAATGTCATGCATGAAGGACTGAAAAACTGAAGGTGCATTAGAGAGACCGAATGGCATCACCAAGTACTCAAAATGACCTTCGGGCGTATTGAATGCGGTTTTCCATTCATCGCCCTGCCTAATGCGCACAAGGTTGTACGCACCACGAAGGTCTATCTTGGTGAACCACTTGGCACCTTTAATCCGGGCAAACAAATCTGACAACAGCGGCAAAGGATACTGAAATTTGACAGTGATCTTATTTAAAAGCCGATAGTCAATACAAGGCCTCAAAGATCCGTCCTTTTTGGCCACAAAAAAGAATCCCGCACCAAGAGGGGAAGAAGAAGGACGGATATGCCCCTTCTCAAGAGACTCCTTGATATATGAACGCATCGCGGTATGTTCAGGTACCGACAGATTAAACAGTCTCCCCTTAGGAAACTTACTGCCAGGAATCAAATCTATTGCACAGTCACATTCCCTATGAGGAGGCAGTGCACTGGACTTAGACTCGCTGAAGACATCCTGATAATCAGACAAATACGCCGGAACTTCCGAAGGCGTAGAAGAAGCAATAGACAAGGGCAGGGAATCTTCATGAATTCCATGGCAGCCCCAACTTGACACTGACATAGCCTTCCAGTCCAAGACTGGATTATGGGTCTGTAACCATGGCAACCCCAAAACAACCAAATCATGCATTTTATGCAGAACAAGAAAACGTATTACCTCCCGATGTTCGGGAGTCATGCACATGGTAACCTGTGTCCAAAACTGCGGTTTATTTTTTGCCAATGGCGTAGAATCAATACCCCTAAGAGGGATAGGATTTTCCAATGGCTCAAGAACAAATCCGCAGCGCTTGGCAAATGACAGATCCATAAGGCTCAGGGCAGCACCCGAGTCCACAAACGCCATGACAGGATACGATGACAGTGAGCAAATCAAAGTTACAGATAGAATAAATTTAGGTTGCAAATTACCAATGGCGACCGGACTAACAACCTTAGTAAGACGTTTAGAGCATGCTGAGATAACATGTGTAGAATCACCACAGTAGTAACACAAGCCATTCTGGCGTCTATGAATTTTCCGCTCATTTCTAGTCAGGATTCTATCACATTGCATTAAATCAGGTGTCTGTTCAGACAACACCATGAGGGAATTAGCGGTTTTGCGCTCCCGCAACCGCCGGTCGATTTGAATAGCCAGGGCCATAGAATCATTCAGACCTGTGGGAATGGGAAAACCCACCATCACATTCTTAATGGCTTCAGAAAGGCCATTTCTAAAATTAGCAGCCAATGCACACTCGTTCCACTGGGTCAGCACGGACCATTTCCGAAATTTTTGGCAATACACTTCAGCCTCGTCCTGGCCCTGAGACTTTGCCAGCAAGGCCTTTTCTGCCTGAATCTCAAGATTAGGTTCCTCATAAAGCAAACCGAGCGCCAGAAAAAACGCATCAATGTCAGCCAATGCCGGATCTCCTGGCGCCAGCGAGAAGGCCCAATCCTGAGGGTCGCCCCGTAAAAAAGAAATAACAATTTTTACTTGCTGAGCGGAGTCTCCAGATGAACAGGGTTTCAGGGACAAAAACAATTTACAATTATTCCTGAAATTTCTAAATTTAAATCGGTCTCCGGAAAACGGTTCAGGAATCGGTATCTTAGGTTCTGACATAGGACTTCTGATAACATAATCTTGTATGCCCTGCACACGAGCAGCAAGCTGGTCCACACTTGTAATCAAGGTCTGGACATTCATGTCTGCAGCAAACACAAGCCACTCAGAGGTAAAGGGGAAAAGAAAAAAAAATGAGAGAGAGAAAAAAAAACTCAGAACTTTCTTTCTTATAATCCCGCTTCTGCAATGCATTTAACATTTAATACTGGCCTGGCAAACTGTTATGACCCCAATGGCGAGGGTCTCAGAGAAACAAGTAAGTCTGCGACGTACAAAAATCCAGCTCATAGGGCAGTGGTAACTGGGTTGACCATATATCTACTCCTAACGCCAACACTAGCAGTAGCCGGGGAACATGCCTATGTTGGTCGCTAGATGTCTCGCGCCAGCCGGAGGACTAACTACCCCTAGAAGAGGAAAACAAAGACCTCTCTTGCCTCCAGAGAATAGACCCCAAAAGTAGGATAGTAGCCCCCCACAAATAATAACGGTGAGGTAAGAGGAAATGACAAACACAGAGATGAACTAGATTTTAGCAAAGAGAGGCCCACTTTACTAATAGCAGAATGTAGTAAGATAACTTATATGGTCAACAAAAACCCTATCAAAATCCACGCTGGAGATTCAAGAACCCCCGAACCGTCTAACGGCCCGGGGGGAGAACACCAGCCACCCCAGAGCTTCCAGCAAGGTCAGGAAACAGATAATATGCAAGCTGGACAAAAATGCAAACAAAAACAAATAGCAAAAAGCAAGAAAGCAGACTAAGCTTAATCAAGCAGGAACCAGGATCAGTAGACAAGAGCACTACAGATTAGCTCTGATATCAACGTTGCCAGGCATTGAACTGAAGGTCCAGGGAGCTTATATAGCAACACCCCTGACCTAACGACCCAGGTGAGCATACAAGGGATGAATGACATACCCAGAGTCAAATCACTAGTAGCCACTAGAGGGAGCCAAAAGGTAAATTCACAACAGGTGAGCTAGGGTGCCCCTAGCTTTAGGGACAAGGAAAGAGCCCTGATCCCAGGACACCCGACAACAAAGTCATGTCACAATGCTTGCCATTTTATGCCCATGGTACCAATGAGTCACTCTATACCTTAACAATAGTACAATTAACCATGATATTTTTTTTTTTAGAAATGATCTTACTTTTATCCCACTATGATGTCCCATTAAAAAGATCACCTTGAAAAATGTATTTAAAAGAGTGAAAAAAGAAAAACACATTTACAGAAAAAAAACAGTAAAAGCTGTTAAAATGGCAGTTGGTTGTGGAACTTTTTATCATACAAGATGGTTAATAAAGTTGTATTGACACTTGTTAATTGATTAAAGCAAGGCATCATTTCTGCAATTGGTGAAAGGAGACCAACATCCAAGTTGATTCCACTCAAGATACTGTAGGTGAAAAATGAAAAAATTCTGGAATGACTCATCTCTGTTCTTCTAGTTAAAGATGCATCTGGCCGAGGATTTAATTAATTGTTGATGCCTAATTTCAAAGTATTTGGACTTGACTATCATAAAATCATTGGTGAGTCATTGGATGGTAAAGCAAATATGTGGCATTAATATGTAGACTTACGAGCACAGATACTGTTTACATCTACAGTCACATCTTCAATCTCTGTACCTCCAATTGTTGTAATGTCCTTGAGGTGAAAAACTTTTTTGGGGGATGTGTAATTGCATGACATCCTTTATTGGAGATTCCCACAAGGGAATGAACATTTAAGCGTAACAACTTCAAAAACTTTTAAGATTGCAGTAAATTGGAGAAATAAGATGGTGGGCAAAAAAGAGAGCTCCTAATTGGCAGTTTGAGGAGAAGCAATCTATTTTTCTGGATGCCATTGAGGTTCTATTTTTAATTTCATAAATGCATAACTGTGATTCAAGAAATGCATCTGAAGCCACATCACTATATGAAAAGCTGTGCGAGTTCAAGACAGCAAACGTGTTTCTTCCTATTTTTTATGTTATTTCCCTGTTTCAAAATATTTGCAGAAAAAATAGCCTTGACTTTATGGTAGCATGGGCAATGATTGAAAATTTGATTGACCAGTTTAAGAAAATAATATTCGAACATATTAAAGAAAGTGCTGCACAGTTTACATTAAAAAAAAATCTAATATTGAGTAGTGATATAACTTCATTCCTGAAGATTGGGATCAATATTCGAACATATTAAAGAAAGTGCTGCACAGTTTACATTAAAAAAAATCTAATATTAAGTAGTGATATAACTTCATTCCTGAAGATTGGGATCTAAGGGGTAAGGTTTCTCGCTGTGGAGAAATTAAATATGCAAATTGTCTCTTCCGAGAGAAAGAGGACTTGAACTTTAGAGCCACCTATTGGAAATACGATCAAAATGGATAATGTCTATAACTCTATAACTGCGCTGCTGGTGAAAGATTCCAGGATATTGAAAAGTTCCCGAAAAAGTTTTGTTTATACAGGTTTTAAAGTCAATGTGTTTTGAAGTCACACAGGACCTCGTCCTCAGGACAAAACCTATTGGTTGTTTGTCAGGTTTAAACAGTTGTATAAGTGGTTTTATAAAACTGTTTAAACCTGGCATGACATCCATTAGTTTTGTCCTGAGGAAGAGATCCTGTGTGACTTCCATATGCATTGACTTTAAAACCTGTATAAATAAAACTTTTTCTGGAACTTCTTGATATCCTGGAATCCAGCAGTGCAGATATAGACACTATCCTCCTTGATCAAACTTTCCTTCCGTCTTCTTACCTGTGTCCTGCCGCAGCTGTCTTATGCATTTTTTATGTTGCAATTTTACAACTCCATTTGGTAAGCAAAACATTCTTCCATTGCTTTTGCACTATTTTTAACAAGTTAAGGCACCATTTTGCACTTGTTATGCTCCCCAGTATCTACATTATTGGAAGTACCAATCCTATAAGTTGGGATTCTGATTTGGCTTTTATCCTAATTAATATCGCAAGGCTCGATATTGACTCTTAGGATTCCTACTTCCAATAGATGGCACTAGAGTTCAAGTATTCTTCTTCTTTGAAGAGACAATTTGCATATTTAATTCCTGAAGATGAAAACAGAGATCACAGTGAGAAGGATTGCCAGAAAAAAGAATGGCAGGCAGCTGATGAAATACAACATTTTCATGTGGAAGTTTACAGGCCAATTTTTGATCAAATTTTAACAAGCATAACAGAAAAATTTTCAGAAAATAAACAACTGATAATTGATCATTTTTGCATCCTCAGTTTTTTGGAAATATTCAAAATGACCCTAAACCAACTCAAGGAGAGCACCTTAACAAGAATTTCAGAATTAGAAAAACTTAATGAAGAGTCTTTTATTAGTGAACTCAGAAGTTTTGCAAACCTCTTTCCTAAGTTAACGAGACCCTTGGATGAATCAGAAAACCAACTGCACCTACAGAAGAAGATGTAGGAGATGAAGATGAATGGGGTGTACCTGCAAATATAGAATTTGGGAAAATTGAAATGCAAGTCATGTAAAAATTGCTTCCTCTGCTGTCATTGATCACTCTTGTGGTACAATCTTTGTTCAGCTGCTTATGAGAATCTGTCTGTGGCATATAAGTATTTACTGACTATCTTTCACACAAGTTACATGTGAAAGACTATTCAGCATGCTGAAACTCATAAAGACGAGACTGCTTGAAGTACTTATGATCATGTCTGTGGAGCGAGATCTTTTGGAACTAGTTTAGTTTAATGATGTGTTGGAATTTGTTCATGAAAGTTCATCTCTGATGAGATCTTTGCTAACTGTGTGACAATTCTCAATGTTTAAAGAAATTCCTGCAACATCTCCTGTCATGTGTACTTTTGTACATGTTTTTGTTCCCCAAAATAAGCCAATACTGGAGTATATTTTCTTAGAACTCTGCTTTGCGCAATTTCTCTCTTATTTCCCCTTAATATTTCTAAATAAATTGACAGGTGGCTTTTACCAGTTTGGGATGTGCCCCCTTACACATGCGCACTGCCCAATCATCACTGACAATGTCACCGTAGGGACATACAGCGGGTACGGAAAGTATTCGGGCCACTTTAAATTTTTCACTCTTTGTTTCATTGCAGCCATTTGGTAAATTTAAAAATGTTCATTTTTTTCTCATTAATGTACACTCTGAACCCCATCTTGACTGAAAAAAACAGAAATGTAGAAATGTTTGCAAACTTAATAAAAAAGAAAAACTGAAAGATCACATGGTCATAGGTATTCAGACCCTTTGCTCAGTATTGAGTAGAAGCACCTTTTGAGCTAGTACAGCCATAAGTCTTCTTGGGAATAATGCAACAAGTTTTTCACACCTGAATTTGGGGATCCTCTGCCATTGTCCCTTGCAGATCCTCCATCAGGTTAGATGGTGAACGTTGGTGGACAGCCATTTTCAGGTCTCTCCAGAGATGCTCAATTGTGTTTGTGGCTGCAATGAAACAAAGAGTGAAAAATTTAAAGGGTCTGAATACTTTCCATACTCACTGTATATATTTGCCGATGGCAATTTTAACCCCCCAGTTGTCAATGTATTCATATATTTTTAGGGGCGAAAACCAGAGGAACAGCGCAATGTAGAATTTTAAGAATAGATGATTCAAAATATTTTTTAGTAAATACAATTATTTTCTAAAACAGACACATCTAGAGATCCAACAGTTCGGCTTGAAGACTGATTGTTAGGCGGCTGCTTCTTGCTCAGTGTTTGGTTTTTTTGATTTTATTTCAGCATTGAGTAGGACTTTTCTAATGGTGCTATCTGCCGTTTAAAAAACACACTAACATTTGAATATGTTGTATGTTCAAGGAAATAATTTGCATTACGTGCATTTATTTAGAGGTGGTTTGAAATTTGTCATTTATGTGTGATATTGATGTGTATTATTGTTGCTGCAGAGTTATTTTCCTAATTCACACAGATAAAGTATGGATCAATTGTTAAAAGTTAAACACTAACACCCTTTTTTTTATTGATTATTATTTATTGGTCCCAAACCACCTTTTAACTGCCAGAATCACCTTCACCATAAATTCAAATAGATAGATGAAAGTGATTATTATGCTCATATTACGAGAATCATAGAATCAGGAACCAATAATTCTTAATTTTTCTTCCCTCTAAATAATTGAGCTTTTGCGAACATGAAAACATCACCAGCCACCATCTTTTCAGCTTAAAAAATGATTTACCACTGACAGCCTTATTTGACAGGTAAACATAAGCCAGTTATGGCTGGGTTCTGGTGTAGAAATTGTTTGAGACGTGACTGCTAAGAACCTGAATTAATCTGTGTTTTTTCACTTCATAATTTGATATAAAGTGCAAATTACTTGTTTATTGGTAATGGCCGCATGATTTTCAAAAAGAGTGCAGTCATTAACAATGAGAAAAAAAATTTGTGATTAATTTTTAACAGTACAGCAGAAAAGGGTTGTTTTTTAAGAAATGGATTGTTGGCAGCTATACACGTGCTTTAAGCATTAAGTGCTACATCAGAACCAAGCCTAAGGATGGGCCACGCCACTCATGGGCCAGTGCATCGTGCTTGTTCCCCAGGCTAAAATTTGCCAACCCCTGTTGGTGCATGTTATTTTTCCTCCTTTTCATTAAAAATAATTTTAAAATTCCTTATTTTTATATACATTTTTTTGTGAGTTTATTTTGTTGCCTCTATATCTTCGATCAGATATTTGAGAAATAAATGGCTAAAAGCTATGAAAGCTTACTGTGCAAAAAAGCTGAACAGAGTTACGGGTATTTAATAAGCTAGAAAAGTCATCATCTGTCATATACAATTGTTTTGTAGTCAGCCAGATACTCATGCTGATAAGTGATTATTAACATAGCAGAGAGGTCATGAGAATTATATCACCTGTCATTCTAAGACTGAGAAAAGAGAGGACGCTGTAGAGTATACATAAAAAGGATTTAATAAATAGGAGAAAGATTGGAGTAGCCAATTAAAGAGTAAAAAGGTACAAAATGTATTAAAGATAATTGAAAAACACACCATAAAAATGTCAATCAGGACAAACACATAGGAATGTATATAATAGTAATGTGCACACAGTAGTAAATCATTAATAGTAATGCATCTGCCTAGAAGTTTAACTAGATGCAAATATGGTAAGAGGTAAGTGTAGCCTAATAGAATATAGTAGTCTAATTGCCCACAAGAAAAAAGGGGGGGATAGGATTTAAATTAAGGGCAAGACTTACCAAAGGTGTGCACAAAACCGAAAGAGTGGCAGTTAGCCCCACAGGATGGCAGATAGGGGCTATCTGCCATCCTGTAGGGCTAACTGCCACTCTTTCGGTTTTGTGCACACCTTTGGTAAGTCTTGCCCTTAATTTAAATCCTATCCCCCCCTTTTTTCTTGTGGGCAATTACTAATATAGTAGTCTATGTACATAAAAAGGAGACTACAAATTAATGAGTGTACACAGGGTCATAATATGAATTATGCAATTACAATCATTATAGTGTTATACTACCAATGAAAGGGATTGTTTCAGGGAAGTTATGCTGCCCAAAAAGAATCAGACAATGCAGGCATTTATAGCTTACTCTCTTTCGCTGCAATGTTTCAGTTTAAAATAGAGTAGAAAAAAGTTCAGCTCACCGTAATGGACATAGTAAGGTGTTCGAAGCACAGGAAACGCTGTGTCTAAGCGTGGAGCAATCAAAAGCAAGAGAAGTCCAGCTCAACGAACTTGTGAACAAACTTCTTTCTTTATTCACCAAAAGTGCTCAGCAGAGGGTAAAACAACATCAGCGTAGACAGTTACATGATATGCGACATCGATGTGTTTCAGGTGACCATTAATGAGGATGTCCGACATTTTGGTGAGTAACTCTTTTTATGCTAAGCTCCGATGAGGACATCGGTGTGCTGATTAATTAATTAAGTGAAGACAGTTGGGGACTATTTGAATGTCAATTGCGCTGTGTTGTGTAACTGTAGGTCATACTGGTAGTGTGCTTTAAAGGGCAGCATGCATCAGCCACTGACTTTACAGTCACAGTCAGGTATGTTAGATGTCGAGTTCCCACCGCTGCACAGGGGGAATCTCGAACCATGTCCTCTGCGGTCTCCTATTCTTCCCCAGCCGCAGTGAAGTCTGCTCAGCAGAGACGTCGGTCCCAGCGTCTGGCTCAAGCGGATACTATGCGGCTGGTTATGGCTGCTGCCCCAGGTTCAGCCTTTGTAACCAGCATTGATCAGCATCGAGCAGATGTTTCAGGGACTAAGTCCTGCTTTTCATCTACTGAGCATGCCCGTGGGACGACCTCTCATTGGAGGTCGGAGGTCACATGCTCAGGTCCAGTAGTGGCTCTGATTGGACCACTAGGAAGGTTCTAGAAGGCTTCATCTATAAAATGCTCTCATGGCCGCTCGGCCATGCGCTAGTATAGAACTGAAATCGTGTGTGTGTGGATGTATGACTGAAACTGGTGAAAGGTCCTTGATCATTCCCATCCCTAGTGTTGTTGAAAGTAATTGGGTGATTGAGCTATCTAGCGCCAGATTGTGCCATCCAGCAATAGACACGAATTACTGCATCAATTAGCAGCCACTGCCAGTGCGGCGCCGTGCGCAACCAGTGCACTCTCCTGGCCCTAGTTAGGGTGGTTAGTGGCATCCGCCAGAGCGGCGCTGTACGCACTCTGTGCGGTAAATCTTTAATAAGTCCTAAGAACCGGTCAGTGTAGGGTGGGAACTCCCGCTTGGACTCAGCATCTGACTCAGGGCGTCCTCAGGCGTGGGCTCAAAAGCCATTGAGGGTCAGAGCGAGTCCAATCACCAACATAGAGGGGGTGAATCATAGGGATCCCACAAGCATCCACCAGCTGCACCCTGTGACTATTAACAGGGCAAAGCGTTCATTTAAGCGACTCTATGGTGGTGTAGTGGTGCATTCCACTAGCCCCAACATTATACTAGTGCCAGGGTCTTGCTTGTAATGGCGGACGAACAGCGACTGCAGCAGTACATCCAGCAGCTGGAGGGCAGGTTGGCGTGCCGTGGATGTTACCGCAGTTGCTGTTCGGGCTGCTAGCATGGCTGCAGCTAGTTTGTCCACTGCCACCCCTGCTCCGACATTATCCCATCTCCCGTTGCCAGACAAGTTTGCTGGTGACAGTAAGCTGTGTCACGGATTCGTGAAGCAGTGTGCTATATATCTTGAGCTCCTGATTGTACGTTTTCCCACCGAGTAAGCTAAGGTGGGATTTATTATATCCCTCCTGTCAGACAGGGCGTTGGAGTGGAGTGGGCTACGGCCGCTGTGGGAGAGCGACGATCATGTGGTGCAGAGTGCTCTGCGGTTCTTGAGCACTCTGAAACAGGTCTTTTTGGGACCTCATGTCACCCATGATACAGCGCTCCAACTGCTGGCATTGACACAGGGTTCATCCATGGTCAGTCATTTTGCTATCCACTTCCGAACTTTGGCGTCTGAGCCGGAGTGGCCAGACAAAGTCCTCATCCCTGTATTCTGGATGGGACTAGCTGACCATGTGAAAGACGCCTTGGCCACTAGGGAGATTTCTGCCACACTGGAGGAGCTAATAGCAGTATCTACCCGCATCGACCTTCGTTTTAACGAGCGAAGGTTGGAGCGAGCCCAGTGAAGGCAGAGGTTTCGGCTGGCTCCCAACTTCACCAAACCTCTGAAATCTCCGGTCCAGGCATCTGAGCCACATGAGACCATGGAGGTGACACGAGCGGGGTCTAAGTCCCGGACTGCTCGTACACTCAAGGTCTGTCCTGTCTGCCAGCAGTTGAGACATTATGCCAGAAAATGTCCCCAGCGGTCGGGAAAACATCAGCATCTAGTGGTTGTAGGAGGAGGTACACTAGACATGGCGACGTTATCCTCCAAATTGTCCCTCAAGGGGACAATTACCATAGGCCCATCCACTCATACGGTAGAGCTTTGCGTGAATTGTGGGGCAGAGGGCAACTTCATGTCTTCTGCCTTCGCCCATTGGCATGCAATACCCCTGGTGATGCTCGCCAAACCAGTGACAGTACAAGTGGTGAATGGGTCGACACTGCCCTCACAGATAACACACCAGACAATCCCATTTACTATTTCTATGTCGCCATCCCATCAGGAGATTATCTCTTTACTTGTCATTCTCGAGGGAATTGATGAGGTCCTGTTAGGGATACCTTGGCTACGGTACCACTTCCATCATATTGAGTGGTCCACAGGCAGAATTTGGGGATGGAGTGAATCTTGTGAGGGTAGATGTCAGAGGGAGTGGGTTAGGTTGCTACTACTGAGGTACCCGCAGATCTTTCCTCTCTCCCCAAGCACTATTGGCCCTAGGGCTGCGGAGAGACCCTTCCGCCTCACTGCCCCTATGACTGTCCTATTGACCTTTTGCCTGGTGCTGAGCCTCCCCGGGGTCAAGTCTACCCATTATCTCTCCCGGAGACGGAGGCAATGTCTCAGTACATCGAGGATAATTTTTCAAGAGGATTCATTAGGTAGTTAGTGTCACCCGCCGGGGCCTTTGTTCTTCTTCGTGCAGAAGAACGGAAAATTACTTCCCTGCATAGACTACAGGGGTCTTAATGCCATAGCCGTTAAGAATAAGTACCCTCTGCCACTTATATCTGAGCTCTTCGATAGGTTGCGGGGGCGAGGGTATTTACTAAGCTTGATCTGCAGGGTGCTTACAACCTGATTCGCATCCGTGAGGGGGACGAATGGAAGATGGCATTTATTATCAGGGACGGGCACTATGAATACCTGGTGATGCCCTTCGGGCTCTGTAATGCTCCTGCCGTTTTCCAAGACTATGTGAAAGATATATTCTGGGAAATGCTCACCACCTTGGTCGTAGTCTATCTGGATGATATTCTCATCCACTCTCCAGATATAGACTCCCACCGGAGAGATGTTTGCAAAGTCTTCGACCTCTTACGGGCAAACTCCCTCTATGCCAAGTTGGAGAAGTGTGTGTTTGAGCAGGAGTCCTTACCTTTCTTGGGCTATATCATCTCTGCCCAGGGTTGGCCATGGATCCTGCCAAGCTACAGGCTGTGATGGACTGGCAGGAACCCCATTCTCTCAAAGCGGTGCAGGGCTTTATGGGGTTCATCAACTGTTATCGCCAGTTCATTCTCCACTTCTCAACCTTGGTAGCTCCCCTGGTTGCCCTCACCAAGACGGGAGCTAATCCCAAATTGTGGTCAAAGGAGGTCTCCAAGGCTTTTCTCTCTATCAAGTCACACTTCGCTAGCGCTCCCATTTTACATCGCCCCAATGTTGATAAACATTTATCATGGAGGTGGATGCCTCTTCTGTTGGTGCTGGAGTAGTCTTCTTCCAGAAGGATGCTCAAGGTCGGAAGCATCCTTGCTTTTTCTTCTCCAAGACCTTCTCACCGGCGGAGAGGAATTATTACATCGGGGACAGGGAGTTACTAGCCATTAAGTTGGCCTTTTCGGAGTGGAGACACCCAGCGTCGGACAGGAGCACCTTGGGCCCCCCAGAGAAAATCATTCTTGGGGCCCACTACGTAGCTACATAGAAATAAATTCAAGACCATCAATTGTGTAGTAAAACAGGCTAACATCAGGACATAATTTAAGGTAGTACACATCTTAATTATGCAGCAGGTGGTTGGGGTAGCCCCCTCATAGAATATAAAGTAGCCCCCCTCATAGAATATAAAGTAGCCCCACTCATAGAATATAATGTAGCCTCCCACAGACTATAATGCAGCCCCCATAGAATATAATGCAGCTCCCTCATAGAATATAATGTAGCCTCCATCATGGAATATAATGCAGCCTCCCTCATAGGGTATAACACAGCACCCCACAAAATATAATGCAACCCCCTCATAAGGTAAAATGCAGCCCCCCATAGAATATAATGTAACTCCCTCATATGGCATAATGCAGCCCTTCCACAGAATATAATGTAGCCCCTCAGAGTATAATGCAACCCCCTCTTAAGGCAGCCCCCTATAGAATATACTGTAGCCTCCTCATAGGGCATAATGCAACTCCCCTCATATAGTATGATGTAGCCACCTGAGAGAATAATGCAGCCCCCACATATAATATAATGCAGCCCCTCCACAGAATATAATGTAGCCCCCTCAGAGTATAATGCCAACCCCTCATAAGGCAGCCCCCCATAGAATATACTGTAGCCCCTCATAGGGCATAATGCAGCTCCTCTCATATAGTATTGTTATGGAAATTTGGTTTGGATAAATCTATCCCTGTGTGTGCTGCGGCCGTTCCCAATAAGACTGAGTATTTTGAGCGCTCGAGGAATGAGACTGCACAACATTGTGACAATAATTCCACCAATACTGATGATTTATTGTACATACATAGTTTTATAATTGCATATAGAAAGGAGTGCTTAGGGGTGGTTAGCTAATTACCATATTGTCTAGCTCCTCTGTTATTGGTTATCTAAATATATATGGAATTTTGTGATTAATGCACATATGAATGCTGATTAAGCAACTAAAGTGTAGCTTTCTGCATCTAGGACATCTGGCCTAAGTTCCTATTTTATGGTGTCTGGAAAGTACCAAGGATCCATCTGGCCTACCTCATGTGGTCAAGTTGAGCAATTGATTATAAACTAGCTGAGTATATAGATATATATTTGCTTTTATGTGAGTATATATGATTAAAGGAGTATACATGCAAGTGAGATCTACATGATATATATATTTCTATCACAGTATGATGTAGCCCCCTCAGAGAATAATGCAGCCCCCCACAGAATTATAATGTAGCCCCCTCATAGGGTATAATGCAGCACCCTCCACCATCATCATTGTTCTCCCCCTCCACCATTGTACTCATTACCACCTCCATCATTGCCTCCTCCCCCACCACCATTGTCCTTTCCGCCACTACCATCTTTGTCCTTTACACCACAACCATCATTGCTTTCTTCCCCACCACCATCATCATTGCCTCCCCCACCACCACCATAATCATTGCCTCCCCCTCCACCATCATCATTGCCTCCCCCACCACCATCATCATTGCTTCCCTCACCACCATCATTGCCTCCACCACCATCATTGCCCCAACCACCATCATCATTGCCCCCACCACCATCATCATTGCCCCCACCACCATCATCATTGCCTCCAGCACCATCATCATCATTGCTTCCCACACCACCACCATCATCATCATTGCCCCACCACCATCATCATTGCCTTCACCACCATCATCATTGCCTCCGGCACCATCATCATCATTGCCCCCACCACCATCATCATCATTACTCCCACCACCATCATCATTGCCTCCAGCACCATCATCAGCATTGCTTCCCTCACCACCATCATCATCATTGCCCCACCACTATCATCATTGCCCCCGCCACCATCATCATCATTGCCCCACCACTATCATCATTGCCCCACCACCATCATCATTGCCCCCACCACCATCATCATCATTGATCCCACCACCATCATCATTGCCTCCAGCACCATCATCAGCATTGCTTCCCCCACCACCATCATCATCACCATTGCCTCCAGCACCATCATCATTGCCTCCACCACCATCATCATTGCCTCCAGCACCATCATCATCATTGCCCCCACCACCATTATCATTATTACCTCCACCACCATCATGATTATTGCCCCCACCACCATCATCATTGCCTCCAGCACCATCATCATCATTGCCACCACCACCATCATCATCATTGCCCCACCACCATCATCATTGCCTCCAGCACCTTTATCATTGCCCCCACCATCATCATTGCCTCCAGCACCATCATCATTGCCTCCAGCACAATCATCATTGCCTCCAGCACCATCATCAATGCCTCCTGCACCATCATCATCATTGCCTCCCCTCACACACACAGCTGCACACATGGAGGCAGGGACACAGGATTATAGAAACAGAAAAAAATGAAAAAACAGACGCACTATCATAGCATAACAGATACGACTTAGGGGTGCAAAAAAGCGGTAAATACCAGAATTGCACAAAGGGAAGAAAAGCACCACTTCAATAATGCACACCACATGAATATATAAGTTACAATATACCATATATGAAAAAAGGTTTCTATTAGCACACCACACAGCTTTAAAACATATTTAAAAACAGAAAACCAACACATAAACCTTGTCCATAGGCGGTAATAAGCATATAACAGCTCAATAATGGTGTAATGCCTGATTCAAGAGCTTTTACTCATACAAATACTGGCTCATGGGGCTGATAGTAACATATCAAATGTACAAATATGTAGAAAACAGGGGTACAATCAAATCATGATAGGCATTGATGATAGGAAATGCAAAAATGTACATATAGCCCCTAAAATTTCATGAGCCCAGAGGCTGGATTACCCCAAATTTAAGTATATGTAGAGAATGGTACAATACCAGACCCAAAGTAGCTTATATTACTCTAGATAATGGCTCATGGGGCTAATGATGACATATGAAGTGCACAGTTAAATAAAGAACAGGAATACATTCCCAGGATATTTGTGCCAAGAGCCTTAAGTCATGATAAACATTGATCATATAACCATGAAAAACTGAAAAGATAGCCCCTAAAATACCACGAGCCCAAGTGGCTGGTTTACCCCAAGTATAAGCACATGCAGCGAGCAAAGTACCCAAGCACGAAGGTAGATGGATCAAGGAAGCGCGGCCCCACGCGTATCACCCTCACCGATAGGGCTTCATCAGGGGAAGGCAGGGACACACACACAGGCAGGCAGAGATGCACACACAATCACACACACAGCCTCACATACACGCAGGCACACACACACAGCACCCCCTCACCTCTCCGCACATTCCCAGCAGCCGCTGCACATCCCAGCAACTTTCTCTGAAACAGCCAGGCTGATTGATGACGTCATCCAGCTGTGCTGATTCAGACAGGAAATGCTGGGCAGGAAGGACGGCGTTGATCCCTGCAGCTCCACTCTGGTCCCAAGCTGCAGGGATCGCAGTCAAGGATCGCAGCCCTTTAGGGGCCCACTTCCGGGGCTCCCCATTCAGGAGCAGCGGCGGGCAGTATTAGCCTTAGCCTGCGGCTAATGCTGCCCACCATTGAAGTGAAATGGTATTCACGCCTCTCCACACCCATGGGGGCATGGGGAAGCGTGAATATTCATTTCTCTTTAGCAGCGGGGACAGGCTCCTGTCCATCTGCTGCTCTCTGGCACCAGGAGGGCCCCCCTTGACTCAGGGGCCCCATAGCAGCTGGGTGTGCCGCTATTAGCGACACTCACTGGCTGGGGGGCCCCTGGAGCAGTGGGGGGCCCTAGGCAGCTGCTGGCCAATATGCCAGCAGGTGTCAGTGCCTGGGCCCACTGGAGAATCCTCCGGTTCTCCGGTGGGCCAGTCCGACCCTGGAGACACCTCCTGGAGGGGGCTCGCTATCCCTTCCAAGTATTCACCGACCACAAAAATTTGGTATATTTACAAATCGCCCAGTGGCTAAACTCTCGCCAGGCCAGATGGTCCCTGTTCTTCTCCCGGTTCCACTTCACCCTCCATTTTCTCTCCGGGGAGAAGAACACTTATGCCGACGCAATCTCCCGCTCCTTAGTGTCATTAGAGGAGGAGGAGCCTTGGCTTATTATCCCTTCAGAGAGCCTGAGAACTGTGGCCCCGCTTTCGCTAGAGTCTGTGCCTCCAGGCAAGACTTTTGTTCCACCTAATTTGCAACCGGAGGTTCTCTCTTGGGCCCACTCCTCCAGGGTGGGTGGACATTTTAGGACCAAGAGGACATCTGAGCTCCTGGCGAGGACGTACTGGTGACCACATATATCCCGTGATGTCAAAGACTACATTCGGGTGTGTGTGGTCCTGTGCCAAGAATCGGTCTCCTTGGCAACGGCCTGCTGGGCTTCTTTACCCCCTGCCTGTGGCAGGTAGGCCCTGGGAAATGGTCGGGATGGACTTTGTGGTGGGCTTACCGTTATCTGGGTAGTCACCGACCATTTTTCCAAAATGGTGTACTTGGTGCCTCTTTCACGGCTACCTTCTGCACGGGCCTTGGCGGGGTTGTTTATTAAGCATGTTTTCTGCCTACACAGTATGCCAGACAAAATTGTCAGTGATCGGGTTCCGCAGTTTGCATGTCGGTTCTGGAGAGAGCTCTGTCGTCTACTCAGCATTGAGCTGAATCTCTCTTCAGCGTATCATCCCGAGACGAATGGGTTGGTAGAGAGGGCCAACCAGACTCTGGTCACATACCTGCGACATTTTGTTTCGGCCAGGCAGGATGACTGGGCATCCTTGCTACCGTGGGCAGAGTTTGCACTGAACAAAGCCATAGCCGACTCCACTGGTCAGACTCCATTCCTCCTTAACTATGGCCAGCATCCGCGTGTCCCTGTGCCCATGCCCGTGTCGTCTACCGATTCTATGGTGGCAGAATGGGCGGTGGAGGCACATGACATTTGGGACTGCACACAGGACGCCATCCGGGCCTCCAAGGAGAGAATGAGGGTTTCCGCCTATGCACATCAGCGCGCCGCTGCGACCTTTGCTCCTGGCGACTTAGTGTGGCTCTCCGCCCATAACATCAGGCTGCGAGTTGAGTCCACTAAGTTTGTGCCTCGCTACATTGGTCCCTTCAAGGTCCTGGAACAAGTTAACCCTGTGGTCTATCGGTTGGCCCTTCCTCCACGCCTAGGTATCACCGACACCTTTCATGTGTATCACCTAAAACCCGTTCACATGTCCCGGTTTTCTGAGTCATCTGCTAGGACATCGGGCTCATCCACGGATGATTACAAGGTGAATGCTATTGTTGGGTGTAAGGTGGTACATTACAAAACGTATTATCTGGTGGACTGGAAGGTTCATGGCCCAGAGGACAGGACATGGGAGCCTATTGAGCACTTTCGGGCTCCTCAGCTCATTGCTGCCTTTGACCGTAGCGAGGCCCATGGAGGGGGGTAATGTTAGGTGTCGAGTTCCCGCTGCTGCACTGGGGGAATCTTGAACCATGTCCTCTGCGGTCTCCCATTCTTCCCCAGCCGTGGTGGAGTCTGCTCAGCAGAGACGTCGGTCCCAGCGTCTGGCTCAACCTGATACTATGCGGCTGGTTATGGCTGCTGCCCCAGGTTCAGCCTTTGTAACCAGCATTGATCAGCGGCGAGCAGACGTTCCAGGGACTAAGTCCTGCTTTTCATCTACTGAGCATGCCCGTGGGACGACCTCTCATTGGAGGTCAGAGGTCACATGCTCAGGTCCTGTAGCGGCTCTGATTGGACCACTAGGAAGGTCCCGGAAGGCTACATCTATAAAAGGCTCTCATGGCCGCTCGGCCATGCGCTAGTATAGAACTTAAATCGCGTGTGTGTGGGTGGATGTATGACTGAAACTGGTGAAAGGTCCTTAATCATTCCCATCCCTAGTGTTGTTGAAAGTAATTGGGTGATTGAGCTATCTAGCACCAGATTGTGCCATCGAGCACTAGACACGAATTACTGCGTCAATTAGCAGCCACTGCCAGTGCGGTGCCATGCGCAACCAGCGTGCTTTCCTGGCCCTAGTTAGAGTGGTTAATGGCATCCGCCAGAGCGGCACTGTACGCACTCTGTGCAGTAAATCTTTAATAATTCCTGACAACCGGTCAGTGTAGGGTGGGAACTCCTGCTTGGACTCAGCATCTGACTCAGGGTGTCCTCAGGCGCGGGCTCAAAAGCTACCGAGGGTCAGAGCGAGTCCAATCACCAGCAGAGAGGGGGTGAATCATAGGGATCCCCCCAGCATCCACCAGCTGCACCCTGTCACTATTAACAGGGCACAGAGTTCATTTAAGCGACTGTGAAGCAACAGAGTTCGCTGCCATTCGCACTGGGTGAGGTCTAACCCACGTGTGAGCAAGTATTCATCCGCCATTACTCAGCAGCAGGTTCCATCTCTGCACGGTGGACCCCGGGCTTCGAACACACCTCATATCTCCTTTTATATTATTTGGTGCATTCCACTAGCCCTAACAAGGTATGTGTGTCTCTGAAATGCTGCAGAAAAAAGGCCTACTACATCCCCATTGAAACAAATAGTATTGTCGAAACGCTGCAAGAAGTTAATCTGTACAGTGGAAAATGCAATACAGGTTTATTATAAGATCTTTTTCCTTGTAATATTAGTTTCCAAATTATTTAAACCATTTGCGCTATGATTTTCACAAATATCCAAGAACATTACAAATGCACTCAGCAAGAAATCTATTGTGAGATAACACAGTACAGGGATTTATTAAGATATTAATATGGATTTCCAAGATATATAAAATACTAAAATCACATCCAGCAATATCGTTAAGAATACGATTTCACAACTGTACAGAGAGCAACACTGCACCCTACTGGAAGGAAAAGAGACTTCAATAAATAAATTCTATACTAATCTCAGAGGATACCACATACCAGGACACTTATTTAATATAGACTGGAGATAGGAAATTATATTTATTAGGGTATGTGCTCACGTTATGTATTTGTTGCAGACATTTCTGAATTAAACACATCTCTTGGGAGGAAAATGCTTCATGAAAAAAATGCCTTTTTGAGTGCGTTTTTATTTTTATTATTTTTATTATTTTAAACCACTGCCAAAATACTAAAACAACTGACATGCTGCAGATTTTAAATCTACAAGGAAAAAATAAGCAACAAATGCATGACATCTCAGAAATTTAATTCCCTTTGCTGGGATAGTAGAACTCTGCATTTTTTGACATCTTTCTGACATCCGACGTACTATCCCGTCCAAGTTTGCTGGGCCGCCTGATCATGGACGGGAAAGTACGTCATAGCCGATCGTCCGCGCTTATGGGTGGTGTGTGCTCACCACACATCTAGATAAGTTACATAGGGGTTCTACTTTCCAAAACGGTGTCACTTGTGGGGGGCTTCCACTGTTTAGGCACATCAGGGGCTCTCCATGGCGTTTGATCTCAATTCCACCCAATTTTGTATTGAAAAGTCAAATGGCGGGGGCGTGGCCTAGGCAGCAATGGTGTAAGGTGTGCGGTGCCTAAGCTCCTGAGTGACATCGTCTGAAATCAACTCAAACCGTGGAAAAACAGCATCCTTTGATAAAAATAATCGAGGATATGTTCCCAGTATCTCTCTAGGATAACAGAGAGCCTAAATTTGTGACTTAATTGTCTCTTCTGAGAGAAATCCCTGTCAGCATTTTGAGGCCTGTCAATCTTTGTGACAGGAATCCTCAGCCATTTTTCCTGCCAGTTTTCTCCCCGTTAAATTGACTGTGATTCCTCAGCTTGTCCACCCAGTACTGTGACAACCCACCTGACAACAGAGGAACCCCTGGAATTAACGGGTTACAGTGTTTATTACCTTCACCCCGACACCGGCCCGGCTAATTAGAGAAGTACCAGCTCTCCGGGTGCCATCTTAGAAAATCGTCATCTGACACAATAGGAGTATTTACCGCCCTGCCCATCTCTATACAGCACCAAGCCTCCCCGGACTGAAAGGCGGAGGCAGAAAAAGAACAATTAAGGATTCGGGGAGGATCCGGTGAAGTGACGGACAGCGCTTCACGCCACCTCCGACACTCCCCTGGACTTCGCATCATAGGAGAAAACAGAAGACGCCATTTTATTGGTGGTCAGCAGCGGACCAGGCGACACGCACGACCGGCTCCTGTTAAAGCTGCGCCGGACAACTCAAGCTGGACCCGATCAGCTGCAAATCTAATCGGCGGTAAGTTCCAGCTCCTGGCTGGGAAAGTCCCTGCACCGGAAGACGACAATGCGGCAACACAAGCTGAGGACTCAGACAGCCGGCCGGACTGCTTCAGCGCCATTTCTGGAGGTGGTGAGTTCCAGCTTATGCTGGATGCTGCATCACAGGGGGTAGAGAGATTAACGGAGTCCGACGGTCTGGAACGCCGTTGGCTCTGAAGACCCTGCCAGATCCACTAGCAAGAAGAAGAGACTACAACACAACTAATCCTGCTGACGACTAGTTAGGAGCCTGAAGGGCTTTTAATGCAAAAGAGCTATAACCTAATTTCTCTGGCAGAATCAACCCCACTGTAACAACTCTGCTGGCATCACGGAATGGCCTCACATCTCTCACACTATCTTACCCACTGCTCCAGGCCATGATGTGGTTTCTGTTTTATGCCAGCTCCATGTTCTGTGTCTCTGCTCTCTGCAAGCTTCATGGCTTTGTGTATAGGGGGGCGGCGCCTGAACTCTCTGGTTCTTATAGCAATCAGGTGCATCTGTCTAATCTGTTCCTGACCAATTACCAAGAGGCCTCCAGTATATAGTGCAGCTCCACCCAGTGTTCTGGGCCTGTGTAATGTGTTTGCTCAGTTAGTGTCTAGCTGCTGAGTTTGCCAGGCCTTGCTCTATGTTACTCCCTCGCTGGAGGCTCTACTCTGTGTTTTTGCCTTGTTCTTGTTGTCCGCCCTCCAGGAGGCAGAATATCCTGGTCCCTGTGTCTTTGTCCTTGTGTCTTGTTCCATGGCCTTGTCTGTACTTAGTCTTAGGGTACCGTCACACAATGCCATTTTCATCGCTACGACGGCACGATCCGTGACGTCGCAGCGTCGTATGATTATCCGCACCGCTGTGCTCGCTTTCCGGCCGGCAGGCGCTCACAGTGCAGAGAAGCAGAACGCCGGGGGACAGACACCGGAATGTGAGTATGTACTGTTTGTTTTTTTTACGTTTACGCTGGTAACCAGGGTAAACATCGGGTTACTAAGCGCGGCCCTGCGCTTAGTTACCCGATGTTTACCCTGGTTACAAGCGAACACATTGCTGGATCGGTGTCACACACAACGATCCAGCGATGTCAGCGGGTGATCAAGCGACGAAAGAAAGTTCCAAACGATCTGCTACGACGTACGATTCTCAGCAGGGTCCCTGATCGCTGCTGCGTGTCAGACACTGCGATATCGTAACGATATCGCTAGAACGTCATGAATCGTACCGTCGTAGCGATGAAAATGGCACTGTGTGACGGTACCCTTATCTCCGTCTCCTTGTCTGTGGCTTCCTTCCCTGCTGTGTCTTTCCTTGTGTTCTCAGTCTGCTTATGCTCTGCACTCTTGCAGCTCTGCCTGCTCTGTACCTTTGTGGCTTTTACCTCTGATCCGCACTCCTGCGGTTCTGCTCCGTTCTTCTCTGCTTCGCTCCCGTTGCTGTAAGAATCTCTTTCTGCAGCTCCTCTCCGCATTCCTTGCGGTTCTGCTCCATTCATCTCTGCTCCGCTCCCGTTGCTGTAAGAATCTCTTTCTGCAGCTCCTCTCCGCATTCCTTGCGGTTCTGCTCCGTTCATCTCTGCTCCGCTCCCGTTGCTGTAAGAATCTCTTGCTGCAACTCTTCTCCACATTCCTTGTGGTTCTGCTCTGCTTTGCTTTTATTGCTGTGCTATCTCTTGCTGCTCTACCTTTCCTATCCGCAGCCTTGCGGTTCTCTTCCTGTGTGAACAGGTCTCAACCTGTTCCTTCATTCTCCCTTCCTTCTGGTTTATTTCCATACCTACATCTCCTGTGTGAACAGGTCCTTCCTGTTCCTTCATATTTCATATCCGTTCCCGCACCACCTGTGTGAACAGGCCCCTACCTGTTCCTCCTCACTACATATCCGTACCTGCACCTTTAGTGTGAACAGGTCCCTACCTGTTCCTTCTTACACCACATCAACCAGTCCTGTGTTCTCTGCCGTGCCTGCCAATCCAGTGTTCCTGCCAATCCCGTGTTCCTGCCAATCCTACTGTTCCTGCCGTGCCTTCCAGTCCTGTGTTTCCTGCCATCCCTGCCAGTCCTGTGTTCCTGCCAGTCCTGTGTTCTCTGCTGTGTCTCTGCCAGCCCTGTGTTCTCTGCCGTGTCTCTGCCAGCCCTGTGTTCTCTGCCGTGTCTCTGCCAGCCCTGTGTTCTCTGCCGTGTCTCTGCCAGCCCTGTGATCTCTGCTGTGTCTCTGCCAGCCCTGTCTCAGCCGTGCCAGCCTACTCATCTGAGTTTCAGCCGTGCTCTTCTGCCAGTCCTGCCTGATGCCCGCACCAATCCTGGTATTCCTGTCTCCCAAGTGGGATCAGCAGCCACAGCCAGACACCACCCTGGAGTAGCACCTGGCAGCTGCCTGCTGCACAAGCCTGACCTCACCATCAGAGGCTCCAGTGAAAACCCAGGCAGCTGTCATAGTCATGCCCCTTCCAGGGTAGTCTGGTTTGTGGCACAGTGGGCCACAAACCCCCCGAGCTCACGCCTTTCCAGTCAGGGCGTGAGCGTGACACCCAGGTGAATAGTATTAGTTTACACACCCCTCTGTATCTCTGCATAGTCATAACTACTGCCTGCCTATATAGTACCTTCTCTCTCCTAACTATATTCTTAGGGTTATTCTAATAAGCAACCCTTTGTCTCTTACTTAAAAGTTACCAGTAGAGAATTCTGACTAATCCTCCCTGAAATTCTTCCACGACAACATATAAATCATTCTATATAACTCCAACTTTACTGGGAGATTTAGAGTGTGGGCAACCCTCCTACCCTATTCTGTGACTGTCTTAGTTACTACTATCTGAACTCTAGAGCACGGAACGGGGATAATTATGAGTAAATCCTTGTCCAAACCCCAATTCTCAAACATGGCCTCATCAAATTCTCAAAAAGCCCAAAAATTTAAAGGGGTAGGGCGAAATACATCAAAAGACTTGATAACTAAAACAAGTCCCAATAGGTCCAGGTCCCCACTAAAAGATGAGGAAGAATCAGACCACGAAAAACTCTCTAACCGCAATGAAGTAAAACAATCCTCCCCCACTACTACTATAGAGATGGATTCATCTACCTCTTTAAAGAGGAAAATTCCAGAGGTTATAACCGAAAAATACACTACTCCACAGGACTCATCTGACAAGGTCTCAGAAACCTCTCCTAACTTGAGCCCAGCTAAATCCAAGCAAAAAATAAGTAACCCAAACATAGACGATACCCAGGGATTTGACCTGAATTCTGTGGGGATTCTTATATCAAAATTGACAGGGAAAATGGACAAATTCGAAAATAGTATGAATGAAAAATTTGATAAACAAAATAAATTACTAGAAGACTCATTATCCCTCCTCAGCAAAAGGATGGAGAGGTTTGAGGACAGAATTAAAAAAATAGAAGAGAGTCCAGATCTAACCTCTAACATAAACAAAGACATCACAAAAGAGTTGCACAAGCTGAAGCTCAAGGTAGCGGATTTAGAAGATCGAAATCGCAGAAACAATATTAAAATTAGGGGCATCCCCGAGACCATAGGCCCAAACAAACTAGAGGAATTTACCAAAAAATTATTCAGGAAAATTATTCCCTCCCTAACGGAGCAAGAGCTAGAAATTGACAGAATACATAGGCTGCGAAAACCGCCCACCATCCCTAAAGAAATACCCAGAGACACACTCATGAGAGTGCACTTCTTCAAAACAAAATAAAGAATCCAAAATTACTTTAGAGAAAATAAACATTTCCCTGAGCCATTTGAAAAACTAAAAATATATGCTGACCTCTCCAAAGAAACGATTGAAGGGAGGAAAACTTTTCAAAGCATTACCATACCTCTCAGGGACAATGAGATCTCCTATAAGTGGGGATTCCCACTCAAGTTAATAGTCAACTACAAAGGCAACTTTATCGTTAATTCTCCAAAAGAAGGCAGAGACTTCTTGCACTCCATCAGTATTCCTCTTCAACCACGACATAAGGATCGCCTTGACTCTGATGGTAAAACATGAAGAGTTTTTGATCAAGTTTATTGTTTACTTAAATGGGAAACTATCCCGATAAGAAGCTAATACCTATCTTTGGTCATTCTTGCTAATGTTACATGGGTATAAGTTCAACAACCAAGAAGGTGTCGCTTGGGAGCTAGTAACACGAACTTTTCCCCCAACAGGTGAAGTCAGGTTCACCGTAGTGGACCACTTCAAGTGGACATTATAGTTTATTGTTTATTGTTCTTACTCTTACTTAACGAATATAGATTTCTTAATCCTCACAGGTTTGCTGCTACACAATGAGTTTAAAGATATTATCTTACAATGTTAGAGGCTTAAATAGTCCACACAAAAGACACACCCTTTGGAGAGAACTATCCAAAAGCCATGCCGATATAATTTGTTTACAGGAATCCAAATTTAAACACTCAGACAACCCAAAATTTTCGCATAAAAATTTCCCACATATTTACAAGTCGGACAACACAAAAAAGAAAGTCGGTGTGGTCACAATCGTTAAAGGAACTATCTCATTTGAATTTCTAGAGGAGATCAAAGATGCTAAAGGGAGGTTTCATATTCTTGTTTGTTCCTTGAATAACCAGATTTGCACAATCATCAATATTTACGCCCCCAACACAGGTCAAATAGGTTTCCTGAACAAAGTAAATAAAAAAGTAATGTCAATCAAGAGAGGTGCCATGATTTGGTTGGGAGACTTTAATTTGGTACCAAATGCAAATATGGATTCCTCCACCCCAAATAGATACCGACCACATACTTTAGACAATTGGATATATCAAAATGAATTATTTGACATCTTTCGGTGTCTAAACACCACTTCAATTGAATACACCCATTTCTCTGACCCTCATCAATCAGCGTCACGAATCGATTTAATCTTATCGGATATTTTTACGCTCCCTAAAATCTATAGAATCACAATAGAAAGGAAAACTTTCTCGGACCACTCCCCAGTTTCAGCAGAAATCCAAATTGGCCACACGGTTAATAAAAATCCACTATGGAAATGTGACGCTAACCTACTACACCACCCTGACCATAGATCAATATTAGAAAAATCACTAACATATTATTTCACAGAGAACTCACCTACTGAAACATCATCTTTCACCCATTGATGTGCCCATAAGGCAGTCCTGAGGGGTATCATGATCCAAATCTCTGCAAAAAGGAAAAGGTTGCTTAGAATTCAGATTGAAGACATTCAAAATAAAATAAAACACAAAGAAAGCGAACAACTAAGTTTAAACCCCCCGTCTACTCAAATTAAAATAGAGCTACTGAACCTCAGGCAGGAGCTTAAGAAAATCATATTTTCATCATATCACACCATGGTCAAAATTTCCAAAATGAAGCAATATTCCTCAATTAATAAACCAACGCGTTACATGATTAATAGAATGAAAAAAATAAGACAAGCAAACAGGATCACCAAAATACAAACAAAAAATGGTACAACGATATCTCATCCCCAAGATATAGCCAACTCCTTCGCAGATTATTACAGCAAATTGTATAATTTACATTCCCAACCCTCCACCCCACTTCCCAATATTTCTGACATTGAAAAATTCTTGACCTCAATTAGCCTTCCAAAATTGACCCTTGATGATTTAGAAAACCTAACCTCCCCTTTTTCCCTAGAAGAAATAGAAAGAACCATTCTTCAACTCAAGGACTTTAAATTGCCAGGCCCAGATGGTTTCGGAAACGAATATTATAAAACCTTCACCAAATTACTCTCCCCACATCTACAAAACCTTTTTAATATAGCTAGTTCCTCAGGTAAATTCCCAGCAGAAATGTTAGAATCGACAATTATTTTAATTCCCAAACACAATTCGGACTTAACCCTTGTTAATAATTACAGGCCAATTTCCTTAATCAATACAGATCTGAAAATTTACTCCAAGCTAATTGCAAATAGGCTCAAATCCTATTTGCCGTTATTGATTTAGGGGGACCAAATGGGTTTTATAACAGGTCGTCAAGCGCCAGATGGTACTAGAAGACTTATCAACTCAATTAAATTGATTCATTCCTCTAAAGTGCCATCTGTAATTATTACTCTAGATGCCGAAAAGGCTTTTGACCGATTAAATTGGCTTTATTTAACATCAGTACTTAAAAAATTTGGGTTTAATGACAAATATATCAACAGCGTAATGGCACTCTATTCAAAACCAACAGCCAAAATTTATGCAAACAATTACTCCTCTACACCATTTAACATTTCAAATGGTACACGACAAGGGTGCCCTTTATCTCCGCTGCTTTTTATTTTATCAATGGAACCACTGGCGCAATCAATTAGGCAAAATAATTCCATAAAAGGTCTACAAACGCGAACACGCCATTAAAAGATAGGGCTCTTTGCCGACGACATGATGTTTACCCTGACGGACCCCTATGAATCAGTTTCGGAGCTACAAAAAACTCTTCAATTTTTTTCAACTATTACCTTTTTTAAGATAAACGAAAATAAATCCAAAATATTGCCATTTTACTTGACGGAATTAGAAACAAAGAAAATAAAAGATATAGTTTCATTCAGTTGGTCGGAAGGAGACCTAGACTATCTAGGTACAATCATTTCAAAAAACTTAGACACATTAATGAAGAAAAACTTGAACAAACTCTTGGAAAATATAAACAAAGACCTGGGTTTTCTCGGTACTAAAGACCTCTCATGGTGGGGCAGAGTATTGGCAACTAAAATTTTTATTGTCCCAAAAATCTCTTATATACTGAGAACACTTCCCCTAAAAATCAACACTTCCTACCTGACTAGCTTCCAATCAACAATAAATACGTTTATTTGGAATAAAAAAAGGGCCTGCATTTCCACAAAGATTCTATATAAATGCAAGGAATTTGGGGGCATAGGCTTACCAAACATTACAGCTTTATATCTATCGAATTTAATAAAACAAAGTCAGTATTGGTTCATGAAAGAAGATCCTCCGAATTGGCTTGACCTTGAAATTGAACTTAACCATAGGAAATCTCCCAAAGAATTGGTTTTTGACCATATTCTCAACAGACCTTATAAGGCCTACGCCCATCATCCTATCTTTTCTCCCATTATATATGCCTGGAATAAATTGTCCAAACAAAAGAGAGGCTCCAACAGGAAAATCCTCCTCCAAAATACCCCTATAGAGATAATCATGCTTTCCCAAAATATTAACCCCTCCCCCATATGGAGAGACAATGGGATTCAAAAATTAAATGATATCCATGATGGGGTTAAATTTCTCACCTTCAGCTCTATTAAACAAAAATTTAAAATACCCTCCTCAGCCTTTTTCCCTTACATGGTACTAAAGGACCAAGCTCAAAAATTCATTACAAACAAACCAAAAATATCTGAAGCAACTATTAATTTACTAAAAAACCCCACACACAACTTTTATGGACATTTGAGCCTATATCTGGGCCTGTTGGCCATTGAAAACTCCCCTGATGAATCTCCGGGATTGGAGAGGAAACGCGTAGGGAGGCGTTTTTGAGATATTTTGAAGTTGGGGGTGTCCATAGCTAGGCTTACTTGGGCCTGTCCTTGTAAGGACAGGAGCTATTGCTGGGGCACGACAGGGATTTAGGGAAAAGGTCCCCACGTCCCCTACCTCAGTTTGCTATCGTGGACCCTCCCTGGACCCTGCATAACTATTGTGGGGATCCTCCCGTCTGCAATTGGTGAGACCATACCAGTTTTTTACTAGAGCACAGTTTTCGCCATGAGCACTTTTTTTTGTTATGTGTATTTAGTTTGTCCATTTTAAATTTACAAGTAAAGGTTATGTTTTAATATTGGGTTAAACTCTTCTGGCTGCCGTAATTTATCTACCCTAAGAGATGTGTAACAGTTCAGGATTCTGAGCTGAAAGCTGAACATTTATATACACGGTTTTTGGTATGGCTGGTTTCCTGTCGGCGGGTCCGGATACAGACCTATGGCTTACGGAAGCAAAAGATATTTTTTCTGAAAAAACTTTTGCACAAAAAAAGTATACTCCAACTTATAATACAGTTTTCAAGGACCTTACTAGAATTTATAAAGAGCAAATAGTGTCGTGGTGGGAACTACAGAGTTTGGAAAACTATTTAACAAATGGCATTGTTCCCAGGGGTCTGCGCATTTCTTTACTACCAGCCACACGCTGTAGAACACCACAACTGATGAATCTGTGGGAAAAGGAAGCAACGCGCAGCTCCTTGAATCTAATGCAGATTTTGGTGAATGAAGAAAAAGCCAATCTTGAGAGACTAAACACAAAACTTAAAGAACAAATAGACATCACAAAGAAATTTAGTACTGAGAGTGATTTTGCTAGTAAAGAAAGCCAGTTACAAAACACTATTGAAAAATTCCAGTATAATTTAAAAGAAAGGAAACACAAGCAGTATCTAAGGGATCTACAGGATTTTAAAGATAACAAGATATATCAGGTGGTGGGAGAACGCCAGGAAAGAGGGGATAGGGATATAGATCTCTCCTCCACAGAGACGGATCTGTCTGATACGGAAATAAGAAGTGGTCCCTCTAGAGGGCGACAAAGGGGCAGGAACAGGGGTTATCAGCAAGGAGGAAGATTTCAGCCCACAACCCCTAGACCTGGTTTTTTAGATCGCCCCTACCAACTAAGGAGCCGCAATACCTTCAGCAGGGAGTAGATCTACAGGTTATCAATTTATCAAGAAGGAATCTAAACCCAGTAGAAATGTCGGTCCTATCTAAAGGACTCTCCTTCATACCTACCACTGATTTTGCATTGTTCGATATGATTAAAGACCTAAATCTTTTTGTCAGAAAACTAAGGTGGCATAAATTGTATAAACAAAAGGATAGAAAGACTGCTGCTGACTTGGGAATCCCCATAGATATGATACAGGATGTCAGACTGCTAGCAGACCTGGAGAACATCCCACAAACTGATAGAGGATGTGGTCCATTTACCCAGTTAAGAAATCCTAGTAGAAAGATGGCACCGGTAGGGGGTGATATCTCAGCAATTGATGTCTTTCTCAATCTTGCCACAAGGGACATTAAACAACTTACTCAGGTACAGTCCAGATACAATCTTAGCAGGGAACAGGTTACAGCACTCCATGACTTAGAAATGGATAAAACTGTCATATTTAAACCCTCGGATAAAGGGGGAAATGTGGTAGTCATGGATGTTGATAAATATAAAAATATGTGCTTGGCCCTGCTTAATGATCAGACCACGTATACTCGAGTAATGCAGAATCCAACGGTATGTTGTGTTAGGAATCTGGAGGGGATACTGGCAAGGGCTAAAATGGACAACCTTATCAGTCAGGAGGAATATTTTTTCCTCCTCCCTCGGCACCCGGTCATGGCTACCTTCTACGCTCTGCCAAAGATCCACAAGGGCACAGTACCTCTGAAGGGGAGACCTATTGTCTCTGGGGTAGGTAGTATTTGTCAAAATGTGGGAACCTACATTGATCAGATACTGAGACCCTTTGTCATCTCCCTCCCGTCATACATTAGGGATACTATGGACATACTTCGGAGATTGGAAGGTATTTCCCTGGAATCAGGGACCTTTTTGGCAAGTATCGACGTAGAGTCATTATATTCCTCAATTCCGCACTCCTGTGGTATGCAAGGAGTGAGGCACTTTCTGGGAATGAGAGGTACACAGTTTGCCCCCCATAATGACTTTGTGTTAAATCTTCTTGATTTTGTTCTCAACAATAACTATTTCTGCTTTGACGGCAGGATCCTCCACCAGCTCAGGGGCACCGCTATGGGGAGTCCCTGTGCGCCAAGTTACGCAAATCTGTTCCTGGGCTGGTGGGAGGACAGTATCGTCTTCTCAGAGACTAATGAGGAATTTACCGTCTATATTGACCTATGGGTTCGTTATATAGACGACATTTTCGTCTTGTGGAAGGGTACCAGAGAGACTTTTCAGAGGTTCATGTCGTCTCTAAATACTAACAACGTGGGCCTTAGGTTTACCTCAGAAATGGAAGAGAGGAGTTTACCATTCTTGGATATCACAATCTCAAAGTCGATTGGTAGTGACTTCCTCGAGACAACCATCTTTAGGAAACCTACCTCCACGAATTCCATGCTGAGATGGGATAGCCATCATCCCTACCCACTCAAAAAAAGTATCCCAAAGGGGCAGTATCTACGCTTGAGACGAAATTGTTCTAATGATACTGACTTCAAACTAAAAGCCAAAGATCTGAGGCATAGATTTCTTGCGAGGGGGTACCCTGACCGGGTGCTGAGGGAGGCATACCAATTTGCGAGGGGGAAGGTCAGAAATACCTTACTGACACCACGAGAAAGAGAGGGGGACGATTTAAGAACTATCAGAATGATTTGTGCCTTTGATAACGAAGCCCCTTCTGTTAGGGCTATACTCAAAAAATACTGGAGCATTCTTGCTATGGATGATGATCTCAGAGAGGCTGTAGGAGAACGGCCACAGATCACATACAGAAAATGTAAAACGTTAGGTGACCGACTAGTACATAGTCATCTGAGTACACCTGTAAGAGACACCTGGCTACCCAAAAGGCCAAGAGGATGCTATAGATGTAGTACTTGTGTGGCATGTGAATTTATACAGGTGGGCAAATAATTCTGTAACACTCACACGCAGCGTACATACACTATAAAGGAATTTATTAATTGTAAATCAAAAGGAGTTATCTACAGAGCCAGCTGTATTTGTGGTATTACGTATATCGGCAAGACTATCAGAGAACTCAGGAGACGGGTGGGAGAACACCTGGGGGATATCAGAAATCAACGAGATACCCCCATTGCCAGACATGTTAACGTCAATCATGGTGGCAATGTTAAAGTCATGAGATTCATGGGAATTGACAAGGTTACTCTACCAGATAGGGGAGGAGATTTTGATAGGATCCTTTTGCAGAGAGAAGCAAGATGGATCTTCTTGTTGGATACCTGTCATCCCCATGGACTCAATGATCAACTGAGTTTTAGCTGCTTCCTATAAGCCTGTTTCCATCTCCAAATAGGGGTTTCCGTTCCCCTCTTCCTCTCCCATATTTCTTAGCTTTACTAGCTTTGGTCTGTTATTTTGTCCTGCCACTGAGAATCAGCCAAATTAAACAAAACGTTATTGCTTTACTATTTTGGGTACGGGGTCAATATCCTGTCCCGTTACTCTCCTCTTCACTATATTTTCGGTTTCAGTAGGGGTAATACCACTGATGTATCTTCCGAAAATGAGGAGTGTGTTTTTATGTATGGACAAGGAGACTTGATCAGTCTCATATACATAGGGTCCCCTTTTCTATCTAACTGCTGTGAATTTTCTTCCAATATCAGTTTCCACCATCATATGTCTCCTCCCCCCTTCTCAAATCCAGTTTCTAACTCATGATGATATTGAATACACTGTCTATATGTGGTGTGGACACTTCCAGCCACAGGGGTATCATCTGTGGATCTATGAGTTTATGTGTGGCATGGACACTTCCAGCCACAAGCAAGTTTTCCCCTCCCCTTCTTATGTTGGGGACAATGCTGCGTGAATAGGATCAGGGACAGGGGTGTGTGTCCATCCCCTTTGTTTTATTACGAGGGATGCTCTGGGCATGAAACGCTACTTATGTGCGCATCATCATAGCAGCACTTGGAACTGACTAAGCGCGTCATCAGTGAGCGCGCTGCACTGAGGGTACCGGCACTCTGTTTGCGTTCCATCAGTGGAGCGCACCACAGTAACAACGGCGAACCGGAAATGACGTTTTCAAGATGGCGCCGATACTTCCGGTTTCGTACTCGCGGTGTTTTCTGAGGGCTGGATATCCTTCGGCGTGCGTTCCAGTGGAGGAACGCAACATGGGGCCTGTCTGAGGACTTTGGTAATGACAGATGAGCCGGGGCTGGCAGTGATTACATCACACGCCGGGAGGCGGGACCGGGTACTTATGTAGGTGGTGGGGGCCATATACGAATGACTCACATATTGTGACACATGCTCACAGAGGATCACTCATTTCTGGGAGCACTTAGCCACTGCTGGTGCCCAACTTTTATGGACATTTGAGCCTATATCTGGGCCTGTTGGCCATTGAAAACTCCCCTGATGAATCTCCGGGATTGGAGAGGAAACGCGTAGGGAGGCGTTTTTGAGATATTTTGAAGTTGGGGGTGTCCATAGCTAGGCTTACTTGGGCCTGTCCTTGTAAGGACAGGAGCTATTGCTGGGGCACGACAGGGGTTTAGGGAAAAGGTCCCCACGTCCCCTACCTCAGTTTGCTATCGTGGACCCTCCCTGGACCCTGCATAACTATTGTGGGGATCCTCCCGTCTGCAATTGGTGAGACCATACCAGTTTTTTACTAGAGCACAGTTTTCGTCATGAGCACTTTTTTTTGTTATGTGTATTTAGTTTGTCCATTTTAAATTTACAAGTAAAGGTTATGTTTTAATATTGGGTTAAACTCTTCTGGCTGCCGTAATTTATCTACCCTAAGAGGTGTGTAACAGTTCAGGATTCTGAGCTGAAAGCTGAACATTTCTACGCCCATCATCCTATCTTTTCTCCCATTATATATGCCTGGAATAAATTGTCCAAACAAAAGAGAGGCTCCAACAGGAAAATCCTCCTCCAAAATACCCCTATAGAGATAATCATGCTTTCCCAAAATATTAACCCCTCCCCCATATGGAGAGACAATGGGATTCAAAAATTAAATGATATCCATGATGGGGTTAAATTTCTCACCTTCAGCTCTATTAAACAAAAATTTAAAATACCCTCCTCAGCCTTTTTCCCTTACATGGTACTAAAGGACCAAGCTCAAAAATTCATTACAAACAAACCAAAAATATCTGAAGCAACTATTAATTTACTAAAAAAATCCACACACAATTTATTTTGGAGTAACAAGCAAATATATCGGTGGTTTAACAATGACACACAATTTAATAAGTTAGCTCATATGATAAAATGGGAAGGGGATCTGAATGTAACGTTCACTCCAGAACAGTGGGAAAATGCAATCCACTTTACTTATGCATCAAACATCTGCATGATACTGAAAGAGGCCTACTATAAAATAATAACAAGATGGTACTATACTCCGGCTCGCCTTTCTCATCTGCCGTCAGGAGGATCTCCATTCTGCTGGAGAGAATGTGGAGAGCGTGGAAGTTTGCTACATGTGTTTTGGTCATGCCCCCGGGTAAAACCCTTATGGAGGCAAGCCATAAAATTAATTAACAAATTATTAACAGGTAATATTATAGTTACCCCTGCAATGGCCTTGTTGTCCCTGAACTGGGAAAAAATAGACACAAATGTGAGATCTCTTATCATCCATATCTGCCTTGTGGTCAAACAAATCATAGCTTTCCATTGGAAGAATCCGATTTTACCGGCTTTTACTGAAATTATAGACCAAATTAACTTACACAAGACATACGAAGAAAACTTCGCAATAGCAAATAATTACTATACGAAACATGATAGGAAATGGAAGAAATGGGTCGAGGTAAACTCCAACCTATCGCATTAAAAGGAAAGATGATGGCTTCTACATACCTGTGAGGGTATTACGATTTATTATATGCTAATACTATATGCTATTATTACATGCTATTATATGTTACTATATGTTAATCTGTTAAAAAATTGTTAATCATTATCAAATTTTGTTTAAAATGCACAGCGTGTCCACAATGTTGTTCTTACCTTTCCCCAAAATCACCCTCCCCTACCTCCCTCTCCTTCCCCTATTCCCTTGTGAGCTGACCCCACATGCTAATATTAAATTTCAAAGATATAATAAAATTATTTGAATAAGTATGATCACAGGTTACCTTTCCCCAAACCCATCCCCCCTACCCCCCTCCCTCTCCTTACCCCTATTCCCTTGCGAGCTGACTATATGATTATTTCCACATGCTAATATTAAATTTCAAAGTTATAATAAAAATTATTTGAACAAGAAAAGTCAAATGGCGCTCCTTCCCTTCCGAGCTCTGCCATGCGTCCAAACAGTGGTTTACTCCCACATATGGGGTATCGGCGTACTCAGAACAAATTGTACAACAACTTTTGGGGTCCAATTTTTCCTGTTACCCTTGGTAAAATAAAACAAATTGGATCTGAAGTACATTTTTTGTGAAAAAAAGGTAATTGTTAATTTTTTTAAACATTCCAAAAATTCCTGTGAAGTACCTGAAGGGTTAGTAAACTTCTTGAATGTGATTTTGAGCACCTTGATGGGTGCAGTTTTTAGAATGGTGTCACTTTTGGGTATTTTCTATCATATAGACCCCTCAAAGTGCCTTCAAATGTGATGTGGTCCCTAAAAAAGAAATGGTGTTGTAAAAATTAGAAATGGATGGTCAATTTTAACCCTTATAACTTCCTGACAAAAAAAAAATTTGGTTCCAAAATTGTGCTGATGTAAAGTAGACATGTGGGAAATGTTACTTATTAAGTATTTTGTGTGACATATTTGTGTGATTTAAGGGCATGACAATTCAAAGTTGGAAAATAGCGAAATTTACAAAATTTTCGCCAAATTTCAGTTTTTGCACAAATAAACACAAGTCATATCAAATAAATTTTACCACTATCATGAAGCACAATATGTCACGAGAAAGCAGTGTCAGAATTACCGGGATCCGTTGAAGCGTTCCAGAGTTATAACCTCATAAAGGGACAGTGGTCAGAATTGTAAAAATTGGACTGGTCATTAACGTGCAAACCATCCTTGGGGGTAAAGGGGTTAAACCATAGACAATAGGTGTACTTCAGCTGCTAAACTGCATGGTCACATTATAGTCCGTGCTTGCAGTCCTTAGGCTATACTTCATCCACATCTGTGTCCACTCAATAGCAGAAGTGATTAATTGTCACAATCAATAAAAAAAACAAAGTTTTGGAAAACTCTCATCTGAGTTACCAATCTCTTATACACCTCAATTAGCACTGGGGGTTCATTGCTCACTCCCCAAAAAACTAAATTCTATAAGTATTGTGATGCAGTGACCCCTGTTACAGGTAGGGGGCGCTGCATGGTCTCCCCAGAAAACGCATGGAGGCGTATTGAGGCCATAGGAATGCATGGCAGTCGCAGGCATAACTATGGTGATGAGACAAAGTCCGGCATTATTGTGAATGGCCGGAATATGTGTCGCAGAGGAAGATACTCTGCACTGTCAACCTGAAGTAAGGTTGTTCTGGGACCTGTGGTCCCACTAGTAATTGTGTTGTTATAGAGAGAGGCTGGCAGGGCTAGTTCTGAGAGCTGGGCAGGTTGAACTAGCCACACACACACACCACCCATCTATGGGAGTGGTTACAGCTTGATAATGTGACCAGGGTATGGGTCACATGTTCCTGTGTACGGACCTGAATGGATCTTGGCTGGAAGTTCCTGTGAGAGGAAAGGCCTGAGTGTTGGGAGGTCTAGAGTGTGGACCGGATCCCTGAAGAGCACCTGGTGAGGCCGTGATCCTGAGTGGTCTGTGTGCGAGGTCCTGGGAGTAGGACCGGATCCCTGAAGAGCACATGGGGAGGCCTTGGACCTGGGTGCCTGTGTCTTGGACGGTCTCAGGTGGGGATGGACATCCTGAATAGCGCACAGAGAGGCCGTGTGTGCAGAGTCTGTGATGGCACTGCATTTGGGGGAGCTACAGCCCGTCTGAGGATCTGGACTGTAAGGTGGCCTGGTAAGGAAGGCATTGCCTGGAACGTGATCCCAGTTCGGCAGTTTCCCTGGAGGAGAGAGGTCAGTGTGTGGAGCAGGAGCTCCAGAAAGGTAACACCCAGGAACGGGGCAATCATAACGGCAGGGAAGTATCTGCCAGTGGAACAGAATGTTGGTGCTTGTTGTGTTCCATGGACATTGATGAACTGTTCGACGTACAATTACCTATGGTAACTGGATGAAGTGAGAGGTCCAGCATGTTTAGTGAACTGTGAATTGAAGCCGTATAAAATGTAAACAATGAACTGTGCATAACCCGGTTTATGCTGTATATAATAAACCATGTAGACTGTTATGTGCAAAAAGTGTTCCTGTGTACCTTGAATCCCGTTGCTAAGCGAGTATTCCCCTACCCGTTAGTGAGCACTATCTCACAGTATATATAACTGCAGTCAAAATTATTCAACCTCCATGTTATGATAGGGCTAGCGGAACGCACCTAATGAAAGTATATTTTTTATTATGATAGATGCGTTCGCAGCCCGGGGTCCACCGTGCAAGAGAACCTGCTGCTAGAAAATAGCGGAACTAATGGCAGTGTTAGCTAACTCTGTTACTTCACAGAGCAGCCGTGAACACAAAGCGCTGCGCCCTGTTAGACTCCACAGAGGCACAGGCTAACTGCCTAAACTAGAGCAGTCAGTGGTCTTGCACGCACACGAAACTCCTCCCCGGTGGTGCCAGCATTCTAGGGGCTTTTTTTGGCCAGGTCCCTGAACACACAAGCATACGAACTCCTCGCCGGAGGTGCCAGCATTCTAGGGGCTTATTTCAGCCGGGTCCCTGAACACACACATACAAGACCACACTGGCGCAAAGTACATAAATGAAAGCAATACTATCGCATGGCCGTGCGGCCATGCGAGCCTTATATAGCTGCAGCAAGTAAAAGACCTTCCCAGAAGGACCAATGAGAGGCTGCCATACCTGAGCATGTGACCTTAAATCTCCACTGAGAGATCTTGCCCTGGGCATGCTCAGTGTGTGCCAAGCAGGACTTAGTCCTAGCACCTACAGGACCTTCCTGAAAGGACCAATGGACTTAGCTGCAGTATCTGACCATGTGACCCTCGATCTCCACTGAGAGATCTTACTCAGGGCATGCTCAGAACAAGAAGAGCAGGACTTAGTCCCAGAAGCGTCTGCTCGCCGCTGCCCAGCACTGACTTCAATGGCAGAAGCAGGAAAAGCAGCAGTAACTCTTTGTACAGAGTGGGACTGAGCAAGACGCTGGGACCGACGTCTCCGCTGAGCAGGCTCCACTGCGGCAGGAGAAGAATGGGAGACCGCAGCGGAGATGGCCCGAGATTCCCCCTGTGCAGAAACGGGAACTCGACCCCTAACACGCCATTGCTCATTTGGTTTATTAAAAAAATGTACAAGCTTTTGTTTGAAATAAAACAATGAAAGATGAAGAAAATATTTTTGCACTGCATTGCTTCATTGCAGAGATATTAAAATTTGTTTGCTTTTGTGAAACCACTGCTTGTATCCAAATAACTGCATCTTCATAGCCATCTCAGGAGGTGTGCTAGATCAGCTGCCGAGCTATGGTTTGCAGCGTCTGGGAGGATTGAAGGTGCACACCCTCATAGAAGGCTATGAAAATTGTCCAATTGGAATACAAACAGAAATTTCACATACTGCGCTCTAAAAACAACAAATTTGAATATCCCTGTAGTGAAGTGATACGACACAAAAAAGAAAAGATGGGAAGTATCAGAGGAGCACGAGGATTTTTTTTGCACAAGTGACAAGTTCACTTTTAATTGCTCAACACAACCAATATAACAAGCAATTTCTCTGAATTCAGCACCATAACATGACTTTTTTAAAATTTATTTAAGGCTCAATGTTATAAAATTCTGCTGGTTCAAGGTGCTCACCACACCTCTAGATAAATTCCTTGAGGGGAGTAGTTTCCAAAATGGGGTCTCTTGTGGAGGCTTCCACTGTTTAGGCACATAAGGGGCTCAGCAAATCCAACATGACCAAATTTGTGTTCCAAAAGTTGAATGGTGCTCCTTCCCTTCTGAACCCTGCTGTGCACCCAACAGTAGTTTTCCATAATATATTGCGTATCTACAAACTTCTTGAATGTGGTTTTCAGTACTTTGAAGGGTGAAGCTTTTAAAATAGGGTCACTTTTGGATATTTTCTGTCACATAGGCCCCTCAAAGTCACTTCAAATGGGATGTATTGTATTATAAAAAATGTTTTATAAATTTTGTTGGAAAAATTAGAAATTGCTCATAAAATTTTAACCATTCTAATTTCTTAACAAAATAAAATTATGTTTCAAAACATGACTTAGACATGTTGTAAATGCTATTTACTAACTATCTGGTGTGCTATAACTATCTGGTTAAAGGGCATAAAAATTAAAATTTTGAAAATTGCCAAATTTTTAATTTTGTTTTCAAATGTTCAATATTTTCATAAATAAATACAAATCATATCGACCTACATTTACCACTAACATGATGTGCAACATGTCATGAAAAAACAATCTCACAATCACTGGAATCTGTTGAACCGTTATAGATTTAATACCTCATATAGCGACACTGCTCAGAACTGAAAAAATTGGCCTGGTCATAAGGTGATAACAGGCTGGTGGGGGGAGGTTGATATCAGGGAGCTAGGAAAGAGACAGACGTTCAGAAAGAAGGTGGTGTTATTTAAAATACTACCAGTGCCAGGAGAATCACTAGAAAGACAAAGGGAGCTTATGGAGATAAAGACATTTTTGCAGGAAGGAAGGATTTGTGCTCATTGCAAACTGGGCCAACTTTTGTCAGTTCAGTTACAGGCTTCACAGTAGGGATGAGCAACACCCAACGGCAAGAGACTATGGGTTAATGAGGATTTAGGGATGGTCACAACTGGCAAGGAAAATTAGGAAGGTAATTAGGAGTAATAACTGTGCTAATAGTATTAAATGTCTGCTGGTGAATGCAAATAGTCTTTCAAACAAAAGGCATGAACTGGTGATCTGAATGTCAGCCAAAGCTGCAATGTGGTCAGCTTTACAGAAACCTGGCTGGACGAGAGCAATGACAGTAACAAATGTGGAGAGTTAAACCACATTCACAAAAGAAAAAAATCCAACTTAAGACCTTATGATGATAAAGTCTTCCGATGGTTGTGCTAAAAGCTGTAAATATCGATGCACAATTCAAGACTACAGTATTAACGCTCTCAGTTGGTTGATGAAACATTTGTGCTGTATTTTTGCCACTGAAACAGACCAAATATATATAGATTTGCAGGTTCATGAGCACATGAGGCCAGGGCAAGTGTTAGGGGCAGACAAACTAGACATTTGCCGAGGGCCCCCACTCCCAGGAGCCCCCATCCAGTGGCTGCTATGGGGACAAGCTGTGTCGGGCAGTGGAGCTGCTAAGGAGACGTACTGCAGACAATGGACCAGAGCAGAGGGGGAATGAGGAGAGGTAAGTAAGTGAGTATTGGTTTTTTTTCTAATCAGTGAGTACATGGTGGCCAATATAGTAGAGGACTATGGGGCAGCATTATACTATATGTAGTCTACAGAGCTGCATTATACTATATGTACTCTATGGTGCTGAATTATACCATATGGTGTGGCATTATACTCTATGACGCTACATTCCATTCCATGGGGCTGCATTAAACTCTATTGAGGACTATAGGGAGTGAATTATACTATACGCACTATATGGGGGCACCTTTACACTGTATCAAGGACTATTGGGTACATTATACTGTATGGAGGACTATGGGGAGTGCATTATTCCGTATAGAGGACTATGGGGAATGCCTTATGCTGTATGGAAGATTATGGGGAATGCATTACACTGTATGGAGGATTATGGGAAATGAATTATACTGTATGAAGGACTGTGGGGTGCATTATACTATATGTAGGAATATGGTGCACATTATACTATATGGACGACTATGGGGTGCACATCATAATATATGTAGGACTGTAGGGCACATTATACTATATGGAGGACTATGAAGTGTGCATGATACTATTTGGATTGTTTATGCCAGAACAAAAATCATTGTTCTCAGCAGAACATCACCCAGTGAAAACTGCAAATATGCTGCTGATAACATGATACTGTATGCGGACGGATTGATCTACTAGTGATCGTTCTGTGCCCGTAATTCTTCCTCAGCTGAAAAAATATTGAAGGACTTCAATAAATGTCGATCTTGCTTGTTTAATGGTCTGAAATCAGCAGGTGTAAATACAACCAAAATGTTTCTGTGTGATGGTGCAATATGTTAGCATTTGGTGGCCCCACTATAAAGTTCTGCCCAGGACCCCACTTTGTCTAAAACCAACCCTGCTTGAGGCAATAACATCCATAATATGGTTCTAAATAATATTCAATAAAACATTTAAAAAAAAACTGGAATTGCGTGAAGTGTTTGGTCAAGTAGTCTGAGATTTCCTGATAAATGGGGATACTGAAGATAAATGGGGAATTTTTAAAGATATATTACTAGATTCCTGAAGTTAAGTTTAGTCCCTCTAGTAATAAAATGTTCAGTAATAAAAAGAAACCATTATGATTAAATAGGATAAGACCCAAGATTACAGAAAACCTGAGCTTTATTGGATATGTGACTACTACTCCCATGGAAGAAAATGGAATAATTACTACTACCAACCTATATCATGGCTACCAGCTAACGGCTCCTCCGGCATTACTACTTAAACCTTTTTACTATTTAACTGCATATTGACTATTTCCTAGTGGGGCAAAATACAGACTGACCGGGTCCTCTAATCTATCTGATTTATACTTTCTCCCTACAAGTTCACACCGTGTGGAGTACCCTATCTAAGTATAAACAGACACTAGTTTTACTACATAATTTTAATTCTTTGTGTCACTCACTCAGTAACATTTCACATTCACTTTAGATACACCCACTTGCCATGCCTCTTGCATACAGCCTACTTCACCCTGTCTTCCTCCTGGGTAAGATTTTTAGGGCAAATATTGGTTAATACCTTTGTGTATTCAACATATCCATATATGTCAAGGTCAAATAGTCATCATACACTCAGGATGGATGTGAAAAAAAATGAGTTTAGTAAATTCTTGGTTCACAGCAGGAGCTTCCTTGTGATGCGCTCACCCTGACGTGTGTTTTGGTCATGTCTTCATAAGGGGGTGGCATCATCACAGGAAAATGGAGTATAAAAATGCAGCACAAGCCAACAGGAGGATGCAGCGTGTAGTGACGCATGTGCGAACTAGTGACTGTGTCACAAATTGGGTTGCTAGGCTGAAGGGCATGCAAGATATATGGCGAGGAGAGCCGGCCATACCCTATTTTTCAGATTATAAGTCGTACTTTTTCCCTCCAAAATATCACTGGGGAGCAGTGAATATTCCAGCAGCTGACTTCGGCGTGTGGGGGCGCATGGCAGTGACATCATGTGCTGCTTACATGCTGAAATCAGCTGCGGGAATCAGAACAGGACAATGCTCTGTGAATGAGTGGAGGGAAGGTAAATTAAATCATTTATTTTTATGGGTGCAGCATGACAGAGACCATACATACTGTGACAGAGTCATTGGTGAAGTGACGGAGGGGAGAAACGTGTCACTGCGCATGATGGCATCAGTGATGTAAAACCAAAGTAGTTTCCTCCAGCACAGTACGTGTTGAGAGGAGTAAATGAGTGTTATGCTATGGGCTGATTTTAGTGGACCTCCATAGAGCGGGTGGGAGGGGGCCCACCACATCTCCACCTGTAGAGTCCTGACAGGACCTGTGTGATGTCAGGATCATGTGATCAGTCTCACATGATGGAGGAGTCACAAGGTCTAGGCTTAAATGGCTGAAGGCCAGAGCTTTCAGTGTTCAGTATGTGCCTGGAGAAGGAGCACTCCAGGAAGATGTTGCTTGGACTCGGAAACCTGAACAGTGTGTGTTTTGCCAGCTGTGAGTGGGAGGAACCCCGCTCACAGAAGGACTGTGTTTGTTCTGCCACCATTTTGCTTTATTTTCCTGTTTTGCCCAGAGGGCTGTATTTTGCTTACTACACCTTGGTTTATGATGTGTACAATAAACCAAAGGAAGTTCTTAAAGCTGCAGTGTACCCATGTCTAACTCTGTGTGCAGCCGAGTGAGCCAATCTACCACAATACCATGATGGGGGGGTCTTGTATACCAGGGTGGGGATGGGGGTGCCATGTATACCAGGATGGGGATGAGGAGGTCATGCATATCAGGATTGGGATAGAGGCCATGCATATCAGGATGGGGATGGGTACCATGTATACCAGGATGGGGGGAATGTATACCTGGATGGATGGACATGTATACCTAGATGGGGGACCGTGGATACCAGTATAGGGATGGGGACAAGTATACCAGGATGGGGTGCCATGTATACCAAGATGGGTTGTCATGTATACCAGAAAGATGGACCATGTATACCTCTATGCGTGGCCATGTATACCTGGATGGAGGCCATATATACCAGAATGAGGGGCCATGTATACCTGGATGGGGTGCCATGTATAAATGGATGGGGAACTATGTACACCTGGATGTTTCAGTTCTGTAGAATTGCAAAATGTGTCAGTGCGTTCAATGTTAGGACAGGAAATTTAGCTGTCACAAGGTGAACATCACAACACAATCATGGAGGTTTTTACTCCTCCAAAAGTTGCACTAGGTTTATAAGGCAAGTATTTGGATAGAGTAGAATGGACCAAGAGGATGGGCCACGATTTCCCTAAACATTTCCTCATCAAGGAGATTTGTGAAAAGTCTTGATTTTACAGTTGAATTACAGTATTACTGTAACTACCGGCAATCAGACAATCGGAGGTCCAAGTCCCCTAAAAGGACTAAAATATAAAGTTAAAAAAAGCTTAAAAAATACCTAAAGAATTATGAAAAAAAAAGCATAACAATTTCAATCACACATCCTTTTTTCCATTACAAATAAAGAATTTTTGATTTTTTTAAATAAATATATCTGGTATCTCCACATTTGTGAAAGTACAATCTATCAAAAAATGTATTTATTAATTGTAGAGCAGAGGTCCTTAACCTTTCTTACACAGAGAGCCACATTTAACTCTGAGAGCAGGTCGCAAGCCACATCCAGACCTCCACCTGTCTCACAAGTAGTGATATCTCGCTCCTGCTCCCCCTTGCAGCAGTGACACCCAGAGCCCCCATTATTAGTATAATGGCAGCCAAAGCTTTCCCACATAAATCACAATGAGACAATATACCTAGATTAAGGGGTTCCCCTAATACCCCATGTTCAGTATTCTCGCATCAACCTCCCCCCATCACAATGATACATCCAGCTTCAAGCACTTCCTGTATCCTGCCTACAATACTTAAATTATCTCTAAATCCCTAAGACCAGTCTATGTGCATCCAGATCTGCCATTCTGTGCTGTGCAGGGCAACTCATAAAAGTCACAATCTGGAGATCTGCTGCTAATAGCTGTTTGCTACACTTGGTACTAATGCACCAGGCTGGCAGGCAGTCGTGACCCACACATCATGAGTCCACAAGCCATATGTTGCTCCCGAGCCACAGGTTGCGAACACCTGCTGTAAAAGAGAAAAAATCCAAAAGCCAGAATTGTGGTTTTTCGGCTATAGCAACTCTGTAATTAAAAAAAAGATGCAGTAAGTGATGAAAACGTGATATCTACCCCAAAATGGTATCAATAAACACGTCAGCTTGCCACGCAAAATTCAAACCTTTAGACATCACTGTCGACTGAAGAAAGAAAGTGTAACAGATCTTGGAAAATGGTGACACAATCACATTTTTTTTTACACATTTCCCCAAAATGTTTTCATTTAATAAAAAAAGTTTGATTTTGCTGTAATTGTACTAACCAGAAGAATCATACTGCTAGGTCACTTGACTTGCGAATGAATGTCATAAAAACAAAACCCAAAATAGAATTGTGTGATTTTTTACTCAATTTTAATGCACTTCCTGCACACTGTCAAGAAAAATATGGGGCCATTCAAAAGTAATAATAATAAATAAATAATAATAATTTTATTTATATAGCGCCAACATATTCCGCAGCGCTTTACAACTTATAGAGGGGACTTATACAGACAACAGACATTACAGCATAACAGAAATCACAGTTCAAAACAGATACCAGGAGGAATGAGGGCCCTGCTCGCAAGCTTACAATCTATGAGGAAAAGGGGAGACACAAGAGGTGGATGGTACAACTCATCCTGCAGAAAACCATCTCATGTGGCTAGGTTGGCAGGAAAATAAAAAAAAGTTTTGGCTCTTGGAAGAAAATGACAAAAATGAAAATTTGCTCAGTTTTTAAGGGATTAAAAGGAAACCCACTGGTCTGAATAAAGGTTTTAACTGGTGTAAAATGCTGGAATCAGATGAGTAAGGCTAGTTTCACATTTGCAGTTGTGTCCACAGCGTTTCTGACGCATACATCCACATGTGTCTTGATTTCCTATCTTTAACATTATAGACGCAGGTGCATGGGTTTACATGCGGTAGCCCGCGTTTGCTTATGCATGCGTATTTTTGCGGTGTGCGGCTGACGCACCATGTTAGAATTTTTTTGGCGTCAAATTTCCACCACCATATGCATGCGGACGCTTGCGGAAGGAGCGCGTCAAAACAACGCATTACAGTCTATGGGAACGCATAGGAACGCAAGGACATGCATTCGCTTGCATTTGCACAAGGGTCTATATACAGAAATCCCATGAGCCAAGCCCATTGGGTGTGGCTTGTGTCAAGGAAATTCCCCTTGAAAAAAATTTTCAGAACAAACGCAAGCGCATAAACAACGCGATCGTATGTAAAAACGCATGGAAATGCGTGCAAACGTTGCGGTTTTTATCATTTGCATGCGTTTTGCCATGCGGTTGCATACAAAATGCTGCGGACTCAACTGCAAATGTGAACCTAGCCTAAGAAATACTTCTTGTTCAGAAAGTAAACTTCAACTTCATGATGACGGGATGCCATTTGTTCAGTAATCCTGTATATTGTAATTGTGTGGTCGAGCACTCCAATATTGTATTCTCTCTGGTATATTTATTTGCTCAGCAGATTTCTAGTCTTATGTTAAGGTCTCACTTTTTAACTTTATACTGGTGGCTCTGGAATATGGCGTATTCTTACATGATTAAATATATTTCTAATCTCTGACCAGGAGCAGCGATCTGCAGATCACTCGCCTCCCATAAAGTGATGGATTGCGAGCTTCAGGACGATGCTGAGGCCTACATGGAGATGATTTCTGTACTGCTGGTCTGCTTTATGGATACTGTCAGTGCCAGACTCTTTCATCCATTTAATTGGCTGCGTACTGTACATGTTTGATTTCATCCAGAAAAACAGATGATTTTTAATCTCAATTTTCATCCATATTGCCTATGAAAATTTACATGACCAAAAACAATTTCCTGTGTTGAAGAATTGTTTGTATCCACAAAAATCTTATGGTATATGTATGATCTGTATTGGATCCAATTTTTTTGTGCACACTTAAATAGATGTTTCTTTACACGCAGATTCAATCCATGAAAAAAATACTTCCGACAAGCCTACAGCCTGCAGTGATCCTCAACCTACTGAACCGATACACAACCAGCTCTACCCTCTCCTAGAGTAACCTCACCCATCCCCAGCAGACTGTGAGCCCTAGCGGGCAGGGTCCTCCCTCCTTATGTACCTGTGTGCCTTGTTTTCTGCTCATGTTTATTGTATTTGTCTATATTTGCCCCTTTTCACATGTAAAGCGCCATTGAATAAATTGCGCTATATAAATGTATAATAATAAATAATAATAATAATTCTATCAACTAATTAAATCACACTGGTCCCCGTGCCATCCGTGTGATGTCAGTTTTTTCATGGACAGCACTCAGACCAAAAATAAAATTGTGTGAACTTGGCCTTATGTTCAGAGGCTCTGTCTGTTATGCCAGAGTACTTCGCTATTTCTGCTGGCAAAATAGCAGAAACTTTGCAGATCTGAATAAATCCTTAACTTCAGCAATAAAAGTAGTAATTTTCATGATCCCACTAAGACTGATGAAGGAATTCAGCACAGATTATATTTGATAAATTGTAATGTGCAGTGGGACGCCAGATACATATAAAGGATGATCCGATTCAATTTCTTTTAGATCTGTTACTAGAAAACAGATAAATTACTAATTATGTTTTTTTCTCATTGCAACAGATGAGAACGATGGATTAGGGTTCACTGAATACTACAGTACGTAAGGGATATGAGCAGATCATATCATTAAAGTGTATTCCAACTGTACAGCAGAGACAGAAGTACATAGGAGAAAATGTATCAAACCGAATGGATTACACACCAGTCTTGATCCAATGTTGGAGTAGGAAATACCAAATTATTCTTTCAGGCTGCCTATGCTTTGGAGTAAGAAATATACTTTAGCGAAGTTGGAATATTTTGGTACAGCTATGCATTGCGCAAAAACTTTTCCACCCCAGTTTTCTGATAAAGAGAGCTTAATGAATAGAACCCATAATATCATGTCACTTATAAGGATCCATTATAAGGTTAATTGCAGGATGTATTTGTATAGAATAAAATAGCATGAACTACTGTATACAATAAAAAAAGGTTTACAAACAATACTTTCCAAAAACGTGCCAAATGGACAAAAGCACAGGAAGCTTTCCTGGCTCATGCCAGGGTTTATAAAGAACAAATCTCCTCCTGGTGGGAAATTCAGAGCCTAGACAGTTACATTAAAAATAATACAGTACCTAGAGCTCTACGCATCACTCTTTTAGGCCAGTCTCAAACGTCCAGATAATTCCGGTACCGGAAAAATCGGTACCGGAGTTATCCATGTCCGTGTGTCCGTGAGCTCATGTGGCACATCAGTGTGGCACACGTGCGGCACATGTTTCGAATGCTCATAGATGATTTATCAAATTAAATTTAACAATTTTCATAACAGAACACAATCTAACCTCACTGAGAGGGAGACAACAGGGTCCGAATCGGAGCCATTTATTGATCCTGTTGGGGAAGAAGAGGTGGCAGGCCCATCTACGGCTCCTACCATTTTCATCCCTCCGGATCCATCTTCGGCTGCCCCTCATGTTTAACATCCACCTGGGACAGATGATGCCGCCCCACCCACAGATGCTCCAGCTTCAGGGATGGCTGAAGATCCTGGCCACAGCAGCAGCCCCATTGTTCTGCTCGAGGCCTCCCCACAGCCTGCTGTGACCTCACGCTGCAGAAGGGGAGAGCTAATGGAAACCCGAAGGAATGTGGACACGGGTGTCTTAAATTATTTGGCCAGGGCTGCTCAGGATGATGGTGAGGAGGCATTTTCTCGAAGCCTGGCCTGGTATCTCCGTACCATACCCCGTGAGGTGAGGCTACGTGTGAGAGGGTGCTTTCAAATCCTTCTTGATGCATGCACCCCCCCAAATAGCCCTTATGATTTGTTTCAGTACATTGAGAGGTGGCAGCTGTCAACATGTAATGTCCTGCGCATGCCAACAAATCAACCAGTGCATGCTCAAGAGGATTTGAAGCACCTCCTCCACGTATGCCTACACCTCAACCCTTTCCCCAACATAACCCACCAATGCCTGCACCTCAACCTTTTACCCAAAATAACCCAACAATGCCTACACCGTACCCAATGGCACCCTTCCAGCAACCTTACCAATATGGCCACTTGTCTAGACCCAGTGTTGGAGGCTGGTCTCAACCTGGGTTTGGACGATATGGACATATTGTTGGGGGTTATGACTCCCGTGAGGTGTACTATAGTCACGATGCCCATAGTATCCACCCTTATGGCCAGTACTCATCTGGGCAATCTGAGCATGGGCAGATTTTGGAGCAGGCCCAACAGAGAAGTCACCAACAGGGTGAAGGACAATTGGCCCAACAAAGGCCACAAGAGCAGCAACCCGAACTGCCGCCATCACCTCCACCAACGTATCAGAATCTGTAAAAATTATTTTCTTGTTGATAATTTTGTGTTATCTGCTAAAATTATTTAATCTTCTGTGATAGCAATGTGGTTTGTTTTATTTTTTACACTTTGGCCAAGTTAAAATGGCCACAAAAGCCATATGATGTAAATATGGTGTTTGAAAAAAAACAGCACCCTGAGAAGAAAATAATTTGTATAAATATCCCTAACTTTTAGGCCAGAAAGGGGACACCGCTGAGGAAGGACTTGTGGTGTAGGCCAACCCACATTGGCCAACATGCCTTCACCACTGTCAGCTGAGGAACACTCAAGAATTCTTGTGAAGTTGTGTAAAACAACGCAAGCTTTTATTACTTCATTCACATTTGCCTCACTCAACTGAATGGCAGACTGGAGGTCCTGCCAGTTGGCACACAGAATGCCAAAGGCGCACTTCACCAGTCTCACATTAAACACCTGCCGCCGGTGGTCCAGGTTGCGCCGGGGATAAGGCCTCATGACATGCCTGGTCAATTGGAAGGCCTCATCTGCCACAAGTACATATGGGACTGCTTCAGTATTGGAGACTGACAGTTGTCGTAGTGGTGGGAGGTCCAACAGGTTTTCACGTAGCCGCCGACCCATAATGGACACATTGAAGACTCTAGAGTCTCCAGTTCGCCCATAGGCCCTAATATCTACAATTATAAACCTGTAGTTACTGTCAACTACAGCTAACAGAACTACAGAGAAAAACTGCTTATAATTAGAGAATTGGGAGCCCGAGTTCGGCGGCTTACACATCCTGATATGTTTCCCATCCAGGGCTCCAATACAGTGAGGAAATTTACAAGAGTCAGAAAATCCACGGGCTATTTTCAGCCAATCCTCCCTTTTAGACTCCAGCATCACAAGTTCATGTAGTTTGTCCCATATTTGAACACATGTATCACGCACAATGCCAGAAATAGTGGACCTCTCTATTAGAAATTCCAGATGTATTCCAGCATAAGACAATCCAGTTGACAGGAATCTGAAAGCACACAACAAAAAAATATTAGCAATGTTAGGCTCCTTTCACATTTCCGTCTTCTGGGGGCCGTCGCAATCTGTGGTTATGGCAAATGTGCCCGCAGGATCCGTTTTTTTGCCATTGACTTGAACTAACGACGGATTGCGACGGATGGACACATGTCGCTTCCGTCGTGCGGTCCGTCGAGACGAAAAAACGTTCAATGTAACGTTTTTTCGTCCGTCGAATCCGCCAGTTCCGATCGCGAATGCGTGGCCGAAACTCCGCCCCCTCCTCCCCGGAACTCACAATGGGCAGCGGATGCTGTTTGTGACGGCCCCGTACCGACGGAAATGTGAAAGAAGCCTTACAATGCTTGTTAAAAACCATAGTAAAGCAAAGTAATATTAGAATATAAAAAGGCAGGATACCAGTGTACCTTACAAAATGTACACTGTCTAACATTTACTACATATTTGTATCTGATTTTGTTAAAATTGAATAATATAATTTAAATCTGATGCTTGGAAAATCTAAATAGGCCAAAAAACATCATCAACATACAGTATGTGAGGATGGTGAATACACACCGTAAGGTAAGGAGAAGACGCTCCTCTGCGGATATACATTTCCGCATCCTGGTATCCCGATATTCTTGGACGTACTGTCTCCAACAAGATATCAAATGTGGGCATTGTCATGCGACAGTACTGGAAGAAATTGTCTGGATGTGTCCGCAGAGCTGAATAGAGCCTGTGAAAATGCCCTTTAGTGAGGCGTTGCCGCAAAAGTGGATGCACCCACATTCTTCTTCTCCTCCTTTGTGGATCAACTATCACGGGGTATGGCTGCCTAAAGCGGCGTGACAAGACCCAATTAAATAACACCCGCTGAGTTGGTGTGAAAAGCAGGAGGTCACACATGTTGCTCAAGTACCACCAAAACACCTACACAAGCACAGCAACAAAATGGCCATATGGGTGGGTTCCACCTGTTGGAGAGGCCTTTAAATAGGATTTTGCTGATAATTTAAATTAATTTCAGGCCTCAAAACAGTTAAATGTCCATTTTGTAAGGTTGCATGAAAAAAAGGCATTACGGATGCCATACAGATTACATACGGAGGTTTACATGCGCAAAATACGCAGCCACACCTTGCCTACGGATTACATACGGATCACTGTTTTGGTATCATTTCTGCGTATTACGCCTGTAAAAAACGGACCGTATTTTCATACACCAAGTGTGACGCTGGCCTTATTGTAATTTTTCTAATTCCTTATTTCAATATTATTAAGAAAGATTATAAAGTGAAAACACAATACAAGCATTTATAAATAAGTATGAATGCCTCCCATAAAATGGAAAACATTCCTACAATGCAACATGATCAAGGAACTTTTAATGCACTAGCCGCAAAAAAAAAAAAAAAAAAAATTGCTGAAATATCTTATGCAATAAATGCTATTGAAACATACAAAGTTGACACTATGCTCTTTAATATTGTTAAATCACACAAATGTAACATGACATACATATATTACTGCTCTTTAACCCCTTTCTGACATCGGATGTGCTATCCCGTCGAGGTGGGGTGGGCCCGTAAGACCACCAACGGGATAGTACGTCCAGCGCGATCGGCCGCGCACACGGGGGGAGCGCGGCCAATCGCGGCCGGGTGTCAGCTGACTATCGCAGCTGACATCCGGCACTATGTGCCAGGAGCAGTCACGGACTGCCCCCGGCACATTAACCTCCGGCACACTGTGATCAAACATGATCGCAGTGTTCCGGCGGTATAGGGAAGCATCGCGCAGGGAGGGGGCTCCCTGCGTGCTTCCCTGAGACCCTTGGAGCACCGCGATGTGTTGCTCCGAGCGTCTCTTACCTCCTATCCCTGCAAGACCCGGATCCAAAATGGCCGCGGGGCTGCATCCGGGTCCTGCAGGGACTACTCCCGGGTCCAGAGAAGGCGCTGGTAAGCCTGCAGCACTGTAGGTCAGATCGCTAATCTGACAGAGTGCTGTGCAAACTGTCAGATCAGCGATCTGTGATGTCCCCCCCCCCCCCCGGAATGAAGTAGAAAAGTAAATTTAAAAAAATCCACATGTGTAAAAAAAAAAAAAAAATTCCGAAATAAAGAAAAAAAAATATTATTCCCATAAATATATTTCTTTATCTAAATTAAAAAAAAAAACAACAAAAGTACACATATTTAGTATTGCCGCGTCCGTAACGACCCAACCTATAAAACTGTCCCACAAGTTAACCCCTTCAGTGAACACCGTAGGAAAAAAAAAAAAAACAAGGCAAAAAAACCGCTTAATTATCATACCGCCGAATAAAAAGTGGAATAGCACGCGATCAAAAAGACAGATATAAATAACCATGGTACCGCTGAAAACGTCATCTTGTCCCGCAAAAAACGAGCTGCCATACAGCATCATCAGCAAAAAAAAAAGTTATAGTCCTCAGAATAAAGCGATGCCAAAATAATTATTTTTTCTATAAAATACCTTTTATCGTATAACAGCGCCAAAACATAAAAAAATGATATAAATGAGATATCGCTGTAATCGTACTGACCCGAAGAATAAAACTGCTTTATCAGTTTTACCAAACGTGGAACGGTATAAACGCCTCCCCCAAAAGAAATTTATGAATAGCTGGTTTTTGGTCATTCTGCCTCACAAAAATCGGAATAAAAAGCGATCAAAAACTGTCACGTGTCCGAAAATGTTACCGATAAAAATGTCAACTCGTCCCGCAAAAACTGACTCTGTGGACCAAAATATGGAAAAATTATAGGTCTCAAAATGTGGAGACGCGAAAACTTTTTTGCTATAAAAAGTGTCTTTTAGTGTGACAGCTGCCAATCATAAAAATCCACTATAAAAAACGCTATAAAAGTAAATCAAACCCCCCTTCATCACCCCCTTAGTTAAGGAAAAATAATAAAATTTAAAAAATGTATTTATTTCCATTTTCCCACTAGGGTTAGGGCTAGGGTTAGGGCTAGGGTTAGGGTTAGGGCTAGGGTTGAGGTTACGGCTAGGGTTAGGGCTAGGGTTAGTGTTGGGGCTAGGGTTGGAGCTAAAGTTAGGGTTAAGGTTTGGGCTAAAGTTAGGGTTAGGGTTGGGGCTAAAGTTAGGGTTAGGGTTGGGGCTAAAGTTAGGGTTAGGATTACATTTACAGTTGGGATTAGGGTTGGGATTAGAGTTAGGGGTGTGTCAGGGTTAGGGGTGTGGTTAGGGTTAACGTTGGGATCAGGGTTAGGGGTGTGTTTGGATTAGGGTTTCAGGTAGAATTGGGGAGTTTCCACTGTTCAGGCACATCACGGGCTCTCCAAACGCGACATGGTGTCCGATCTCAATTCCAGCCAATTCTGCGTTGAAAAAGTAAAACAGTGCTCCTTCCCTTCTGAGCTCTCCCGTGCGCCCAAACAGGGGTTTATCCCAACATACGGGGCATCAGCGTACTCGGGACAAACTGGACAACAACTTTTGGGGTCCAAGTTCTCTTGTTATTCTTGGGAAAATAAAAATTTTGGGGGCTAAAAATCATTTTTGTGGGAAAAAAAGATTTTTTATTTTCACGGCTCTGCGTAAACTGTAGTGAAACACTTGGGGGTTCAAAGTTCTCACAACACATCTAGATAAGTTCCTTGGGAGGTCTAGTTTCCAATATGGGGTCACTTGTGGGGGGTTTCTACTGTTTGGGTACTTCAGGGGCTCTGCAAATGCAACGTGACGCCTGCAGACCAATCCATCTAAGTCTGCATTCCAAATGGCACTCCTTCCCTTCCGAGCTCTGCCATGCGCCCAAACAGTGGTTCCCCCCCACATACTGGGTATCAGCGTACTCAGGACAAATTGGACAACAACTATTGAGGTCCAATTTATCCTGTTACCCTTGTGAAAATACAAAACTGGGGGCTAAAAAATCATTTTTGTGAAAAAAAAAAGAATTTTAATTTTCACGGCTCTGCGTTATAAAAGGTAGTGAAACACGTGGGGGTTCAAAGCTCTCAAAACACATCTAGATAAGTTCCTTACAGGGTCTACTTTCCAAAATGGTGTCATTTGTGGGGGGTTTTAATGTTTAGGCACATCAGGGGCTCTCCAAACGCAACATGGCGTCCCATCTCAATTCCAGTCAATTTTGCATTGAAAAGTCAAACGGCGCTCCTTCCCTTCCGAGCTCTGCCATGCGCCCAAATAGTCGTTTACCCCCACATATCGGGTATCAGGGTACTCTGGACAAATTGCACAACAACTTTAGGGGTCCAATTTCTTCTCTTACCCTTGGGAAAATAAAAAATTGGGGGCAAAAAGATCATTTTTGTGAAAAAATATGATTTTTTATTTTTACGGCTCTGCATTATAAACTTCTGTGAAGCACTTGTTGGGTCAAAGTGCTCACCACACATCTAGATAAGTTCCTTAAGGGGTCTACTTTCCAAAATGGTGTCACTTGGGGGGGGGTTTCAATGTTTAGGCACATCAGGGGCTCTCCAAACGCAACATGGCGTCCCATCTTAATTCCAGTCAATTTTGCATTGAAAAGTCAAATGGGGCTCCTTCCCTTCCGAGCTCTGCTATGCGCCCAAACAGTGGTTTACACCCACATATGGGGTATCGGCGTACTCAGGACAAATTGCACAACAATTCTTGGGGTCCAATTTCTTCTCTTACCCTTGGGAAAATAAAAAATTGGGGGCGAAAATATCATTTTTGTGAAAAAATATGATTTTTTTATTTTTACGGCTCTGCATTATAAACTTCTGTGAAGCACTTGGTGGGTCAAAGTGCTGACCACACATCTAGATAAGTTCCTTAGGGGGTCTACTTTCCAAAATGGTGTCACTTGTAGGGGGTTTCAATGTTTAGGCACATCAGGGGCTCTCCAAAACGCAACATGGCGCCCCATCTCAATTCCTGTCAATTTTGCGTTGAAAAGTAAAATGGCGCTCCTTTCCTTCTGAGCTCTGCCATGCGCCCAAACAGTGGTTTACCCCCACATATGGGGTATCAGCGTACTCAGAACAAATTGTACAACAACCTTTGGGGTCCATTTTCTCCTGTTACCCTTGGTAAAATAAAACAAATTAGAGCTGAAATAAATTTTGTGTGAAAAAAAGTTAAATGATCATTTTTATTTAAACATTCCAAAAATTCCTGTGAAACACCTGAAGGGTTAATAAACTTCCTGAATGTGGTTTTGAGCACCTTGAGGAGTGCAGTTTTTAGGATGGTGTCACACTTGGGTATTTTCTATCATATAGACCCCTCAAAATGACTTGAAATGAGATGTGATCCCTAAAAAAAAGTGGTGTTGTAAAAATGAGAAATTTCTGGTCAACTTTTAACCCTTATAACTCCCTAACAAAAAAAAAATTTGGTTCCAAAATTGTGCTGATGTAAAGTAGACATGTGGGAAATGTTACTTATTAAGTATTTTATGTGACATATCTCTGTGATTTAAGGGCATAAAAATTCAAAGTTGGAAAATTGCGAAATTTTCAAAATTTTGGCCAAATTTCCGTTTTTTTCACAAATAAACAATAAGTTATATCGAAGAAATTTTACCACGAACATGAAGTACAATATGTCACGAGAAAACAGTGTCAGAATCGCTAAGATCCGTTGAAGCGTTCCAGAGTTATAACCTCATAAAGGGACAGTGGTCGGAATTGTAAAAATTGGCCCGGTCATTAACGTGCAAACCACCCTTGGGTGTAAAGGGGTTAAAACACAGTTTACTAATTATTCACGTCGTTCTCAAAAACCTTCTAGATGGCATACTCGACTTCAGACATGGCATGCAAAAGGTTACAACATCTCATTTACCATGCAGCTTTTTAAAGAGGATTGTTTCTACACAGAAAAAAGAAGAGAAAAAAAAACATTTCTGTCTCATGTGAGACCATGGTGAGTTAGTTACAAGGTATAACAAGCTAGCAAACAGCTGCACATTTTCACAGCTAAAACACTAGCAGTTAATTGATACATACTCATAGAAAAAAAATTGAAAAAAATGTATGTTCTCTCTTTCACGCATTTCTTATCCAACTTTAGGAGTTAAAGTTAAGAAGTGATAAATTAGTGTAAGTGTTACAAATTAATCTGATACACAATTGCATCATAAATAATTAAATGACATAACATTATCTTAAAAATTGTGCATCATGTATCAATGAAACATTAATGCCATATGTGCTCTTTGTGACATATGGGGTTCATTAACGTCATTAGTGATTTCCTCGTGAACAGCATCACCATTTTGATGCCAGGCGTGCTGGATTACTCGGTGCTCGATTGACTGGCCACATGCGCCACCAATGGTGTCTGAATAAGGGATATATAAGGAGGAAATTGGGGAGATTAGTATCACCATGGCATCCCCGAGGAAGTGGAAACGAAACGCGCGTAGGGGCGTGTGTCCGCACTCATGGACATTGATATGGGTAAGACTCACTAGATGCTAATAGTGACCCCTCTGCTACATGGATTTTGTTTTTGTGCTAATGAGTTGTCACTGACCAGATTAGTTTTGATAAAGCTGGATTAAAATGTATCTATTTAGCAGGAGGGATTTGCTATTACCCTAATTACCATACAGAACTTTGCATTGTCCTTTTATATGTACTAATTTTGTTGTTAGGGGTAATTAGCATATGTGTTGGAGTACAAGAGTTACCTTTTTCCATATCATATGCCTATGATGTAATACCATTATTTTACTGGTGCGCCTTGGCCAAATTCAAATAGCTCTGTTTCTCGTATGTGTTAAATCGACTGTCTTTTCTTGATGTATTATACTATGAAAGTTGTGTACCTTTTTTAATATTCCGAATTGTTCTGTGGTTAATATACTCTGTTTTTTGTTAGTTATATGGTGTTTGGGAGCTCCATAGGGTAAATTAGAATAATTAACAAAAAACACCTGCAAAGGCTTCCTAAGCAATTAAAAAGGTCCCTTAGGCCGAGTTCACATTAGCGTTGCAGTCCGCAGCGTGGTGCTGCAGACTTTTTTCCTTAAACTCTGCCTATTTCCGCAAGCGTCCTGTGTACCTATCTTTAACATTGTGTACGCAGGGACATGCGTTGTATGCGGATTCATCTGCGTGCGTCGTTTCGACGTGCCCACCGAACGCAAGAAAATGCAACATGTTGTGTTCGGAGGACACTTCAAAATGACACACGCGAACGCATTCGCATACATCGCAATCCATGTGCGCCAAGCTATGCAAACTTGTTCCTGGGCTGGTGGGAGGACACCATCGTTTTTTCCAAAAGCCTTATTGACTACACCAAGTTTATAGACCTTTGGATAAGATTTATCGAAGATGTCTTCATTCTCTGGAAAGGAACAAAAGAGATGTTTAAATCCTTTATTGACCTACTCAACGTCAACGAGATAGGTCTGTGCTTCACCTTTGAAATAGAAGCAAAAACTTTACCATTTCTGAATGTACAAATAAGTAAAACAGATAATGGAGACACATTGACCTCATGAATATTTTGGAAACCTGCCTTAACAAATTCCTTGCTGAGATGGGATAGCTGCCATCCTTTTGCGCAGAGAAAAGGTATCCCGAAAGGGCAATACTTGAGACTTAAGTGTAACTGCTCTGACAACAAAGATTTTAAAGTCAGAGCTGATGAGTTTCCTGAGAAGAGGATATCCTGACCGGGTGTTGAGAGAGGCGGATCAGCATGCACAGCTACAAAAGAGGGAGAACTTGTTGATACCAAAAATAAAGACCAATGATAAAGAAGGGATATTTGTTTAGTCTCTACTTTTCACAATAGAGCAGCATTGGTCAGAAACATCCTTATGAAACATTGGAACATACTCCAGATGGACAGGGACATTGTGGATGTGACTGGAGAATCACCACGGATTAGGTATAGGAAGACGAAGTCCCTGAGTGACAGATTTGTGCATAGCCATCTTTTGAAAATCGGGGGAAAGGAACTTGGCTACCTGTTATAAATGTGGCACATACGTGGCCTGCGATTCTATCCAGATAGGAGGGTAATTTCAGAATTACACACACGAGAAATTTCTGGTCAAGTACTTTAAAATTGTAAAACAACAGGTATTATATATAAGGCTACAATATAATGACTGTGGAAAATCATACGTGGGAAAGACGATCAAAGAATTCAGGAGAACGGTGGGGGAACACTTAGGGGATATACGCAATGGAAGAGATACACCAGTGGCAAAGCACATTAATGGCTACTACGGAAGTAATTGCGGGGCCATACAATTTATGGGCATAGATAAAGTGGAATCGCCAGTGAGGGGTGAGGACTTTGACAAGATGGTGCTACAAAGAGAATGCTGATGGATATTCCGTCTTGATACACAACAACCCCTTGGGTTGAATGAACAATTGAACTATAGTTGTTTTTTATGAATTCTACCAAAAGATAGTAGGGGGAGACAATATATTCTTTATTAGTTGATTACCAGTCTCTTATACTGTATATGGCCCCTTGTCCCCAGTTTTCCCTATTTTCCCCTCCTCCCCCTTTTTTCCCCTCCCTTCTCCTCTGAAATATGTTAATTGAATTATATAACACAGGTCCGTGATGAAGTGGTTGTTCAGGACCAAGGAGGTTAGGCTTATTAAAACAGATTTGGGGTTATTCAACTTTACCCATGTTGTAAAACATAGCTGGACTATATTTACAGGAAAATCCAGTATGGGGCCTTATTCTTTTATCAATGAACAATGACAATGACTGGAAAAATCAAGATATGTTTGTATTATGTAGTAATGAAGGTACCCCGCCAAGTATATTATTGGGGATGGTCCCATTTAGTCCTTTATATATTCTTTATTAGAGTTGAGAGTACAGAAAGGAATATACTCACCTAATAGGGAATTGTATGGACACTGTCAATTATGTGTGGCGATCATGTGATATATACGATATTTGATCCAGCTGTAGGACCTGCAGTCAGGTGACCAGAAGTGACATTTCCCGGATATGCATGCGTTACGCGATGCGGCTCAACGAGCAGAACACGGTATGCCTTCCACCGGTAAGAGACCGGAAGTCGGACAGATGTGATATGCGTTCCAGGAGCATATAGCTGTGGAGCGCAGATCGGAAGTTGTGGCATGAAGTTAGATGCTGGGGGTCCAGGTACGGCACGAAGCACAGTGCTTGCACTATAATTAAATAGGGTTAACCAGCTTGTAATGGGATGTGACATCAGATGCCGCACTAACACGGGACCTCCCACGGGCCTTATTTAAGGACAGCACACACTATGAAGAGATGAGACCAGACATCCCTAGATAGGGGCACTGACACCACTAGTCACATAGCCGGGTTTAACTTGCCACTGCAAGTACCCACATTGCTTTTTCTCTTCTCCCCTGCTTAGGGGAACAGGGGAAGAAACGCGTTGGGAGGCTACATTGTTCATATGGGTGATTTATGAATAGGTTTATACTTGGGTACTGCCCTTTTAAGGGCAGGAGCAAAGCAGGGACATGACAAGGAGGAACATAAAGGTCTATTCCATTGAAACCCCCCCCCCCACGCCTTCTTCTCTCTCCAATGGTGGACAGACAATGGAGGGAATGAACAAGAATGTATATTGGTAATATCAAGCCAAATTATTTAACTTGAGCACTGTTAAGCATGAGCATTTGCACTTTTATGAAATTTGTTTGTCTGTCTTTGGTATATACCGGCTGCTAATTTAAGGCATACTTATTAAAAGTTATGTTTTATTTACTCCTGGCCATGCTATAATTTCATTGTGCTTGATTGGTTGGGTCTAGTTTGGATCAGACTAAATTCTGATCCTTGGCTGGTTATTCTGGCTTATGCGCTGAAAGTGCAACTTGGACAACATCCTTACATAGATAGGACAGACGAAAAGCCACTCATTCCTGTTGATCAGATAAATATCTATGTACAACCACTAAAAAAGAAATGATCATGATTTACACTGAAACATCAAACCTTTAACCAATCAGGACATTGGACATACCCAGTACATCAGGGAAGAGTGACTTTCCGACCTTCAATGTACTGGGAATGTTATGGCTAAAATGAGGCACCTTAATGATCGCAATATGGTGCCTGTTTTTAAGCAGGGAACTTGGGCTCATTGTTACAGGGGGTTTCTTTCCCCCACACCCACCACAACTACGAACAATTCTGAACAGCCAATCACAGTGTCTTCAGTGTTTCAGGCACACTGATCATAGACTGGAGCCTAGCAACATACCAATGATCACAGAAATCAGAGTGCATACACGTGATCTGACCACACAATGACTGCTCTGCACGTAATTATTTTAGCTTTAAACGTGTGCAGAGCGGTCATACTGCTATTGTGTAACACCGTGCTGGGCCTTGTGGTGCCACATACTTTTTGAAGCCTGTGCCATCACTGCTGATGTTGTTGCTGCTGTTCCAGAAAGAACGTGTTCCTGATCCTTTCCTGATCCCTAATTTTTCCTAAACCACCCCAATCTCAGTCTCCCTCATTTCCCCCTCTTTTCATCCTCTCCCTAACCCCCTTCTCACCCCCCTTCTGCGGCCGAACACTGATCAGTACTTGATCACTCGTTTTTTGGCAGTTTATTCTTGTGCTTGCGTCCTGCAGCCGCCGAGTGCTGCTCATTGATGCAAATTACTGATAGGAACTCATGCTCACTGTTTTCCAGGACTTATGCTTTCCACGACTTCTATTTCACTCTCTATCCCCCCCCTTCCACCACTTCCTTACATGCGTCCTACAGCTGCCGAGCCGTTGATCAGATGCACATCGCCGATCGTTTTTTTACAGAATAATGTTAGGGTTAGGCTACTTTCACATTTGCATTTTAATCTGCAGCGTTTAATCCGCAAACGCAAGGACACGAAAAACGCAAGAAAACGCGTGTAAACGCAGCGTTTTAAAACCGCTTACGGTTACCGCATGCGTCATTAAAACGCTGCGTTTACATGCTTTTGCTTGCGTTTTTCATGCGTTTGCGTTTTTTGTGCGCATGTTGAAAAAATTTACAGGAGAAAAATCTAGATCACAAGAAACAGCCAATGGGACTACAGAGCGCGTGTATTATGGGATATCTATATATAGACCCTAGGACAGCTGAAATCTTCAGATTTTGCTCCTGTATCCTGTGACAAGATGGATCTTCACATGGATAGCTTTTACTTCAAACTGGATCTGAGCATCAAGATTTTTCTGGCTTGTGCGTTTGCTTGGGAGCAACACCGAAACCGGGAAAGACAGAGAAGGACACGGCGTAGGCGGTTTTGGCAACACCCCATAGTAGAACTGCGGGAGAGCCGTGGTGCATATCACACCCTGTATGGTGAGCTCAATGAGAACCCAGAAAGATGAGGCCTTTCAGATGAGTGAAAATCTCCTGAAGCCCAATTCAAGTCGGGACTTGAACCGCACAAAACGGATCTATAACTACAGACTAACCAGGGCCCGCAGAACAGTAGAGTGTGCCTTTGGGATTATGGTGTCCAAATGGCGCATTCTAGCAACTGCCATAAATCTAAAAATGGAGACAGTGGATGAGGTGGTTAAAGCCTGTGTGGTTCTCCACAATTTCATTCTGGCTAAGGAGCGACCCACCATAGAACTTGATGAACCTGTTGCAAACCCTTTGCCTGATTACCGTCATCACCCGCTGCGGTCAACAGTTGAAGTAGGCCACATGCGGGACCAATTTGCTGCCTTTTTTGATTCTGACATTGGGCGTGTGCCATGGCAGGACAATATGGTGTAAAATGTACTGGTGGCTTCGGGTCTGTAAAGTTATGTTTGAAATGTTAATGTTTTTTCTAATAAAATAATTGTGTTTTACTTTCTTCACCATGTCTCCTATCTATTTCCTTAACAAACCACTTACGGTTTTTGGGCTTAGGTTGTTGACGTCATTGCGTCCTGTCTTGGTTCACCAGTAGCTATTTGCCGCAGACTGTATAGACGATGGCTGTTGGGTGTCGCAGTATTTGTCCAGTACTTAACATCAGTATTTGTAAGCCAAAACCAGGAGTGGTAGTTAAATGCTTAGTGGTGCATATGTGTTTATTGAAATTTTCCTCTCAGAGTTCCACTCCAGGTTTTGGCTTACAAATAGTGCTGTAAAATACTGAGCAAATACTGAGAGCGTGACGGTAGCCTACACCACAGATCTATAGTCATCAAGTCAGGTGTCAGAACTAATGAATTCATGATGCTAATTGCTCTTGAATTCATTTTTCCTGACACTTGTCCGGGTGACTATAGATATGCCATGTATGACGTACATTGTTCCTTCACTTTCTGTGAAATATATGTATGTACCAAGAAGATAAAATGGAGGTAATACAATGCATTTCTCAAATCAGCAGGTCAGGGGTCATAAATAATGTTTCTGATAAGACACGACCTGTTGAGTATAGTTGTGCTGTGTATTACCACCATTTTGTCTTCTGTGTGCGACCAAAAGTCACGGAGTAAACAGAAAGAAGTGTTTTTGGAGAAAATACAAGTGTTATTTTTGGGGTCAACCTCATATCTCTCAACCAAACACACACCAAGCTTCAGTGTTCAGCTAAGTAAGTACTGGAGGTTGGAGGTGTCCCCCAAAAAAGTGTTTGACGCATTTTTTGTTATTGGTGCACGGTGTGTGGTGACGGCGGCGAAATACACAATTAACCAAACCTTATTGGGGCAAAACACAGGTTTATTAAACACAAACAAAAAAAAAAATTAACTGCGCCTGCTTGGGGTTGAGTGCCGATATTGTTGTGTGTCGAACTGTGAGGTCTGGCTTATTGTAGCCGACATAGGGGTGGCAGGAGAAGGCGCTATAAAACTGCTGGGGTCAGGAAATTCAGGGATTGGGCTAGACACATGAGAGGGCTGAGACACACTGGAAGGGTGAGACAAACCAGACATTACAGACACATTGGGAGGTGAGGGGGGAGGGATAGCTATGTTTTTTTTTTTTTTGCTTTGTTTTGCCTTTCCCTTTCTTTGGTTGGCGCGGGTTAGTTGTTGTGGTGGGGGAAACGCCAGGGCAGGGTCCGGCAACGGTAGTCTTGTGGTGGTGGCGGGGAACGCCAAGGCAGGGTCCGGCAACGGCAGTCTTGTGGTGGTGGCGGGGTACGCCAGGGCAGGGTCCGGCAACGGCAGTCTTGTGGTGGTGGCGGGGAACACCAGGGCAGGATCCGGCAACGGCACTCTTGTGGTGGTGGCGGGGAACGCCAGGGCAGGGTCCGGCAATGGCACTCTTGTGGTGGTGGCGGGGAACGCCAGGCCAGGGTCCTGTGGCGGCAGCATGGTGGTGGCAGTGGAGGAGGCCCAAGCAGGAGCAGCAGTTGTCATGGTGGTGGCGGTGGGCTGACCCACTGCACTGGGCATGGTGGTGGTGCTATAATACGGTCTGGCAGTGTTTGGAATGGAGGTGGCCGTGCAGTGGTATGCAGCATATGTCGGCATTGACATAAAGCGTGACAGTGTGGGCACTGGTGGAAATGCCCCCACTGTCTGCTGAAAATACCGACTCTGCTGCATAGCCTGCACGTAAGTAGCATTGCAGGCCTGCATAACAGTAATCTGGAGATCGGGACTAAGGTGTTCCGACATGCCGTGTTCTATCTGATTAAAAAAATGATGTACTGGCCTCTGGAGGTCGGCTTTCACTTGGGCAAGGGCTGTGGTAACCTCCTGGATACGTGTGCTCATATGACTAATGGCAGTATCCAGTCGGTCACCCATCGCCTTGAGTCCCTCGTAGAAGACCGAGCTCAAGTGCAAAAACTCGGGCATGAGTGACCTGTCCGCGGCCCTCTGCCGCTGCCGGGAGGAGCCCATAAAAAATTGGCTAGAGGCAGAGGACTGGGGAAGGGGAACACCTGATGGACCAGCTTCCTGGTCTCCAGGTTGTGTGGCAGGCCCACTTGCTGCAGCGCTGGAGGATGGCTGGGACGGGTCCGTGGCTGACTGATGAAGGACCGCTCCAGAACCTGGGCCAACAGTGGAGCTCCAAGTGCTGTGAAAAAAAAAAAAAATTAATACCAAACATTTACAAAAAGATAACTCAAGAGTTATATAAACATTCAGATAGGGAAAGGTCACACTAGCACTATTTGGAGTGAATTTTACAAGCCAGGAATGCAACAGTAGGAAGAAAAGTTTCATAAAACCACATGCTCAACTTCTGCATGCATCAACCACTCCTTGTTTTGGATTAAAAATACTGATGTAAAATATGAAGAGACGATGGAGACGATACAAGCCATATCTCTATACGAGACAGATGTATACTCACCTGGACAAGTGCCAGGAAAAATGAAGTCAGGAGCCATTGGTATCCTGAATTCATTATTTCTGACACCTGACTTGATGAGTATAGATCTGTTGTGTAGGCTGCTGTCACACTGTCAGTATTTGCTCTGTATTTCAAATCAGTATTGGTAAAAGCCAAAACCTGGAGAGGAACTATGTGGGGAAAAGTATTCAAAGAACACGTACCCCACTTCTGCATGTATCAATCACTCATGGTTTTGCATTCCAAATACTGATTCAAAATAGTGACCCAAAAAAGCTAGCATTATACAAAACTTTTTTTTTTCTTTTTTAACCAATATACTTACGTTCTTCGTGCAAGGACCGGTCTCAAAAATGCAAGGATGCGGTGGTACTTGTATTTTCGTATCCTTGCTCCAGAACCACTTGGAAGCCGGCTCTCTTGGCGCAGGTCCTTGTTGAAGCGGTCCTTCATCGATCGCCAACGTGTTTTGACTTTTGACACTGTTGACAAAACAAAACATAATAGTTAGGACAATGGTCTTTTGACCGTGGTCACACAACTGGGTGTGCTGTGAAAAAGTAATGACTTTCTCTCATCATACACAGTTGTGTGAGCATGGACAAGGTATTGACTACATCACACTGAAGTGCGATACTTACCAAATGCAGAACGGACCCGAGCCTGGGCATTGGCCCAGCCATCCCACAACGCTGTGGCCACCTCATTCCAAAGCCTCCGGATCGTCACGTTGTTGGCGTGCAGTGGATCTCGGGTGTCCCACAATGGGACTCGCTCATGGACAAGGGAGATGAGGTGTTCATTCTCAATGAGGTCCTCATCCCCTTCTGGAACCTAAAAACAAAAAGGACATTAATATTGGAGGCATTCACATACGGAAGACAGAAAACAGAATCAGAGGAATGGCATGAATATTGAAATAAAAAAAAACACTGGTGCTGAAGCAAAAGGGAAAGAAAGAGAGAAGTATAAAGAAATGAAGATTCAAGATTTGTAAAGTGAGGATACAATAAACAGTCAGCCAGGTATACTTACACGCTGCGGCCGTGCCACCCGACCGTGACTACGCTGCTCCTGCCCAGTCTCTTCCGCTGTAGAAGAAGTGGTCTGAAAAAAGGAAAATATACATTGTCATATGTGTAGATGTGACAGTGAATACTTACCAATCTGAGGAGGTGAATACTCACTTCACTGACATGTTCCCCTGGTGCAGGCCCAGGCGTTTCCTCATCAGAAGAAGAAGACATTCTGATGTGTGCAGAAAGAAAGAAATGGCAGAAATTAGGGCATATAGACACAGATTATAGAAAAGAAATGCATTGGATAGGATATACTCACATGGTTCTGAGGCTTGTTAGCTTGTTTGCTGCTCCAAGAGGTTGTGAGGCGTCTAGTCTGCAAGACAGTCTGATGAGTAGTGAACTGCAAATGTCCACTTCCTCCCTTTATCACCTTGTATGTGGGGGGTGGCTTATCAGTGTCTAGACATGTTTTTCTCAATTGAGACGCATGCATCAGCAAACGCAAGCAAATGTATGTGCTGAAAAACGCATGCGTTTACATAGACTACAATGCGTTTTTTTGGCACAAACCTTGCGCAATCAGCCGCTTACGTTTCAAGGCGGCAAAATGACGCCTCTAAAAATTACTACATGTTGCATTTCCGCGCCAAGATGCAGACGACTAGACGACGCATGCGTCGTCAAACGCGGCAGAACGCGAACAAACAAAAACGCATGCGTCGATAATGTTAAAGATAGGAATACACAACGCATGCGGATATTTGCGGAAGAAACGCTGCGGACACAACCGCAAATGTGAAAGCGACCTTAGTGTCAGATAGTTGTGGGCGCACAGCAATTTTTTTTACTGACTTCCATTTAATAAGTTTGTTTTTTATTTTACCAAATTTTTATCTTTTTCTTTCTAGATTTTCTTTTTTTCTCTTCTAAATAAAAATTGTTTATGCCACTCACACACCTGAATAAAACACATCATACGTGGAAAAATATAATTCCTCTTGACACTGATAGTGAGGGAGAGGATATCCCATTCCTTTATATTTCCTCCTCCTTTTCCTCAAGTGATACCAAACTGCCGCGCAGACACTTCAGGGTAAAAAATGAACCAGTGCCCACCGTTACCCGTATGGACCTCACCCCCCAAACATTATGAGCCACAGATTCCTGATTTTGTCATGCAATAAGGAATCCAATTTGACACCAACAGCCTCACAGAAATAGACTTTTTCAAGGTCTTTTCCCCTAGGGATTTTGTAAACCTCATTTTGGCAGACAAATTTGTAAGCCAAGCAATATTTGGTCCAAAACACCACTACTTAATTTTCTAAATGGACCATTGTAGATGCAGAAAAAATGATAACGTTTTGGAGCCTTGTCCTTTACATGGAGATACTGCAGAAGCCAGAACTTTGGCTATACTGGAATGTTGACGTTTTGTATAACACTCCACTGTTTAGCATGGCTATGACCATGATGATTTGAGGCAATCCACAAACTTTTATATTACAACGATAATGGACGGTGTCCTCCCCAAGAGGACCCCAACTTTGACTTTTCAAAGTTTAGCCAATCATTGAGCACTTCAGTAATAATAATAATAATAATAATTTTATTTATATAGCGCCAACATATTCCGCAGCGCTTTAAAAATTATAGAGGGGACTTGTACAGACAATAGACATTACAGCATAACGGAAATCACAGTTCAAAACAGATACCAGGAGGAATGAGGGCCCTGCTCGCAAGCTTACAAACTATGAGGAAAAGGGGAGACACGAGAGGTGGATGGTAACAATTGCTTTAGTTATTTGGATCAGCCATAGTGTAAGGCTCGGGTGTTCATGTAAAGCTGCATGAACCAGTTAACTGCCTAAGTATGTAGCAGCACACACAGAGGCTATTAACTGCATAAAGTGTATGAGAACATGATGCGAGGAACCTGATTATTTGGGTTTTTTTTGTTTGTTTGTTTTTTTTTTATTAGGCCACACAGGGATAGTTAGGATAATGCGTTGAGGCGGTAGGCCAATCTGAACAAATTAGTTTTTAGGGCGCGCTTAAAACTGTGGGGATTGGGGATTAATCGTATTAACCTAGGTAGTGCATTCCAAAGAATCGGCGCAGCACGTGTAAAGTCTTGGAGAGGGGAATGGGAGGTTCTGATTATTGAGGATGCTAACCTGAGGTCATTAGCGGAGCGGAGGGCACGGGTAGGGTGGTAGACTGAGACCAGAGAGGAGATGTAGGGTGGTGCTGAGCCATGGAGTGCTTTGTGGATGAGGGTAGTAGTTTTGTACTGGATTCTGGAGTGGATGGGTAGCCAGTGTAATGACTGGCACAAGGTAGAGGCATCGGTGTAACGGTTGGTGAGGAATATGATCCTGGCAGCAGCATTCAGGACAGGTTGGAGCGGGGAGAGTTTGGTAAGAGGGAGGACGATTAGTAGAGAGTTACATTAGTCCAGACGAGAATGAATAAGTGAGACAGTAAGAGTTTTTGCAGAGTCGAAAGTAAGAAAAGGGCGAATTCTAGAAATATTTTTGAGATGCAGATAAGAAGAGCGAGCCAGTGATCGGATGTGGGGGGTGAATGAAAGCTCGGAATCAAGGATGACCCCAAGGCAGCGGGCATGTTGCTTGGGAGTAATGGTGGAACCGCACACGGAGATGGCAATGTCAGGCAAAGGTACGTTAGTAGAGGGAGTTCAGTTTTTGACAGGTTCAGTTTCAGATAGAGGGAGGACATGATGTTAGAGACAGCGGTAAGACAATCACTGGTGTTTTCTAAGAAGGTCGGAGTGAAAGCAGGAGAAGAGGTGTATAATTGGGTGTCGTCAGCATAGAGATGGTACTGGAAACCAAATCTACTGATTGTTTGTCCAATAGGGGCAGTATACAAAGAGAAGAGGAGGGGGCCTAGGACTGATCCTTGAGGAACCCCAGCAGTAAGGGGAAGGGGAGAGGAGGAGGAACCAGCAAAACATACAGTGAAGGATCGGTCAGAGAGATAGGAGGAGAACCAAGAGAGAACGGTGTCCTTGATGCCGATGGAGCGGAGCATAGTGAGGAGGAGCTGATGATCCACAGTGTCGAATGCTGCGGAAAGATCCAAGAGAATTAGCATGGAGTAGTGACCATTAGATTTAGCTGTTAGTAGGTCATTAGAGACTTTAGTGAGGGCAGTTTCAGTAGAGTGTAAAGAGCGGAAGCCAGATTGAAGAGGGTCGAGAAGAGAGTTATCTGAGAGATAGCGGGTAAGATGGGAGTGGACCAGGCGTTCCAGGAGTTTAGAGATGAAGGGAAGATTAGAGACAGGTCTATAATTAGCGGCACAGTTTTGGTCAAGGGAGGGTTTTTTAAGTAATGGATGTATGACGGCATGCTTAAATGAGGAGGGAAAAATACCGGAAGTGAGGGAAAGGTTGAATATTTTTGTTATGTGAGAGGTGACAGCCGGGGAAAGGGACTGGAGGTGATGTGACGGAATGGGGTCACTGGTGCAAGTGGTCGGACGAGAAGATGCAAGGAGCCTGCTTACTTCTTCTTCTGTAACTGGTTCAAATTTGCTGAGGTATATGTTCCCCAAAGGGACATCTGCATGGATGAGTCCCTAATACATTTCAAGGGGAGACTCAAATTCTGAGAATACCTGCCCAGTAGAGGTCCAGGTATGGAATTAAACTCTACAAGGTGTGTGAGAGTACTTCAGGGTACACCCACAGGTTTAGAGTTTATGATGGAAAGGACACCCAAATTCAACTTCCTTAATTCCCCCTATCCCGGGAGTGGGAAAATTGTGTGGGATTTGGTGCATCCAGTGCTGAATCAAGATTATGATCTCTACATACTGTAGATTACTTTTAAACCAACATTCCACTCTTCAAGTCCCTCTCAGCGCAAGCTACTGCAGCATGCGGTACTGTCTGCAAAATTCAGAAAGGCCTCCCTAAGAACCTAATTAGCCTACTGCTCAGAAAGGGACAGAGCAGAGCCCAATGTAGTGACGACATGCTGGTGGTCAAGTATAAGTACAAGAGGCATGTCCTTTTCTTGACCACCATACATAGAGATGGTAGCACCCCCACTGCTGTACGAGGTACCTCTACACAGGTCCACAAGCGTGACTGCATCCTGGGTACAAAAAGAACATGGGTGGAATTGAGCTCTCTGATCAAGGCTTCCAGTCGTAGGGTGACATTAGAAAAGCTAAGGTGTGGTACAAGAAGCTGGCAGTGCACATCGTACAGATTGCAATGTATAACACTTCCATGCTATCACGATATGCAGGGCAGACAGGTATGTACCTTCATTTCAAGGAGGTATTGATCAAGGCACTAATATTTGGAACTCAGGAAAGAGTGGGCTCCAGTATTTTAAGAACTGAAGGTGCCTGTATAGTACCAGGACATAATTTCCCCGCTGAGGTCCCTCAAACCTCAAAGAAAAAAAGGTAGCAAAAAGGGGCTGAGTGAGTTACAGAAGGGGGATAAGAAAGGACACCATTTGGTAATGTGCATCTGCCCTGACAAACCTGTACTGTGCATAAATGAATGTTTCAAACTGTACCAAACATCCATGAACTAATAAATTTATTTTTCTGACTTACAGAAGTTACATATACCAACCTAATGCACTCTTCACAACTCACATAAATCAACCTGATGCACTCTACACAACTCACGTAATCCAACCTGATGCACTCTACACTCTCACGTATGCCAACTTGATGCACTCTACACTACTCATATAAGCCAACCTGATGTACTCTACACAACTCAAGTAAACCGACCTGATGCAATCTACACTACTGATGTAGGCCAACCTGATGCACTCTACACAACTCACTTATGCCAACCTGAAGCACTCTACACTGTTTAGGTATACCATCAAATTATAACATTCACATACCGAGAAAACACTACATCAATTCCAATATAGGGTCACTTGTGGGGGGGTTCTACTATTTAGGCACAACAGAGACTCTCCAAACATGACATAACGCATGCAGACTATTCCAAAGTTTGCATTTCAAAACATCACCCCTTCCCAGCACTGGCATGTGCCCAAGCAGTATTTTTTTCCCACATATTGGGCATCGGCGTACTCCAGAGAAATTGCATAACAAGTTTTTAAGTCCATTTTCTCCTGTTACACTTGTGAAAATAAAAAAAACTTGGGGCTAAAAAAACATTTTTGCAGAAAAAAATGTGATATTTTTGTTTTCACAGCTCAATACTATAAATCTCCTTGAAGCACATGGGAGTTCAAGGTGCTCACCACACATCTAGATAAATTCCTTGGAGAGCTAGTTTCCAAAATGGTCACTTGTCGGGGGTTTCCACTGTTTAGACATATCAAAGCCTCTCCAAACGAGACATAATACCCGCAAACCATTCCATCACAGTCTGTATTCCAAAACATCACTTATTCCCATCCGAGCTCTGCCTTGCACCCAAACAGTAGTTATCGTTCACACATGGGATATCGGCGTACTCAGAAGAAATTGCACAACACGTTTTGGGGTCAATTTTCTCGTTACCCTTGTGAAAATAGGACTGTACTAGCAGCTGACTGTTGATGTTCCAATAAAGTATCACCACAGTGTGTTACCATCGCCCTGTGTTGTTTGAGTAGTATGGGCGTTCAATGGGATGATCCCTGGTCCATGCAGTCTTTCCAAAGATATCCAGGCCAGCGGAGGAGAGCACTTCCTGATCCTCGTGTCTTCACAGAACCCATGGAAAATTCATCCCTAAGCTCTGATCATTTAATTAGGGTGCTTTCACATTGCATTTAGTACACACTTGGTGGCCCCATCAGGTTATAAGTAGTGTTGAGCCACCCCCCTAGTGTTTTAGTTCGGTTCGTCGAATTGGGGCGTGTTCGATGAATGTTTGTCGAACGTTCGACGAACACCGTCGAACCCCATTGAAACCAATGGCAGGCAAACACAAACACATACAAACACATAGAAAACACATCGAAAACACCTTAAAAGGTGTCCAAAAGCTGACAAACTGCTCAGAAGACACAACAAACACATGGAAAAGTCACAAGTACATATAGTCATGCGAAAAGAAAAGAGGTGGAGGAATAAAAGGAGGAGACACAGATATAGGCATGTCATGCCCTTCTAAAATCAAGAAAGGCTGGAGTAAAAATCTAAAATCAGCCTACCAACACCCAGACGTCGTGACAAAAAAATTTAAAAAATAAATATCTTTAGGTAGGATGGCGGGACCATTCAGAACACTTTCCTTAGAAGACGTAGTGGTATTGGGAGTCGTGCCAAAAAAGGAACCCAATACATTCAGACTAATCCACCATTTGTCATATCCAAGGGACAGGTCAGTAAACGACAACATCGACGCGGAACCAAGTACAGTACTATATACTGTACCTCCTTTGATGAGGCAATCAGGCGGATCAAGAAGTTGGGAAGGGGCACCCTAATCGCCAAAACAGACATTGAGGGGGTGTTCCGGTTACTACCTGTTCCTCCGAATAGTGTCTGCCTATTGGGCTGCTTCTGTGAGGGAGCATGCTACATAGATCGCTGTTTGCCCATGGGGTGCTCCATATCCTGCTCACTATTTGAGGCGTTTAGTTGCTTCCTCGAATGGGTCGTCATGGATGTTTCTAAGGGGGCACATATTATCCATTACCTGGACGACTTCTTATGCCTGGGCCCAAAAGATTCGCCACAGTGTGAATACACGCGGTAGTCCACCTGTGGGGAGAGAGCTGGAGGGAGAGCGGACACCCCAGAACCGAGGGGTTAGATTCAGAAAGGAAGAAGGCAGTGTAGCTTGCTTCATGGGTGGGGTACTCTGCTGAGTAGCAGACACTGCTATTAGGCCTAAGGTATTGCCTGGGCTAGATGCAGTTAAAAATTAGTAATTAGATAAACAGGCGGTGTAGCTTGCTTCATGGGTGGGGTACTCTGCTGAGTAGCAGAAACTGCTACTAGGACCAAAACGATTTCCTGGGCTAGATGCAGTTAAAAATTAGTAATTAGATAAACAGGCGGTGTAGCTTGTTTCATAGGTGGGCTACTCTGCTGAGTAGCAGACACTGCTACTAGGCCCAAAGTATTGCCTGGGCTAGATGCAGTTAAAAATTAGTAAGTAGATAAACAGGCGGTGTAGCTTGCTTCATGGGTGGGGTACTCTGCTGAGTAGCAGAAACTGCTACTAGGCCAAAAAGGATTTCCTGGGCTAGATGCAGTTAAAAATTAGTAGTTAGATAAACAGGCGGTGCAGCTTGCTTCACGGGTGGGCTACTCTGCTGAGTAGCACACACTGCTATTAGGCTCAAAGTATTGCCAGGGCTAGATGCAGTTAAAAATTTGTAATTAGATAAACAGGCGGTGTAGCTTGCTTCATGGGTGGGCTACTCTGCTGACTAGCAGACACTGAAGCTTTGGAGCAGACCTCTGAATCCCAGGCCATAGTATGAGTAAACAGCTCTGCAGACTCAACCATCTATGTTACCCCAAGCCAGTGTATGTAGTTTCTAAAATTTAAAAGGGGGGGGAGCGACCCCACTCACCTGGAATTGATGATGCCAACGTCATGTAAAACACAGCAAGGGGACTCCAAAAAGAGTATCCATTTTTTCCAAAAATTGGGCCACAGACACCACTTAAGTGGCATCAACTTCCCCAGAGTTTCTTAAAATGGTTGGTGAGGTGAATTTCAAAAATCATCAAGCTTTTAGTCTCCCCAGGATGACCCAGGGGTAGAAAAGTCCTTGCGGAACCAGGATTTGTTCATCTTGATGAATGTCAGTCTGTCTGCATTCTCACTGGATAGCCACGTGCGCTTATCTGTCAGCACACCACCAGCAGCGCTGAAAGTTCAGAGAGTGGAGAGCTCAGGCCATTTTTCCAGATTGGAAGCCCAAAATGAGCAAGGGTCCAGTTCCACAGTCATGGCATCGATGTTAACTTGGAGAAACTCCTGTACCATCTTCCCTAGGTGTTGGCTATACGTCAGACTTCTTGTCTCCTGTGGCCTTGCAAAGGATGGTCTAAAAAATTGTTAAAAACGATTGGAAAAAATTGCTGTTACCACCAGATACGATGTTACTGTTACGGCTTGAGTGATGACTCGATAGTCCCACGGTTGGCAAGTTAGAACTCAGAGATTCACTAAGTGCACGACGGGTGTTTTGTGGAAAAGCATATGTAAGATACTGTAACAGTCTCTACTGATACTCCTGCATGCGTGAATCTCTTTCTATGGCAGGAATTATTTTGGCAAATTTACTTTTGTACCGGGGATCTAAGAGTGTGGCAACCCAGTAGTCGGCATTACTTCAGATTCTGACAATCCGAGGGTCATGTTGCAGGTAGTGCAGCAAGAAGGCACTCATGTGTCTTGCGCATCCAAGAGGACCAAGTCCTTGTTGTCTTGGTGGTGGCAAGGTGAGAATCATGCTTCCTTCCTCTGCCCTCTCCCCCCAACCTCGCACAAGAAAAATTTGATCAAGGCCTCCCTCATCTGATGAGTCTTCCATGCCCAGCGCCAGTTCGTCCTCCACTTCTTCCTCGGCTCCTGCACCTTCCTCAACAGTTTGGCTGCTACCATGCGCCGTCGGTAATCCTTCTCCCCCACCCTCCAATGCCAGCCGCCTTGGTGCTGGCGACCGTCTGAACCTTGGAGATATTATCCCTTCAGCATACGACTCCTCCTGTTCCTCCTCCTCTTGTCCCACCACCTGACTCCGAATACTGTTTAAGGTGTGCTCCAGCATGTAAATGACCGGAATAGTCATGCTGATAATAGCATCGTCAGCACTAAACATCTTTGGCGCTATTTCAAAACTGTGCAGAAGGGTGCATAGGGACCTGATCTGAGACCACTCCTGCAGCTTGATTTGCCCCACCTCTGGATCTCGATGGACCAGGCTATACGTCATAATGTATTGCACCAGGGCTCCTCGGTGCTGCCACAGTCGCTGCAACATGTGCAGAGTTGAATTCCACTTTGTGGGCACATCGCATTTCAGCCGGTGAACTGGCAGGCCCAACGACTTCTGTAGAGATGTAAGTCGTTGAGCTGCGGGACGCGAACGACGGAAGTGAGCACACAGCGACCGTGCCCTCTGCAGAAGCCCATCTAGTCCGGGATAGTGGGATAAAAATTGCTGGACAACCAGGTCCAAAACGTGAGCCATACAAGGCACGTGTGTGACATTGCCCCGGCGAAGGGCCGCACCCAGGTTTGCAGCATTGTCGCACACGGCCTTCCCTGGCTGCAGGTTTAGTGGAGACAACCATTGATGGAACTCGGTCTTCAGAGGTCACCACAACTCCTCAGCTGTGTGACTCACATTTCCCAGACATTTCAAGGTAAACAACGCCTGATGCCGTTGAGCCCTGGTGACAGCATAGTAAGGAGGTGTGCAGGATTCCTTCTGCGCAGTTAGAACGCGGGTGGCATTATCAGACAGGCTTTGGGTGCAGGTGGAGGACCGAGAGGAGGTTGAGGAGACAGAAGCAGTGGAGGAGCTTAGAGATAGAGGATCGACGCGCAAATCGTGGGGACGGCAAGACTTGGACAGCAGCCCCTTCTCCTGCTGTCACCATAGTTACCCAGTGACCAGTCACCGACAGGTAACGCCCCTGTCCATGTCTACTCGTCCAAGTGTCTGTGGTGAAATGCACCCTGTCACACACAGAGTTTCTCAAGGAAGCGGTGCTGTTGTGTGCGACATGCTGGTGTAGTACAGGCACAGCTTTCTTTGAGAAGTAGTGGCGACTGGGCATCTGGTACTGGGGCACTGAGACGGACATAAGGTCTTGAAAATCCTCTGTGTCCACCAGGCGGAAAGGCAGCATTTCTGTAGCCAACAGCTTGCAGATGGCGAAATTCAACCTCTTAGCTTTGCCATGGCTAGGAGGAAATGGTCTTTTACTTGTCCACATCTGAGGGACCGAGGGCTGGCTGCCGTGCTTAGACGGGGTTGAGTAGGTTGTCCTCAGCAAACTGCTAGTCTGTGAGGAAGGTGCAGGCGGAGATATTATGTTGCCTTGATCAAAATGTGGTGGTCTCGATGTCGGAGAGCGCTCAGCACCAGCAGGTGTTTCCACTTGCAAATGTATTGACGACCTAACAATCACACTGGCTGTTGCGGGTAAAGAGGTGGAAGGTCTGCGCTCAAAACCATGTGCGACTGCTGTCCCCACAATCACAGAGGATGAAGAGGCCATGGATGCACTTGATGGGGCAGAAGGTGGTTGGCCCGGCCCACTAGGTCGCATTGTAGCACAGTGAGCTTCCCACTGCAACTTATGCCTCATATCCATGTGACGGTTCATGCATGAAGTAATCAAGCAAGTCATTTTTTGGCCTCTACTGAGATTTTGGTGACAAATCTTACAGACAACATGAGTTGGGTCATCCTTTGCGATCTCAAAAAATGCCCAGGCTATGCAAGGCTAAGAGCCCATGCAACCTGAAGAGCCACCACGACTTGTGCTCAGAGGCACAGCTGTGGTTGAGGATGCAGTTGTTGACATGCTTTCAGTACTCCGTCTCTGTCCAGGAAGGCGCAACCTAACCTCGTTGTCACTAGCATCCTCCTCCACCTCCTCTGCTAAACTCATGGACTGGTGGACTGTGGGTTGACAGTAAGTGGGGTCTCCAACCTCATCATCATCACCCTGTGGGTTCTCACACCCGTCATCCTCAGAGCCAACCTCTTCCTGCCCTAACCGAAAAGTCAAGTTTTTGTTCCAATCAGGTATCTCAGTCTCATCATCATCTTCCTCATTGTCTCCACCAACAGGAGTTACAGTTTGGGAACGAGGGTCTACATTATGCTCAAAACCTTCTTCATCTGGGCCTGGATCCAACTCACAAAGATTCTGGGCATCAGTGCAGATAATTTCCTCGTCTGGATTCACAGAAGCTCTGGAGCAGACCTCTGATTCCCAGGCTATAGTATGAGTAAACAGCTCTGCAGACTCAACCATCTGTGTTACCTCATACTCAGACGGGCGGCTGAAGACTTGGGAGCTGTGAGGAAGCAAGTGCGATTGGGGTGACACCTCTGAGGACTGGAGTATTTGGGATGTTGAAGTTGAGGTGGAGGAGAGCCCACTTGAAGCAGCACTTGATATCCATTCAAGCACCTGCTCTTTTAAAGCCTCATCTAGAATTTGTAGCGATTCTCGTAGCGATGGTCGTAAGAAAGGAATCATATCAGATTGTCCACGAAAAGAAGTAGACATCTTACTTTGGCTGGAAGATTGTCCTTCTTCTGCAGATGTTACTGTTGCTTTACCACCTACCCCACGGACACAACCTTTTTTTCCCTTTCCAATACGCCTATTCCCCTTTCCACCAGCAGCAGGCCTTTTGCCACTCATTTTGGTGCTTAACTAATTGGCAACTCTGTAGTTGTTGGCACAAAAAAAACGATGGATGAAAACCGAGCAGAGCTGAGTGGCCAAACTGTGGTACTAGCCCAAAACGATTTACTGGGTTAGATGCAGTAAAAATTTAGATACACAGGTGCTGTAGCTAGCTTCACAGGCGGGCTACTGCGCTGACGTGCAGACACTGCTACTAGGCCCAAAACGATTTACTGGGTTAGATGCAGTAAAAAATTATTAGATACACAGGCGGTGTAGCTAGCTTCACAGGCGGGCTACTCCTCTGACGTGCAGACACTACTACCAGGCCCAAAACGATTTACTGGTTTAGATGCAGTAAAAATTTAGATACACAGGCAGTGTAGCTAGCTTCACAGGCGGGCTACTCCGCTGACGTGCAGACACTGCTACTAAGCCCAAAACGATTTACTGGGTTAGATGCAGTAAAAAATTATTAGATACACAGGCGGTGTAGCTAGCTTCACAGGCGTGCTACACCGCTGACGTGCAGACACTGCTACTAAGCCCAAAACGATTTACTGGGTTAGATGCAGTAAAAATGTAGATACACAGGCGGTGTAGCTAGCTTCACAGGCGGGCTACTCCACTGACGTGCAGACACTGCTACTAAGCCCAAAATGATTTACTGGGTTAGATGCAGTAAAAATTTATATACACAGGCGGTGTAGCTAGCTTCACAGGCGGGCTACTCCGCTGACGTGCAGACACTGCTACTAAGCCCAAAACGATTTACTGGGTTAGATGCAGTAAAAAATTATTAGATACACAGGCGGTGTAGCTAGCTTCACAGGCGGGCTACTCCTCTGACGTGCAGACACTGCTACTAAGCCCAAAACGATTTACTGGGTTAGATGCAGTAAAAATGTAGATACACAGGCGGTGTAGCTAGCTTCACAGGCGGGCTACTCCACTGACGTGCAGACACTGCTACTAAGCCCAAAACAATTTACTGGGTTAGATGCAGTAAAAATTTATATACACAGGCGGTGTAGCTAGCTTCACAGGCGGGCTACTCCGCTGACATGCAGACACTGCTACTAAGCCCAAAACGATTTACTGGGTTAGATGCAGTAAAAATTTAGATACACAGGCGGTGTAGCTAGCTTCACAGGCGGGCTACTCTGCTGAAGAAACCACCGGAGACTAGATGGAGGTGGACATGACTTGGGGATGGGTGGACCGAGAACTCCTGCAGCTTTTGTTTGTATTGCAGTGTAGATTTTAACCCCTTCATGACCCAGCCTATTTTGGCCTTAATGACCTTGCCGTTTTTTGCAATTCTGACCAGTGTCCCTTTATGAGGTAATAACTCCGGAACGCTTCAACGGATCCTAGCGATTCTGAGATTGTTTTTTCGTGACATATTGGGCTTCATGTTAGTGGTAAATTTAGGTCGATAATTTCTGAGTTTATTTGTGAAAAAAATGGAAATTTGGCAAAAAATTTGAAAATTTCGCAATTTTCACATTTTGAATTTTTATTCTGTTAAACCAGAGAGTTATGTGACACAAAATAGTTAATAAATAACGTTTCCCACATGTCTACTTTACATCAGCACAATTTTGGAAACAATTTTTTTTTTTGCTAGGAAGTTATAAGGGTTAAAATTTGACCAGTGATTTCTCATTTTTACAACAAAATTTACAAAACCATTTTTTTTAGGGACCACCTCACATTTGAAGTCATTTTGAGGGTTCTATATGGCTGAAAATACCCAAAAGTGACACCATTCTAAAAACTGCACCCCTCAAGGTGCTGAAAACCACATTCAAGAAGTTTATTAACCCTTCAGGTGTTTCACAGCAGCAGAAGCAACATGGAAGTAAAAAATGAACATTTAACTTTTTAGTCACAAAAATGATCTTTTAGCAACAATTTTTTTATTTTCCCAGCGGTAAAAGGAGAAACTGGACCACGGACGTTGTTGTCCAATTTGTCCTGAGTACGCTGATACCTCATATGTGGGGGTAAACCACTGTTTGGGCGCACGGCAGGGCTCGGAAGGGAAGGAGCGCCATTTGACTTTTTGAATGAAAAATTGGCTCCAATCTTTAGCGGACACCATGTCACGTTTGGAGAGCCCCCGTGTGCCTAAACATTGGAGCTCCCCCACAAGTGACCCCATTTTGGAAACTAGACTCCCCAAGGAACTTATCTAGAAGCATAGTGAGCACTTTAAACCCCCAGGTGCTTCACAAATTGATCCGTAAAAATGAAAAAGTACTTTTTTTTCACAAAAAAATTATTTTAGCCTCAATTTTTTCATTTTCACATGGGCAACAGGATAAAATGGATCCTAAATTTTGTTGGGCAATTTGTCCTGAGTACACCAATACCTCACATGTGGAGGTAAACCACTGTTTGGGCACATGGTAAGGCTCGGAAGGGAAGGAGCGCCATTTGACTTTTTGAATGAAAAATTATCTCCATCGTTAGCGGACACCATGTCGCGTTTGGAAAGCCCCTGTGTGCCTAAACATTGGAGCTCCTCCACAAGTGACCCCATTTTGGAAACTAGACCCCCCAAGGAACTCATCTAGAGGCATAGTGAGCACTTTAAACCCCCAGGTGCTTCACAAATTGATCCGCAAAAATGAAAAAGTACTTTTTTTTCACACAAAATTTCTTTTAGCCTCAATTCTTTCATTTTCACATGGGCAACAGGAACTTATCTAGATGCATAGTGAGCACTTACAACCCCCAGGTGCTTCACAGAAGTTTATAACGCAGAGCCGTGAAAATAAAAAAATAATTTTTCTTTCCTCAAAAATTATTTTTAGCCCAGAATTTTTTATTTTCCCAAGGATAATAGGAGAAATTGGACCCCAAATGTTGTTGTCCAGTTTGTCCTGAGTACGATGATTCCCCATATGTGGGGGTAAACCACTGTTTGGGCGCACGGCAGGGCTCGGAAGGGAAGGCACGCCATTTGGCTTTTTGAATGGAAAATTAGCTCCAATCATTAGCGGACACCATGTCGCGTTTGGAGAGCCCATGTGTGCCTAAACATTGGAGCTCCAGCACAAGTGACCCCATTTTGGAAACTAGACCTCCAAAGGAACTAATCTAGATGTGTGGTGAGCACTTTGAACCCCCAAGTGCTTCACAGAAGTTTATAACGCAGAGCCATGAAAATAAAAAATAATTTTTCTTTTCTCAAAAATGATTTTTTAGCCCACAATTTTTTATTTTCCCAAGGGTAACAGGAGAAATTGGACCCCAAAAGTTGTTGTCCAGTTTCTCCTGAGTACGCTGATACCCCATATGTGGGGGTAAACCATTGTTTTGGCACACGTCGGGGTTCGGAAGGGAAGTAGTGACGTTTTGAAATGCAGACTTTGATGGAATGCTCTGCGGGCGTCAGGTTGCGTTTGCAGAGCCCCTGATGTGCCTAAACAGTAGGAACTCCCCACAAGTGACTCCATTTTGGAAACTAGACCCCCAAGGGAACTTATCTAGATGTGTGGTGAGCACTTTGAACCCCCAAGTGCTTCACAGAAGTTTATAACGCAGAGCCGTGAAAATAATAAACGTGTTTCCTTTCCTCAAAAATATTTTTTTAGCCCAGAATTTTTTATTTTTGCAAGAGTAACAGGAGAAATTGGACCCCAAAAGTTGTTGTCCAGTTTCTCCTGAGTACGCTGATACCCCATATGTGGGGGTAAACCACTGTTTGGGCACACGTCAGGGCTCGGAAGGGAAGTAGTGACATTTGAAATGCAGACTTTGATGGAATGGTCTGCGGGCGTCACATTGCATTTGCAGAGCCCCTGATGTGCCTAAACAGTAGAAACACCCCACAAGTGACCCTATTTTGGAAACTGGACCCCCAAGGAACTAATCTAGATGTGTGGTGAGCACTTTGAACCCCCAAGTGCTTCACAGAAGTTTATAACGCAGAGCCGTGAAAATAATAAACGTGTTTCCTTTCCTCAAAAATATTTTTTTAGCCCAGAATTTTTTATTTTTGCAAGAGTAACAGGAGAAATTGGACCCCAAAAGTTGTTGTCCAGTTTCTCCTGAGTACGCTGATACCCCATATGTGGGGGTAAACCACTGTTTGGGCACATGCCGGGGCTCGGAAGGGAAGTAGTGACGTTTTGGAATGCAGACTTTGATGGAATGGTCTGCGGGCATCATGTTACGTTTGCAGAGCCCCTGATATGCCTAAACAGTAGAAACCCCCCACAAGTGACCTCATTTTGAAAACTAGACCCCCCAAGGAACTAATCTAGATGTGTGGTGAGCACTTTCAATCCCCAAGTGCTTCACAGAAGTTTACAACGCAGAGCCGTGAAAATAAAAAATCATTTTTCTTTCCTCAAAAAAGATGTTTTAGCAAGCAATTTTTTATTTTCACAAGGGTAACAGGAGAATTTGGACCCCAATATTTGTTGCCCAGTTTGTTGTGAGTACGCTGATACCCCATATGTGGGGGTAAACCACTGTTTGGGCACACGTCAGGGCTCGGAAGGGAAGTAGTGACATTTGAAATGCAGACTTTGATGGAATGGTCTGCAGGCGTCACATTGCATTTGCAGAGCCCCTGATGTGCCTAAACAGTAGAAACACCCCACAAGTGACCCCATTTTGGAAACTAGACCCCCAAGGAACTAATCTAGATGTGTGGTGAGCACTTTCAACCCCCAAGTGCTTCACAGAAGTTTATAACGCAGAGCCGTGAAAATAAAAAATAATTGTTCTTTCCTCAAAAATTATGTTTTAGCAAGTAATTTTTTATTTTTGCAAGGGTAACAGGAGAAATTGGACCCCAACAGTTGTTGCCCAGTTTGTCCTGAGTACGCTGGTACCCCAAATGTGGGGGTAAACCACTGTTTGGGCGCACGTCGGGGCTTGGAAGGGCGGGAGCACCATTTGACTTTTTGAACGCAAGATTGGCTGGAATCAATGGTGGCGCCATGTTGCGTTTGGAGACCCCTGATGTGCCTAAACAGTGGAAACCCCTCAATTCTAACTTCAACACTAACCCCAACACACCCCTAATCCTAATCCCAACTGTAGCCATAACCCTAATCACAACCCTAACCCCAACACACCCCTAACCACAACGCTAACCGCAACACACCCGTAACCCTAATTCCAACCCTAATCCTAACCCTAATCCCAACCGTAACCCTAATCCCAACCCTAACCACAACTGTAACCCCAACACACCCCTAACCCTATTTGTAACCCTAACCACAAGCCTAATCTTAACCCTATTTCAAACCCTAGCCCTAATTCCAACCCTAACTCTAATTCCAACCCTAACCCTAAGGCTATGTGCCCACGTTGCGGATTCGTGTGAGATTTTTCCGCACGATTTTTGAAAAATCTGCAGGTAAAAGGCACTGCGTTTTACCTGCGGATTTACAGCAGATTTCCAGTGTTTTTTTGTGCGGATTTCACCTGCGGATTCCTATTGAGGAACAGGTGTAAAACGCTGCGGAATCCGCACAAAGAATTGACATTCTGCGGAAAATACAACGCAGCGTTTCTGCACGGAATTTTCCGCACCATGGGCACAGCGGATTTGGTTTTCCTTAGGTGTACATGGTACTGTAAACCTGATGGAAAACTGCTTCGAATTCGCAGCGGCCAATCCGCTGCGGATCCGCGGCCGATCGTCTGCGGATCCGCGGCCGATCGTCTGCGGATCCGCGGCCGATCCTCTGCGGATCCGCGGCCGATCCGCTACGGATCCGCGGCCGATCGTCTGCGGATCCGCGGCCGATCCTCTGCGGATCCGCGGCCGATCCGCTACGGATCCGCGGCCGATCCGCTGTGGATCCGCGGCCGATCCGCTGCGTATCCGCTGCGGATCACCGATCCGCTCTGTGTGCACATGCCATAACCCTACCCCTAACCCTACCCCTAACCCTACCCCTAGTTCTAACCCTAGTTCTAACCCTAACCCTAGTGGAAAAAGAAAAAAAAAATTTTCTTTATTTTATTATTGTCCCTATGGGGGTGATAAAGGGGGGGGGGGGTTATTTATTATTTTTTTTATTTTGATCGCTGTGATAGAACCTACCACAGCGATCAAAATGTACTTGTAAGGAATCTGCCGACTGGCAGATTCGGCGGGCGCACTGAGCATGCGCCCGCCATTTTCCAAGATGGCGGCGCCCAGCGAGGAGACGGCCGGACACCGGGAGGATCGGTAAGTATGAAGGGGTGGTGGGGGGGTGGATCGGAGCACAGGGGGGGTGATCGGAGCACAGGGGGGGGGGATCTGAGCAAGGAGGGAGCGGACAGGAGGACGGGGGAGCCGGCAGGCGGACGGAGGGGACCGGACCCCATAACGGAGGACTGGGGGGGCGATCAGTGGGTGTGGGGGGGGGCACTTGAGTATTTCCAGCCATGGCCGATGATATTGCAGCATCGGCCATGGCTGGATTGTAATATTTCACCAGTTTTTTAGGTGAAATATTACAAATCGCTCTGATTGGCAGTTTCACTTTCAACAGCCAATCAGAGCGATCGTAGCCACGGGGGGGTGAAGCCACCCCCCCTGGGCTGAAGCACCACTCCCCCTGTCTCTGCAGATCGGGTAAAATCGGAGTTAACCCTTTCACCCGATCTGCAGGGACGCGATCATTCCATGACGCATACGCTGCGTCATAGGTCGCTTTGGCACCGACTTTCATGACGCAGCGTATGCGTCAAAGGTCGTTAAGGGGTTAAACAAGAGTGTTGTTGCTTTAAGGCTACTTTCACACACAGCGTATTTGCTGCGTTTTTTTACGCGCGCGTATTTTGCTGCTGCTTTACCTGCGTTTTTTTACGCAGGCAAAAAACGCAGCTGCTTTCACACACTGCGTTTTTTGCTGCGTTTTTTGCAGCTGCGTTTTTTTCAGCATTGTGTACTGAAAATAAAGTTTGTTTGAAAAAAAAAAAAGGGGAAAAAAAAACAGTCATTGAGGTCATTTCCTGTCTTTATGACTCAGAATACAATACACACTGGAGTTAACATCATGTCGATTCTGCCAGCTGCAATGGCCTTGAGCCAAAGACGCCTCAGCAAGCGGAACAGACATCAGCTGGGGATCATTATGATTGCTGAAGTCCTTCGCCGCAGACTGGTAGGTACCATGGATGTGACTACTAGCTGTTTCCGTGCGGTGTGTCTCGTCTCTGTCTCCCCCAGTGCATGTTTGGAAAGTATTCACCTCAGTTGTTTAATCACTATAAAGCGCCCGTCACACGGCACAATATCGCTGGTGACATCGCTAATAACTCCAGATGTTTTCATCGCTCATGTGACGTATGAGCGACGTTGGCCCGTGTGACAGGGCGCAGCAACCAGCGATTTGTTTTCTTGTTCGTTGATCGCTGGTTGATGATCATGAGCATTTCACTGGCAATAATTGAGTGTGGCAAAGTGTGCATCGCTGCGTGTGACAGGAGCTCAGCGATGTATTTTGTGCGATCTGCCATTCTGGAGATAGGGCTCGCTAGATCGCCCACAGCATCGCTGCTGCGTCGCATAGGAGTCCCTATGAGCGATATTGATAGGTGTGACGGGAAGCAAGCGATAATTTTACATCGCTCTATCGACTTCCCATCAGCCTCTTCGCGCACAATATCGCAAGCAATATCGTGACGTGTGATGCCCGCTTATTAAGGTATAATTTTTTTTTAGGCACGTAAACAGCCAAAAAGGATTTGGGTGCATCCCATTCTGGAAGAACGTGACGAGAAGGGAACTTTTCAAAACCTATATCAGGACTTAAGAACGTAAGTTTGTACCCTGTTGGCCCCTAAAAATGTTTGGTCGGAAACATGCACCTTTTCTTCCAAAGCATGTTTTATTGCAACCTACTATCTTCCCCTTGCATCCCCCAATAGCGTATCCCTATAATCTCCTTCTTTGTAAGGGAACCTCTAATATTTTTTTTCCGGTACTCCACATTGTTTGCTGTACGTTATTCCTGACACTCCTGTGAGTTCTTCTACCATAGATATAGAGTGCCTTCTATTCAGCAGTTCCCCTCGTAGTATATCTGATTTCTAGGGGGTGTCCTCTATTCATGGCAAGTGGGTGTTATGTAATGTGTATTGTTTTTTTTGTTTTTTTGTTTTCCATTATCAATGTACAAAATCAAAATAGATATGTACTTATCTACATCATTTTTGATCCAAAAATGTTTCCTACAGCTTTCCAGACCGATTCCAGCGGTTCACACGAATGAACATTCAGGATTTCGATCGCCTGCTGAATATAGTTTGTGAAGACTTGACTTTCCAGGATACGAGGATGCGGCAAGCGATCTCTGCGGAACAACGGCTGCTCATCACCTTGCGGTAAGTATAGTCATTAATGTAGAGTCGAACCTCAATCTGCGAGTTCCTCGCAGACCGAGTTTCTTGAAAGACGAGTTTACTATCTGGCCAAAATCTGCTTCGATCAGCAAGCAGACTTCGGTCAGCGAGCAAATCTCGCCTCCCAATGTGCCCGCCATCAGCGCTGATGGCGCGGCAGTATATGCCGCTCCATCAGCTGCTGAGTGCGCCCCGGCAACAGAGCTGCTGAGCGCGGCTGGATATACCGCGCACGTCAGCTGCTGAGCGTGCCCGGGCGCTGACTGAAGATCCACTCACCTGTCTTCAGTCTCCCCCGGGTCCAGCGATGTCTTATCCGGAGCGCAGCGGTGAGTATAATAATCACATCGTACGGCTAGGACCAGTGGTGATGTCAGAGGACATGTGACTTGTCAGATGACCGATCACATGTCCCCTGACATCACCACAGGTCCTGGCCGTACGATGTGCTTATTAAACTCACCTCTGCGCTCCTGAGAAGACATCGCTGGACCCGTGGGAGACTGAAGACAGGTGAGATGCCCTTATACTCACCCCGCTGCGCTCCGCTGGATGAAGACAGGTGAGTATGAGCATCTGGGGGCAGGCATGTAGCAGAGCCGGCTGTGTCCCTGCCCCCAGATGAGGTGTAGAACCGATCGTCTGCGTTTCAATGATTTCTTATGGAAATCATTGACTGTCCTGGAACGGATTATGCTCGTAGACCGAGGTGCAACTATATTCATGTTCCTACAACTGCCATATTAGATCACTTTTTATAAAACCAGGCTTGAAGCACATGATGGCAGTGACATAGGTTTATTTTTTTTAAACTGTTGTGTGTAGCTGGTCAGCAGTGTCATGTTTTAGATAGAAAGGAAGATGTAGGTAGCTTCAATTAGAAAGGTAGCCCTTTTTTTTTTTTTTTTTTTTTTTAATTACAGGATGTGTTGGTATTTTTTGTATGACTTTTGGGTTTCAGATTCTAAATTGTGTTTAGAAATTTGTTTACTATATAGTGTCCTTTTTCTTTTTTAGATTTCTGGCCACAGGAGAGAGCTACACATCACTGCACTTTCAATTCCGGGTTGGTATATCCACCATCTCCGGAATTGTGAGGAGCACATGTGACGTGCTTTGGAAAAAATTGCAGCCCATCGTGATGCCTTCCCCAACCGAGGAGACTTGGCTACAGGTTGCAGCAGGCTTTCAAGCTGTAGCCAATTTCCCAAACTGTGTGGGAGCACTGGATGGCAAACATGTAAGGGTGCAGAAGCCACCAGGATCTGGATCAGTGTACTTCAATTATAAAAAGTACTGTTCCGTGGTACTCATGGCAGTGGCTGATGCACATTACAAGTTTGTCTCCATTGATGTTGGTGCACCAGGCAGTTGTGGTGATTCGGGGGTATTTGGAAGATCAGAGCTTGGTCAGCAAATTTTTCAAAATCACGGAACGCTCCCAGCCCCACAACCTCTGCCGGATTCCACAGATCCAGTACCCTTCGTGTTGGTATCGGATGAGGCTTTTCCTCTGAAGCCAAACCTGCTGCGCCCATACCCACGGAGGGGAATGAATACCCAGCAGAGCATATTTAACTATCGGCTGAGCCGGGCACGTAGATATGTGGAGTGCGCCTTCGGAATCCTGAGTAGTCAGTGGAGGGTGTTGCACACAACTATCCAGTTGGAGGAGGAAACAGTTGGCAGTGTAATTAGAGCCTGCTGTGTTCTTCACAACTTTATGAGAGAACATGCATCCGAACCTGTAGATGAAACACAGCAGGCAGACCTTACTCCTTTCTTCTACATGTCAGCTGGTCGTCCATGTAACTCAGGTGTTAGTGTGAGGGAAACCTTCGCTAACTATTTTCAGAGTCCCGAAGGTGCCGTGCCCTGGCAATACTTCTGTGTTGGTGTTGAGCAGCTGGACCCGCAGAGAGCCCAAGGAGAAAGTCCCACACCACCTTCATAGGAATTCAAGTCCCAGCAGCAATGAACATGTTGGCGCCATTTTTTGCCATGGTTGACAAATCAAAGAAGCAGACTACATCATAGTTAAAAGTTCAAATATTTATTTGTAGTAACTGTCAAAATTGAAAAACTTTTCTAATAAAATTGAGAATAGAATGATTTGTTGTTTTTTTTTGTTATTAACAAAATTCCACACGGAAATACTGTAAACATCCCCAAAATGGGATTATAAACCTGTGGATGTCCAAGTCCACTCATTAATTGCCGCCAGGAGGGCATGCTTCCAGCTTTCATTAGTATTGCGCAAGGCCCTTTCCTCGTCACCACTGACGGTGAGTCATTCGGCACTTGCGCAACACTAATCAGAGCTGGAAACATGCCCTCTTGGCGGAAACTGAGGAGTGGACTTGGACATCATGGCGTTTTAAACATGAAAAGCAACATTATGCCTACTGGTCCTCATATAGGCTTTGTGAATATGAGTAGTAGCTCCAGTCTGGATGGTGTTCTTCAGACTGGGCTACTACTCTGGATGTTGGTGCACCTGCAGCAGCACTTGGAGCAGATGGCAGAGGTCTATTGAATGCTGCTGCAGGTGCAAGAGGAGTCGGCGTCGGTGGATGCCAGATGTGGTTTAGTGAACAAACCATTTCTTCAAAGGTTGGATTTATATGCGGATACTTCTTAAAACATGTCACCGCCATTGAAAGATACGTCATGCAGGAGTCCTGGACCTCGGGGGACAGAGTACGCATTCTGGAAGCTAGAGTGGTTCCATATGCTGAGAATTGATCCTCTTCAGGTTGGCGCTCAATTAGAGAAATTGCCCTTGCCAAGGCAGCCGTCTCCTCATCCTCCTTTGAAGAGCCTCTTTTCCTCTTCCTCTGTGTTGAGGCTGGAGGTGGAGGTGGTGTTGGTGGCGGTGGTGGCGGCGATGCCAATGAACTAGTCTCGGAGAGGGGCATATCATCATTTTGGGTAGAAGGGTCAGGCCTTGGCTCATTTGGAAGAGAGCTGGTAGCAGGCTGTGAAGCATATTCATACACTGGAGTTGTTGCTGTGGCCGGGATTTCGGTCATCGGCTGGACATTGCCTATGGTTTTGTAAAGAGAAACATCAAAACAATAGTTTTAATACATTTTATTTTCTATTCAAAATTAAAAACGTTACTGATACTTACGGTCGGTAATGTAGACTGCCGTATAAAAATTGGAGTTCCTGTTCAAAATGCCCTTGAGAAGCAGGTGCCGCAGAGCCACTTGGTGCTTCTGACCGTGACCGTATAAATCTGTCCCTCACCAACCTCCAGCGGGTTTTCAAGGCTGAATCTAAAAAGTGAAAAATTGAACCTATTAATATACTATTCAACTAGATACAGACAAGAAATTCAAAAATACTCCTCCAAAATGGAAAATATTTACCAATTTCTGTTTGCCGCTCCTTTGTGTATGACTCGTACAGGGGATAGAGGGTGACACAGACCTTGTGCCAGGAAGCAGTTTTTGTATATTTGTTGGAAAACTCCCGGCACCCCTTATCCCAAAGACATGAGAAGTTTTGAACCTAAAAAAGGTAAAACATTAACTACTATTAGTTATACACACAAAATTTGACAAACTTGATAGAGGCAGAAAAAGTAACACAGGCTGCTGAGGAATGACAACCCCAACTGCTTGTTATTACCTTCACACGCATACGGGACACACACGCACAGGGGACACACACGCACAGGGGACAGAAAATCCGGTGAAGAGCGTTTTTTTTAATAAATATTTTGCTAGGTTTAAAACTAAATTGGAAATAAATAGGGATTCAACGCTTACGCCTTTTTATTACAAAAAAAACCACCCAAAAAAACAAACAAATGGGCCTTCCCTGCAAGACTGTGGATTCCCCGCTTTCACTGTGTAATGAATACGAAAAAAAAAATATTCAGAAAAGGGGGTATCCATGCAGGAGCTGGATTCCCTTCTTTCACAATTCAATGAAATTTTTTTTTTTTTTTTTTAAAGAACGGGGGTTTCCATGCAGGATGGGGTATTCCCCGCTTTCACAATTTTATAAAAACCGCCAAAAAATGTTTAGATAAAAGGGGGTTTTCACAAAGGAACCCACTTTTGTTTTTAAATTTAATTAAAAAAACCCACAAATTTGGTTCCCCCATCCTGCAAGGGAACTCCATTGCCTTTTTTTAAGTGATAAATAACACAAAAAAAGCGTGGTCTGTCATGTTCAACAAGTATACATACATACACACGGGGGGCGGGGGCGGGGGGGACACGGCACACACACAGGGCGCACACGGCACACACACAGTGGGGGGGGGCACACGCACAGGGGGGACACACACGGCACACACACAGTGGGGGGGGGCACACGCACAGGGGGGACACACACGGCACACACACGGCACACACACAGTGGGGGGGACACACGCACAGGGGGGACACACACGGCACACGCACAGGGGGCACACACACGGGGGATACTTACCGTCTCGATCAGCAGCCCCACGTTTATGCTCATTCTGTTGAAGGACTCCATGCTGCTTCACTGGGGGGCGGGGGCTTCCCTCTTCCTGTCCGACGTCACGTCCGGTCCTGGGTGTCAACCCCTCCGTACAAAGACGCCGACACCCAGGACAAAGGCGCTGTGTGTGGACGGTAATATGGGGCCCTATGGGGATACGCAGACACGCCGCTGCGTAAAGAATTGACATGTCAATTCTTTTTACGCCGGCGTGTTTGCAGACAAAAGCGCCGCGTTTTTTTGCGGTGTGTCTGAACGGCAAAGTGAATTTCTCATTCACTTTGCCGGCAGACGAAAATGACATTGCACATTTTTGAAAAGCGCCCGCAAAATAGCGCTCAAAAATGCGCTATGTCTGAAAGGAGCCTAAGAGGAAGTTTAGATGTTTATGCCTGGTGTATTACTGTGAGGAGGGTGGGGCTTATATAGGGGAGGCAACTCTGGCTCTCCCTCTTTCTCTCACAGGATGGACAGGAGGAAACATGTCTGCAGTTTCAGGGAGTATAATACTGGGGTTATCACCTCACATTATAGCTGATAGGAGTACATTCACCTCACACATCATGTATTAGTGTAGTATCAGCTCCTACATCATATATGGGATCAATTTTACCTCAGAAATTCATGTAGCCACCATGTTCCCTCATGTGTACCTCCCTGCAGACATGGCTGATATACTACTCCACATTCATCATGTATTAGTGTAGTATCAGGTCTTGCATCTTATTTGGGAGCAGTATTACCTCAGAGATTCATGTAGCTGCCATGTTCCTTCATGGGTCTGTTACAAGTTGCCTCACACACTGCAGAGACAGCTCCTGTGTGACCTCCTAACAGACATGGCTGTTGTGTCACATTTCTGCTGTATTATACAGAGTCTTCATGAGTTTTGGGTATCTGTATGATAGGTCAGAGCATTGACACATACAGTGTCTGCTATTGCTAGCGCGGAGCTGGGCAGTTACAGGGACTAGTCACTGGTGAGAGGGAGCAGTAATGGGATGGTATATATACATACCTCCCAACTTTTGAAGATGGGAAAGAGGGACAAAGTTAGCGGCGCGCGGCAAATTTTAGGCCACGCCTCTGACCACACCCATTCATAACTAGTCACACCCATATCCACGTCCCAACCACACCCATTTAGCACTGCTGATCACACTGTTTCATAAAGAATAATTATAAACAAAAAAATATGGCCACACAGTGCTCCATACTGTATAATGGCCACACATGATGCTCCATACTGTATAATGGCCCCACATCATGCTCCATACTGTATAATGACCGCACATGATGCTCCATACTGTATACTGGCTGCAGATGATGCTCCATACTGTATAATAGCCCCACATGATGCTCTATACTGTATAATGACCGCACATGCTGCTCCATACTGTATATTGGCTGCACATGATGCTCCATACTGTATATTGGCCGCACATGATACTTCGTACCGTATAATGGCCACACATAGCTACTCCCTACACACGCAGCTGCGCTCCGTACACTTTGCACAAATGGCTCTGCTCCGTACACATGGCTCTGCTCCATACACCTCATACACACACGGCTCCACTCCGTACACCTCGTACACACGCGGCTCCGCTCTGTACACCTCGTACACATTTAGCTCCGCTCCATACACCTCGTACACATTCAGCTCCGCTCCATACACCTCGTACACATTTACAGGTCCTTCTCAAAAAATTAGCATATAGTGTTAAATTTCATTATTTACCATAATGTAATGATTACAATTAAACTTTCATATATTATAGATTCATTATCCACCAACTGAAATTTCTCAGGTCTTTTATTGTTTTAATACTGATGATTTTGGCATACAACTCCTGATAACCAAAAAAACCTGTCTCAATAAATTAGCATATCAAGAAAAGGTTCTCTAAACGACCTATTACCCTAATCTTCTGAATCAACTAATTAACTCTAAACACATGCAAAAGATACCTGAGGCTTTTAAAAACTCCCTGCCTGGTTCATTACTCAAAACCCCCATCATGGGTAAGACTAGCGACCTGACAGATGTCAAGAAGGCCATCATTGACACCCTCAAGCAAGAGGGTAAGACCCAGAAAGAAATTTCTCAACAAATAGGCTGTTCCCAGAGTGCTGTATCAAGGCACCTCAATGGTAAGTCTGTTGGAAGGAAACAATGTGGCAGAAAACGCTGTACAACGAGAAGAGGTGACCGGACCCTGAGGAAGATTGTGGAGAAGGACCGATTCCAGACCTTGGGGAACTTGAGGAAGCAGTGGACTGAGTCTGGTGTGGAAACATCCAGAGCCACCGTGCACAGGCGTGTGCAGGAAATGGGCTACAGGTGCCGCATTCCCCAGGTAAAGCCACTTTTGAACCATAAACAGCGGCAGAAGCGCCTGACCTGGGCTACAGAGAAGCAGCACTGGACTGTTGCTAAGTGGTCCCAAGTCATTCGGAAATCAAGGTGCCAGAGTCTGGAGGAAGACTGGGGAGAAGGAAATGCCAAAATGCCTGAAGTCCAGTGTCAAGTACCCACAGTCAGTGATGGTGTGGGGTGCCATGTCAGCTGCTGGTGTTGGTCCACTGTGTTTCATCAAGGGCAGGGTCAATGCAGCTAGCTATCAGGAGATTTTGGAGCACTTCATGCTTCCATCGGCTGAAATGGCAGACGCGGTACTGTATAAGGTGCGCGTCTCTGACTGGGGAGCACCTAGATAGAGCAGCACGGAAAGGTTATCAGTGCCAGTTCCCCCCCCCTGGCATCACTCCCCTTTAGTGATGCACTAATTGGAAGACCCCCGGCCGGCCAGTGGGCACTGGAGGGGAGGGGTCCTATGGCCACTCCTACAGGGGTTAAATCCAGGTGTCCGGCCGGGAACTTTCTCTTTTCCTCCCGGCGGACACCTGGAAGCATCACTGGAGCTATGTCGGACCCCCTGGTCGAGGCCCTGCTGAAAGGAGTGGAACAGAGAGGTGAGCACTGGCTTCAAGCCGTTCTTACCGGTGTCAGGGCTCACCTCTCTGGGCCCTCTCCCGACCTGTCCTTCCTCACCCCTTCACCCCCTGATCCGTCCGCACTCACCCCCCCGCCCACGGGTCCCCTTGGTCCGGCCTCGCGCGCCCCTTCGCCCCTGGGTCCACTAGGCCCGGCCTCCATACCCCCGTCACCCCCGGGTCCCCTCGGGTCTGGCTCACCTTCGCTACCATTCTTAGCACATGGGGGGCCAGAGGTTGGAGCGGCCCAGAACGTTAGGCTGTTGCCCATCTCGGCGCCGCTGCAGGCTTCGGGGCTCCCGGCCGCAGAGGGCCCGGGGTCCGCACGGAGGAGGCGGGGCGGGGCCGGGCGTCGCACCCGTCGGAGGGTGGGTGGCAGCTTTTCAGCGGCGGCGTCTGCGCGGGCCCCTGCAGAAGCGGGGGGTTGCGGTGTGCGGCCGGCTGCTCCGTCCCGGGCTGGTGGGGCTAATCATGGCAGCGCCGGGCGTTGCGCGGCACCCCCCCTTTCCCTGGCCGATCAGGAGTCGCTGCCGGCGGCGCCGGGGGGAAGGCGATCCGCCCGCTTACCCCGCGCCCCGGAGCGTCTCCAAGTAGGGGAGGGGGCGTCCTCGCCGCCTCGCAGCGGCCGGCGGCCTCCGGCTCTCTCGGCGGCGGCCGGGAGCTCTGCAGGGGCTCCGGCCGGGCACTTCCGGTCCCCGCCCCCTGACTTCCGGTCACGAGAGCTCACCAGCAATGGCGAAGCGGGCCGGTCCTCCATTACCTTCCCTGCGGGCACACATTCGCCGCTCGCAGGGGGTAATCGGGAGGCTGGCATCAATGCCATGCAGCCCCCAGAACGCTCTGATCGGTCAAATCTGACCGATCAGTGCGCAGATCCCCCACCAGGCCCGACCTCCAGCATACCCCCGGCAGACGCAGCACTGGTGCCTGCACGGGGGTATCAGGGGTCGGGCAGTACAGAGTACAGGGCAGCTGAGGAGCGCAATGTTCGGTCCGCAAGGACCGATCAAGGCGCTCAACAGCTGCACAACAAAAATTACTGTGAAGTTTTGTTAACGTCACCAAACACGGACACACTCATACCACCCCACAGCGCCCACTTGCCCAATAAAAATTATCTAATAGCTGCCGCCCGGTTACATACCAACAATGGGGCCGAATACGGTGGCCTCCTAACGCCCCCCCTCCTAAGTAGCACTACATTACCGTCTACGGCCAATGATCCCCTTCCGGCTACCGAAAGAATACCTCCCATGACACCGCATAGTAAGGGCGGACGAAGGCGTAGACGCCGCACGTCCTCCCAATCTTCCTCCAATAACTCCCGTCACAATTCGGGCTACCCCTCTAAACGCCCCTCCCGTTACCGACGTAGACGCAGCTCCCATAGGAGCCGCCGCAGATCGCGGGCCTCAGAATGGCTGTCATCTGCAACATCTGAGTGGTCCGATGTATCGCAGAGCCCAGATAGGAGTCATCGGGCACGGGACAAGACTGCAAAATCACGCGCACCCTCTAGGGCTTTCAGCCGGGAAGAACAATCCCCCACGGCTTCCAGCCACAACAACAACAACCGTGCAGGCGCCGAAAACAGAGCCACTAATCCGCCACTATGTGGTTGTAATCGGGCTCCAACGCACGATACGCAGGGCATCGGCCAGCACATCGGCCAGTCCCACGCTGTAGCGGGAGCCAGAGTTTCCCCGTCCTGCGACATCACCCCGTCTACATCTGCAGGGGTTCCTCCAGGATCGGAGTACACTCGTCCAGAGTCACACAGCGGTGAGTGTTACAAGGGTAGCGAGGAAGCGTTACGCTACGGTGTTAACTTAAAGGAAATGGAGCTAACCTCGGCGGTTAAGGAGTTAATCTTACAACTGTCACACTCGAGCGGAAAGGTGGTGAACAAGGCACCACAATCCGCTAATCTACACAAAGACGCCTTCTTCTGCGGGATCAGCCCGCTAGGCGCCCATATAGACCAGGAAACGAGACAGAAAATCTGGAGCAACGATTATATTGACATATGGTCGCTGTTATCAGCGGATCAACAAACAGTGGATAAACCTAACGAGAGGGGTTTCGATAGGGGGAGATCGAGAATTGCATTAACCATGAATAATTGGCTCCAGGCCTTCGCAGTAATGGGCTGTATTATGGGCCAGAAACATCCGGAACGCTGCTCCGAATTGTTTATATATCAGGACATGATATATAGTTCATACAAGTCGCATGGCGGTTCAGCCTGGCGGCGGTATGATGAGGAGTTCCGCAGGCGTCTGGCCCTACAGCCCGATCTAGGCTGGGGAGTTAAAGCAACAGACGTATGGTTGCGGTTGATGCTGTCCCAAAAGCAGCCCCCCTTTTCGGCCACGACCACTAATTACTCCGCAGTCGCAGGTCAAAACTCAGTGGTCGTGCGAAAACCCGGGGCCTGCTGGTTGTTCAATGAGGGAAACTGCCGTTTCCACGCATTATGCAAATTCAGACATGATTGCTCCGCTTGCGGGGGGGGGGCACCCAGCGTCAAGGTGCACTCGTCAGCCTTACAAAGCACCTACAAGGCAGAACCCCAGTGAGCGTAACCGCGATGGCCCCCTGGCTAAAACTCTACCCCAATAAGAAAGCGGCTCAGCAGCTGCAAGCAGGATTCACCGACGGGTTTTTTATTCCCTTTAGGCTAACAAGAACGCCAACCCTATCCCATAACCTAAAATCTGCTCGCGAATTCCCCGAAATACTTAGACAAAAAATTGAAAAGGAGGTCGAGTTGGGTAGAATAGCGGGCCCCTTCCAGTCGCTCCCCTTCAAAAACATGAAAATATCACCGCTAGGCATTATACCAAAAAAGGAACCCGGTAAATACCGCCTCATCCATCATTTATCTCACCCAAAGGGTGACTCGGTTAATGATGCAATTTCCCCAGAAGAAGCCTCTGTCTCATACGCGTCTTTCGATAAGGCGGTGGAATTAGTCCGGGCAGCCGGACCCGGCGCCCTGCTAGCTAAATCCGACATTGAATCGGCATTCCGTTTATTACCCGTGCACCCCGAATGTTTCCACCTTCTGGGCTGCAAAGTGGACCAGCTGTATTACTTCGACATGTGTCTCCCGATGGGATGTTCCATCTCTTGTCACTATTTCGAGCTATTCAGCACATTCCTAGATTGGGTAGTTCGGTACGAAACGGGCAGTAAATCCCTAATTCACTACCTCGATGATTTCCTGTTCGTCGGCCCCAGAAACTCTAAACTCTGCTCCGAGCTACTTGAAAAATTCAAATATATCTCACTCGAATTCGGCGTGCCATTGTCACCAGAAAAAACGGAGGGACCATGTAATGTATTGCCGTTCTTGGGCATCGAAATAGATACCAATTCAATGGTTTTCCGATTACCAAAGGATAAAATACTAAAAACCCGACAAATGTTGAAAGGCTTCCGCGTGGTTAATAAGGTAACCCTCCAGCAAATGCAGGCATTACTGGGCCTACTAACGTTCGCTTGTCGCGTAATGCCGGTCGGCAGAGCATTCTCGCGCAGACTATCCTTGGCAACAAAAGGCGCTTCTCAGCCTGGCCATAGAATCAGGCTCACTCGATCGCTGAAAGCAGATCTACTAGTATGGCAAACGTTCCTACAATCGTACAACGGTCACACGTGTGTTATGGCAAGAGAGATCGCAAGCAAGGATTTAGGGCTGACTGTAGGGTGGAACAAAAAAGAGGGATTTGCAGCAATTTATAAAAACCAATGGTGCAAATCGGGTTGGCCAGAGAGATGGACGACAACAAAATGGGGGCAAGACCCGGCCCTATGGGAATTGTTTGCGGTGGTAGCAGCATTGGAGATATGGGCCGTTCAGTTGAGGAACACGAACATTCGTTTCCAAACAAAAAATACGAAAACGGCAAAGAGTTTAAATCACATGTCTTCTTCATCCCTGCCCATACTCGCTCTCTTGCGCCGGCTAGCGCTGATTTGCCTTGAAAACAATATTTGGTGTAGAGCCACTGTGGTGGCGGAAGTAGATGATGATATCATTAACCCTCTATTATTTTCCAATTGGCAGGCTTTCAGAATCCAGCAGCCCAACGTGCAAACCCGGGGTATTCTGTGTCCACTGTCCCTGTGGGACACAGTGGCCAATCATTGATGCCCTTAATCCGGGCCTCCGTTTCGCCAGCTACCTGGCAGGTGTATGGTAAGGCTTGGGAGGAGTGGTGCTCGCTAATTCAGGGTAGGCCAGTCAACGAAAGCGACGGAGCGCGAAGCGCAGTAACAACTGATTTCCTATTACGGATGAGGGAAGGCGGGGCGTCGGGCACCACGGCACAACGGAAATTATCGGGGTTAGCATTTTTCTTTCAATTATTGGGATGGGTAGACGTTACTAAATCCTTCTGTATAAGACAAACCATAAAAGGTTGGAAAAGGCTACAGCCAAGCCAAGAATGCCGCCGCCCCATTTCTCTGAGTCTATTGCAGGACCTGATTGCGATATCCCCGTCAATCTGCTCATCGCAATATGAGGCGGCCCTCATATCAGCAGCTTTTGCGACCGTCTTTTTCGGAGCACTGCGTATTAGCGAATTGTTACCGCGGTCAAAAAACGCGGCGGAAGGAGGCCTAATTAACGAGGACATAGTTATATGCAGCGACACCCTGCGCATCAGGGTTAGAAAATCCAAATGCGATCCCACCGGTAGGGGCACATGGGTCCTGGTTAACTCTACTGAGGGCCCAGCTTGCCCGCTAAAAATGGTTAAAACATACGCCGCGATAAGACACGCTGGTAGATTTTTCTTCACTCATACAGATGGGTCCCCTCTGACCAAGTACCAATTCCAGGCAATGTTCAAGCTATGCTTGGAAAAAACCGGCGCAAATCCAAAGGAGTACGGAACACATTCTTTCCGGATAGGGGCGGCCACAGAGGCAGCCAGGGCGGGAGTGCCGGAGGCCGAAGTTCAGAGAATGGGTCGTTGGAAGTCCGCATGCTTCGCTAGATACATAAGACCCGACTTGCTTAATTAACATGTGTTGTCTCTTACAGGGGTTGAAGTTTGGGTGGTAGGAGATTCCTACGTACACTGGGCCGAAAAGAGGGCCAAATTGCGGCCAGGAGGAACAAATCTCTACATCCCGGGAATAACAGTTAACTGGAGGGGTATCAGAGGCCTCCGGTGGAACCAGTTGTTCAAGGAGATGGTTGGCATAGCAAGGATGGCGGAACGCCCGGTGATATTGGTGTTACACGTGGGCGGCAATGACCTGGGCAAACAAAAGGTGGCCGAGTTGTACAAATGGGTGACAACGGATACGGAACGGTTCAGCAGTCTGTTTAGGAACATGATTCTGGTGTGGTCGGATATAACACCACGGGCCGAATGGCGTGGTGCAAGAGACATGAGAGCCATAGAGCGGACAAGGGTGAAATTCAACGCTCGGATCGGAAATTATGTGAGAGGAAGAGGCGGTATCGTGATTCATCACCAATACCTACAAAAGAAAAACACGCCACAATTAAGACCGGACGGAGTTCACCTAACGGACATTGGCCTCGATATTTTTCTGTCTGGTTTACAGGATGGGGTTGAACAGGCCCTAAAAGTGTTGGGTGGGGTCGGAGTCCCGCGTAGGTAATACACGGGATCCTCCATGGCGGAAGAAACGGAGGAGGGCAAAGGTCGTAGTCGCTCGTTGGTCCAATTCCCCTGTCGATCACGGACAGGAGCTCGGCGCGAGCGGCCGTTACAACATGTAATTGCCCTTCTCAGCTTATTTAATTAATAAACTGTGACCGACCTGTTCAACCCACCTAGGACTGTGTGTGTTTCATTACGGGATTGATGGGAGGGGGGAAGGCACTGGTTACGACACCCAGGTCTCCACAGTCTGGCAGACGCGGTACTGTATAAGGTGCGCGTCTCTGACTGGGGAGCACCTAGATAGAGCAGCACGGAAAGGTTATCAGTGCCAGTTCCCCCCCTGGCATCACTCCCCTTTAGTGATGCACTAATTGGAAGACCCCCGGCCGGCCAGTGGGCACTGGAGGGGAGGGGTCCTACGGCCACTCCTACAGGGGTTAAATCCAGGTGTCCGGCCGGGAACTTTCTCTTTTCCTCCCGGCGGACACCTGGAAGCATTGTCCCACCCGCCCTCCCTTTTTAAAGGCTAAAGATGAGACTAACCTGCGGGACGATGTAAATCGGTAAATGCTATTGTAATATTTTACTTTTTAAAAAAAAAAAAAAAAATTATATTTGTACGTGATGTAACTAACTCTGGTAACCTTTATTAAGTCACAGCGGAAGAAGCGGAGGAGGGCAAAGGTCGTAGTCGCTCGTTGGTCCAATTCCCCTGTCGATCACGGACAGGAGCTCGGCGCGAGCGGCCGTTACGACATGTAATTGCCCTTCTCAGCTTATTTAATTAATAAACTGTGACCGACCTGTTCAACCCACCTAGGACTGTGTGTGTTTCATTACGGGATTGATGGGAGGGGGGAAGGCACTGGTTACGACACCCAGGTCTCCACAGTCTGCTTTATGGAGATGAAGATTTCATTTTTCAGCACGACCTGGCACCTGCTCACAGTGCCAAAACCACTGGTAAATGGTTTACTGACCATGGTATTACTGTGCTCAATTGGCCTGCCAACTCTCCTGACCTGAACCCCATAGAGCAGTGTTTTTCAACCAGTGTGCCGCGGCACACTAGTGTGCCGCGACACATGGTCGGGTGTGCCGCGGGGAACGGGAGTCAGCTGTTCTCTGTGCCGACTGTCAAGCTGACAGCCGGCACAGAGAAGCTGCAGCGCGCCGGCTCCCGGAGATCAATTGTACTCGCAGACATCTACCAGCTGCGAGTACAATTGAGGCTCTGACTGCCGGGTCAGAGCGACACCAGCAGCGTGATCAAGTCATGTGATCACGCTGCTGACGTCACTATCCGGCGCGCAGGAGAAAGAAGAGACTTGGTGGTAAGTGCTCCTGTGCTGTGTAGCTGAAGACACCGAAGATTCAGCGTGGGGTGGGTTTATGGGGAGTATGTGGGGGGATTTATTAAGTGTGTGGGGGGATTTATTAAGTGTGTGGGGGGATTTATTAAGTGTGGGGGGATTTATTCAGTGTGGGGGGGGATTTATTCAGTGTGTGGGGGGATTTATTCAGTGTGTGGGGGGATTTATTCAGTGTGTGGGGGGGATTTATTCAGTGTGTACGTGGGGGGGGGGCTGGAATTTATTTAGCATGTGTGGGGCAGGGTGCATTTATTCTGTGGAAGGGGATGGATTTATTCTATCGGAAGGGCAGTGGATATATTCTGTGGGGGTGAGTGGGGAGATGGGGGTGGACACAGTAGCGAGGGGAAAAATGTGTGCTGACAGTACTGGGAGCAACGGTGATGGGATGTGTGAGGACAGTATGGGGAGTCGGGGGAATGTGTGAGGGGGGAATGTGTGAGGAGGAAATATGGAGAGAGCAAAGGGGTATGTTAGCAGGGGGGGGATGTACAGGAGGAGGCTATTAGAAATGTGTGCAGACAGTATGGGGGGATGAAAGTGTGAGTGGACACATAATAGATACTGAGTAGTGTGAGGGTAACAGCCAGGAGGAGACAGTATGCCAAGTAGGAGGAGTGTAATGAAGGGGCACAGTAGAGAGACTGGGCTCTCTATGAGGGACACCGTATGAGAAGGCAGTGTGAAGTATGGAAAAGAGAGAGAGGGTAGTGTGGATGGCATGTACCATAAGAGGGACAGTGAGGGTCATATTATGTGCTGGGAATAAAGTGAGGGGCAATTATTTACTCAGAGGCTCAGCCTAGGGCAGATATTGTTATTCCGGAGCATTATAATAACACTGCTATCTTTAAGGGTGTTGTGTCGGGATGTGCTGCAGAAGACAGGAGAAGATGGAAGTCTGCAGAAACGAGCTCTGCCGGTGGATGAGAAGAGTCATCATGGCATCTGGACAAGGTGAAGATGAAAAGAAAGAGGCGACTCCACAAACAACGTCATCTATCAGGTACCTGGATGTAAATGTGTTTTTTTTGTGATACTAATTCTCATTTTTATTTGTTAGGAACATTAAAGGGGATGTCCAAGGTTGTGATGAGTCTGCAGTCATACTATGTGACTGCAGACTTCTGAATTCTCACAGTGCACACTGCAATCATAATTCTCTGATGTTGGTGATTTACATACATGCGGTCACATGCTGACTAGACATGTGTGGCCTCATTCAATGAAAATGAATTGACTGAGGCCGGACACGTCTAGTTAGAATGTGACCAGAAGTATCCAAATCACATACTTGTGCTGTCATGACCGTCCACTCTGGCCACCGGCAAGGGAGAATCCTGAAAGTGTGCAGTGCTTGCGCTGTGAGAATTCAGAAGCCTGCAGTCACATAGAATGACTGCAGACTTTCATCTCAAACCTGGACGCACCGTTTTGTGCCATTTTGGTTGGTGGTGTGCCTCGGGATTTTTTAAGTATAAAAAGTGTGCCGCGGCTCAAAAAAGGTTGAAAATCACTGCCATAGAGAATCTGTGGGATATTGTGAAGAGAAAGTTGAGAGACGCAAGACCCAACACTCTGGATGAGCTTAAGGCCGCTATTGAAGCATCCTGGGCCTCCATAACATCTCAGCAGTGTCACAGGCTGATTGCCTCCATGCCACGCCGCATTGAAGCAGTCATTTCTGCCAAAGGATTCCCGACCAAGTATTGAGTGCATAACTGAACATTATTATTTGATGGTTTTTTTGTTTGTTATTAAAAAACACTTTTATTTGATTGGACGGGTGAAATATGCTAATTTATTGAGACAGGTTTTTTTGGTTATCAGGAGTTGTATGCCAAAATCATCAGTATTAAAACAATAAAAGACCTGACAAATTTCAGTTGGTGGATAATGAATCTATAATATATGAAAGTTTAATTGTAATCATTACATTATGGTAAATAATGAAATTTAACACTATATGCTAATTTTTTGAGAAGGACCTGTAGCTCCACTCCATACACCTCACACACACGGCTCCGCTCCATACACCTCATACACACACGGCTCCGATCTGTACACCTCGTACACATTCAGCTCCGCTCCATACACCTTGTACACATTCAGCTCCGCTCCATACACCTCATACACACACACAGCTCCGCTCCATACACCTTGTACACAGTCATCCTGGACTTCCTCTTCATGTTCAGTTTGTCTGAAGGCAGAGACAGTGACACCAGCGCTGATTGGCGCCGGGCATCACGTGTCACAACACATCACAGCTGCTGTAGGAACGGCGCTGGCACAGGAGGTGAGTATAGGCTTTAGTTTAAGACGAGGTTGTCCTAGTGGGAGACAATCCCATAAAGCAGTGGACTCTTTATTAGCCCATGTGGCAACATTTCAGTTCCATATCAGGGAAATGCTCTGTTATTGATCCAAAACATTGCCATTTGGGCCAATAAAGAGTCCGCACTTTTTTCACGATTAATCAGAGAGGTGTGTCTGTGTGTGTATGTGTATAATATACACACACATACTTACACACACACACATAGACACACATACTCATACACTCACACATACATTATATAGGTGAGACTGCGGTATGTACGTTATACCGCTGTGTGTAATATACTGCGTCCGCTGAGTATAGCCCATATAGGCCAGCCACAGAGAGAGTGTGTGTGTGTGTATATATATATATATATATACATACACACACACACATATACACTGCGGCTGGCCTATATGGGCTATACACAGCGGACGCAGTATATTACACACAGTGGTATAACCTATATAACGTACATACCGTAGTCGCAGTTTCACCTATATAATGTATATAGACTGCTGTACATGCATTATATAGGTGATACTGCTACTGCGGTATATAATCGCAGTATCACTTATATACTGTATATACAACAGTCAATATACATTAGACAGGTCAAACTGCAAATGCTGCATATACAATATATATGTGATACTGTGATTGCAGTGTATAGTTCCAGTATATATATATATATATATATATATATATATATATATATATATATATATATACAGCAGTATCACCTATATAACGTATATACACATCAGTTGCAGTATCACCTATATAATGGACATGGAGCAGATGCTGGCCGGGGATTGGTGAGGAGAGCGCTGTTCTCGGACACTGGTTCTGGCCAGCGTCAGACACAGTGAGGCTCGGGCGTCTGTGCACGCAGTGGCGGCCTTTTCAAACTTCTGCACAGGCCCAGGTGCGTGCACTTTCCTGTTTTCCCTCACTGACAAAGGCCGCAGCTACACGCGCAAGCACGAACGAGGGCTGCGGTCACGTGGGCCGCCATGGCCTTGGTCAGCGCGGGCACAGAGAGAGTGCGCACAAAGGCCTGTGCAGTGGATTTGAGGGGCCGGCGACCCATTTTGTAGCTCAGAGTGCTCCAGGCCCCGTCGCAGCTGCGACCACGGTACTTACGCCCCTGATAGTTGTATACTATGGGCACAGATACACAATATTATATACACTGGATGGATCAATCCTGCACCTGGCCCTGGCCATACATGCACTGTATATATACAGGGCCATGTATATAGCATGTGATGTCCAGTCACCAGGTTCAGGCGTGATCACTCCAGTGCTGGATTCTGCAGACAGTCTCTGGTCACTATCAGTATAGGGAGATTTATTGCAGGAGACTGAACTTTCCTGCAGTCTGGTGACTCTGGAGCCGATGACCTGGCACTGACAGGGTGACCATGAAAGTTCAGACTCCTGCAATAAATCTGTGAGCATCAGCAGAGCGGCCGCTAATACTATAGGGACACGACCCTGGACTTATCGGGAGGTGAGCAGCAGCGTCCATCTCCTCACGCACAGAGAGCTGAAGGTACTCACTGATGTCTGAGCCGTCCACCAGCTCCTCTCCTGCAGGTAGATGCAGCCATGTTCCCTTCCCTCTTCAGGAGGCCGCACACAGGGAGCAGGGGGCGTGTCTGCTCCACTGTGATACAACTGGCCAGGACACAGAGAACAGCGCCGGCCACCAGCAGCCCGAATCGCTGCTAAGTGACCGGCCGGGGGGGCACTGGAAGACTGCTCAGTCAGGAACATGGGGAAGGGGCGTGGCCTAACACAAGGGGGCGTGTGACGGCTGCTTCTGTTGTCTGCGGGGAAGTAGTGTCCCCTGCGGGACAGCGGGGAAAAGCCTTAAAAACGGGACAATCCCGCACAATGAGGGACGGTTGGGAGCTATGTATATATACCGTATATATATGAGGGTAAGAGGCTTTATGTCTGTGCATTGCATGCTGCTGTGTGCTGATTCCCCCCTTCCCATTTAAGGAGTCTGGTGACCTGTATGTGACCTCATCTCTGCTACAGTACAGACTGATGATGCTTGGTTTACAGATCCAGCATAACAGGTTAGGCTACTTTCACACTAGCGTTAACTGCAAACCGTCTCAAAACGTCTTTTTTCAGAAAAAACGCATCCAGCAAAAGTTTTTGCTGGATGCGTTTTTTCCCCATAGACTTGTATTGGCGACGTATTGCGACGGATTGGCATACGTCGTGTACGTTTTACGACGTATGCGTCGAAATTTGGCGACACATCGTCGGCAAAAAACGTTGATTGTAACGTTTTTTGTCTCCGCCTAAAAAACGTGTCGCGACGTATCCTGCGGCATACGTCGTTGGCTGCAATGAAAGCCTATGAGCGACGGATGCGTCGGGACACGTCGTACGACGCAATACAGCGCTGCAATACGTTTTTTTTACACTGAGCATGCTCAGAAGCAGAATTTTGTTGCCAATTGGCCAGACACCCCCAAATCTATATAAACCTGGCCTGGGCCTTCAACCTCACATGTGCCTGCAAGACCCAGAGAGGAGAAGACTGCCAGCAAGACCCCAGCCAGCCACAAGACCCCAGCCTGCCACAGGAGCCAGCCACAGGAAGGAGCCAGCAACAGGACCCCAGCCATAAGACCCCAGCCTGACACAGGAGCCAGCCACAGGACTCCAGCCACCATAGAGCCAGTGTGAGTATTGCAATTTTTGTGTGCATCTGTGTGCCTGTGCATTTGTGTGTGTATATGAGGTACTGACTACAGCAAGAGCTTAAAACCTGAAGAGAACCAGAGGCCTGCCATCGTCCTGCAACACCCAGTGCCATGCTAGAGTCCAGATCCACCCTGATGCCAGCCACTGTGAAGACATGCAGCTCCAGCCAAAGGATTGTCAGCCTTTTGTATGTGTGTGTGTGTAATGTGTGTGTGTGTATGCGTCTTCTGATTGGGTTCACCTTTCTGCCTTTGTTGTACATATGTGTTATTGCATAAAGCTATGTGCGTGCATGTGTATGTGTGTATTTTTGTACGGCTGTGTGCTTTTGTAAGTATGTCTTCATGTGCCTGCACCTTATTATGCCTTTTCCAATCTTATGCCTGTTCATGTGGGAGGGTATGTGTCCACGTTCAGAATTGCATCAGGATTTGGTCTGGATTTTCCATCAGTATTTGTAAGCCAAAACCAGGAGTGGGTGACAAAAGCAAAAGTGTGCCTGTTTTCCTATTATACTTTCCCTCTAATAATTGTTACACTCCTGGTTTTGGCTTACAAATACTGATGGAAAATCCTGACCAAATCCTGATGCGATCCGGAATGTGGACACATACCATGCATGTTTGTGTACGTCTTGTTGATTGCATGTGCATTTGTCCATGCTTTAATTGGTTAATTGCCTTTTTCTGATGTATTTACTGTATAGTGGTCTGTGCAGCATGTGGTTTAAATGTGTGTTTTGTTTTTGTTTTTTTAAATCTGATATATTTTTTAAAAGTCTAGTGGTCTGCAGCTTGTGGTTTGAATGTGTGTGTGGTTTTTTTCTATTTAAAAGTGTTGATTTTATTTTACTGTTGAAACCATTTGCAGTAGATGTACTTGTATTTAAAATAAAGAGCTTTTCTGCTCCTAATTGTGATTTAAAAAAAAAAAAAAAAAAGTAAAAAAAAAAAAAGTAAAAATAAAATGTTTATTAAAAAAATGTCCGTAGTATCATTTCATAAAGGTAAATTTAAAACTGGTGTATGTACCAATGGTTACACATGCAATACAGAGTTGGTTGAGTGCTTATTTTTTAATAAAGGTTATACTGTAAAGGTTTTTTTTGGGGGGATGTGATTTTTTAAAATAAAATGTGGCAAACATATTTTTGCATGGTGGGTTCACATTTCAAAATTTTATTTTTTGGGACATGGAAATGAATGCTATAACGTGCAACTTTTTTGGGGGGGTTTTGGTGTTCACCTGTAATGAACATTTCTGACATCATTTTAGCAGGGTGTTTATCGTTAAACATTACCTAGTTCAGGGGGTGGTCTAACTATAAATCCATTATACATATTACAGATACACCAGGACCGCAGCCACTGACCAGCCCACCAGGACCACACCCACACATCTTTCAAAGTAAGTTTTGAAGACCCCCAATCTGCTACTTCAATGTGTAGAGCAGATTGCAAGTGTATTTTTAACTTACAGAAACACCAGGACCACAGCCGCTGCCAGCCTTGCCCACCAGGACCACAGCCGCTGACTGCCTTGCCCACCAGAACCAGGACCAACAATTGTTTTAAAGTAAGTTTTGAAGACCCCCAATCTGCTACTTCAATGTGTAGAGCAGATTGCAAGTGTCTTTTTAACTTACAGAAACACCAGGACCACAGCCGCTGCCAGCCTTGCCCACCAGGACCACAGCCGCTGACTGCCTTGCCCACCAGGACCACAGCCGCTGCAAGACACAGCAACAATGTCCTCTTCTGACAGCCCTCCTCCACAGCAGCAGCGTGTATCGGTAAGTTAACACAAAAAATGTTTTTTTTTTAGTTTTTGTAAATTACATTTTTATGGATAACTACATGCATAAATTATGTTTCAACAGGAAGCTGAATCAGATGAGGAGCTTTCAGAAGGGGGCGAGACGGGTGGAGAGATGCAAGTGGAGGAGGAACCAAGTGTAAGTAGTGGTGAAACAGTTGCTTCGCACATCACACTGCACCATACATAACTAAACACAGAAAATATATGCCTACATTACTGAGAATTTGTTTCCTTTATTTCAGGCTGCTGCTGCTGCCGCTGAAGGTTCTCCCAGACACTCCCAGAGTCGTCGGACTCGTCGCCGCGGTCGGCCATCAGTGAGTTTTTTTTTTTTGTTGGGAGGGGGATTCTATTGGTACTTTAGTGTTTCAGTGTAATAATTTGTTTGTTTTTCTTTTTCTTTTTTTGGGGCACAGGCTTCACAGCATGCTCCCGCCGTAGAGTACGATGATGACGACATCGACATAGATAGTCTTATTGAGGAGGTTCGCGAGCGGGAGCCGCTGTGGAACATGGCTGACCGCAAGCATTCAAATACTAGTGTCAGCCGCCGGCTCTGGGACGAAGTGTGTCACAACCTCTTTCCAAGGTGGGAGAGCCTTCATCCTCAGCAGCTGAGCAAACTAGGTAAGTATTCACTTTCCAGTGATGTTTTGAGCTGACTGTAATGTATTGCATTTACCAATTTTTTTTTTTTCTTTTTATTCTTGTCTTCACAGGTGGAAAGGTTAGGAAGCGGTGGCGGTCACTGAGGGATCGCTTTAAGAGGGAATTCAACGCGGAGATGCAGGCCCCGAGTGGCTCTGCAGGAAGGAAGAGCAAATATAAACATGGCCCGGTTCTCTCCTTCCTGAGGCGAACAATGCTGAGCAGAGTGTAAGTATTCTACAGTCCACTAATAACCATGTTAACCTGTCTACTTAGTTTGCTTTCAGTCAGGGCTTTTTCATATCAATGTATTCATTTCTTTTGTTTTTTCTTTCACAGCACCTTCTCCAGCCACCGGGCGCCTGCATCTTCCTCTGCGCCCTCTGGAGCGATCCCTCCTGAGTCCGCCACTGAGGGCCACGTCGGTAGGCCCCACACCACTGACCCCTCCTCTGACCCCTCTGACCCCTTTGTCCCCTCCACTTCATTCGCCCCAAGCAGTGGAGCATTATTGCAGCCTTCATTGCTCGCATCTGATGCTGAACAGTTAGCGTTCCCTTTACCCCACCCCTCTGATCCTGCCACCTCTAGACCACCATTAGGTTCTTGGCGGCAGCGACAGAGGGGTCAGGAAAGGAGCTATGCTCCTGAGTTCTTACACCTGAATGCATCCTTCCAAGGCTCTTTCAAAAATTTGGGAGAGCAAGTGACTGCTGGTTTCAACATGGTGCAGTAACGCATCAGTGAAACAAGCCAGGAAACCAGCAGTCGCTTGGATGGGCTGCATTCAGCTGTAAGTCCAGATCCGGCCAATATTTTTTTCCAATCCATGCTCAGGAGCATGGAGAAGCTTTCTTTTGAGCAACAGATGCGGGTAATGAATACCTGCCATAATGCTCTACTGCAGGCCATTAACGAGCCCCAATTGACCCACACACCTCCCCACACATCCACTACAATTCCACCCCAGGTCCCATTTCCACCCCAGGCCCCATTTCCACACCATGCCCAACCCCAGGCCCCATTTCCACACCATACCCCCCATTACCAAACCCAGCCCCAATCCCCACACCAGCACCATTACCAAACCCAGCCACAAACCCCACGCCAGCCCCATTACCCAACCCAGTCCCACTACCCAACCCAGTCACAATACCCAACCCAGTCCCCATACCCATCCCGGCCCCAAAACCAAATTCCTTCCCCACTGTTTTCTTCCTTGCCCAGCTTCCCTTCCCCAATAAGTATTCCCCCTACCCCAACACCACCCCCCTCTGGTCAGCCTCCTGGTTTTACCCCCCCTTCCACTGCACCCCAAACAAGTAGGGTTTCCCCACCTATCGACGTGGTCCAACCTTCCAGCCCCTCCTCCCCTCGTATCTCCACCCCACACTTTCAAGACCTATAAATGGCTGTTTGTTAAAGTTATTTTCTACCAAAAAATTTAAACTATTTTTTTTAAAGTTTGAACAGAAAAAATATATATATATGGTTTTTAGAAAAAAAATAAAGTTTTGAAAAAAGAGTTCCAATAAAATTAAGTTTGATTAAAATTCTACTCTGTGTGTGTGTGGATTTATTGGTCATATGGTAACTAATAACAAAGGTAAAATAAAAATAAACACCAGACGTGTCACAGGTATAAAATATTGGTTTTACTAGCAAGAAAACCACTCTTTTGTAATTTTTTTTTTTTCCCTTGTTTTTTTTTTTTTCTGAAGAAACACATTTTTTACATAAACAAACACATGGAAAACAGGTTAAACAATCATGTCTTGCCATGGGATCCGCCCGACAGGTGACACAAAATAATCGGCAAACTGGTCCCTCATCCTTGTAACAGAACCTGTAGAGCGAACCGAGCTGCTGCGGTAGTCCCACAAGGTTGTCTCCAACTCTTCGTCATCCAAGGAAATGGGCTCCTTTGAAAGTACAAAGTTGTGGAGCACCACACAGGCTTTAACTACCTTGTCTATAGTTGTGTTTTTCAGTTTGATAGCCGTCAGCAGAACTCGCCACTTCGCCGTCAATATGCCAAAAGAACACTCCACTACTCTTCGTACTCTAGTAAGCCGGTAATTAAAGACCCGCTTGGTATGAGTTAAGTTCCGGCTACTATACGGTTTCAGTAGGTGCGGCGACAGTTGAAAGGCTTCATCACCTACAAAAACATATTCCATGGCTGGTTCACTTGTTCCTGGCAGTGGTCTGGCTGACGGGAAATCGTAGCTCTCTCCATAAAGGCAACGACCCATTGGTGAGTTTTTAAAAACTTGCGAATCGTTGGACCGTCCATACGCTCCTATGTCCACGGCAAGGAACCTGCAGTTGGCATCTGCAATAGCCATAAGGACGATGGAGAAGTACTTCTTGTAATTATAGTACTCCGATCCTGTTCCTGCCGGTTTAGCAATCCGTATGTGTTTCCCGTCAACTGCACCCACACAATTAGGGAAATTGCAAATTTGCTGAAACTCTTCTGCACTTCGCAACCATATTTCCATGGATGGTTGGGGGATATACTCTGGTTGCAAAGTGGTCCAAACAGCCCGACATGTGTCCTTCACTATTCCTGAAATAGTGGAAATGCCCAGCCTGAATTGGTAATGAAGCGAAGTCATAGATTCACCCGTAGCTAGGAAACTTTAAAAAAAAAAAAAAAAAAAAAATGTTAGAAAAAATTGCACAGACCAACAAGTTTCAATATGGCACTGTTAATTTTTTTTTTAAGGACGGGACACACAATCAAACCAGCATGAAACCGGTGTAAAAAAAAAAGTGGAATGTCCGCAAAGAAAACCAAAATTACATGCTGCAGAAAATAGTGCGCAATATGCCAGCGCAGTATTGTCTGCAGCATGTAATATAACATTAAAAATGACCAATGACAGAAAAAAAGGAGTTGCATGTCATCAAACCCCCCCCCCAAAAAAAAAAACTGCAGAAAATGCAACGCAATATTTCAGCGCAGTATTTTCTGCAGTCTGTTATATAACATTCAATATCCGCAATGACATTTAAAAAAAGCAGTGGAATGTCCGCAAAGAAAACCAAAATTACATGCTGCAGAAAATAGTGCGCAGTATTGTCTGCAGCATGTAATATAACATTAAAAATGACCAATGACAGAAAAAAAAGCAGTTGCATGTCAGCAAACCCCCCCCCAAAAAAAAACTGCAGAAAATGCAACGCAATATTCCAGCGCAGTATTTTCTGCAGTCTGTTATATAACATTCAATATCAGCAATGACATTTAAAAAAAGCAGTGGAATGTCCGCAAAGAAAACCAAAATTACATGCTGCAGAAAATAGTGCGCAATATGCCAGCGCAGTATTGTCTGCAGCATGTAATATAACATTAAAAATGACCAATGGCAGGAAAAAAAAGAGGCTTACCGCAGGATCACCATCAGCCACTCCGCCGGTGTGATGGCAAGCCTCATCCTCGTGTCCTGTCTTCGGATGACATCCTCCAGTTTTTGAAGCAAAAAGTCGAAATGTTCCATCCTCATCCGCACGTAATTGTAGAATTTGTGTGGATTGTGCCGCAACTCCAGGTACAGAGTGGACTGGACACCCCGGGTCATCCGTAGTTCATTAATCTGATGAATCCACAGTCGTCTCCGTTGCTGCAGAAGCATCCTACGCCTTTCCGCTGCCGCCTCCTTCTCCCGCACTATGATATCCAGGCGATTCGTCTCAAAGATAACGTCGGTAACCAAACTAGCAATCCTCCCAAGAACAGCTTCCATCGCTGCCACAAAACTAAAACCCTCAAAGATGGGCTGTAAAAACAGTCACTATATAGTTTTCCATATTTTCCAGTAGCCAATCAAATTTGGGAGCCTCCCATTTTAAAAACGGATCCGTCGTAAAAACGGATGCAACAGATGGTAAAAACGGATACAACGTATGCAACGCATCCAGTATTTTCGACGGAAACATTTAGCGGATTTGCGACGTATCCGTTGAAATGCTGCATGCGTGGCATATGTTTGTCACCGTTTTTCACTTTTTTGACGCATCCGTTTTTTCGGCAAAAAAGACGTTTTGAGACGGTTTGCAGTTAACGCTAGTGTGAAAGTAGCCTTACTCTCACTATCTATATGTGATATATGAGTAAAGGCACCATCTCTGCTACAGTACAGTCTGATGATGCTGGGTGTACAGATCCAGTATAACAGGTTACTCTCACTATATATATGTGATATATGAGTAAAGGCTCCATCTCTGTGCAGCATGCGTATCATGTATACAGACTTTGAGTGCATGTTAGATCCTGGGTCTCCAGGTTATTTCCCTTGCTGCACATATAATCTGTGCATGACTTCCAAATCCATGCTTTATTTCTGGAGATATGGCAGCCTTTAGTCCTATTATGTTGCATGCTGTCCTGCCTGATATATCCACCCCCTTTTTCTGTATATCTAAGATGGTGGATAGCACAAGCCTAAGTGCATTACCTGGAGCCTTACTATATATATATTTTATCTGGTGTCAATAATTATTCAGGGAGTAATTCAGCACAGGCGTGGCGGTGAGTGGGGCACTTATAACGCAGCATATGGCGGGCAGTGAGTGGACACTAATAGCTCAGCACATGGCAGGCATTGAGTGGACACTAATAACTCAGCACATGGTGGGCAGTGAGTGGGCACTAATAACTCCGCACATGGCGGGCAGTGAGTGGGCACTAATAACTCCGCACATGGCGGGCAGTGAGTGGGCACTCCTAGTGTGATGCTGCACCTTACTCTGGAGAACACATCATGGGCCCAGTTTTCAGCCCTGTCTCTCGTCTATTGTATGTAGGTGGTGTGACTAACTGGGGACACAGACCATGCAGTTTTCTACACATACACTTATGGCTGCAGGCAGCTTATACTAGACCTACATACATATATTTTCCTACGATGTATGTGCAGCTGGTGATTAGAGAGCCTTTCTGTAACTGCTGTAGAGGAGCAGGCGGCTTCTCCTTTATTGTTACAGCATATAACACAGCATTGCCCATCATCGAATGTATCTGACCTTATGATGGGACATTTTCCAGTATCAACCTGTAATATACCTTGTTCGATACGGCACCAGACACTTATAATGTCTAAGTGTCTTTCTTTCGTTTGAAATAGACGATGACGTCTTTCGAAGGAGATGGGAGGAATATGCTAATGAATGCTCTAAAGGATTCATGGAGCTATTGGTACAATTGAATCAAACAGCCATTGAAGGGATGGATAAGGCTGGTTTCACACTTGCGTTTTTGTCTGCAGCGTTTTTTGCACAAAAAACGCATGCGTTTTTTTTCCCTATATTTAACATTGAAAACGCATGCGTTTTTTTTCACATGCGTTTGGTCGCGTTTTCAAACGCATGCGTTTTTTGTCTGCATGCGTTCATTTTCAAAAATGCTACCTGCAGTATTTTCTTGCGCGTTTTTTTGCCGCGAAAAAACGCATGCGTTTTTTCGCGGCAAAAAAATGCATTGCTGTCTATGTAAACGCATGCGTTTTTAAGCACATGCGTTTGTTTGCGCTAAAAACGCATGCGTTTTTATAGAAAAAAAACAGAAAACACACTGAAAAGCCACCCACCACCATCAAGGTGATAAAGGGATCCAAACCCTAACCCTAACTCTACCCCTAACCTCACCCCTAACCGTTTAATGAACATTTTCTGACAGTCATATTGCCACGTATTTCAGTGCCACGTATGCCACGTGCCACGTATTTAAGTGCCACGTGCCACATATTTAAGTGCCACATGCCACGTATTTAAGTGCCACGTATTTGAGTGCCACGTATTTAAGTACCACGTATTTCAGTTGCACGTATTTCAGTGCCACGTATTTCAGTCACGTTTAGGGTTAGGGTTAGGGGTAGGGTTAGGGTTTTCTTGTTTTTTCTTGTGTTTTCTTGTGTTTTTTTGTGTTTTCTTGTGTTTTTCTATAAAAATGCATGCGTCTAAAAAACGCATGCGTTTTACCGCGTTTACATGCGTTTTTCACACATGCGGTTTTTTTAAAAAACGCATGCAGACAAAAACGCAAGTGTGAAACCAGCCTAAGGAAATTGATGAAATCCAGACAAAATTGAAACATGATATATCAAGTGAGATGTTGTCCGCATTCAATGTTGAATTAGAACAGGAATATACTAAATGGGAAAAAAGTATATGTGACAATAAGGCAAAGAAATTCCAGCGTGACATTGGGGATTTACAGTCCAATACAATATACAAATGGAATAGGAAAACATATCGCTCTCGGGGATCCTCCCGTGCCAGGTCCGCCTCCACCATCTCATTGGCCTCCAGTGAAGAATCAATAAAAACAAGACCCAAATACTATGATTTACGCAATTCGAGTCTTAATCAGGTGAGAAGGAATGTGAGACCAAAGAATTCCACAAATTACCAACAGACCAAAAAGGATAAAAAAGGTCTAGAGGTAATTAATTTGTCTCACCATATTCTCACTGGGGATCAATTAAAAGTCCTTCAAAAAGGACTTACATTTTCTCCTACTAACAACTTTGATTTTTTCACAGCTACCAAAGATGTCTATCTCTTTGCAAGAAAATTAATACTAAAAAAGCTGTATGAAAAAAATGGACATGAGTCCATTAGTGATAAAATGGAAAGGGAGGCGCAGCAGGCGCTGGAGGATCTTCTTAATGAGCAAACGTCTAGTCATACAGGTATGTTTCCCAGTATTTGTTACCCTAGGTCAACAAGGTTTCCCCCCTTGTCTCTGTGTCCAGCAGTGGAGATTTTCACGAGATTGGTGATACAGGATTTTGAAAAAATATCCACCAGACGACAGTATGATAACCTAACATCAAAACAGAGACAGGCGTTGGAGGAATTAAAAAATTATGATATAGTGATAAAACCAGCAGACAAGGGGGGAAACATTGTTTTGTGGCCTAAATCCCTCTATGAGAAAGAGGCAATGAGACATCTTAGAGACAGGGTAACATATCAGAAATTGGATTGTAGTCCATTGAATAGATTTACCCTTGAACTGGAAGCTATTCTGGAGGATGCATTTGATCAGGGTGTGATCCCCAGAAAAGTATATGATGGGTTACTTACCGAATTTCCCAAAATAGCAACTTTGTATTTTATTCCTAAGGAGCACAAGAATCCCATTGATCCCCCCGGACGTCCGATTGTGTCCGGCATAGGGGGATTAAATGACCCAGTTTGTAAATTCATTGATTTTTATTTAAAACCACTAGTGGAGTCACTTCCCTCATATGCTCGTGACACATCGGATGTTCTGAGCAGGATCAATGGGATACAACTTGATGAGGATATGATTCTTGTCACTGCAGACATAGAGTCATTATATACCTGTATCCGTCATGATGATGGATTGGAGGCGGTCCGCTTCTTCCTGGGGTCCGGCAACCTGGATGGCCCTATGTGCAATTTCATCATAGAATTGTTGACGTTCATCCTCACAAAAAACTTTTTTGTATTTAAGGATGTCTTTTATTTGCAGCAGCGTGGCACTGCCATGGGCGCGGCCTGTGCGCCCTCCTTTGCCAACCTTTTCCTGGGATACTGGGAGAGGGAGATATTTGGCGGGGGGGGGGGGGGGGGGCGCGCCCGGGCCGTGGACCATGTGCAGTGCTGGCTGCGCTATATTGATGATTTGTTCATAATTTGGCAGGGGCCTGAAAAGGACCTGCATGAGTTCATGCAGCAGTTGAACGACAATAGATTTAACATCAAATTGACATATTGTGTGAGTAGGACTGAGGTTGACTTCCTGGATATTAAGGTGGAAGTTGATGACCATCGTTACTTGCAGATTGATGTGTACAGGAAGTCCACCTCCGTCAACTCATTGCTGCATGCCAGTTCGAGTCATCCATACAGCACTATTAGGGCCATCCCGGTTGGGCAGCACCTCAGGATGAGGCGGATCTGCTCCTCCGAATCCAAATTTGAAAATCAAGCCTTGGATCTCCGAGAGAGATTCAAGGAACGAGGCTATAGCAATAGATGTATAAAAAAGGGATATTTGAGGGCCAAAACACAATCCCGAGAAACGTTGCTATACCCCCGACAGAGGAATAAAGATATGAAGGATGAGGCAATTCGCTTTGTTTCAACATATAATGGGGAGTGGAAATCAATGAGAGACTGCCTCCAGAGACACTGGGGTGTCCTAAAGACAGATCCAACATTGTCTAAAATTCTGTCTGAGAACTCCATGATGACATCAAGAAGAAGCAAAAACCTAAAAGATATTCTAGTGTCCAGCCACTATGTTCCTTTAACTGGTAAGAACGTGTATGGCTCAAGTGGTCAAACTACAGGATGCTTCCCATGTGGCAACTGCATCTCTTGCAAAAATATATGTCGGGCAGTGGATTTTGAATCAACTGATGGAAGGAGGAATTTCTCCATAAGACAACATATTACCTGCAATACGACACAAGTTATATATTATGCGAGATGCAGTTGTCCTAAAGTATATATAGGGTTAACATCAAGACGTTTGGGCACACGTACACGGGAACATGTTCGAGATATTATGGCGGCAGAAACAGAGCAGGATTACTCTCAATTAAAAACGGTTCCACGCCATTTTAAACAGCACCATAAATGTAATCCCAAATCTTTTTTGGTGAAAGGTATAGAACATGTGCAATGTGGGATTAGAGGAGGCAATATTCAACGTCTCCTTGCACAAAAGGAATGCAGATGGATAACTCTTCTGGGTACCATGACCCCGGAAGGGTTAAATGAGAGTCAGGGATTTTCATATTTCCTTTGAAATCCCCAATATGGCTGGAAAAGATAGGTTTTTTATCCCTAAATTCATTTTGATAGTGTAATTCTTAAATTTCCCTACCCTTTCCATGATCTCTGTCTAATACCATCCAGAGTTTTTAAGTGTCTGTTTAGTCTATGTGATTTTAATATTATTTATGTTTCAGTTTAGTTCAATAATCGTGTTCGTAGTATGGGGAGAAGATATCGTAGAGCTACCAATCAGAATATACCTGGATCGTATGGGAGAACTGATGGAACACATTTGGCTGAAAAATAGATGAATTACCCATTTGGGAATAGAAACATTGATAATAGTGGAGGCCTGGAATATGTATGAGCCATGATCCATTCGCAAGAGTACTGACAGAATGTGTATTGTTCCATTGTACTCAGGTATACTTACCGAAGATTTTGGTTGTGTTGTGGCAGCTATTCCCCTTTTTTTATCTTTTTCTATTTGTTCTTTGTATGCAATGTTTTTTATATTGTTTGCATATCTGTCATTTGGCTACCTTGGGTCTTTGTATATTTTTAGAGATTTTATCAATTTGCAATTAAACACTGAGCACTTTATTATAATGTATTTATTACAGCTCTTATATGAGCTCTTATATGTTAAAGAATATGCATTTCATGAATGATACGAACATGTATATAACATGTATCACAATTTATTCAATAATACACTTTTTTGTACTCACTACGTGCTGACATTGCGCACCTTGTCCCATGTTACCTGATTTCCTTCCAGTCCTTGGTTTACCTTCCGTTCCGTGTGATCAGGTGTGTGGCTAGGCGCCAGCCCGCCCATGTGATCATGGTGGGAGGTTTTCTTATGGACTTGGTCGGTATGACGACGAGACGCGGTGCGCATGCGCACTTTAGCTGGGCACTGATTGGTAGCCGTGTGGTCAGGTGACCGGAACGGCTTACTATTGATACCGGACTGACAAGTCACTTAAGCCACGCCCCCTGAGGAAGCGACATCACGGATGCACGAAACGCGCGTTGTGGTTTCTGACGCAGGTCGGAACGTACCTGGGACCTTATTATGGGTAATTATTGCCTTTGTTTCAATGTATATAGGGAGGAACTATGAGTATTATCTAATACATAGGTGACACTGCTGCGGTAGAATAATGAAACTGCAAATAGCAGTCTATTACATAGTACTTTAGAGCTGCAGCATTGTCACCAGGTATAGTCTGACTATTAGAGTATATGGTTCCATTTTTTTTAGTCCCGTACGCTCCCTCCTGGGTCATGTTTTAACACTTTGTGTGTGATTCACAAAACATTGAGACCCATGTAACTTAAAAATGGCTATGTCTTTTGTTACCAAATAAAAATAATTGATTGAGATATTAACCCCTTTCTGTCATTGGACGTACTATTCCGTCCATGTGGGGTGGGCCCTACTTCCCAAGGACGGAATAGTACGTCCAGCACGATCAGCCGCGCTCACGGGGGGAGCGCAGCCGATCGCGGCCGGGTGTCAGCTGACTATCGCAGCTGACATCCGGCACTATGTGCCAGGAGCGGTCACGGACCGCCCCCGGCACAATAACCCCCGGCACACCGCGATCAAACATGGTCGCGGTGTACCGGCGGTATAGGGAAGCATTGCGCAGGGAGGGGGCTCCCTGCGTGCTTCCCTGAGACCCCCGGAGCAACGCGATGTGATCGCGTTGCTCCGAGGGTCTCCTACCTCCTTTCTCGCTGCAGGTCCCGGATCCAAGATGGCCGCGGCATCCGGGTCCTGCAGGGAAGGAGGTGGCTTACCGAGTGCCTGCTCAGAGCAGACACTTGGTAAGCCTGCAGCCCTGCACAGCAGATCGCAGATCTGGCAGAGTGCTGTGCGCACAGCAGATCGCAGATCTGGCAGAGTGCTGTGCACACTGCCAGATCAATGATCTGTGATGTCCCCCGCTGGGACAAAGTAAAAAAGTTTAAAAAAAATATCCACATGTGTAAAAAAAAAAAAATTCCTAAATAAATAAATAAATTAAAAAAATTATTCCCATAAATACATTTCTCTATCTAAATAAAAAAAAAAATCAAACAATAAAAGTACACATATTTAGTATCGCCGCGTCCGTAACGACCCCACCTATAAAACTACATAACTAGTTAACCCCTTCAGTGAACACCGTAAAAAAAAAAAAAAAAACCGAGGCAAAAAACAACGCTTTATTCTCATACCGCCAATCAAAAAGTAGAATAACACGCGATCAAAAAGACAGATAAAAATAACCATGGTACCGCTGAAAACGTCATCTTGTCCCGCAAAAAACGAGCCGCCATACAGCATCATCAGCGAAAAAATAAAAAAGTTATAGTCCTCAGAATAAAGCGATGCCAAAATAATTATTTTTTCTATAAAATAGCTTCTATCGTATAAAAGCGACAAAACATAAAAAAATGATGTAAATGAGATATCGCTGTAATCTTACTGACCCGAAGAATAAAACTGCTTTATCAATTTCACCAAACGCGGAACGGTATACACGCCTCCCCAAAAAGAAATTAATGAATAGCTGGTTTTTGGTCATTCTGCCTCACAAAAATCGGAATAAAAAGCGATCAAAAGATCTCCCGTGCCCGAACATGTTACCAATAAAAACGTCAACTCGTCCCGCAAAGAACAAGACCTCACATGACTCTGTGGACTCAAATATGGAAAAATTATAGCTCTCAAAATGTGGTAACGCAAAAAATATTTTTTGCAATAAAAAGCGTCTTTCAGTGTGTGATGGCTGCCAATCATAAAAATCCGCTAAATAACCCGCTATAAAAGTAAATCAAACCCCCCTTCATCACCCGCTTAGGCTACGTTCACATTTGCGTTGTGCGCCGCAGCGTCGGCGACGCAACACACAACGCAGGAACACCGCATGCACAACGCATGCACAACGCTGTGTTTTGCGACGCATGCGTCCTTTTTTTGCTTGATTTTGTACGCACAAAAAATGCAACTTGCTCCGTCCTCTGCGCCATGACGCGTGCGCCGCAGTGACGCATGCGTCGCAAAACGCAAGTGCAACGCATGTCCATGCGCCCCCATGTTAAATATAGGGGCGCATGGCGCATGCGGCGACGCTGCGGCGCAGAACGCTAATGTGAACGTAGCCTTAGTTAGGGAAAAATTAAAAAAATTTAAAAAATGTATTTATTTCCATTTTCCCATTAGGGTTAGGGCTAGGGTTATGGTTAAGGCTAGGGTTAGGGTTAGAGCTAGGGCTAGGGTTAGGGCTAGGGCTACATTTAGGGTTGGGGCTAAAGTTAGGGTTAGGGTTGGGGCTAAAGTTAGGCTTAGGGTTTGGATTACATTTACGGTTGGGAATAGGGTTGGGATTAGGGTTAGGGGTGTGTCTGGGTTAGAGGTGTGGTTAGGGTTACCGTTGGGATTAGGGTTAGGGGTGTGTGTGCATTAGGGTTTCAGTTATAATTGGGGGGTTTCCACTGTTTAGGCACATCAGGGGCTCTCCAAACGTGACATGGCGTCCCATTTCAATTCCAGCCAATTCTGCGTTGAAAAAGTAAAACAGTGCTCCTTCCCTTCCAAGCTCTCCCGTGCGCCCAAACAGGGGTTAACCCCAACATATGGGGTATCAGCGTACTCGGAACACATTGGAGAACAACTTTTGGGGTCCAATTTCTCCTGTTACCATTGGGAAAATACAAAACTGGGGGCTAAAAAATAATTTTGGGGGGAAATTTTTTATTTTTTTATTTTCACGGCTCTGCGTTATAAACTGTAGTGAAACACTTGGGGGTTCAAAGTTCTCACAACACAACTAGATAAGTTCCTTGGGGGGTCTAGTTTCCAATATTGGGTCACTTGTGGGGGGTTTCTACTGTTTAGGAACATTAGGGGCTCTGCAAACGCAATGTGACGCCTGCAGACCAATCCATCTAAGTCTGCATTGCAAATGATGCTCCTTCCCTTCCGAGCTCTGCCATGCGCTCAAACGGTGGTTCCCCCCCAGATATCAGGTATCAGCGTACTCAGGACAAATTGAACAACAATATATAGGGTCTAATTTCTCCTGTTACCCTTGGAAAAATACAAAACTGGGGGCTAAAAAATAATTTTTGTGGAAAAAAAAATATTTTTTATTTGCACGGCTCTGCGTTATAAACTGTAGTGAAACACTTAGGGGTTCAAATCTCTCACAACACATCTAGATGAGTTCCTTAGGGGGTCTACTTTCCAAAATGGTGTCACTTGTGTTTTTTTTTTACTGTTTAGGTACATTAGGGGCTCTGCAAACGCAATGTGACGCCTGCAGACCATTCCATCTACGTCTGCATTCCAAATGGCGCTCCATCCCTTCCGAGCCCTCCCATGCGCTTAAACGGTGGTTCCCCCCCACATATGGGGTATCAGCGTACTCAGGACAAATTGGACAACAACTTTTTGGGTCCAATTTCTCCTGTTACCCTCTGGAAAATACAAAACTGGGGGCTAAAATATAATTTTTGTGGGAAAAAATTTGTGTTTTATTTTTACGGCTCTGCATTATAAACTTCTGTGAAGCACTTGGTGGGTCAAAGTGCTCACCACACCTCTAGATAAGTTCCTTAGGGGGTCTACTTTCCAAAATGGTGTCACTTGTGGGGGGTTTCAATGTTTAGGCACATCAGTGGCTCTCCAAACGCAACATGGCGTCCCATCTCAATTCCTGTCAATTTTGCAGTGAAAAGTCAAACGGCGCTCCTTCCCTTCCGAGCTCTCCCATGCGCCCAAACAGTGGTTTACCCCCACATATGGGGTATCAGCGTACTCAGGACAAATTGCACAACAACTTTTGTGGTCCAATTTCTTCTCTTACCCTTGGGAAAATAAAAAATTGGGAGCGAAAAGATCATTTTTGTGAAAAAATATGATTTTTTATTTTTACGGTCCTGCATTATAAACTTCTGTGAAGCACTTGGTGGGTCAAAGTGCTCACCACACATCTAGATAAGTTCCTTAGGGGGTCTACTTTCCAAAATGGTGTCACTTGTGGGGGGTTTCAATGTTTAGGCACATCAGTGGCTCTCCAAACGCAACATGGCGTCCCATCTCAATTCCTGTCAATTTTGCAGTGAAAAGTCAAACGGCGCTCCTTCCCTTCCGAGCTTTCCCATGCGCCCAAACAGTGGTTTACCCCCACATATGGGGTATCAGCGTACTCAGGACAAATTGCACAACAACTTTTGTGGTCCAATTTCTTCTCTTACCCTTGGGAAAATAAAAAATTGGGAGCGAAAAGATCATTTTTGTGAAAAAATATGATTTTTTATTTTTACGTTCCTGCATTATAAACTTCTGTGAAGCACTTGGTGGGTCAAAGTGCTCACCACACATCTAGATAAGTTCCTTAGGGGGTCTACTTTCCAAAATGGTGTCACTTGTGGGGGGTTTCAATGTTTAGGCACATCAGTGGCTCTCCAAACGCAACATGGCGTCCCATCTCAATTCCTGTCAATTTTGCAGTGAAAAGTCAAACGGCGCTCCTTCCCTTCCGAGCTTTCCCATGCGCCCAAACAGTGGTTTACCCCCACATATGGGGTATCAGCGTACTCAGGACAAATTGTATAACATCTTTTGGGGTCCACTTTCTCCTGTTACCCTTGGTAAAATAAAACAAATTGGAGCTGAATTAAATTTTTTGTGAAAAAAAGTTAAATGTTCATTTTTATTTAAACATTCCAAAAATTCCTGTCAAACACCTGAAGGGTTAATAAATTTTTTGAATGTGGTTTTGAGCACCTTGAGGGGTGCAGTTTTTAGAATGGTGTCACACTTGGGTATTTTCTATCATATAGACCCCTCAAAATGACTTCAAATGAGATGTGGTCCCTAAAAAAAAATGGTGTTGTAAAAATGAGAAATTGCTGGTCAACTTTTAACCCTTATAACTCCCTAACAAAAAAAAATTTTGGTTCCAAAATGATGCTGATGTAAAGTAGACATGTGGGAAATGTTACTTATTAAGTATTTTGTGTGACATATCACTGTGATTTAATTGCATAAAAATTCAAATTTGGAAAATTGCGAAATTTTCAAAATTTTCACCAAATTTCCATTTTTTTCACAAATAAACGCAGGTAATATCAAAGAAATTTTACCACTATCATGAAGTACAATATGTCACGAGAAAACAATGTCAGAATCACCAGGATCCGTTGAAGCGTTCCAGAGTTATAACCTCATAAAGGGACAGTGGTCAGAATTGTAAAAATTGACCCGGTCCATAACGTGCAAACCACCCTTGGGGGTGAAGGGGTTAATGTATTGTTGGTGTTTTTTGACTCATTGCTCTCCTGTAAATTGACTGTAATATACCTTGGTTGTAAACTTACATGGTGTTTTCATCTTCACTTATCCCACATCTTGTGCAGTTGGGGGGGTCCTTGAAGTTGGTTATAAATTGGTCTGGGGGATCCAATGGGATATGGATTCCTCTTTTTGGAATTTAATTTGGTTCTTGATCTGGTGAATGTTAGAGGGGATTTTCAGCAAGGGTTTGTTGAATCCTCAGGAAGTTCAAGTGAACATTGGAACCCTGTGGTTGTGGTGCTCCCGAGCTGGTGGGGTAACGGCTGGGAGTGATTGGTACATTTTATGTTCACTTTTTGTTTGGTAATCACCAGATCTTATGAGCTTCAAGGACTCCTCCCAGCGAGCTAAGGTTATTTATGCTTTGTTGGGTTATTGTATGTTTGTTTTAATAAAGGTGTGTATTTAAAAAAAAAAAAAACAACACTTATTTGTTTCTTTTTTTAGTGGGTCCTTGAAGCTAATTATGATTTGGTCAGTAGGGGTAACCATCTCAGGTATGGACCCTCTGTTTAGGGGGGTATTCATCATAGTATGACCCTTTGTGTGGAGTAAACATCTCGGGTATGGCCCCTGGATGGAGGGGTGTACATCATAGTATGACCCCCTAATATGGAGGGGTAACCATCTTTGGTATGGCCCCCTGGTGTGGAGGAGTGACCATCACGGTATGGCCCCCTGGTCTCCAGAAGCATTTATATCTTACAAGACCCAGTTAGGGTAAAGTCCCTGTGGTCATGGCAATCATATTCTACATGCCTACAAATTAAATTGGGTCCTATGAGCTAGGAACAATGGCTTAAAAAAAAATTAGGCATGCATTTCAATACAATCTGTAGCTTCAAGGACGCTCTCTTTTTTCATGTGACTTGAGAATGCTGAGGCACAGATTTTGACTGTTTATATTGACCAACTCCTGTTTCTTTCAAGGTTGTCCTCTGGACAATGCAGTAATCTGGGGCATTAAACTGAAGAGCAATGTACCTAACATGGGTGCCCTGGAGTCAGTGGAAGTGACTAAGGGAAAAGTAATAAAGTGCATCCCGATGCCCTTGAGCCAGTGGGAGCGGCTAAGGGTGAAGAAATCAAGCGCATTAACACGAAGGGCGATGTGCCTATTCCCAATGCCTTTGTCCCAGTTGGAGAGGGTTAATGGTATTTGTTATCAAGTGCCTATAAAGCAATTAACAATGGCGTGGCAAGGTTATTAATAATGCCTTTGTAGACTTTTCTGCTATAGGCTTATTTAATTTACTATGTCCAAATATTACAGAAATTGTTTAAATTATTTGATGATCGGTTATAATGTTGATATTATATTGTGTATAGTTTTTAATTACTCCTTGTTTATAGTATCTTTCTCTTATTATACACCACTTCTATACATCACTTTTTGGGTAGTAATAGTAAGTGGGTTTAAGAATTGGTTACTACACAGCCCAGCAACTGTATGTAATGGTGGTTTCTAGAACTAAAATCTGTGAATTAGTGAGTTATTAGAGCTGGCTACAATAGATGCAGTATAATAGTTTTTGAGGCATGACAGATGTCATTATACAGGTAGTCAGACTGTGGCTACCCCTTTATTATGGTTTAGTTTCTGCATTACCCATTATAGGATCCACATTGCAGGAGGTTTAGCGGCTGTTATTTTGCTGTAGTTACCGTATTATCAATCATAATTTGGTAGTGTTGCATTGTTAAAATTAATCTGTAGTCATGGAATTTTGTTACTTATATGCACAGTCTTTCCATAGCATGCAGAACTGGTTGATGACTTTATTAGGCATGGGTGATGGGGGTCGAGTCCATTCAAGGTGTCAAATGGCCTCGCTGGTGGCGGTTTAGGAGTCAGGTGGAAGTTGCAGACAAGTTAAGGTGGACTAATTTTAACTAAGGCTACGTTCACATTTGCGTTGTGCGCCGCAGCGTCGGCGACGCAACGCACAACGCAAACAAAACCGCAGCAAAACGCATGCACAACGCTGCGTTTTGCGCCGCATGCGTCCTTTTTTTGATTGATTTTGGACGCAGCAAAAATGCAACTTGCTGCGTCCTCTGCGCCCGGACGCGTGTGCCGCAGTGACGCATGCGGCGCAAAACGCAAGTGCGACGCATGTCCATGCGCCCCCATGTTAAATATAGGGGCGCATGACGCATGCGGCGACGCTGCGGCGCCCGACGCTGCGGCGCAGACCGCAAATGTGAATGTAGACTGACAGAGGATGTAAAACCTCATGGTGGTGAGCAGGCTCGGCTTTGGTGGCCAGCCTCAAGGACGTTGTAATGGTAACATCAATCAGGGGCAGGCACAGTGGTTAAGCACAGGAGTGAGGATAATAGGGTCATTGGTGCCCTGAAAGTTTACTGGCTCTGCTTGAATGGCAAGCAAATGCGTGCCGCCCCTTTATGGTTGTCTGTCCTGGTGCTGTATGTCAGACAGCTGGGGATATCACAGTACTTGTGAATCCCAATGCACTAGCACTCCACCTGACTCCTACTGTGATTATTTAATCCTGTGATTTGAATAAAAGCTGTGGCCATTTTGACAACCAAAATAATGTGTTTTGTGTATTTATTTTAGTACCTAGGTTTACAGTAGTTATGGTGGTTTTAAGAAGGAGTGGGGTCCATCCCATATCCAAAAGTCAAGAAACCACCGGAGACTAGATGGAGGTGGACATGACTTGGGGATGGGTGGAACGAGAACTCCTGCAGCTTTTGTTTGTATTGCGGTGTAGATTTTAAACAAGACTGCTGTTGCTTTAAGAGGAAGTTTAGATGTTTGAGCCTGGTGTATTACTGTGAGGAGGGTGGGGCTTATATAGGGGAGGCAACTCTGGCTCTCCCTCTTTCTCTCACAGGATGGACAGGAGGAAACATTACCCGCCCTCCCGCCCTGTTTATAATCTTTGTCCTTAAACTTTTTAATTCTTGCTTGTATAATGATAAATGTTTTATTGTATTTTTGAATTTGTCATTGTATATCTTGTACCAGGTTCAATTGTATATTGGCTATAAAGAGTTATTATTTGCGGTAACCTTCTAAGCCCAAGGGAAGGGCAATCCTTCAGCCATGGTTCCCTGGAGGTTTCCTCCACAGGGGGTTTTTCCTCTCCTGAGCGCTGTAAGATGACTCTTTGTGAGTCGGGGGTTTGCCGAGTTTAGCCCCATTAATGCTTTTGCAGGGACTTTTAGTTTTTAAGTTTACAAAAATGATTTAATTATTTTAAAAAAAAAGTGTCAAATGAGACTTGGAATTTATAACCCGTCACGGCTTTGCGGTTTAGGAGTCAGGTGGAAGTTGCAGAGAAGTTAAGGTAGACTCATTTTAACTAATAGAGGATGTAAAACCTCATGGTGGTGAGCAGGCTCGGCTTTGGTGGCCAGCCTCAAGGACGTTGTAATGGTAACATCAATCAGGGGCAGGCACAGTGGTTAAGCACAGGAGTGAGGATAATAGGGTCATTGGTGCCCTGAAAGTTTACTGGCTCTGCTTGAATGGCAAGCAAATGCGTGCCGCCCCTTTATGGTTGTCTGTCCTGGTGCTGTATGTCAGACAGCTGGGGATATTGCAGTACTTGTGAATCCCAATGTACTAGCACTCCACCTGACTCCTACTGTGATTATTTAATCCTATGATTTGAATAAAAGCTGTGGCCATTTTGACAACCAAAATAATGTGTTTTGTGTATTTATTTTAGTACCTAGGTTTACAGTAGATATGGTGGTTTTAAGAAGGAGTGGGGTCCATCCCATATCCAAAAGTCACGTCCAGACACTGCTACTAAGCCCAAAACGATTTACTGGGTTAGATGCAGTAAAAAATTATTAGATACACAGGCGGTGTAGCTTGCTTCACAGGCGGGCTACCCCTCTGACGTGCAGACACTGCTACTAAGCCCAAAACGATTTACTGGGGTAGGGCTGGTTTCACACTTGCGTTTTTGTCTGCATGCGTTTTTTAAAAAAAACGCATGTGTGAAAAACGCATGTAAACGCGGTAAAACGCATGCGTTTTTTAGACGCATGCGTTTTTATAGAAAAACACAAGAAAACACAAGAAAAAGCAAGAAAACCCCAACCCTACCCCTACCCCTACCCCTAAACGTGACTGAAATACGTGGCACTGAAATACGTGCAACTGAAATACGTGGTACTTAAATACGTGGCACTCAAATACGTGGCACGTGGCACGTGGCACTTAAATACGTGGCATGTGGCACTTAAATATGTGCCACGTGGCACTTAAATACGTGGCACGTGGCACTTTAATACGTGGCACGTGGCACTTAAATATGTGGCACGTGGCACTTAAATACGTGGCACGTGGCAATTTAATACGTGGCACGTGGCACTTAAATATGTGGCACGTGGCACTTAAATACGTGGCACGTGGCATACGTGGCACTGAAATACGTGATACGTGGCACTTAAATACGTGGCACGTGGCATACGTGGCACTGAAATACGTGATACGTGGCACTTAAATACGTGGCAATATGACTGTCAGAAAATGTTCATTAAACGGTTAGGGGTGAGGTTAGGGTTAGGGTTTGGATCCCTTTATCACCTTGATGGTGGTGGGTGGCTTTTCAGTGTGTTTTCTGTTTTTTTTCTATAAAAACGCATGCGTTTTTAGCGCAAACAAACGCATGTGCTTAAAAACGCATGCGTTTACATAGACAGCAATGCATTTTTTTGCCGCGAAAAAACGCATGCGTTTTTTCGCGGCAAAAAAACGCGCAAGAAAATACTGCAGGTAGCATTTTTGAAAATGAACGCATGCAGACAAAAAACGCATGCGTTTGAAAACGCGACCAAACGCATGTGCAAAAAAACGCATGCGTTTTCAATGTTAAATATAGGAAAAAAAACGCATGCGTTTTTTGTGCAAAAAACGCTGCAGACAAAAACGCAAGTGTGAAACCAGCCTTAGATGCAGTAAAAATGTAGATACACAGGCGGTGTAGCTTGCTTCACAGGCGGGCTACTCCACTGACGTGCAGACACTGCTACTAAGCCCAAAACGATTTACTGGGTTAGATGCAGTAAAAATTTATATACACAGGCGGTGTAGCTAGCTTCACAGGCGGGCTACTCCGCTGACGTGCAGACACTGCTACCAGGCCCAAAATGATTTACTGGGTTAGATGCAGTAAAAATTTAGATACACAGGCAGTGTAGCTAGCTTCACAGGCGGGCTACTCTGCTGATGTGCAGACACTGCTACTAAGCCCAAAATGATTTACTGGGTTAGATGCAGTAAAAAATTATTAGATACACAGGCGGTGTAGCTTGCTTCACAGGCGGGCTACTCCTCTGACATGCAGACACTGCTACTAAGCCCAAAACGATTTACTGGGTTAGATGCAGTAAAAATTTAGATACACAGGCGGTGTAGCTAGCTTCACAGGCGGGCTACTCCGCTGACGTGCAGACACTGCTACTAGGCCCAAAACGATTTACTGGGTTAGATGCAGTGAAAAATTATTAGATACACAGGCGGTGTAGCTAGCTTCACAGGCGGGCTACTCCGCAGACGTGCAGACACTGCTACTAAGCCCAAAACGATTTACTGGGTTAGATGCAGTAAAAAATGATTAGATACACAGGCGGTGTAGCTTGCTTCACAGGAGGGCTACTCCTCTGACGTGCAGACACTGCTACTAAGCCCAAAATGATTTACTGGGTTAGATGCAGTAAAAATTTAGATACACCGGCGGTGTAGCTAGCTTCACAGGCGTGCTACACCGCTGACGTGCAGACACTGCTACTAAGCCCAAAAGGATTTACTGGGTTAGATGCAGTAAAAAATTATTAGATACACAGGCGGTGTAGATAACTTCACAGGCGGGCTACTCAGATGACTACCTGACAATGCTACTAGCCCAAAAGGATTAGCTGAGCTAGATTACACCAAATGCTGTAACAAACACTTGCACAGCACTGGCACAGACCTGCCTGGCAAACAGTGCTATGAACTGCTGTAACCTACCCTGAAAAGGGCTGATATTACAACTAGTCCCGACTCCCTAATCCTATCTCTATCTAACTGCAAATTCGCTCGCAATTCACACTCTTAGATTGTATAGCGCTCACAGCAGCAGCGGTGCCGTCTAACACTAAGATGCAGCAGTGAGGAAATGGTGGTGACGGGGAAAATGGCTGGTTCTTATAGGGCAAGGACACGTGACATATGACATACACAGCCAATGACACATGCCCTTGCTTGTGTGCATCACATGCACATTGCTGTGTGTGTGTGTGCACTGCTGATAGGCTGAGAGACTGCACCGCCCCACTGTAAATGCGGGAAAGAAAAAAAAAGGAGATCGGCGTTATTTCAGCACAGCTCCTGACTCGAGCGTGACCCGAGCGTGATAGCTTCAAATATATCTGCGAGGCTGTCACACTCGAACTACATGGCCATTCTGTGGATTGCGATCCGAGATTGCTTATGATCAAGGATGAAAAGCCTGAAAGGTTTTCTTCTTAATTCCTTCACACTTAAGCTAGTTTTCACTTTCCTAAGGCCTGTTTCACACGTCAGTGGCTCCGGTACGTGTGGTGACAGTTTTCTCACGTACCGGAGACACTGACACACGTAGACACATTAAAATCAATGTGTCTCTGCACATGTCAGTGATTTTTCGCGGACCGTGTGTCCGTGTGCAAAACACGGAGACATGTCAGTGTTCGTGGGAGCGCACGGATCACACGGACCCATTAAAGTCAATGGGTGCGTGTCAACACGTACCACACACGGATGCTGTCCGTGTGCCGTCCGAGTGCTGTCCGTGTGCGTTTTTAAAATTTGAGGGTTAACATTCGAAGCAATTGTATCAATACCAGACAGGTGTCTAGACATTGCTTGGCCCAAAGTTTACCATAAGTCTAGACATCATTTTAGACTCTGAGGTGAAGTTGGCAAGTTATCAGAGTGCTGCCATCTTTATACTCTGCTGACTGGATAATATTATGGCCACCAGTGTGGACACAGAGCAGCTAATAAGTTTGGTGGAGCAACATCCTGAACTATGGGACACACGATGCGAAGGATACCATGACAGGCTGGCGATTGAACGTGGTTGGTTTGCTGTAGCTGAGCAGCTGTACCCCAGACCTGGTTGGTCCACATATTCACCAGCAAAGCAGGCAAAGTTTGGTAAGTTACCCCATAGATGTTCCTTGTTGTATTGAACATGGAAATCATAGAAACATATGACACTACTTCATATTGTGCTTTATATATATTATGGTCCATGTCTTACAATCATAAGCATTCGGCTTTTGTGTTGTTAAGCTTTATATTTACATGGACTTTATCATATACACTTTACAATATTCTTAGTACTTTCCAGTATGTTCCCTGTGTTTTATTTTATAATTACTCATGAACCATGCTTGTTAGAAATTGCTTCAAAATGCAGTGTGTGTTTGTGGCAGCATTTTATTTCTGGTGTGTATCTTTATATTTTGCAAAGTGTTGTTTTCATGTTTGCAAACACTAATGAATACCTAGGTAACTCAAGGCCTAGTTGTCTGGGATGTGCACAACCTGCATTTTTTGCCCACTCTTCCCTGGCGTAACAAAACATGTTACATCATATTTTGCACTGTGAACTGTATTCAAGCATATCTCCATAGATGCCTAACATTATTTTCTCTTATGCGTAACAATGTTTTTTTTTTATATATCTGTTAATTGACCGGTGTACTATATGCAAAAAGTGTTGCCCTTAAAGTCTCTAATCCTTTTTTTTTATAAAAAATTTTTTTTAAATAATATAATGTTAAACATCTAAGGATCAACATGTGCTGACTGCTATTTTTAAACTAACATACCCAAAAAATCTCACATAGTAGCTCCTTGGAGTGTTTGATTTTAACATGTCTTGCTGGGCACACCACAGTTTATGTGTGACTGATTGAAATCAAATGTTTACACTTAATTAATGCCATCATACACAATTATTCACACTAGTCACGCCCTTACATATGGCTAATGGTCATTGCTAATTGGGGTAATGTTTGTGTTGTTATACCCAGCCACAGTCCTGCAGGCTATGTTTTTGCCAACAGTTTATAACAGTGCTCATGCTAGTAAAATCGTAATTTTTAAAATTACAACATGGTGCTAAATGGTCACACAATTCTTAGTCTCAATGGCAAGGGATTAGCATTTTTTACAAAAATGTATTTTGGTACCAGGCATGATGATCAAAAGCATAATACTTTTAAACTCTAACATAGCTGAACACATTGTGTTGTTTTATGAATATTTTGTTATTAGTGGGAATGTGACTTGTTGTGTTTCAACTTTTCCAACAGTTGATTTGGTTAAATGGCGATGGCGGTCAGCAAGGGACCAGTTTAAGCGGGAATTTAATCCCCTCCCCTCCACGTCAGGTGCTTCTAAAAACGTGTTCTCCAGAAACTTAGCCTTTCTTCGCCCAATCCTGGAGCTAAATCCGTAAGTGTCACTGTGTATGATTGTACCAACATATTAAACTAACTACACTGTATTTTCACACTTTTACAAATATTAAAAATTTTAAAAAAAGTCAGGTAAATCTTTTATCACTAGTTATCTTTCAGAAGTACATTTGTGCTTTCAATAATCCTCATGTTTATATATTCAATTAACAAATACAAACATGTTCCAAATCTAACTTCATTTGTGAAAACCAAAATGTGTTTTTGAATGTTATTTAGGATTAGTTTAGCATTGTGACATAAACTGTTAATGTTATTTTATCCTAGGACTGATGACAACCTTGAGGACTCTGATGAATCGCCAACAACAGCAAGATCAGTGCTATGTACCTCGGCATCGGAGACCGAAGCCCCAGCAGAACCCACTCCATCAACGCAGCCTGATGAGCAGGTGTCTGATGCTGCAGAAATATCCACTGATGCTGGTCCTGAAAGCACACAAACAACAGCCCAACCACATCACAAACAGCAGCCCCAGCACCACAGGCAGCATCAACAGCCAATCTACCTCAGTATCTAACACACACTCTCCGAGATAGGCGAACCAGGCGACATGAACAGCCACGTATGCTGCCTGAGCTCATTGATGCTAGAGTTTTATCCATACTCAATTCCATGACACCAGAAAATTCTGTACATCGGTTTTGTCGCTCCCTGTCTCCTTGCCTCGGCAAAGTTCCTGATGGATGGCAGGAACGAATACATGCTGCAATCTTGACCCTCATTGCTGCAAGCCAAGGAGAGCAGGAACCAAACCAGGTGCTAGGTACCATTGAACAATGGCGAGCTGCCCAGCATCAAATACAAATGCCATCTGCTACCAATATATCAAATGCACAAAATGTAGGTACACAACAATCACAGGAAATGCCTGCACCCTCGTCCATGCTTCCACCTCCTGCCGTAAGACATAGTTATCCCCAAATGCCTGCTCCTGTTTGGTTTCCTCCTGCCCATTGCTACACTCATGATTATGGGCAAATGTCTGGTCCTACCTCTGTGCCTCATGCCCGTGCCAGTAGCCAGCAATATGGGCAAATGTCTGGTCCTACCTCTGTGCCTCATGCCCGTGCCAGTAGCCAGCAATATGGGCAAATGTCTGATCCTACCTCTGTGCCTCATGCCCGTGCCACAACTCAGCAATATTGGCAAAGGTCTGATCCAAGCACCACCTACAGCCAACATTATGAATCAATGTCCTCCAGCATGTCTGTGGGTGATAGTAGTGGTGCTCATTTTGCTAGTCCACAGCCCTACAATCTGCCATCAAGGCACCAGACACCTATGGTCACCCAATTTGTTCCGCCCAACCGTATGGCAAGATGTGAGACCTATAGTAGTTCCCAATCATATGTGAGCCAGATTGGTCAGTCACAACCTACTTTACCTCACCCACAAAGTGTTTCTCAAATATTTGTAAAGGAGTCTTAAGGTACCTTCACACTGAACAACTTAACAACGATATCGCTAGCGATCCGTGACGTTGCAGCGTCCTGGATAGCGATATCGTTGTGTTTCACACGCAGCAGCGATCAGGATCCTGCTGTGACATCGTTGGTCGGAGCTAGAAGGCCAGCACCTTATTTTGTCACGACGCCAATTCAGCGATGTCTTCACTGGTAACCAGGGTAAACATCGGGTTACTAAGCGAGGGCTGCGCTTAGTAACCCGATATTTACCCTGGTTACCAGTGTAAATGTAAAAAAAAAAAAAACACTACATACTTACATTCCGGTGTCTGTCGGGTCCCCCGGCGTTCTGCTTCCCTGCACTGTGTCAGCGCCGGCTGGCCGTAAAGCAGGGCACAGCGGTGACATCACCGCTCTGCTTTACGGCCGGCGCTTACAGTGCAGGGAAGCAGAACGCCGGGGGACCCGACAGACACCGGAATGTAAGTATGTAGTGTTTTTTTTTTTTTACATTTACACTGGTAACCAGGGTAAACATCGGGTTACTAAGTGCGGCCCTGCGCTTAGTAACCCGATGTTTACCCTGGTTACCTGGGGACTTCGGCATCGTTGGTCGCTGGAGAGCTGTCTGTGTGACAGCTCTCCAGCGACCACACAGCGACGCTGCAGCGATCGGCATCGTTGTCTAGATCGCTGCAGCGTCGCTAAATGTGACGGTACCTTTACAAAACACAACCTTATACCCCATCTACTTCTGTCCCAGCATCAGTTTTGCAACATGAACCTCCTCAAACAACCACATGCCAGCCCACAGTGCCTACAGGACAAATGCCCACACCCTCATCCAGCCCCGAACATGTCAGCGCAGAAAATACCACGGATGAATCTTTCTCCAGTCATGGTGACTTTGTTGATTTATGAGTAACCTAACTAAGTATGTTACCTTCATTTGTTTTTTTCAAAGTTAGCTTTATTTGGCCTACACAATCAGCTGACTAAATGTGTTGTCAGAAAAATAAAACACATTGTTAAAGTGTTAATATGTCTTGTTTATTTGTCAATGTATATGCAATTTTAACACTACTTTATTGATATGAGCGTAATCATAATTGTTCCTACATTTAACAAAGACACCATACCTGTCCACCGTTATGTCCCACTAACTCATCCATATCTTGCCCATACACAATTTCCAAACAGGATGGTGGTAATATTAATCCGTCAGGGATTCAAAATAATGGTAAAGGAGGAGATGGTGGTGGTGCACGCAGCTTCATTGACTATCATTGAGGTCATTGAAGCTGCGCCCTCTCACAGCCTCAACTGTGTTGAGCTATTGACCATGGCCAAATAGCAGTGCAAATGTACTCTTCAATTACAGTATGTCTGAACAACATGATCGAACGGTCACCCACTCTTCTTCCAGAACACAGTCAATGAGTGAGGGTCTTAGGTATTTGTTGTTAGTCTACAATTATCTTAGCAAATACATACTGTAATACATGGCATATTTAGGACACCCACAGTAAACACATTATAATGTGGTATTAGTTATTTGTTAGGGGTAGCAATGAGGGTTTGAGACACCCATGTATCAGTTACCCACATCAAATGTAAGCTCGCAACCCACGTCAAGGGTCCTCATTGCCTTGCGAGTCCCTAACCAATTTGTAATGAAAGGAAAACAAAAAAGTGTTAAATAATAACAAAACACTCTTGTACGTAATACATTTTTAAGTGTAGCATTCGTTGTGCTCCTCCATTTGCCATAGCACACTACCCTCTGGTGTTATAAAAAAATCAGCAAAAATATTCCTCACTCTAAGGGCAGAGTGAGATACTCGGGGAGCATGGTCTCTATCCTCTGGTAATGCCACATTAACCACTCTCCCATCATCAACATCATCCAAGGATGGTTCTTGTTGTCGGCAGAAATTATGCAAAAGAACAGTAGCCTTTATGACTGCCTGTACATTTTGGGGATGCATTTGGATTGGTGTTTCAAAAATACGCCATCATGAAGTCAAGATTCCAAAAGCACACTCAACCAATCGACGGGCTTTCATCAGTCGAGTGTTAAAAATTATTTTCCGGTTGTCCAAACATCGACGTGGAAAGGGTCTCAGAACATGCCTTGAGAGCGCAAAATCCTTATCAGCAACCATGATAAATGGTGCAGGTGGGCCTGACGCACCAGGAAGCACACATGGTTGTGGCAGATTTAAATTACTGTCAGCAAGTCGCCGAGCTAATCTGGAAGCTCTAAAAATGCGAGCATCAGAGGCACTCCCATATGCCCCAATGTCAGCAAGAACAAAACAGTAGTTGCTGTCAGCTACAGCCTGGAGCACAACGGAAAAATATTTTTAATAATTAAAATAACGAGAACCAGAGTTTGGCGGCTTTTTTACACGAATGTGTTTACCATCCAGGGCACCAAGGCAGTTTGGGAACTCAGTGGCTTCCATGAAACCCTGGGCAATACGCAGCCAGTCTTGTGTGTTTGGCTGAGGCATGAGGCGTCTCTTTTAGCTTATCCCAAATCACATCACAGGTTGAGCGCACAATTCCGGTATGGTTGATGTGCCAAGGAGGAACTCAAAATGAAGTGATGAATATGAATGTCCAGTAGCCAGGAATCTGTTAACAAAACCATAGTTTGGATGTGAAACAATCGCCATCAATTGTTGATTATGTTGCTAATTAAAAAAAGGTTTACATAGTGAATGTAATACAGCACAGATAAACATAAAATACATGTTTGCTCAAATAAAACACACACCCATTAATGCACCACACAGGTGTGACTTAGAAGGAACATTTCACAAAGTGTCCATGTTAAGAGTTTGGTTGTGGGCCCTACTATTTGATTGTTAGTAAGAATACATATCCAAACTGTATGTTTGGCTTCATTTGTATGTCAAGGGTTAACCAATACATGTTTTGCAGTAACGATTATGGTCATTGTATAACCTAGTGACCTGGAACATTACTCACTAGAGATAGAAACACTTAACCCATTACAATGGTTTGCACGTTATTGGTGGCAATATTATGTTTGGGACAAAAATGTACCTCAAGGTTATGAGCAAACGCTCCTCCGGAGAAACGCTGAGTTGCATGCAGGTGTCTTGTCTGAGAAGGTAAGGCCGCAAAACATGAAGTAGCTTGTCAAAGCCGAGAATGGAAAGATGACAAAAAGCAACAAACTTCACTGGGTATCTGCGAAGTTCATTATGTAATTTTGAAAAATGACCATATGCCCCAAGTATCAACAGTAGAGGGTGAACCCATAGCCTCTTTTGCAGCTGTGGTTCCTCTTCAAGCATATGGTTGCGAACCCCAAAGCGACGTGATACAAGCCATGCCAACCACAACAACGCCTCATTGTCAGTAGACATATTTGTGACACCTAAGGAATCCTAACACACACCCCTAAGATGATATGTCATTGTCCAAAACTTTTTAGGAACTGTTTTAACACATCATCACTAATGGCTCAAACCTTTGCAAGTTTTAAGCCTTTAATTAATGCCTTAACCCCTCATATGGACCTGTAAACCTTTGTGTGTGATACGTATGCACACGGACAGCACACGGACAGCACACGGATGGCCTATGTGAGCAAATGGACACATGGACACGGATAACTCCGGTACCGATTTCTCCGGTACCGGAATTATCTGGGCGTGTGAGACTGGCCTAACCAAGTAAAATTTCAAATATGAAATGTGTCAGTTTATGTGGTAATAACTCTGGAATGCTTCCACATATCTCAGTGATTCTAAGATTGTTTTCTTCTAAACACATTGTGCTCTGTTACTGGCAAATTTAGATTGATATAATTTGAGTTTATTTATGAAAATATCAAAAATGTGACAATTTGACATTTAGAGCTTTGAATTTTTATGAGCTTAAAACAGTCATACCACACTAAATACTATTTTTGTTGTGATGTTAAAATGGTTAATAATTTAGCAACCTTTTCTAATTTTTCAAAACATTTACAAAATCTATATTCTTAGGGACTATTTGACTTTTAAATTGACTTTGAGTGGGTTTATATGCCAAAAAAAACCCACAAACACGACCCAATTTTAAAAACTGCACTCATTAAAGTATTTATGACCACATTTGGGAAGTCTGTTAAACATTGACAAGATTCTTCTCAAGATTTAATGCAGAATAGAAGAAAAAAATAAAAAAATGTAATTAAAAAGTTGCTTTACCCTTAAATTTTTCAATTTAACGAGATTAAAAGGACAAAATAGACCCCAAAATTTGTTGTGCAGTGTCTCCTCAGTATAAGGATATGTGGTCAGAAACTACAGTTTGGGTACACAGTAGAGATCGAAAGAGAAGGAGCACTTATTTTTGCAACACTAATTTGGCTGGAATAAATTGTGGATGCCATGTCGCATTTGCAGAGTGTCACGATAATATTGGGTCTCGGGACACTAACCTAGAACTTGGGGCACCCTGGTCTATCCCCCAGATTACTCCTGAAGGTGGAGATGCCGAGTTCATGTACCTTGCTATGCTCCAATATCAACCCTGATCTGTCCCCTCCTCCACCCAGGGTAGTGGGAAGCCCAAGTGTATAGTATAACACTAACCAGACAAATAAGGGAAGACAGACAGGGATATATGAACATACCAACCATACAAAATACACTCACTAAATAACAGAGTGGGACACAGGAGAGTTAAAGGAAAGAGAAATCAAATAGGAGAGGATGAGGATGTGCACACACTAGACCCCTCAGGGAAATGATTTATATGTGTGGTGAGCACATTGAAACCTCATGTGCTTCACAGAAGTTTATAATGTTGAGCAGTAAAAATAAAAAAATCAAATTTTCCCCACAAATATGTTTTAGTACAAAATATTGCATTTTCATGAGAGTAACAGAAGAAATTGCACCATACAATTTGTTGCGCAATTTCTCCTGAGCACGCCGATACCCAATATGAGGGATAAAACTACTGTTTGGGTGCACGGCAGGGCTTGAAAGGGAAGGAACGTCATTTGACTTTTTGAATGTAAAATTTCCTGGAATCATTAGCAGACGTTGTTAGGAGTCGAGTTCCCGCTGCTGCACAGGGGGAATCTCGAGCTGTGTCTGCATCGGCCGCAGTGGAGCCTGCTCAGCGGAGACGTCGGTCCCAGCATCTCACTGAGTCTGATATTGTGCAAAGGGTTACTGCTGCCTCTCCAGGCTCTGCTATTGTACCCTGCACTGATCTGCGGCGAGCAGGCTTTTCTGGGACTAAGTCCTGCTTTGCACACACTGAGCATGCCCAGGGTAAGATCTCTCAGTGGAGATCAAGGGTCACATGCTCAGGTACTGCAGCAACTTCCATTGGTCCTCCAGGAAGGTCCTGTACCTGATCACGTTCTGTGTCAGCCTTCCATTGGTCCGTCTTGGAAGGTCCTGTAGGTGCTGCAGCTATATAAGGTTCTTATGACTATGACCGCACGGCCATGCGCTAGTGTCAAATATGTACGAGCTCAGCGCCAGTGTGGTTGTGTGTGTGGTCAGGGACTCGGCTGAAATAAGCCCCTAGAATGCTGGCACCTCCGGCGAGGAGTTTTGTGTATGCAGTCAGGGACCCGGCTGAAATAAGCCCCTAGAAAGCTGGCACCTCCCGGCGAGGAGTTTATGTGTGAATTCAGGGCTGGCTCTCCACCGGAGAGGAGCTGCGTGTTGGTTTGACTACATGACCACTGTCAGCTCTACACAGTAGCTGTCTTCCCTGTGAGCTAAACAGGGCACAGTGTTCTCTTTACTACGGGCTCTGTGAAGTAACAGAGTTCGTTTATTCTATATTGCTTCACCGCCTTACTTAGCAGCAGGTTCTTTCCTGCACGGTGGATCCCGGGTTGCGAATGCACCTATTCCATCTAATAAATATATTCGGTGCGTTCCCCCAACCCTAACAGTACACTAGCACCAGGATCTGGCTAAGTAATAGCGGATGAACAGCGATTGCAGGGGTACATCCAGTTGCTGGAGGGCCGGTTGGCTTCTCTTGAGCGTGCAACCTCGGGGGTGGATGTTACCGCAATAGCTGTCCAGGCTGCTAGCGTGGCTGCAGCAGCTTTACCCACTGCCACCTCTGTACCGACTTTATCTCACCTCCCATTGCCTGAGAGATACTCTGGGGACAGTAAGTCCTGTAGGGTTTTCGTGAGCCAGTGTGGTATACACCGCAGGCTCCTGGCTGCACGTTTTCCCACAGAGCGGGCAAAGGTGGGATTCATAATCTCTCTCCTGACGGACAGAGCGTTGGAGTGGGCTACGCCGCTGTGGGAGCGCAACGATCATGTGGTGCGGAGTATTCCTCGGTTTCTGGACACTCTGAAACAGGTCTTTGTAGGACCTCAAGTCACCCATGATACAGCGCTCCAACTGCTGGCTTTGACTCAGGGTTCAACCATGGTCAGCCATTTTGCCGTTCACTTCCGGACATTAGTGTCTGAGTAGGAATGGTCAGATAAAACCCTCATTCCCGTATTTTGGAGGGGGCTGGCTGACCATGTGAAGGACGCTTTGGACTAGGGAGATTCCCGCCACACTGGAGGAGCTCATAGCTGTATCAACTCGCATACACAGTTTTTCATCCTTATTATCCAGCTAATACACACAATGCCCTTGTTCTCCTGTAATTAAAGAAAAAAAAACAAAAAACAACAATATACCGTACCTGTCAGTCGTTCTGTCCCACACAGTAATCCATATCTGGGGAAAATACAGTTTGCAACTAGGAGTGGTGCTGAAATGCGACCGCCATGGCTGCAAACTACTGGTGAATGAATGAGATGTCAGCGCAGCTTCAGAGACTAGAGCTGACGTCACTGAGTCTGCCCTCCCTTCCGGCCTGAGCTGCAATGAACTCTGCAGCGTGGGAAAATGAACTGGCATTTTCCCACGCTCCAGAGTTCAGCGCGGGTCAGGCCAGCAGGGAGGGTAGACTCAGTGACTTCACCGCTAGTCACTGAGGCTGCGCTGGCAGCATCTCCTCATTCCCCAGTAGTTTGCAGCTGGGCTGGTAGCATCTTAGCACAGTCCTGGTTGCAAACTGTATTTTCCCCAGATATGGATTACTGCGTGGGACAGAACGATGGACAGGTATGGTATATTGTTGTTTTTTTTTTTTTTTTATTCATTACAGGAGATCGAGGGTGTCTCATGGATAAGCTGAATAATAAAGATGGCAAACTGTGTTTATTGTATTATTTAATTAAAAGACTTTATTCTGGCTGTGTCTATTGAACCTCTAACAACTATAGGATTATTAATGGATAGCTGTTTTATTGACACCTCTCCATTACTAAGCCGGGCTTGATGTGACCTTACAATTCAAAGGTCACATCAACCACCCAACTATTACCCCATTGCCACCGCTACAGGGCAGTGGGAAGAGAGAGGCTAAGTGACATAATTGCCATAAATCAAGCAGCTGCGTCAACAAAAACTAAATATCTGAGCAGTCACAAATACTCGGAGATTTCCCGAGCAACAAGTATATTCGCTCATCACTATTAACTACCTGCAAAAAACACTTGATGAACTTTCGATAGTAGTTTGCAAACCCCAAGAAGCGTTGCAAATAGTGATGAGCGAGTATACTCGTTGCTCGGGCTTTCCCGAGCACGCTCGGGTGGTCTCCCGAGTATTTGTGACTGCTCAGAGATTTAGTTTTTGTTGATGCAGCTGCATAATGTATGGCTGCTAGCCAGCCTGAGTACATGTGGGGGTAGCCTGGTTGCTAGGGAATCCCCACATGTAATCAAGCTGTCTAGTAGCTGTAAATCATGCAGCTGCGGCAAGGAAAACTAAATCTCTGATCAGTCAAAAATACTTGGAGACCACCCGAGTGTGCTCGGGAAAACCCAAGTAACGAGTATACTCGCTCATCACTAGTTGCAAACCCTTCAAGTCACGGGGCTGAACCCAATCACTAATAGCCTGCAACTTCTTGGGATCCATGCGAAACCCCTAATTGGAAACAATCAAACCCAAAAATGATAACTCCTGTACAAAAAATTAACATTTCAAATTTTGAAAAAAGTAGTTTTTCCCTGAGTCTATGAAGGACAGTACGCAAATAGCGCAAATGAGTTTCACTGTCAGGGGAGTAAACCAAGATGTCGTCGAGGTAAATAACCGCAAAGCGACCGATCAGATCAGCAAACACAACATTAATAAAATTTTGAAAACTGGCCAGGGGTGTTTGTTAGCCCGAAGGACATAAACAGATTCTCAAAAAGAACTTCTCACGTGAGAAATGCCGTCTTCCACTCGTCTCCCTCTCAAACACTTATCCAATTATAGGCTCCCCACAAATCCAACTTTGAAAATCATTTGGCCCCAATTGGTTACACAAGTCAGGAATGAGAGGAAGAGGGTACGTGTTTCTCACAGTGATTTTGTTGTGCTCCCGAAAGTCGAGGCGAGGACTCAAACCACCATCTTTTTTCTTTACAAAGAAAAAGCCAGCTGCCATAGGAGAAACATAAGGGCGGACATGCCCCTTACGAAGACTCTCGGCAATATACTCCTTCATGGCCAGCCGCTCAGGACAAGACAGATTAAACAAACGGGCCTTGGGCAATTTAGCCCCAGGAATTAAATTGATGGCACAATTAAAAGATGGATGTGGCGGTAGAACCTCAGCCTCGCTTTCAGAGAACACGTCTTCAAAGACCTTCAGGTACTCCGGAATAGCTTCCAGACCGACAGACAACACAGATACAGACTTCAAAGACTTAGATAAGGACCATTGAACAATTTCCTCAGTAACCCAGTTAATAACAGGGTTTTGATGCTGTAACAAAGGCATTCCCAACACCAACCCACTATATTTGCCCACTTTGATGCTAATTCTGGTGCCCAGAACCCATTTGGGCGAGGCTGGAGGGACCTGGTTTTATTGTGGGGCTCCCTGTTCTATATGTATGCACTCTGGTATCAGTGGCACAAAGGAATTTAACCCCTTAAAAACACCAGTTACTTATTCAAATCTGTGAAAATGGGCTATTTGCCCACTTTGATGCCAATTCTGATGCCCAGTACCCATTTGGGCCAGGCTGGAGGGACCTGGGATTGATGCAGGCCATCATTATCTGTGTATTTTAAGCATCAGATCAGGAGCCCAAAGTCATTTAACCCCTTAAAAACATCAGTTACTTATTCAAATCTGCGAAAATGGGCAGATTGCCCACATTGATGCCAGTTCTGATGCCCAGAACCCATTTGGGCCAGGCTGAAGAGACATGGGTTTGATGCAGGGCATCAATATCTGTGTATTTTAAGTGTCGTATCAGTGGCCCAAAGGAATTTAACCCCTTAAAAACATCAGTTACTTATTCAAATCTGCGAAAATGGGCAGTTTGCCCACATTGATGCCAGTTCTGATGCCCAGAACCCATTTGGGCCAGGCTGAAGAGACCTGTTTTTGATGTGGGGCTCCCTGTTCTATATGTATGCACTGTGGTATCAGTGGACCAAAGGCATTTAACCCCTTAAAAACATCAGTTACTTATTCAAATCTGTGAAAATGGGCTGCTTGCCCCCTTTGATTCCAGTTCTGGAGCCCAGAACCCATTTGGACCAGGCATGAGGGACCTGGGTTTGATGCAGGGCATTACTGTCTCTGTATTTTAAGTGTCAGATCAGTGGCCCAAAGGCATTTAACCCCTTAAAAACATCACTTATTCAAATCCGTGAAAATGGGCTGTTTGCCCACTTTGATGCCAGCTCTGATGCCCAGAACCCATCTGGGCCAGGCTGAAGAGAACTGTTTTTGATGTGGGGCTCCCTGTTCTATATGTATGCACTGTGGTATCAGTGGACCAAAGGCATTTAACCCCTTAAAAACATCACTTATTCAAATGCGTGAAAATGGGCTGTTTGCCCACTTCGATGCCAGTTCTGGTGCCCAGAACCCATTTGGGCCAGGCTGAAGGGACCTGGCATTGATGCAGGGCATCACTTTCTGTGTATTTTAAGTGTCAGATCATTGGCCCAAAGGCATTTAACCCCTTAAAAACATCACTTATTCAAATCTGCGAGAATGGACTGTTTGCCCAGTTTGATGCCAATTCTGGTGCCCAGAACGCATTTGGGCCAGGCTGGAGGAACCTTGGTTTGATGCAGGGCATCAATATCTGTGTATTTTAAGTGTTGTATCAGTGGCCCACAGGCATTTAACCCCTTAAAAGCATCAGTTACTTATTCAAATCCGTAAAAATGGGCTGTTTGCCCACTTTGATGCCAGTTCTGGTGCCCAGAACCCATTTGGGCCAGGCTGAAGAGACCTGTTTTTGATGTGGGGCTCCCTGTTTTATATGTATGCACTGTGGTATCAGTGGCCCAAAGGCATTTAACCCTTTCTTCAGCGCTCTTTGGTGCCCATTTTTGTGCCAGTTTTATTGTTTTTGTAGCCGTTTTTAAGCGTATTCACATCAGGGCTCCTCGCTGCATTGTGTTTTATTATTGTGATGATTATTTTTTGTTGTGAAACCTATAAAAAACAGAAAAGAAAAAATTGCCGAATAAGAAACTGACGAATAAGAAACCAACTTCAGCCTCGTTGACAAACGCGGCAATGTATAAAGACTAGTCACCATTTCTCGCCACAGAAGCATGGCAGAGCAGGGGGTCACCACTCTGGGTGACAAACAAGCCCCTGAATAAAATGCAGTATGACCCTGAAACGTGAGAAGACTAGAAAGGGAAAACAGGGCGGAATGTCCTCGTGCGTCACCGGGAAACGTCTGCCTGGTAACGGCCCTCAGTAGCACAGGCCTCACTGAGCAGACTCTACTTCCGCCTAGTGCGCACGCGCCAGCTCGTCCTATCACAGCGTCAGTCTGATGCTGCGCTCTGAACAGCCTTGGCTCCTATTGGCTGCGCACCTCCGACGCCGCTGATTGGCCGGGAGTGGCTGCTGGGCAGCGACAGGCGGGGAAGGGAAAGACGTCAATAGATGAGTTCACCAATCTACTTCCGGGGCTCTGGTCCGTGACAACGATTCACAACGGGTAGTACCGGGTCACACGGTACACCGGGAAGGTATGTGACGTCTTCTGTGTCAGTTACACCGACGGGGTGTTTCCTGCCTGTGGTATGTTGTCATTACTTGAGCATTATATTGTGTACGTCACTATGGCGGACAGCCATTATGGAGCTTCCTGTTTATGAGCCGCTGTGCTTTTCTCAACTCCCGGTATATTGTGTATGTGCCTCCATTGTTGTCCTCGGTTGTGTGTGCTGTCACCTCCGGGCAGGGGAAGCCCACCACTGTATGGGCACACATCCATCTTATAGGGGAGAGGCTGTCACCTCCGGGCAGGGGAAGCCCCCACTGTATGGGCACACATCCATCTTATAGGGGAGATGCTGTCACCTCCGGGCAGGGGAAGCCCCCACTGTATGGGCACACATCCATCTTATAGGGGAGAGGCTGTCACCTCCGGGCAGGGGAAGCCCACCACTGTATGGGCACACATCCATCTTATAGGGGAGAGGCTGTCACCTCCGGGCAGGGGAAGCCCCCACTGTATGGGCACACATCCATCTTATAGGGGAGAGGCTGTCACCTCCGGGCAGGGGAAGCCCCCACTGTATGGGCACACATCCATCTTATAGGGGAGAGGCTGTCACCTCCGGGCAGGGGAAGCCCCCACTGTATGGGCACACATCCATCTTATAGGGGAGATGCTGTCACCTCCGGGCAGGGGAAGCCCCCACTGTATGGGCACACATCCATCTTATAGGGGAGAGGCTGTCACCTCCGGGCAGGGGAAGCCCCCACTGTATGGGCACACATCCATCTTATAGGGGAGAGGCTGTCACCTCCGGGCAGGGGAAGCCCCCACTGTATGGGCACACATCCATCTTATAGGGGAGATGCTGTCACCTCCGGGCAGGGGAAGCCCCCACTGTATGGGCACACATCCATCTTATAGGGGAGAGGCTGTCACCTCCGGGCAGGGGAAGCCCCCACTGTATGGGCACACATCCATCTTATAGGGGAGATGCTGTCACCTCCGGGCAGGGGAAGCCCCCACTGTATGGGCACACATCCATCTTATAGGGGAGAGGCTGTCACCTCCGGGCAGGGGAAGCCCCCACTGTATGGGCACACATCCATCTTATAGGGGAGAGGCTGTCACCTCCGGGCAGGGGAAGCCCCCACTGTATGGGCACACATCCATCTTATAGGGGAGAGGCTGTCACCTCCGGGCAGGGGAAGCCCCCACTGTATGGGCACACATCCATCTTATAGGGGAGATGCTGTCACCTCCGGGCAGGGGAAGCCCCCACTGTATGGGCACACATCCATCTTATAGGGGAGAGGCTGTCACCTCCGGGCAGGGGAAGCCCCCACTGTATGGGCACACATCCATCTTATAGGGGAGATGCTGTCACCTCCGGGCAGGGGAAGCCCACCACTGTATGGGCACACATCCATCTTATAGGGGAGAGGCTGTCACCTCCGGGCAGGGGAAGCCCACCACTGTATGGGCACACATCCATCTTATAGGGGAGAGGCTGTCACCTCCGGGCAGGGGAAGCCCACCACTGTATGGGCACACATCCATCTTATAGGGGAGAGGCTGTCACCTCCGGGCAGGGGAAGCCCACCACTGTATGGGCACACATCCATCTTATAGGGGAGAGGCTGTCACCTCCGGGCAGGGGAAGCCCACCACTGTATGGGCACACATCCATCTTATAGGGGAGAGGCTGTCACCTCCGGGCAGGGGAAGCCCCCACTGTATGGGCACACATCCATCTTATAGGGGAGATGCTGTCACCTCCGGGCAGGGGAAGCCCCCACTGTATGGGCACACATCCATCTTATAGGGGAGAGGCTGTCACCTCCGGGCAGGGGAAGCCCCCACTGTATGGGCACACATCCATCTTATAGGGGAGAGGCTGTCACCTCCGGGCAGGGGAAGCCCCCACTGTATGGGCACACATCCATCTTATAGGGGAGATGCTGTCACCTCCGGGCAGGGGAAGCCCCCACTGTATGGGCACACATCCATCTTATAGGGGAGAGGCTGTCACCTCCGGGCAGGGGAAGCCCCCACTGTATGGGCACACATCCATCTTATAGGGGAGATGCTGTCACCTCCGGGCAGGGGAAGCCCCCACTGTATGGGCACACATCCATCTTATAGGGGAGAGGCTGTCACCTCCGGGCAGGGGAAGCCCCCACTGTATGGGCACACATCCATCTTATAGGGGAGAGGCTGTCACCTCCGGGCAGGGGAAGCCCCCACTGTATGGGCACACATCCATCTTATAGGGGAGATGCTGTCACCTCCGGGCAGGGGAAGCCCCCACTGTATGGGCACACATCCATCTTATAGGGGAGAGGCTGTCACCTCCGGGCAGGGGAAGCCCCCACTGTATGGGCACACATCCATCTTATAGGGGAGATGCTGTCACCTCCGGGCAGGGGAAGCCCACCACTGTATGGGCACACATCCATCTTATAGGGGAGAGGCTGTCACCTCCGGGCAGGGGAAGCCCACCACTGTATGGGCACACATCCATCTTATAGGGGAGAGGCTGTCACCTCCGGGCAGGGGAAGCCCACCACTGTATGGGCACACATCCATCTTATAGGGGAGAGGCTGTCACCTCCGGGCAGGGGAAGCCCACCACTGTATGGGCACACATCCATCTTATAGGGGAGAGGCTGTCACCTCCGGGCAGGGGAAGCCCACCACTGTATGGGCACATATCCATCTTATAGGGGAGAGGCTGTCACCTCCGGGCAGGGGAAGCCCACCACTGTATGGGCACACATCCATCTTATAGGGGAGAGGCTGTCACCTCCGGGCAGGGGAAGCCCACCACTGTATGGGCACACATCCATCTTATAGGGGAGATGCTGTCACCTCCGGGCAGGGGAAGCCCCCACTGTATGGGCACACATCCATCTTATAGGGGAGAGGCTGTCACCTCCGGGCAGGGGAAGCCCCCACTGTATGGGCACACATCCATCTTATAGGGGAGATGCTGTCACCTCCGGGCAGGGGAAGCCCCCACTGTATGGGCACACATCCATCTTATAGGGGAGAGGCTGTCACCTCCGGGCAGGGGAAGCCCACCACTGTATGGGCACACATCCATCTTATAGGGGAGAGGCTGTCACCTCCGGGCAGGGGAAGCCCACCACTGTATGGGCACACATCCATCTTATAGGGGAGAGGCTGTCACCTCCGGGCAGGGGAAGCCCACCACTGTATGGGCACACATCCATCTTATAGGGGAGAGGCTGTCACCTCCGGGCAGGGGAAGCCCACCACTGTATGGGCACACATCCATCTTATAGGGGAGAGGCTGTCACCTCCGGGCAGGGGAAGCCCACCACTGTATGGGCACACATCCATCTTATAGGGGAGAGGCTGTCACCTCCGGGCAGGGGAAGCCCACCACTGTATGGGCACACATCCATCTTATAGGGGAGAGGCTGTCACCTCCGGGCAGGGGAAGCCCACCACTGTATGGGCACACATCCATCTTATAGGGGAGAGGCTGTCACCTCCGGGCAGGGGAAGCCCACCACTGTATGGGCACACATCCATCTTATAGGGGAGAGGCTGTCACCTCCGGGCAGGGGAAGCCCACCACTGTATGGGCACACATCCATCTTATAGGGGAGAGGCTGTCACCTCCGGGCAGGGGAAGCCCCCACTGTATGGGCACACATCCATCTTATAGGGGAGAGGCTGTCACCTCCGGGCAGGGGAAGCCCCCACTGTATGGGCACACATCCATCTTATAGGGGAGAGGCTGTCACCTCCGGGCAGGGGAAGCCCCCCACTGTATGGGCACACATCCATCTTATAGGGGAGAGGCTGTCACCTCCGGGCAGGGGAAGCCCCCACTGTATGGGCACACATCCATCTTATAGGGGAGAGGCTGTCACCTCCGGGCAGGGGAAGCCCCCACTGTATGGGCACACATCCATCTTATAGGGGAGAGGCTGTCACCTCCGGGCAGGGGAAGCCCCCACTGTATGGGCACACATCCATCTTATAGGGGAGAGGCTGTCACCTCCGGGCAGGGGAAGCCCACCACTGTATGGGCACACATCCATCTTATAGGGGAGATGCTGTGATCGTGTGCTGTCACCTCCGGGCAGGGGAAGCCCCCACTGTATGGGCACACATCCATCTTATAGGGGAGATGCTGTCACCTCCGGGCAGGGGAAGCCCCCACTGTATGGGCACACATCCATCTTATAGGGGAGAGGCTGTCACCTCCGGGCAGGGGAAGCCCCCACTGTATGGGCACACATCCATCTTATAGGGGAGAGGCTGTCACCTCCGGGCAGGGGAAGCCCCCACTGTATGGGCACACATCCATCTTATAGGGGAGAGGCTGTCACCTCCGGGCAGGGGAAGCCCCCACTGTATGGGCACACATCCATCTTATAGGGGAGAGGCTGTCACCTCCGGGCAGGGGAAGCCCACCACTGTATGGGCACACATCCATCTTATAGGGGAGAGGCTGTCACCTCCGGGCAGGGGAAGCCCCCCCACTGTATGGGCACACATCCATCTTATAGGGGAGAGGCTGTCACCTCTGGGCAGGGGAAGCCCCCCACTGTATGGGCACACATCCATCTTATAGGGGAGATGCTGTGATCGTCTGCTGTCACCTCTGGGCAGGGGAAGCCCACCACTGTATGGGCACACATCCATCTTATAGGGGAGATGCTGTGATTGTGTTGTGCTGTCACCTCTGGGCAGGGGAAGCCCACCACTGTATGGGCACACATCCATCTTATAGGGGAGATGCTGTGATTGTGTTGTGCTGTCACCTCTGGGCAGAGGAAGCCCCCCACTGTATGGGCACACATCCATCTTATAGGGGAGAGGCTGTCACCTCCGGGCAGGGGAAGCCCACCACTGTATGGGCACACATCCATCTTATAGGGGAGATGCTGTGATTGTGTTGTGCTGTCACCTCTGGGCAGGGGAAGCCCCCCACTGTATGGGCACACATCCATCTTATAGGGGAGATGCTGTGATCGTGTGCTGTCACCTCTGGGCAGGGGAAGCCCACCACTGTATGGGCACACATCCATCTTATAGGGGAGATGCTGTGATCGTGTTGTGCTGTCTCCTCCGGGCAGGGGAAGCCCCCCACTGTATGGGCACAAATCCATCTTATAGGGAAGATGCTGTGATCGTGTTGTGTTGTCACCTCCGGGCAGGGGAAGCCCACCACTGTATGGGCACACATCCATCTTATAGGGGAGATGCAATGACAATGACTTGGTATGGATGCGTGTGTTAGGGGTCGAGTTCCCGCCTCTGCACAGAGGGAATCTCGAGCCATCTCAGCTGCTGTTTCCCATTCTTCTCCAGCCGCAGCGGAGCCTGCTCAGTGGAGACGTCGGTCCCAGCGTCTGGCTCAGCCTGATATGGTGCAGATGATTACTGCTGCCTTTCCAGGTTCAGCCATTATAACCAGTACTGGTCAGTGGCGAGCAGACGTCTCTGGGACTAAATCCTGCTTTTCCCCTTCTGAGCATGCCCAGGGTAATATCTCTCATTGGAGGTCGGGGGTCACATGCTCAGGTACTGCAGCAGCTCCTATTGGTCCTCTAGGAAGGTCCTGAAGTTGCTGCAGCTATAAAAGGTTTGCGTGGCCGCATGGCCATGCGCTAGTATCAAATAACTTATGTGTTTTGCGCCAGTGTGGTCATGTGTATGTGGTTTCAGGGTTCGGCTGAAATAAGCCCCTAGAATACCGGCACCTCCGGTGAGGAGTTTTGCGTGTGCTATTCTGTCTGCATGACCACTGTTCGCTCTATTTGGTAGCTGTGTTCCTCTGTGAGGTTAACAGGGCACAGCATTCTCTTGTCTTTAGTGACTCTGTGAGGTAACAGAGTTCACATATACCGCCATATAGTACCGTCAGTTACTAGCAGCGGGTTTTACTCCTGCACGGTGGACCCTGGGTTGCGAATGCACCTATTACTCCATAAATATATATTTGGTGCGTTCCGCCAAACCGTAACAGCGTATGATCATATTGTTCTATCATATTGGCATTCGGGTGTCTAAAAAGTGAAAGGAATTTGCCATTCGGAAAGCTCACTTTACAGGGACCGATAGAATGAGGAAAAAAATAATTCTATCAAATAAATCCCCCCCCCCCCCCCCACCACCCCTGACGATTCCACAATCTGACTAGTTTGAATGGGCAAGAGACTGCAGCAGCCAGTCCGTGGCTACTGGGGGGGGGCCTCGACATGCCACTGTGAGTGATTGACATCATTTCTACAGCCGGTTAGAGACTGGAAAGAAACGGCAGAGGAATGGTGGGGTATTGGTAAGGTGAATACTACTTATCTACTATATAGTTGTCTAAGGGTCACTTCCGTCTGTCTGTCCGTCTGTCTGTCTGTCTGTAACGGTTATTCGTTCGCTGATTGGTCTCGGCAGCTGCCTGTCATGGCTGCCGCGACCAATTAGCGACGCGCACAGTCCGGAAAAAAATGGCCGCTCCTTACTCCCCGCACTCACTGCCCGGCGCCCGCATACACCCCTCCGGTCACCGCTCACACAGGGTTAATGCCGGCGATAACGGACCACGTTATGCCGCGGGTAATGCACTCCGTTACCGCCGCTATTAACCCTGTGTGTCCCCAACTTTGTACTATTGACGCTGCCTATGCGGCATCAATAGTACAAAATGTAATGTTAAAAATAATTAAAAAAAAAAAAAAAACTGCTATACTCACCCTCTGTAGTCCGCTGAGCCGCTCTCGCCGCCCGCCATCTTCCGTTGCAGGTTGCGGTGGCAAAGATGGTATGGCAGAAGGACCTGACGTGACGTCACGGTCATGTGACCGCTAACACGGTCATGTGACCGGACGTCATCACAGGTCCTGCGCTGAGACCAACCCTGGGACCGGAAGCTGCCGTGGAATACAAGGGGCCCTCGGAAAGGTGAGTATATGTTTATTTTTTAACCTGTGACAAACGTGGGCAATATACTACGTGACCGGCCAATATACTACGTGGCTCTGTGCTGTATACTACGTCGCTGGGCAATATACTACGTAAGAGTGTGCAAAGCAGTCATCAAAGCAAAAGGTGGCTACTTTGAAGAACTTAGAATATAAGACATAATTTCAGATGTTTCACACTTTTTTGTTAAGTATATAATTCCACATGTGTTAATTCATAGTTTTGATGCCTTCAGTGTGAATGTACAATCTTCATAGTCATGAAAATACAGAAAAATCTTTAAATGAGGTGTGTCCAAACTTTTGGTCTGTACTCTATTTCAAGTGTTTATTTCTGTTAATGTTGATGATTATGGCTTATAGCCAATGAAAACCATTATCTCAGTAAATTAGTATACTTTATAACACCAGTTTGAAATAATGATTTTAAAATCTGAAATGTATGTTCAATAATTGCACTCAATTCTTGGTCGGGGCTCCCTTTTACATCAATGCGGCGTGGCATGAAGGCGATCAGCCTGTGGCACTGCTGAGGTGTTATGGAAGCCCAGGTTGCTTTGATAGCAGCCTTCAGCAAATCTGCATTGTTGGGTCTGGTGTCTCTCATCTTCCTCTTGACAATACCCCTCTCTATGGGGTTAAGGTCTGGCGAGTTTTCTTGCCAAGCAAACACAGTGATACTGTTGTTTTTAAATGAGGAATTGGTACTTTTGGCAGTGTGGACAGGTGCCAAGTCCTGCAGGAGTATGCAATTTTCATCTCCAATAAGCTTGTCAGCAGAGGAAAGCATGAAGTGTTCTAAAATTTCCTGGTAGACGGCTGCACTGACTTTGGTCTTGATATAACACAGTGGACCTACACCAGCTGATAACATGGCTCTCCAAACCATCACTGATTGTAGATACTTCACACTAGACCTTGGAAATCAAGGTCAGGGTCTGGAGGAAGAGTGGAGAGGCACACAATCGAAGCTGCTTGAGGTCTATTGTGAAGTTTCCACAATCAGTGATGATTTGGGGAGCCATGTCATCTGCTGGTGTAGGTCCACTGTGTTTTATCAAGACCAAAGTCAGCGCAGCCATCTACCAGGAAATTTTAGAGCACTTCATGCTTCCCTATGCTGACTAGGTTTTTGGAGATGGAAATTTCGTTCTCTAGCAGGACTTGGCACTTGTCCACAATGCCAAAAGTACCAATACCTGGTTTAAAAACAACAGTATCACTGGGCTTGATTGGCCAGCAAACTCATCTGATCTTAACCTCATAGAGAATCTATGGGGTATTGTCAAGAGGAAGATGAGACGCCAGACCCAACAATACAGACGAGCTGAAGGCTGCTATCAAAGCAACCTGGGCTTCCATAACACCTCAGCAGTGTCACAGGCTGATCGCCTCCATGCCACGCCGCATTGATGCAAAAGGAGCCCGACTAAGTATTGAGTGCATTTACTGACATACATTTCATTAAGCCAACATTTCAGATTTTAAAATCATTTTTTCAAGCTGGTGTTATCTCCGTGAATTAGAATACTTTATAATGACTTTCGGGTTTTTATTGGCTTTAAGCCATAATCATTAACATTACCAGAAATAAAGACCTGAAATATATCACTCTGTTTGTAATGACTCTATGTAATATATGAGTTTCACTTTTTGTGTTGAAGAACTGAAATAAATTAACTTTTTGATGATATTCTAATTTTGTGAGATGCAGCTGTAACTAGGGAGGGCAATGCCAGCAGTGGATACCTTTCCTCTCCCTTGATCTGTTTAAAAGCATATTTTCTCTGATATCTTAAAGTAATGCTCTCACTTTTAATACTTTTTTAAATTGCTATTTTTTTACCAATAAGTGATGATTGCATTTAAACATTAGTCTCCCGTCTTTTGGTGTTTCCAACACTGCTCCGCCTGTCTCTCTCCTGCGTCATGTTACTGCGGCTCTGACTTGCTGGCTCCCTCCAGAGACTGTTGGTTGTTTTCCTTATGTAAGTTTATGAGTGCCTCGTTCTTGGCCTCATAGACTTCTAGTACACACAAGATGCTGTTGGTGCCAACTGGTCATATGATTCAGGACTGGATGAGAGCTATGCTGGAAATAGCAGAAGACTGCATCTGGTAAGTACATAAATGCATGTTTTGCACACATATTGGTAAGAGGATGCAGTTAGAGCCTGTGCACATGATGCAGATTTAGTGCAGATCTGCAGCGTTTTTTTCTGCTGCAGAAATGCTGCAGATCTGCACTGTGATTTACAGTACAATGTAAATCAATGTGAAAAAAAAAAGCTGTGCACATGATGCAGAAAAATCCGCGCAGAAACGCTGCAGATTTCAAAGAAGTGCATGTCGCTTCTTTTGTGCAGTTCTGCAGCGTTTCTGCACCTCTCCATGATAAAAATCCGCACTGGTAAAATCTGCACAAAAACTGCACAGAAACTGCACAAAAACTGCATCAAATCTGCACCTGCGTTTTCTGCCAGGAGATGCAGAAGTGCAGAAAATTCTGCACCACAAAAAAAATATATATGTGTTCTTTTTAAGTGAAATTCAAAGTAAAACATTTATTTTTTGTAATGTGGATGTCTTCTGCTGCCCATGAAAAGGGAGGTATAGCATAGCTAACTAGTTTCCTTTTGGGCTTACCGTATATACTCGAGTATAAGCCGACCCCCCCTAACTTTGTCACAAAAAACTGGAAAAACTTAATGACTTGAGTATAAGCCTAGGGTGGAAAATGCAGCAGCTACCCGTAAATGTCAAAAATAAAAATAGATGCCAATAAAAATAAAATTAATTGAGACATCAGTAGTTTAAGTGTTTTTGAATATCCATATTTAATCAGGAGCCCCATATAATGCTCCATACAGTTCATGATGGGCCCATAAGATGCTCCATATTAAAATATGCCCCATATAATTCTGCACAAATGCTGATTATGACCCCATAAGATGCTCCATACAGACATTTGCCCCCATATCATGCTGCACATGGCCACATACAGATGCCCCAAACATATATTTGCCCCCATATCATGCTGCACATGGCCACATAAGATGCCCCATACAGATATTTGCCCCGTATCATGCTGCACATGGCCACATAAGATGCCCCATACAGATATTTGTCCCCCATTTCATGCTGCACATGGCCACATACAGATGCTCCATACAGATATTTGCCCCCATATCACGCTGCACATGGCCACATAAGATGCCCCATACAGATATTTGCCCCCATATCATGCTGCACATGGCCACATAAGATGCCCCATACAGATATTTGCCCCGTATCATGCTGCACATGGCCACATAAGATGCCCCATACAGATATTTGCCCCCATATCATGCTGCACATGGCCACATACAGATGCTCCATACAGATATTTGCCCCCATATCATGCTGCACATGGCCACATATGATGCTCCATACAGATATTTGCCCCCACATAATGCTGCACATGGCCACATAAGATGCTCCATACAGATATTTGCCCCATATGCTGTTGCTGCGATTAAAAAAATAAAAAAATTACATACCTCTCCGGCCCCCGGCACTCGCTAGTGTCACCTGCTCCCCGTTCCACCGCTGATCGCAGCTGTGTCCTCCCATCCTCTGCACCGACATTCAGGAAGAGGGTGGCGCGCACTAATCGCGTCACCGCGCCCTCTGACCTGAGCGTCACTGTGGAAGACACAGCGACGGTGGAACGAGGACCAGGTGAATATCGCACACTGCCCCCTGTCATACTCACCTGCTCCCGGCGAGGTCCCTTCACGTCTGTTCCCCGGCGCAGCATTTTCTTCCTGTAGTGAGCGGTCACCGTTACCGCTCATTACAGTAATGAATATGCGGCTCCACCCCTATGGGAGGTGGAGCCGCATATTCATTACTGTTATGAGCGGTACCATGTAACCGCTCACTACAGGAAGAAACTGCAGCGCCGGGAAGCAGGGACCGCGCCAGGATTAGGTGAGTATTATTATACAGCCCCCGCTCCCCCTACCCTGTCGACCCCCTGGGTATGACTCGAGTATAAGCCGAGAGGGGCAATTTCAGCCCAAAAAAGTGGGCTGAAAATTTCGGCTTATACTCGAGTATATACGGTACATCTGCGTTCAGACACTCCATTTGTTGTGTTTTTATTAATGGGTAAATTTCAAAGACACATCTGATGCAAATGGAAGCAGAGGTACCTCATTGATTATTATGTAGATTACCCAGATTCCATTATTTGTTAGTTATTGGAACAGCCAAAAAAGTTTCACATACTGCTCTTTTTCTTCGCTTCTAAAACCCAAACAATTAACGGAACCCAGACAGACCACATAATTATTTATTATGCTTTGCTTATATAGCGCTATCTTATTCCGCAGTGCTCTACATACATTATCATCACTGTCCCTAATGAGGCTCGCAATCTAAATTCCCTATCAATATGTCTTTGGACCATCAATTTCCCTCAACTCAGCTGTGGATGTAGCTGATACAGATTTCTCATGAGTGTAAAGATATGTGCACACATTCAGGAATTGGTAGCGCTTTGGACGCAGCACATGTCCGCATCCAATGCGCTGCCGGCTATTGAAGGCATGCAGATTCACTGCGTCCAATACATTGGCCACCGTCCTACCCCACCGTGACAGCTGGAAATATCTATGTTGCTCTTAGGCTACTTTCACATTTGCGTCGTGCGGCGCAGCGTCGGCGACGCATCGCACAACGCATGCAAAACGCAGTTTTCCAGGTCACCACCTGACAGCACACTGGAGGACGTCCTTCTTATCCATGATGGGACAGGAAACACGAGAGGTTAAAAGGACCCTCCCCCTACCACCCTTCAGTGTTTTTCCTGTCCCATTATGGATAGGAACGGACGAGAGGAAGCTACCGTTCTGTGCGGGGGGATGTGGATCGGGGGGGCTTTGCCTCACCCTTCCCTCCATGAGGCACCCGCTGGCCGACACCCGCCCGAGGTCCCTCTGCCTACCAGTGTAGCGCTGCTCCTGGTATGAGGATCGCTTCTCCCTGTCGGGGGCTCTCGATCCTTACGTCGCGCCCCCTGGTGCATGCGATCCCACCGGCGGCCTCTGCTGATGTCGGCGTCTCCATGCGGCCGGCATGGGGAAGCAAATCCTCGCTGCACCATCCTCTCTTTCCGGCCGCGCGTCACTTCCGGTTTGCGGCTGAGGGGGGCGGGCGGCGTCTCTGCAACAGGAAGCGGTAGTGAGCGCAGGAGCGCTGTACAGAGGAACAGAAATATAAGGTATGTGCGGGGCAGTAAGCGATCTCCAGTGCAATGGAGGACGCAGCTAGAGCAGAGGGGCAGGAGTCCACGGCGCTAGTAAGTAGAGCAGGGACCCTGTATTATGGATATTTAAAAAAAAAAAAAAAATGGGGCATTATGCTAGACTTTGTTATTTCCTATAGGCGGCCTCATTACCTGACATTACCTGAAAAACCGTTAAAGAAGCCTGGCAAAAGCAAAAAGTGTCCTATTTGTGCAGCCAAGCTGAAAGATACCTGGCAGAAATCCCTATGTGAAGCGTGCACCTGCAGAATCATAGGAGAGGAGCAGGCTTCTCTTATGTCAAATATGAGAGCCATGATAAGAGAGGAGGTTCAGGCTTCCGTATCAGGTCTGGTACTACCTCAAGCCTCACCTTCGGAGAGACCGAGCAAAAGGGAGAGGGTCGATTATTCTTCAGGCTCGTCATCTTCTGTGTCAGATATAGAGGAGGAAGAGAAGAGCAGAGACCCTCCGGAGAAAGGGAGAAGATACTTTTTCTCCGCAGCGGACACAGGAGAACTGTTGGAAGCTGTTCGGCACACTATGCAAATTGAGGAACCACAACCATCTTGTTCGGTCCAGGATGAAATGTTTGGTGGCTTGCGCTCACAAACTGCGAAGGTGTTTCCGGTAAATTCCCATATCAGATCCATGATTCTGGATGAATGGGAGGAGGCGGAGAAGAGATTGACTATCCCTAAAGATTTCCGACTCCGCTTGCCGTTTGACCCGGATGAAGTTAAAGAATGGGTCGATATTCCTAAGATAGACATTCCATTGGCCAAAGTATCCAGAAGAACCTCAATCCCCTTTGAGGACTCTTCCAATCTGAAAGAACCCATGGATAGGAAAGCAGATGGCCTTTTAACCCCTTCACCCCCGGAGCTTTTTCCGTTTTTCCGTTTTCGTTTTTCGCTCCCCTCCTTCCCAGAGCCATAACTTTTTTATTTTTCTGTCAATTTGGCCATGTGAGGGCTCATTTTTTGCGGGACGAGTTGTACTTTTGAACGACATCATTGGTTTTACCATGTCGTGTACTAGAAAACGGGAAAAAAATTCCAAGTGCAGTGAAATTGCAAAAAAAGTGCAATCCCACACTTGTTTTTTGCTTGCCTATTTTGCTAGGTTCACTAAATGCTAAAACTGACCTGCCATTATGATTCTCCAGGTCAGTACGAGTTCATAGACACCAAACATGACTAGGTTCTTTTTTACCTAAGTGGTGAAAAAAAATTCCAAACTTTGCAAAAAAATAAATAAATAAAATTGCGCCATTTTCCGATACCCGTAGCGTCTCCATTTTTCGTGATCTGGGGTCGGGTGAGGGCTTATTTTTTGCGTGCCGAGCTGGCATTTTTAATGATAGCATTTCGGTGCAGATACGTTCTTTTGATCGCCCGTTATTGCATTTTAATGCAATGTCGTGGCGACCAAAAAAACGTAAATCTGGCGTTTCGATTTTTTTTTTCATTACGCCGTTTAGCGATCAGGTTAATGCTTTTTTTTTATTGATAGATCGGGCGATTCTGAACACGGCGATACCAAATATGTGTAGGTTGGGCTTTTTTTTTATTGATTTATTTTGATTGGGGCGAAAGGGGGGTGATTTAAACTTTTATATTTTTTTTATTTTTTTCACATTTTTTTTTACTTTTTTTTTTAACTTTTACCATGCTTCTATAGCCTCCATGGGAGGCTAGAAGCAGGCACAGCCCGATCGGCTCTGCTACATAACAGCGATCATCAGATCGCTGTTATGTAGCTAAAATGCAGGTGTGCTGTGAGCGCCGACCACAGGGGGGCGCTCACAGCCACCGGCAATCAGTAACCATAGAGGTCTCCAGGACCTCTATGGTTACAATGCACAAGCATCGCCGACCCCCGATCATGTGACGGGGGTCGGCGATGCGCTCATATCCGGCCGCACGGCCGGATGCGGTAGTTAAATGCCGCTGTCTGAGTTTGACAGCGGCATTTAACTAGTTAATAGCGGCGGGTGATCGCGATTTCACCCGCCGCTATTGCGCGCACATGTCAGCTGTAAAAAACAGCTGACATGTCGCGACTTTGATGTGCGCTCACCGCCGGAGCACACATCAAAGCGGGGGTCCCGACATGTGACGTACTATTACGTCACATGTCGGGAAGGGGTTAAAAGGGCCTGGGAGAGTTCTTCGGCAGTTATTGGTGCAAATATTGCAGCGACATCAGTGGCTCGCTCCATGGACCTGTGGCTAAATGATCTTCAGAATCAATTAATAGCCAAAACTCCTAGGGATACTATCATGAAATCCCTGCCTCTGTTAAAACTGGCAACCACCTTTTTGGCAGACGCGTCCGCAGAGACTGTTAGGTTTGCGGCTAGAGGTCAATCTCTATCCAATGCAGCCCGGAGAGCTATCTGGCTCAAAAGCTGGTCGGGTGATATGCACTCCAAAAATAAATTGTGTTCCATACCCTTTTCTGGGGGCAGGGTCTTCGGACCGGTCCTCGACGATATCTTAGAGAAGGCCTCAGATGTAAAAAAGGGGTTCCCAGAAGAAAAGCCTAAAAAATTCCAGCCCTTTCGGAGACCCCGCTATAATCAAAAACCAGATTACAGGGGTAAAGGAAAACAAGGTAGATGGAGCTACCAGAAAGGGGGGGATAGTAGACCCAAAACCAAGGACTCGAGTTACTCAGGTCCGAGGTCTAGCTACCATAGAAAATGACGCCATCAGAGTAGGGGGTCGTCTAGCCGGATTCCTAGAAGGTTGGAAGGAAATAACAACAAGTCCTTGGGTGTTACAGGTGGTGTCCCAGGGATACAAAATCGAATTCACCTCCCTTCCGCCCGAAAGGTTTCTGGTGTCCAGCTCACATCTAAAATCATCATCCCCCATGTGGTCGGATATACAGGACCTCCTAAAAATGGCGGCAATTGTTCCGGTCCCCCCTCAAGAAGAGTACAGAGGTCATTACTCGAATCTCTTCTCGATAACAAAACCATCGGGAGAATCGAGAACAATAATAAATCTGAAGCACCTAAACAATTGGGTGGTATACAAAAGATTCAAAATGGAGTCAATTCGGTCTACCATTCCTCTGTTGGGAAGGGGTATGGTGATGTGCACTCTAGATCTAAAGAGTGCATATTACCATGTTCCCATTTACTTAAACCACCAAAAGTTCCTGCGGTTTGCGGTAAACATGGAAGGGAAGATCTACCACTTTCAATTTCGTTGTCTCCCCTTCGGCCTGGCGTCGGCTCCCAGGGTTTTTACAAAACTCTTGGTAGAGGTGGTCGCATATCTGAGAAATCAGGATTTGATGGTAATTCCTTATTTAGACGACTTTTTAATAGCGGCAGAGTCAGTAGACCAACTCAGGATCAACTGTCAATCCCTTATTTCCACACTAGAGAGTCTCGGATGGATTATAAATTGGAAGAAATCAGATCTAATACCGAAATCCAGAATAAAATTCCTAGGAGTCATGCTCGATTCAGAAACAAGAATGTCCTACCTTCCAGAAGACAGGCTAAAGGGTATAGTGAAAAAGGTCCATCACTTCTCCCGAGCCCGAAATACGATCAAGGACGGGATGATAATACTGGGGTTAATGACGGCCTGCATCCCTTGCGTGAGATGGAGCCAGTTTCATTCCCGGCAGCTTCAGCAGGGAGTTCTGAGGAGCTGGAACAGAAGACAGAACTCTCTAAATCAAAGACTGAACCTTTCTTTTCAGATCAAGAGATCTCTGGTGTGGTGGACTCTCTCCAAAAATCTCCGGCTGGGGGTACCATGGCTTCAAACCCCGAGTGTGTCAGTCACGACAGACGCAAGTCGGCAAGGTTGGGGAGGTCATGTCCTAGGAAGATATTTCCAAGGTCGTTGGGAAAGAAAGGACAGCAAGAAGTCTTCAAACCACAGAGAGTTGCATGCGGTTTGGAAGGTCTTAACGGCGGCACAACATTTGCTGAAGAACAAGCATGTAAAAGTATTCTCGGACAATACGACGACTGTAGCCTTCCTTCGACATCAGGGGGGCCCAAGACATTGGGCATTACAAGATCTGGCGGAACAGATCTTCAGATGGGCAGAGAAGTCGGTACTGTCAATCTCGGCTGTACATCTGGAGGGATCCAAGAACCAGTTGGCGGATTTCCTGAGCAGGAAAAGTGTATCCCCTACAGAGTGGGAACTGAACAGCGAAGTATTCAGGAGTCTTTGTCATCGTTGGGGGAAGCCGACTGTGGATCTATTTGCTACAAAGCAAAACGCAAAGGTCAAAACCTTTTACTCCCTAAACCCCTGGGAAAGCCCAGCTGCGATCGATGCCCTGTCACAACCCTGGAGCAACGGTCTTCTGTATGCGTTTCCACCTCTGGCAATGATTCCAAGAACACTCAGGAAAATCTGCGAGGACGGGGCCAAAGTCATTCTCATAGCTCCTCATTGGCCGAAACTAAGTTGGTTTCCGTTGTTAAAAAAATTGTCAGTGGAAGAACCCCTCCTGTTACCAGAAAGAGAGGATCTTCTTCTACAGGGTCCAGTCCTACACCAGAACCCAGGAGCACTTCAGTTGGCAGCATGGATCCTGAACGGAAGATCTTGAAGGCAAAAGGTCTTTCAGATTACGTCATTTCTACCCTTCAAGCCAGCAGAAAGCCGGTGACATCTGCTATCTATACAAAAATATGGAAAACATTTTGTGGATTCTGCGGGGAGATGACAGTTGATACTGACCATCCAGATATCCCGAGAATTCTTGACTTCTTGCAGTCAGGATTTCAAAAAGGTCTTAGACCAAGTACATTAAGAGTCCAGATAGCGGCCCTGAGTGTATTTTTTGATTTTTCTCTATCTACCCACCCCTGGATTAGCCGATTCTCTAGGGCGGTCCAGAGGCTAAGGCCATTAATTAGGAAATCAGTCCCGCCGTGGGATCTTAATCTGGTCCTGAATTTTCTGTGCGATCAGTCCTGGGATATAACTGGAGACATAGATATTAACAAACTCTCTCTTAAAACCGCGTTTTTAGTTGCGATCACATCGGCAAAAAGATTGGGGGAACTACAGGCTCTTTCGGTACAAAACCCGTATTTACAAATCTTTGAGGATAAAATAGTGCTTAGGCTTGATCCGGCCTTTCTCCCTAAGGTCGTCTCAGATACTAATATGAATCAGGAGATTGTTTTACCGTCATTTTGCCAATTCCCTAAAAACCAAAAAGAGAGATTTTACCATAACCTTGACGTAAGAGAGTCAGTACTCAGGTACCTTAATTTATCTAGACCCTGGAGACAGGACAATAACTTGTTCGTTCAGTTCAGGGGTCCAAATAAAGGGAAAAAAGCGTCTAAAGCGACTATCGCACGGTGGATAAAATCTACAATTAATTTAGCCTACAAAGCTAAAGGTCTGAATTCCCCAGTTAATCTTAAAGCCCACTCATCTAGGGCCATGGCCACATCATGGGCGGAGAAAGGGGGGGCTATGGCAGACCAGATCTGTAGAGCTGCATCATGGTCTAATCTTAGTACCTTTTCTAAACACTATAAGTTAGATGTAGTTTCACCTCAGTTGGCCTTTGGTAGAAAGGTACTTCAAGCAGTGGTCCCACCCTAAATACCATTCTCCTTTGGTATTTCTCCAGTGTGCTGTCAGGTGGTGACCTGGAAAACAGTAATTAGACTTACTGGTAATTGTATTTCCAGGAATCCATCCTGACAGCACTGTTAGTTCCCTCCCTATTGTTTGATCTTTATACTTATGTGATGTAACATTTGTATGATTGATTATTTTGTTGGAATAAAACTTGTTTTTTGCATCCATCCAGATGTGTTACTTTGGAAAAACACTGAAGGGTGGTAGGGGGAAGGGTCCTTTTAACCTCTCGTGTTTCCTGTCCCATCATGGATAAGAAGGATGTCCTCCAGTGTGCTGTCAGGATGGATTCCTGGAAATACAATTACCAGTAAGTCTAATTACTGTTTTTTGTGACGCGTGCGTCCAATTTTGGCATGATTTTCGGCGCAAAAAAAATGCATCATGCAGCGTCCTGTGCGCCCTGACGCTTGCGCCAAAAATGACGCATGCATCACAAAACGCAGGACAACGCATGTCCATGCTCCCCCATGTTAAATATAGGGGCGCATGACGCATGCGCCGCTATGCGTCGCCGAACCTGCGCCCAACGCAAATGTAAACGTAGCCTTATGCTCAGGTAGGGAGAGCCAGCGGCCTGTCCGAGCATTGCACTGCGATCCTTGTTCAAGTTGTAGAGCTGTGTGACTCTTCATCAATATGGACCTGCCTGACTGGGGATCTAATTGGCTAATAGGGATCTAATGTGCTTTTATTCTTCCAGTAAAGCCACATTCACACTTTAAGTATTTGGTCAGTATTTTACATCAGAATTTGTAAGCCAAAGTGAGGAGTGGAACAATCAGACAAAAAGTGTAAGGCCGGCGTCACACTCAGCGTATGTAAATACAGTCCGTTTTTTACGGCCGTAATACGCAGAAAAGTCCCCAAAATAGTGATCCGTATGTCATCCGTAGGCAGGGTGTGTCAGCGTATTTTGCGCATGGCATCCTCCGTATGTAATCCGTATGGCATCCGTACTGCGATATATTCTTGCAGGCTTGCAAAACCGACATCTAATGGATTTATGTGCTCAAATGTTCGTTAAAACATACATACAGCATGTGTGTGTGTATATATATATATATATATATATATATATATATATATATATATATATATATATATATATATTCTCTCTCATTGAGATATATATATATATATATATATATATATATATATATATATATATATATATATATATATATATATATATATATATATATATATATATATATATATATATATATATATATATATATATATATATTCTGTATTTATATTTAATTCAGCGCGATATATGTGAAAAGCCGGTAATTCAATTGCCGGCTTTTCATTTCTCCTTCCCAAACCCGACATGATATGAGACATGGTTTACATACAGTAAACCATCTCATATCCCTTTTTTTTTTTTTGCATATTCCACACTACTGTTAGTAGTGTGTGTGTGCAAAATGTGGGCGCTGTAGCTTGTAAAATAAAGGGTTAAATCGCAGAAAAAATTGGCGTGGGCTCCCGCGCAATTGTCTCCGCCAGAGTGGTAAAGCCAGTGACTGAGGGCAGATATTAATAGCCTAGAGAGGGTCCATGGTTATTGGCCCCCCCTGGCTACAAACATCTGCCCCCAGCCACCCTAGAAAAGGCACATCTGGAAGATGCGCCTATTCTGGCACTTGGCCACTCTCTTCCCACTCCCGTGTAGCGGTGGGATATGGGGTAATGAAGGGTTAATGTCACCTTGTTATTGTAAGGTGACATTAAGCCAGATTAATAATGGAGAGGCGTCAATTATGACACCTATCCATTATTAATCCAATAGTACTAAATGGTTAATAAAACACACACACACACACACATTATTTACAAGTATTTTAATGAAATAAAGACACATGTTGTTGTAATATTTTATTAGACTCTTAATTCACCTGAAGACCATCGTCCTGAAACAAAGTTAAAAAAACAAATAACAATATTCCATTCCTTCCGTCGTTATGTCCCATGATGTAAATCCATCTGAAGGGGTTAAATCATTTTACACCGAGGAGCTTTGCTAATGCACTCGCTCCTGCCTGTAAAACCCCGGGTACTGAATGGAAAGCAGTTTGATCTGTAGTTACCTTGAGTCGCTGTGATGCGCCCTCTGCTGGATGTCCTCATATGAACTCGAGCATGGGAACTTTTCCTAGGCTCCAGTTCATGAGGACATCCAGCAGAGGGTGCATCACCGCAACTCAAGGTAACTACAGATCACCCTGCTTTCCATTCAGTACCCGGGGATTTACAGGCAGGGGATTTACAGGCAGGAGCGAGTGCTTTAGCACAGCTCCTGGCTGTAAAATGATTTAACCCCTTCAGATGGATTTACTTCGTGGGACGTGACTGATCATCGGAAGGTATGAGATATTGTTGATTTGTTATTTTTACCTTTTCACAGAATGAGGGTCTTCAGCTGGATTAAGAGAATAATAAAATATTACAACAACCTGTGTCTTTATTTCATTAAAGGATTTTGTAATAATGTGTGTGTTTTATTAACCATTTCGTACTATTGGATTAATAATGAATAGGTGTCATAATTGACGCCTCTCCATTATTAATCTGGCTTAATGTCACCTTACAATAGCAAGGTGACATTAACCCTTCATTACCCCATATCCCACCGCTACACGGGAGTGGGAAGAGAGAGGCCAAGTGCCAGAATAGGCGCATCTTCCAGATGTGCCTTTTCTGGGGTGGCTGGGGGCAGATGTTTGTAGCCGGGGGGGGGGGGGCAATAGCCGTGGACCCTCTCTAGGCTATTAATATCTGCCCTCAGTCACTGGCTATACCACTCTGGTGGAGAAAATTGTGCGGGAGCCCACGCCAATTTTTTCCGCCATTTAACCCTTTATTTTAGCAGCTGCAGCGCCAAAATTTTGCACATGCACACTACTAACATTAGTAGTGTGGAATATGCAAAAAGAAAAAGGGATATGAGATGGTTTACTGTATATAAACCATGTCTCATATCATGTCGGGTTTGTGAAGGAGAAATGAAAAGCCGGCAATTGAATTACCGGCTTTTCCCTCTAACAGCGGTGCGTATTTCTCGCAAGTCACACTGCTCGTCCGTGTGTAATCCGTATTTTTCTCGCCCCCATAGACTTTCATTGGCTTTTTTTTTTTTTTTTTGCGCAATACGGTGACAAACGCAGCATGCTGCGATTTTGTACGGCCGTACAAGACCGTATAATACAGATCAGTAAAATACGGCTGATAGGAGCTGGGACATAGGGAATCATTGGGCCGTGTGTTATGCGTATTTTACGGACGTAGTTTATGCGCTCATACGTCCGTAAAACTCGCTAGTGTGAGGCCGGCCTAATAGAAACATATGCACCACTTCTGCATTTATCACCCATTCCTGGTTTTGGCTTACAAATACTGATGTGAAATACTGACCAAATACTGAACACGTGAATGTGGCCTTACAGTGTAGTCTATACAGTTATGCCAGGAAACTGCAGTAATCACATTTGCAAATGTCCTGTAATATTTTGTACAGTAGTTAAAATCCCATGTGTCTATTAGCTCCATGCGATCTTTGACACACTTAGTGCAGGAATGAATGTGTCGCATGGATTTATGTCTTTTTACATCAATTAAGGAATTTGCACTTCAGACCATGTGGGGTCATCATAACAGAACCAGATCCCAAACAGAGGACAACAAAACATTCACTCCTAATCTAGGAACTTTCCAATATTTATGGACACAACTGTTTATCACTTATCACTCTCCCATAATGACAGTTCTGTGCTGTGTTGTGTATAAATATGTGATTCTTCAGAATTTGCTTTAGTATATGCCTGATGAAGGGACCTGAGTAGTCTCAAGGTTGCAATTTGTTACCTTCTTTTCAGTTAGCCATTAAAAGGTATAGCATAAAACTAAGAAGGAGCGGGCACCGCAACAAGTATTGTTGTCAGGGATCAACCACGTGCATATAAAAAACGGAAGACACAAAAAAGAAAAGATATGCACACTAGTGGGATCAACCAACCATATAAATCTTTATTTAATAAACATTGCAAAAACAGGAGCAAAAGAAAAGGACACACAATTTAAAAAGGCCAAATGCAACGACCAAGATCCCCCAGGAGATAATATGCATACAATTGATCATGCATTTGTATAGGTACAATCAAATCTGGCAAAAAATATAGCAGTTCTTACAAACACATGACTGTGTATCATTAAATAACACACACAAAGATGGTAAATAGTTCTGCATCACAGGCGCCAATAACCTATGCTGCCAGCTGACCTCAAGCAAATGCCATCAGTCCATATGTAGGTTGATTTCACATATGTATCTTGCAAGGATAAGCAAAGTATCACAGTACCAATTCTTAGACTAATGCACGATTAACATAACCCTGCCTCAGCCAATAAACCTATAGTATAGAATAGGCAACCAGATAGGAAAAGCCTGCGGAGCGCTATACCATTTGTGATAAAGTGAGAAAAAAAAGATGTCAGCAATCCCCTAAAACGTCCAGAGGACGGCAGGTGCAAGATCCTACATTCAAATAACTAGAGTGCATGGCAGGGTTACCAAGAATCCTGTAAGGATCAGGACCCAGAGTGCATGGCAAGGTTACCAAAACTCCTGGGGGAATCAGGACCCCACGCGTATCAACGCTGCTAGAGCGTCTTCATCAGGGGAAATGTGTGTTATTTAATGATACACAGTCATGTGTCTGTAAAAACTGCTATATTTTTTGCCAGATTTGATTGTACCTATACAAATACATTATCAATTGTATGCATATTATCTCCTGGGGGATCTTGGTCGTTGCATTTGGCCTTTTTAAATGTTTTTAAATTGTGTGTCCTTTTCTTTTGCTCCTGTTTTTGCAATGATTATTAAATAAAGATTTATATGGTTGGTTGATCCCACTAGTGTGCATATCTTTTCTTCATTTTTGTGTCTTCCATTAAAAGGTTTCAACCACTGAGGACTCTCAATTCTAAACATTTTTCATGCGTCTATTAGAAATTCCTGCAGTGATGCACCCAGGAATACTTCTAACTTTATCTACAGCCTTTACATACTGTATTTTCTCTAATAATCTCTAAAATGATCATCCCTCTCAGTAACTAAAACCATCCAAAGTAATATTTAGCTAGGGAGATTCTCTCTTCAATGGACATTTAGTCTTGTTTATTTTTACACACATTTGTGTCAGAAAAAGACAATAGTCCACAAAATACACAGCACAAATGTTATACAGGACAGGAATCACTTTGCTATCGTGCCTGCTGATAACTGCATTTTCAACTAAAGTGAAAGTGAAATCAAAAAGTCACAATCTGCTGTTTATGGAAGCTCCTCTGTCAAGTTGGTGGAATAAAACATTAGGTGAACAAGCATCCCACTTTCTGCAGTTTGCATTGTGCGAAAGGAGATTGTTGACAGAAGAATAAAAACTAGGGAACAAATGGTTAATCTGGTTTTGTACTGTATAAACATAGGTGTCACAACTTTAAATGGGTATTCCAATCATAGACATTTTTGGCTTACCCACAGAAGAAGGTCCAAACCATCTGCCTGAAAAGGAGGCCTCACATGTAGGGATGAGCAGACCTGTGGAAGTTTGGGTTCAGCCGAAGTTTAGTCCCTCTCCTCCCCAGACTCGCAAACTGTGAAACGGACTTCCAGGAGAAGTCCATGTTCTGAGTTCAGCATCAGAGACCGGTATGATCCCAGAACTTTACAGTTTGGGTTCACTCATCTCTACTTGCATATGCTCAAGGGGAAACCTTATTCTGGAGTAAGAACCAAACTGTTAGACATGACTCAGCTTCTAGGTTGACTACTGCTTCTACTTTTACATGAATGCCATAGCTCACTATCTTGGTCCTCATTCAAAAATTCTTTTTCACAAGCATGTTCTAGTGTTTTTGCGGAGTGATCACGTGGACATTATAGTCAATTCACATGTACGTATTCACAATTCAGCAGGTACATAGATATTATCAAAATTATGTGGCCATTGCATACAGCATGTTTAACCCCTTCCCGACCTTTGACGCCATGTAGGCGTCATGAAAGGCGGTGCCAATCCGACCTGTGACGCCTATGTGGTGTCATGGAATGATCGCGTCCCTGCAGATCGGGTGAAAGGGTTAACTCCAGTTTCACCCGATCTGCAGGGACAGGGGGAGTGGTACTTCAGCCCAGGGGGCTGGAAAACCTAATCTGCCACCGATCACCTCCCCAGTCCTCCTTTCTGTCCCGTAATGTGGTCCGCTCCCCTCCGTCCTCCTGTCCGCTCCCCCCGTGCTTCGATCCAACCCCCGTGCGCCGATCTCCCCCCCCCCCCCCCAAACTTACCGAGCCTCACGGTGTCCGTCCGACTTCTTCATGGGCGCCGCCATCTTCCAAAATGGCGGGCGCATGCACAGTGCGCCCGCCGAATCTGCCGGCCGGCAGATTCGTTCCAGGTACATTTTGATCACTGTGATAGGTTTTATCACAGTGATCAAAATAAAGAAAATAGTAAATTAACCCCCCTTTATCACCCCCATAGGTAGGGACAATAATAAAAATAAAGAAAATATATATTTTTTTTTTCTTCACCCACTAGGGTTAGGGCTAGGGTTAGAACTAGTTAGGGTTAGATTAGACTATGTGCACACATGGGGCGGATTTGGCTGTGGATCCGCAGCGGCTTGGCCGCTGCGGATTCGTAGCAGTCTTCCATCAGGTTTACAGTACCATGTAAACCTACTGAAAACCAAATCCGCTGTGCCCATGGTGCGGAAAATACTGCGCGGAAACGCTGTGTTGTATTTTCCGCAGCATGTCAATTCTTTGTGCGGATTCCGTTTTACACCTGCTCCTCAATAGGAATCCGCAGGTGGAATCCGCAGGTGAAATCCGCACAAAAAACACTGGAAATCCGCGGTAAATGCGCAGGTAAAACGCAGTGCCCTTTACCTGTGGATTTTTCAAAAATGGTGTGGAAAAATCTCACACGAATCCGCAATGTGGGCATATAGCCTTAGGGTTAGGGTTGGAAATAGGGTTAAGATTAGGCTTGTGGATAGGGTTAGGGTAGGGGTGTGTTGGGGTTAGGGTTGGGATTAGGGTTAGGGTTGGGATTAGGGTTAGGGATGTGTTGGGTTAGGGTTGTGGTTAGGGGTGTGTTGGGGTTAGGGTTGGAGTTAGAATTGAGGGGTTTCCACTGTTTAGGCACATCAGGGGTCTCCAAACGCAGCATGGCGCCACCATTGATTCCAGCCAATCTTGCATTCAAAAAGTCAAATGGTGCTCCCTCCCTTCCGTGCCCCGACGTGCTTCCAAACAGTGGTCTACCCCCACATATGGGGTACCAGCATACTCAGGACAAACTGGGCAACAATTATTGGGGTCCAATTTCTCCTGTTACCCTTGCGAAAATAACAAATTGCTTGCTAAAACATAATTTTAGAGGAATGAAAAATTATTTTTTATTTTCACGGGTCTGCGTTACAAACTTCTTTGAAGCACTTGGGGGTTCAAAGTGCTCACCACATATCTAGATAAGTTCCCTTGGGGGTCTAGTTTCCAAAATGGGGTTACTTGTGGGGAGTTTCTACTGTTTAGGCACATCAGGGGCTATGCAAACGCAACGTGACGCCCAAAGAGCATTCCATCAAAGTCTGCATTTCAAAATGTCACTACTTCCCTTCCGAGCCCCGACTTGTGCCCAAACAGTGGTTTACCCCCACATATGGGGTATCAGCGTACTCAGGAGAAACTGGACAACAACTTTTGGGGTCCAATTTCTCCTGTTACCCTTGGGAAAATAAAAAATTGTGGGCTAAAAAAATCATTTTTGAGAAGAGAAAAATTATTTTTTATTTTCATGGCTCTGCATTATAAACTTCTGTGAAGCACTTGGGGGTTAAAAGTGCTCACCACACATCTAGATTAGTTCCTTGGGAGGTCTAGTTTCCAAAATGGGGTCACTTGTGGGGGAGCTCCAATGTTTAGGCACACAGGGGCTCTCCAAACGCAACATGGTGTCCGCTAATGATTGGAGCTAATTTTCCATTCAAAAAGTCAAATGGCGCGCCTTCCCTTCCGAGCCTTGCCGTGCACCCAAACAGTGGTTTACCCCCACATATGAGGTATCGGCGTACTCAGGAGAAATTGACCAACAAATTTTAGGATCCAGTTTTTTATCCTGTTGCCCATGTGAAAATGAAAAAATTGAGGCTAAAAGAAATTTTGTGTGAAAAAAAAAAAAAAAAAAGTACTTTTTCATTTTTACGGATCAATTTGTGAAGCACCTGAGGGTTTAAAGTGCTCACTATGCTTCTAGATAAGTTCCTTGGTGGGTCTAGTTTCCAAAATGGGGTCACTTGTGGGGGAGCTCCAATGTTTAGGCACACAGGGGCTCTCCAAACGCAACATGGTGTCCGCTAATGATTGGAGCTAATTTTCCATTCAAAAAGTCAAATGGCGCGCCTTCCCTTCCGAGCCTTGCCGTGCACCCAAACAGTGGTTTACCCCCACATATGAGGTATCGGCGTACTCAGGAGAAATTGACCAACAAATTTTAGGATCCAGTTTTTTATCCTGTTGCCCATGTGAAAATGAAAAAATTGAGGCTAAAAGAAATTTTGTGTGAAAAAAAAAAAAAAAAAAGTACTTTTTCATTTTTACGGATCAATTTGTGAAGCACCTGAGGGTTTAAAGTGCTCACTATGCTTCTAGATAAGTTCCTTGGTGGGTCTAGTTTCCAAAATGGGGTCACTTGTGGGGGAGCTTCAATGTTTAGGCACACGGGGGCTCTCCAAACGCGACATGGTGTCCGCTAAAGATTGGAGCCAATTTTTCATTCAAAAAGTCAAATGGCGCTCCTTCCCTTCCGAGCCCTGCCGTGCGCCCAAACAGTGGTTTACCCCCACCTATGATGTATCAGCGTACTCAGGACAAATTGGACAACAAAGTCGTGGTCCAGTTTCTCCTTTTACCCTTGGGAAAATAAAAAAAAATTGTTGCTAAAAGATCATTTTTGTGACTAAAAAGTTAAATGTTCATTTTTTCCTTTCATGTTGCTTCTGCTGCTGTGAAACACCTGAAGGGTTAATAAACTTCTTGAATGTGGTTTTGAGCACCTTGAGGGGTGCAGTTTTTAGAATGGTGTCACTTTTGGGTATTTTCAGCCATATAGAACCCTCAAACTGACTTCAAATGTGAGGTGGTCCCTAAAAAAAAAATGGTTTTGTAAATTTTGTTGTAAAAATGAGAAATCACTGGTCAAATTTTAACCCTTACAACTTCCTAGCAAAATTTTGTTTCCAAGATTGTGCTGATGTAAAGTAGACATGTGGGAAATGTTATTTATTAACTATTTTGTGTCACATAACTCTGGTTTACCAGAATAAAAATTCAAAATGTGAAAATTGTGAAATTTTCAAAATTTTCGCCAAATTTCCATTTTTTTTTCACAAATAAACTCAGAAATTATGTACCTAAATTTACCACTGACATAAAGCCCAGTATGTCACGAAAAAACAATCTCAGAACCGCTAGGATCCGTTGAAGCGTTCCTGAGTTATTACCTCATAAAGGGACACTGGTCAGAATTGCAAAAAACGGCAAGGTCATTAAGGCCAAAATAGGCTGGGTCATGAAGGGGTTAAGCTGCACACGACAGATGAAGAATCACAGCCCCTTTCAGAAAACGTTCTGCTATTTGTTGCAGTAGTTAAATAAGAAACCAAAACAAACTGACTATTGCTTGTCCTCCCATGGTCCTGTGACTGTCTCCGATGCTGCCTCACTCTCTGGTGTTTGGCTCCAGCGCTGTTGATGACATCAGTATTGCAGACAATTGGTGAGTTGACTAGCTTGTGCCATGTATATGGGCAGAGTTGTTGAGATTACTGATTGGCTGCAGTGCTGTTGACATGCTGCTGTTGCTGCTGCAGACAAATAAGAGACCAGGGCAGCAGCGGATGGCCAACTCTGGACCAGGTGAGGATAAGTAAACATATGTTCAAACTTTGTCTTTTCCCACTGTTTTTTGAGTGAGTTTATTTCGAAAAACCACATGAAATAACATTCAAACAACAAACTGATGAAAGAAAGAGAGCATGTCACTTTGGAGCGTTCTCCATCAGGAGAATATTTAACAAATTAACAAGTTCTCTGAAAGAGGAGAGCCCCTCTCATGGATGTCATACCAGTACGTGCCAGACTACACCTCCCACATCCATCCATTGTCTCTAATATTATCTGTATTACACCAACTACAGGGAAGTACGGTAAATGGCTGAAGCCTTTCAAACTGAAGGACCTTCTCACTTGCAAAAAAAATGAAAAACAACCATTATCCTCATGGTATTCTATATTAAAATTAATTTTAATACATGCATGAATTTAGCAATTAATAGTTTTATTAGCTAGTGTCACACTCTCGGGTTGTTTTTTTTTGTTGTTTGTTTATTGAGCCTGGTTGAATAAGGGTACTATAGTGGGCATTAGGCTGGGGCTACACAGCGATTTTAGCCTGGGTACAGGTCACATGGCCAAAAATTGCTGTATGCCACTACTACATGGCAGCGTAATGCTAGTGGATGGGCTCGTATTGCAAGCCATAGGGTACAGCGTTGGGAGAGGGTCCATTTATACTGACTGACTGGCAGCACTGAACACTAAACGGTTACCGGTCAGTAAACTTTTATCTATCGGCGGTCATTTAATTGCCTGTTTTCATAGATGGACCAAAGCAAACGATGTGCATTGATTGATTTATACTAGAATGGCAGGGTATGCGCACTGAGCAAAGTTCTCGGCAGTGAGAGTCTTTCACCTGCATTTGGCTGCGAAGTAGCAGCATCATAGTGATATTAAGCTACACAGCCAGTGCCTTTGTCAAAAATGCCATGTAGTGACCACAGAATTCAACTGCCAGTTCTAGTAATTTCCTTATGTTGCAGTTACACGTGATTATATGTTGATTTTTTAATTGAACAAACATTTACATTATTTTCTTTTCCCATAATAGGATGGCTGGTTGTGGTGAAATTACACACTCTACAAACATGTTGCCCTCAAATAAGAAGCTCGGAGAAGCTTGCTCCAACGGTGCTCCAAACCTTGCAGTCCCTGAATGTGCTATATGCCTACAAACCTGTGTACACCCAGTCAGTCTTCCTTGCAAACACATCTTCTGTTACCTGTGTGTAAAAGGAGCTTCGTGGCTGGGAAGACGATGTGCACTTTGCAGACAAGAGATCCCCGAGGACTTCCTAGACAAACCTACTTTACTTTCTCCTGAAGAACTGAAGTCTGCCAGCAGAGGGAATGGGGAGTATGCCTGGTACTATGAAGGAAGAAATGGTTGGTGGCAATATGACGAGAGGACCAGCCGAGAGCTTGAAGATGCCTTCACAAAAGGCAAAAAGAACACAGAGATGCTTATTGCTGGCTTTCTTTATGTAGCCGACTTGGAGAACATGGTACAGTACAGACGAAATGAGCATGGACGACGCAGGAAGATGAAAAGGGATATTGTAGACATACCAAAAAAAGGTGTTGCTGGTTTAAGACTAGACTGTGAGGCAGCGAATGTAAGTCCTGCAAGGGAAAGCTCAGCAGATGGCGCAGACAACATTGCAACTCTTGGAGCCTCTTCAGCCCAAACTACGGCTGTTTTACCTGTCAGACCTCTCTTAGCTCTCGGTAGCCAGACTGCAAATCCTACCATTCCACATACTGATGGCAGCACTTCACTTGATAATGCATTTTCTCAACTTCAAGTCGGAGACCATGCAGCAAGTAGAAATAACATTGGAGAAGGTGAGGAAGGACTTCCTCAGCCTGCAAGTAGAGTGCAACCCACTGATGCCACTGTAGATGACCCTGAATCAGATGACGACACCAGCCAGGGGATTGTTTCAGTGCAACAGAATGTATTTCTTCAGCAAAGACACGCAGTCATAGGGTCTGCCCAGCCACAACCAGATCTCCCTGCTGCAGCAGCTAATGGCGGGCAGAATGCCATTGTAAGGTCTAGAAGACCCGATGGACAGTGCACGGTGACCGAGGTCTAGAGATCTGTTTCTAAGGAGCCATGTGAGATGTCACTGCTTTAGACCAGACAACAAAGAAAATACTGACCCCCTAACTTGACATGTATCTTGTTTTAATTCAGTTTTAAGCTGGAAGGGCTATTTATACGTAGGTAACTGAAGAGACTGAGTTGACATGATGTAAGTGCTGAATCGGCCTGCTACTTTCTACATTGTATTTTAGTGCAGCTAAAATAGTAGGTATGGATCATTTTACATAAGTGAGTTGAAGTATCTCTTCTTGTTTATTGCTGTTTCAGAAATACAGCAGAAGATGTTTGGAGAGAATGGGGGAGCAAACATGGGAATGAGTGGAGGTGTTCAAGTATATTACTTTTATGCATAAATGTCGTGTAAATTTGTGTATTTTTAAGTCTCTCAATGTGCTTTCCCCATTGGGTTAACATGCGCTAGGACATAACATGTAAATGGACATGATTGACGTCTAAGTATTTAACACATTTCTGTTCAGTTGAATGGGGTTGTCCAGAAGAGAGAAATCTGCTTTTTTTTTTTTCTGTCCCCAAAAGCTGCGCCTCACTTGGCCACGAGCAGTGTCTGTTATTACTGATCATTCGCATTATACTAATTCTGAGCTGCAGTGCCAGATGCATCATATGGTCAGGTATAGCCGTTACTGGGGAAAATGGCTGATATGTTTTTCACCTCTCGGACAATTATTTTAATCTCACCATATAAGCCCATTTAACAATCATTATTTTATTCTTTTTTTAATACCAGAGGAGAAGAAAAAAAAGGTACTCCCATAGGAGTGTTTCTAGTCTTCCCTCTGAAGGTACCCCGTGCTATATGACTGGAAAAAGAAGTCTTGCGCCATCTGCACACGTTGAGTATTTTGTGTTTTTTTTTTTTGTTTGTTTGTTTTTTTTTTTTACTTCTGTATTTGTAAGCCAAGATCAGTCAGAGGAAAAGCATAATAGAAACACATCACCACTTCTGCGATTTTTACCTACTCCTGATTTTGGCATGCAAATACTGATGTAAAACACAACTTGTGCACGTGGCCTTAAAATTTGTCCATGTAACTAACGTGCTTTCTGCTACACGACTCTTGATCTTTCCTTACACCAGGTTTGGATATATTACCATCAGGAGCCTGTTAGTTCATTGCAGGACACCAAACAAAAAGAAGGAACCACCCCCAACAAAAAAAAAGAAAAACTGTTTTACTATTTATCAGATAAAGCGTATGTATAATATTTTAGCCCATATAATTTTTAAAAATATAGGGTCAAGACACAATAAAAAATATTTAGCTACCACAAATAATCAAAAATAACTTGAGACTTCAAAAAAAAAAAAAAAAAAACAACCTTGGGAAGTGAGGGGGGGTTCTGTCCCGACCTGACTGTGGAGGGGGGGGTTCTGTCCCGTCCTGACTGTGGAGATTGGCACCCCAAGAAGTCGATATGGCGCCCCTGGTCAGTGTGGACTAGCCCTGTGACCCTATTGTGGCCTCCCTTAAAGGCAAACCACCACTATCACCTATAGTTCTGAAGTGCATAACTATCAATATTGTTGTTTGTTTATACATAACTTACATAATTACATGACGAAATCAGCAAAAAATGTTTGTATGTAAATAGAACCCTGACGAGCTAACACTATGTTGCATATATCTATATGGGCATTGGTGTATTTTGATAGGTACACCACCAGACATTGATTGCACTCAGTTAACCACATCCATTTAGAATATAAATACAGTTAATGTTCATGACCTTATAGAGAACGTTATGACCCTACCCCCCCCCCCCCCCCCAAAAAAAAAAAAAAAAGTGATAAGCTGCCTTATATGTTGGCTTAGAATGTAGACTTACCTTGATATTCGTACCTTAGCCCCACCCAGACGTGCTACTGCCCTCTACGTCAAATCATTGTTCATCAGGGGATCATTTAATGTATAGGGTCGAGAGCAGATCTACAGGGAGCCTTCTGGTCTCGTACAATGGAACATGCGGCCTGAAGGGCAGGACGCTCACTGTAGCTGCTTCTTGGGGTGCCATCCTCTGCAGTCCAGTATGGTCAGTGACTGTAAGGACCCCCTTCCCCTTCACTCTCCGTAAGTTATTTTTTATTTGTGGTAGTTAAAAACATTTTTACTGTGTCAACTCTATATTTTTATATTACATGGGTTAAACATATTTCACCTAGGTTTTATCTAATAAATAAGTTATTTTGGGGGGGTTTTCTTTTCGTTTGGTGTACTACCATTTTTTATTTTTTTTTATTTTATTTTTTTTTACTCCCAATATTTTCTGAAGGTTCTGTAGTTTATTGCAGGACCTGGTAGTAAAGCCTCTAACACCTTGTACGTGTTCTGTTGGCACCTGCCATTTTTGGTAGACACATTGGTTTCATGGTTACTGGGATTCCTCCAGCCCTGGTTTGCACCCACCTTATTTCCTGTGTCGAGTTGGACGATGTACAGACTATGGTCAGCAGTGATGATATACTTCAGGCCTTTTCAGCAGACGCCATTCTGTCTTTACATGTATTTCAAGTGTGTGTTTGGTTTGTAATTGCTTCTAGCTCTTTCTTAACAAGCTACAATTGCCCTGACACTAATAAGCCATCCGAAACACAATTGGTAAGAACAAGTTTCCTACAAGTATTCTTCATGTTACGTAAAAGCATTTTCCTACAATCATTCTAGCTGCTCTCCTTGTCTCTTGTAGCTTGGCATGATCCCTGACTTCTCATTTCCCAGCAAAAAGCCTCTCTATATTTCAGATAACTCTGAAAGAAAGTGAGGAACCAAATCAAAAAGCCCAGGAGCTGAGTAAAAGTGTATTTAATGATGATGTAGTTGTAAGTTTGAAGTATTGTGGTTTAATAAGCAAATGGCTTTCATTTTAGAACAACCTTCCAGCCGCATATGTATAAAGAGCTAATATTGTTCTGTTGACAATTTTTACACCTTTCTCTCTTTAGACTTTACTGTCAAGTCTGTATTTAGGATTTTACCCCTCTAAAGTCGTCTTGTTTTTGTTACAAGATTTGTAATTTAATAAAGATTACATTTTATCAGCTACAAAAGAGTATTTCTGCATTCTACTTATTACAGTAACAGGGCTGAGAATTCCGTATTAATGCGGTATTCCTATAGGATCCTCACCTGCACAACTGGTGAAGACAGCGTGCACACTACTGCGCCATACAGCTGAAAATGCCACTTAGTACTAGACACTGTGGGGGGTCTTTGTGAAATGTCACGGTAACATTTTGTTAAAGTTGTTTAAATACTCAAGTGAAACTATTAGGCACAAACATAACGCACAACATGTGAAGCACTGTGGGGAGAAAGGTAAATCTCGATACACTCCTGAAAAAATTGATTAACCATTAGTGATGAGTGAACATGCTCGGATAAAGTGTTATATGAGCATGCTTGTGTGCTAACAGTGTGTCATCGCGTGCTCAAAATATGTTCCAGTCCTCGCAGCTGTTAGGCAATCCCTGCATGGGTTGTGGCTGTCAGTCGCGATACATGCAAGGGCGAGGACTGGAACCTATTTTTCGAGCACGTGAAGACACTCTGTTAGCACACAAGCATGCTCACTCCTCACTATTAACCGATACTGAATTCAAGTAATAACCACACAGTGTAAATACAAATCAAAAGATCCATATAACAAAATAAATGGTGATGTAAAAAGGAAGGGTTAATAGAACAAACAGTATCCATCACAAATATACAAACAAAACTCACAAAATATAGTGAGGCCGCATACTGCCATAATTGTTTGCTTTGCATGTTGACCACAACAAGACACAGTAGTTTATTGCCACACCTGAATATATACATCGGTGAGCGGACCCTGATGTATGGAATGGCCGCAGGTTACCTGTCCCAACCCTGACCTGTCTATGCGGCTGTTGAGTTCAGATCGAGAAGTCGGCAGCCAGTCCATACTTGAATCGTATGTTACAGACACATACCCGATAACTAACCTAACCTGCGAGAGTAACACATGTTTGAATCGTATATTGTGGATAAACTCAGTCTGCCTAAATAAATTACCGTACCCAAGTTTGAAGTGATACATCACCAGTCATTCTTTTTTAAATATATTTGGTCATTTTTAATGCTCAGTATTGTGCTGTGTAGGCACATGCTGCATTAAAATGATCAAATGTATTAAAATGCCACTACAGCGTGCTTTTTTTTTTTTTCAGCACAGAAGTGGTGTTTTAAATGTAAGCCCCCTACCCCCCAGTCATATACACATCCTCTGGTGTCTTCATCATTTTTTTTTTTTTTTCCCGGTCCGGCGATGCCATCTTGTGACAGTAGCCTCTGATTTGGCCAGAAGTCAGAAGCTACGTTACAAGCTCTCAATACAAGTCTATGAGAACCAGAACAAGGATTGAAAAGTGACCTCAGTGCAGCTCCATTAAACACTATAGCTGCAGGTAGGTCACTTCGCAGGGGATTGATGAAGATGAAAACACCGGAGGTGAGTATGAGACACGGGACTTGCGATTAAAGCCCTACTCCAGAGGTACAATAAAAAAAAACACTGCTGTGGTGCTTTAAGAAAGTTGTTTAAAATATAAGTATATGAACTTATGTAAATCATGACATCCTATGGGAAATTGATATATAAAAAAAAATTGGCTGAAAGCCCCTTTTGTGAAAATCTATATACATACAGTATCAAAGATATACAGTTACAGTATATGAAAAAGTTTGGGCACTCCTATTAATCTTAAGCTTAATGTTTTATAAAAATTGTTTTTTTTGCAACAGCTATTTCAGTTTCATATATCTAATAACTGTTGGACACAGTAATGTTTCTGCCTTGAAATGAGGTTTATTGTACTAACAGAAAATGTGCAATCTGAATTCAAACAAAATTTGACAGGTGCATAAGTATGGGCACCTCACCAGAAAAGTGACATTAATATTTAGTAGATCCTCCTTTTGCAAAAATAACAGCCTCTAGTCGCTTCCTGTAGCTTTTAATGAGATCCTGGCTGAAGGTATTTTTGACCATTCCTCTTTACAAAACAATTCCAGTTCAGTTAAGTTTGATGGTTGCCGAGCATGGACAGCCCTCTTCAAATGATCCCACAGATGTTCAATGATATTCAGGTCTGGGGACTGGGATGGCCATTCCAGAACAGTGTAATTGTTCCTCTGCATGAATGCCTGAGTAGGCATGGTATGCCTGAGATCCATCCCCTGCGTAACTTCAACTTTGTCACTGATTCATGAACATTATTGTCAAGAATCTGCTGATACTGAGAGGAATCCATGCGTCCCTCAACTTTAATAAGATTCCCGGTGCCGGCATTGGCCACACAGCCCCGAAGCATGATGGAACGTCCACCAAATTTTACTGTGGGCAGCAAGTGTTTTTCTTGGAATGCTGTGTTTTTTAGCCGCCATGCATAACGCCTTTTTGTATGACCATTCATCAGTCCACAGGACCTTCTTCCAAAAAAGAAATTGGCTTCTCCAAATGTGCTTTTGCATACCTCAGCCGACTCTGTTTGTGGCGTGCTTGCAGAAACGGCTTCTTTTGCATCACTCTCCCATACAGCTTCTCCTTGTGCAAAGTGCGTTGTATAGTTGACCGATGCACAGTGACACCATCTGCAGCAAGTTGATGCTGCAGATCTCTGGAGGTGGTCTGAGGACTGTCCTTGACTGATCTCACCATTCTTCTCTGCCTTTCTGATGTTTTTCTTGGCCTGCCACTTCTGGCCTTAACAAGAACTGTACCTGTGTTCTTCCATTTCCTTACTATGTTCCTCACAGTGGAAATTGACAGGTTAAATTTCTTAGACAGCTTTTTGTATCCTTCCCCTGAACAACTATGTTGAATCTTTGTTTTCAGATCATTTGACAGTTGTTTTGAGGAGCCCATGATGCCACTCTTCAGAGGAGATTCAAACAGGAAAACAACTTGTAAGTGGCCACTTTAAGTAGGTTTTTGTAATGATTGCATACACCTGGCTATGAAGTTCAAAGCTCAATGAGGTTACAAAAACAAAAAAAGTGCTTTAGTAAGTCAGTAAAAAGTAGGTAGGAGTATTTAAACAAGAAAATGATAAGGGTGCCCATACTTATGCACCTGTCAAATTTTGTTTGAATGCAGATTGCACATTTTCTGTTAGTACAATAAACCTAATTTCAAGGCAGAAACATTACTGTGTCCAACAGTTATTAGATATATGAAACTGAAATAGCTGTTGCAAAAAAAAAATATTTTTATAAAACATTAAGATTAAGGGTATGTGCACTCGTTGCGGTTTTTGCTGCGGATCTGCAGTGTTTTTGACGCTGCGGATCCGCAGCAGTTTTCCATGCGGTGTACAGTACAATGTTAACCTATGGAAAACAAAAACCGCTGTGCACATGCTGTGGAAAAAAACGTGCGGAAACGCTGCGGTTTATTTTCCACAGCATGTCAATTCTTTGTGCGGAATCCGCAGCGGTTTGGCACCTGCTCCATATTAAAAAACCGCAGGTGTCTAAAACCGCAGTGGAAACCGCACAAAAACCCGCGATAAATCCGCAGTACTTTTTGCACTGATTTAATCAAATCCGCTACGGAAAATTCCGCAATGGAATCCGCAGCATGTGCACATGGCCTAATAGGGGTGCCCAAACTTTTTCATATAACTGCATAACACCTTCATAAGACACATGCCCACATAAATTTCATGAAGTGAAAATTATTATATTGTGGACCATATCATTAGATATAAAGGGGTAATCGCAATTTTATAGACCAAAAACCGCAGCAAACAAACGATCAAAAAAACCCCAGAAACAATGTTATATTATAAATATGAAAAGTACTTTATTTAGAAAAAATTGACAGGGTAGGAGACATAGGAAAAACAAGGCTGATGTCATTTAGCACATGTTTGGAAACGCTGAAGTGCACCCATGCAGTGGGAAATGCAATCTCCAGAGGAGTAACAATAATTACAGACAATCAAAGTGAATACATAATGAAAACCTCTGAGCTGGCTAGACACAGGCAACTATACTATTGTAAAACCCATTGGTAGACAGTATGGTATGTGGTTTACCTACCAATGGGTTTTACAATAGTATAGTTGCCTGTGTCTAGCCAGCTCAGAGGTTTTCATTATGTATTCACTTTGATTGTCTGTAATTATTGTTACTCCTCTGGAGATTGCATTTCCCACTGCATGGGTGCACTTCAGCGTTTCCAAACATGTGCTAAATGACATCAGCCTTGTTTTTCCTATGTCTCCTACCCTGTCAATTTTTTCTAAATAAAGTACTTTTCATATTTATAATATAACATTGTTTCTGGGGGTTTTTTTGATCGTTTGTTTGCTGCGGTTTTTTTTCATGTAACTGTAGTGACGTACTCTGAATAGAGGGCATCCTGGTTGTTCAATCAATAAGATGCAATACATCCAATTTGTAACTTAAACCCTGGAGGACGTAGGTGTGTAATTGGTGAATACAGGACTCCTCATGATGAAGGGCAGTACCTCTCCTTTCCCCTCCCCTTTTGTTTCCCAACACATTCAAAGTTATGACACAACTTGAGAAACTTGAAATTTCAACTATGAAGGTGTCAAATTGTTTATCAACACCTGATGATTTTAACCACTTCACAAACAGCAATTTTCAGGGGTTGTTTTTTTTTGTCCTCCTCCTCCTTCCAAGAGCCATAACTTTATTGTTTTCCCATCCACATAGACATATGAGGGCTTATTTTTGGTGTACAAGTTGTACTTTTGAATGATACCATTCATCTTATTGTGTGATGCACGAGAAACTGGGGAGAATTCCAAGTGCATTGAAATTGGAAAAAGAGTGCAATTTGTCAATTATTTTACATTAATTTTTTATTTACCATGCTCACCATACAGTAAAACTGACCGTGCAATATGATTCTCCACATCTTCAGCAGACCCTCGGCTGTCATGGCAACCCATTGGTGCCCTGTGATCACGTGCCGATGAATGGGTGGAATGACACTCTCCCTTGCCAGCAGTTGTTAAATGCTGCTATCTAGAGGTTGACTTCGGCTTTTAGGCCATGTGCACACGTTCAGTATTTTTCATTTTTCGCTATAAAAACGCGAAAAAAACGCTAACATATGCCTCCTATTATTTACAGTGTATTCCGCATTTCTTGTGCAAATGTTGCATTTTTTTCCTCGAAAAAATCGCATCGCGGGAAAAAAAAGCAACATGTTCATTAAAAATGCGGAATTGCGGGGATTCCGCACACCTAGGAGTGCATTGATCTATATACTTTCCGCACGGGGCTGTGCCCACCATGCGGGAAGTAAGCAGATTATGTGCGGTTGGTACCCAGGGTGGAGGAGAGGAGACTTTCCTCCACGGACTGGGCACCATATAATTGGTCAAAAAAAAAGAATTAAAATAAAAAATAGTGATATACTCACCTTCGATGTCTTCCCGCCTCTCAGGTGCATGCTGCCGCTTCGGTTCCTATAGCTGGTGTGCGGTGAAGGACCTGCGATGACGTTGCGGTCCTGTGATTGGTCGCGAGACCGGTCATGTGACCGCTCACGTGACCGCGACGTCATGGAAGGTCCTGCGCACACACACCAGCATCTATAGGAACGGACGCCGCTGAGGAGATCAGCTGTCTACAGGTGAGTATAAGCATTTTTTTTATTATTTTTAAACATTCTATCTTTTACTATAGATGCTGCATAAGCTGCATCTATAGTAAAAAGTTGGTCACACTTTTCAAACAGTATGTTTGACAAGTGTGACCAACTTGTCAGTCAGTTTTCCAAGCAATGCTACAGATCGCTTGGAAAACTTTAGCATTCTGCAAGCTAATTACGCTTGCAGAATGCTAAAAAAAACGCAAAAAAAAAAAAAATGCGGATTTCTTGCAGAAAATTTCCGGTTTTCTTCAGGAAATTTCTGCAAGAAATCCGGACGTGTGCACATACCCTTAGAGGCACATGATGAATGATTAAATCAACTATCATCTGACAGGAAGTGTGCGGGCTCGGCGTGCAAATCAAATGGGGTCACAATCTTTGATGTACATGTGGGTCAAAGGTCATGAAGGAGGTAAACGCAAAGGTTGTCACTATCTGCAATGTGTTCTGCGATATGGATCTTATGTTTGCATTTGGTACACCCGAAACAGTTAAGAATACATGAGGTAGTATGTATCATGTATACCATATGCATACTTATGCATTTTAGGTCCTGTTTAGATGTCCATTTTTTACATGCCATACTTGCTCTATCAGTGTATTTCATGGATAGAACATATCTACAGAGCTGCTTATGCTGGAGTCAGAAATCACAGAGCTGCACACCTCGTCATGAATCTGCAGCGTCTGACTAGTGGCGTGCTCTTCTGTGCGTTATATAAGAGATCTCACAATTTCTGCCATGGAATGCCACAGCTCATGACGAAATTATAGGGGCTGTGGAGTGATGCCCCAACTCTGCCCATTTGAGAGAAAATGCCATAAGTTGCTAAATGTAGGCACAGCTCCAAAATGCACCTAAAGTTTGCAACTTTTCAAAGCTTTTATGCCAGAATTCTAGTGTTAAAGTTTTAAGAAATCAGGTCCTGTGCCCTCAAAAAAAAAAAAACCCATACAAGTCTGTTGTGAACTCTGTTTTTAGGCTCCCTCTTGTGGTCACAAGTGGTACTGTGTGAGTGCTGGCTTTGGGCTCCCTCTGGTGGCTCTTTGTGTCATTCTGCAGGTCTGAGGCTGGATCAGCTGTCTCGTTATCTGTTAGCTGGTTTCCTATTTAGCTCACCTGGACTATTAGTTGTTTCCTGCTGTCGATGTATTCAGTGCTATTTTGATCTCTCCTGAATTCCCTCGCTATCAGTCTCGCCAAGAGAAGCTAAGTTTCTGTTTGGTTATTTTTTGCTCATCAGAGTTCAGTATGTTTCTTGGTTATTTATTTGTCCTTGTCCAGCTTGCTAATATGTGATTTCCTTGCTTGCTGGTAGCTCTAGGGGGCTGAGTTTCTCCCCTCACACCGTTAGTTGGTGTGGGGGTTCTTGTATTCTCAGCGTGGATATTTTGTATAGGGTTTTTTACTGACCGCACAGTTCCCTGTCTGTCTTCTGCTATCTAGTATTAGTGGGCCTCATTTGCTGAATCTGTTTTCATTTCTGCGTTTGTATTTTCCCCTTACCTCACCGTTATTATTTGTTGGGGGCTTCCTATATCTTTGGGGTCATTTCTCTGAGGCAAGTGAGGTCTTACTTTCTCTATAGGGGTAGCAAGTTTCTCAGGCTGCGTCGAGACGTCCAGGAATTTAGGCACGTTCACCGGCTACCTTTAGTGTGTTTGGTTAGGATCAGGTTTTGCGGTCAGTCCAGTTACCACCTCCCTAGAGCTTGTTCTATGTTCAGTAACTTAGCTAGTCCAATCTGTGATCCTCAGCCACTAAGGATCATAACACAAGTCTATAGATTTTTGAATATCATAGATGGCACAAGAGAAAGAGAGCCATTAGACTTTTTGAATGAAAAATTTGCTGGAATCCTTAGGCTACTTTCACATCAGCGTCGTGCACTGCAAGTCGCTATGCGACGTTGCAGCGCACCGACGCATACTGTGCAAGCGCCGCACAACGGGGGCAGCGGATGCTGTTTTTCAACGCATCCGCTACCCCATTGTGAGGTGCGGGGAGGCGGGGGCGGAGTTCCGGCCGCGCATGTGTGGTCGGAAATGCTGCAGACGACGCACCAAAAAACGTTACATGCAACGTTTTTTGGTGGCGACGGTCCGACGCAACACGATGCAACCGTCGCACGACGGTTGCGACGTGTGGCAATGCGTCACACTGCGTCACTAATAAGTCTATGGAGAAAAAACGCATCCTGCAAGCAATTTTGCAGGATGCGTTTTTTCTGCAAAACGACGCATAGCAACGTGCAGTGCACGACGCTAGTGTGAAAGTAGCGAACTCCTTGTAGCGTTTGGCGATCCCCTGATGTGCTTAAACAGTGGAAACTCCCAACAAGTGACACCATTTTGGAAAATAGACCCCTCAGGGAACTTATCTAGATGGGCAGTGAGCACTTTGATTCCCCAGGTGCTTCACAGAAGCCTATAACCTAGAATTAACATTTAAAAAAAAATGCAGAAGCATTCATATTCTTTACAAACTGTCAGAACTGCACTAACAGACAAACTTGCTACATAATAAGCATGATCTAGCAAATTTGGTAGCTCTTGTGACCCGGATGTTGTCATGATGACATCGGGTCATCAGGGCAATGACTGGAGATTGCCGATATATATATATATATATATTGCATCAGTCAGGATGTACTTCCCAACCATGACGTATATACAGTGTAAATGTTAGGAAGTGGTTAATGCCTATGGATTTGGAATAAGATGTCAACCCTGGCACGTCTCTTTCAGAACAGAAGCGAGGAATGATGGCGAGTTCTCCTTCAATGGAAATCTTCAAACAGGCTGGACACACATCTGTCTGGGATGGTTTAGTGAATCCTGCATTGAGCAGGGGGTTGGACACGATGGCGCATGATCCTCCTCAGCTATTGCAAGGCTCAACATCCAAAGCCCTAGGGGCAGCGAAAGTACAAACCAGGACTGCCTCAAAGAGCCCTAAACTACCAGATGACTTGGAACCTGCCTCAGTCACTACTCGGGACTTCCTGGAGAGGAGTGAGTCTGCTATGCCACAACTCCATACTACCACTCAGACTCCCCCTTAGCTCGCACCCCATGACAAAGTCAGAAGTAAAAAGCCTCTAGGATTTGCCAACTAAGCAAGCTCTCAACACCTTAACATCTAGGATGGAGGCCTCTCATGAGCGGGGCCCTTGCTGCTGAAAGGGGTGATATAAATTCCATAGGAGCACATGCTGTAATAAGGAGGTTACTGCTTCTCTGAAAAAGTTTCTGCCTTAGGCTGGAGTCAAACATAATGTATAAAAAATCGGACCGTTTTTCACGGACGAGAATCACATCAATGTTCTTAAACAGTGATCCATATGTCATCTGTGTGCAATGCGATTTTCTTGCATCTAGGCATCCGTGTGACATCTGTATGGCGAGATTTTCTCCCCAGCTTGCAAAATAGACATATATTGGATCCCGGCCCAGAAAATCATTAATAAATAATGTGGAAGCCTATTTATTGGCTCCACAAGTTCCATCCTTCAAGCAAAAAAAATTGCGTGGTCTCCCACGCAGTTTTCTCCAGAGAGGGAAAGACGACAGCCGGGGCTGATATTTGTAGCCTGGGAAGGGGTTAATACCCATGGATCTTCCCAGTCTATGAATATCAGCCCGCAGCTGTATATTTAGCTTTTACTGGCTATTCTAATAGGGGTGCCCCCCAAAAAATGACGTGGGGTTCCCCTATAATTAATAGCCAGAAAGGCTATGCAGACTGCTGCGGGCTGATATTCATAGCCTAGGAAGGCGCCATGGATATTGACCCCCCCTGCTAAAAATACCAGCACCCAGCTGCCGCAGAAAAGGCGCATCTATGAGATGCGCTAATTCTGGCACTTAGCCTCTCTCTTCCCATTGCACTGTTGCGGTGGCATATGGGGTAATAAGGGGTTAATGTCACCTTGCTATTGTAAGGTGACATTAAGCCCGGTTAATAGTGGAGAGGTGTCAATAAGACACCTATCCATTATTAATCCAATAGTATGAATGGGTTAAAAAAAAATACACTGAGCTGTGAATAAAGTCTTATAATGAAATAATTAAACACACAGGTTTTCCATCGTTATTACACTCTCAATCCAAAAAGAAAAAAGCAACAATATCCCATACCTGTCCGCTGTACAGTCAAGTCCCACGCTGCAATCCATTTCAAGGGGTTAAATAGTTACAACCGAGAGCAGTGCTAATGCTACCGTCCTAGCTGTAAACCACTGTGTAATGAATGAAAAGCTGCCTGTGCAGCCTCCCCGCCTGACCAGACATGAACTCTGTAGCGTGGGAAAGTTTCTGAACTTTTTCACACGCTGAGTTCACCTCAGGTCAGGTGAGGCCGCTGACATCACTGAGCATGCGCAGACTCACAGCCTGACCTGAGGTGAACTCTGCAGCATGGGAAAAAGTTCAGAAACTTTCCTTTACAGTCGGGGCAGTAGCACTAGCACCGCTCCTGGTTGGAAACTATTTAACCCCTTGAGATGGATTGTAGCGTGGGATTTGACTGTACGGCGGACAGGTATGGGATATTGTTGCTTTTTTATTTTGGATTTTTTACAGGAGAACGAGGGCTTCGCTTGGGATGAGAGTGTAATAAAGATGGAAAACCTGTGTGTTTAATTATTTCATTAAAAGACTTTATTCTTGATGTGTGTATTTTTTTTAACCCATTCATACTATTGGATTAATAATGGATAGGTGTCTTATTGACACCTCTCCACTATTAACCGGGCTTAATGTCACCTTACAATAGCAAGGTGACATTAACCCCTTATTACCCCATATACCACCGCAACAGGGCAATGGGAAGAGAGAGGCTAAGTGCCAGAGTTGGCGCATCTTATAGATGCGCCTTTTCTGCGGCGGCTGGGTGCTGGTATTTTTGTCAATGTTCGCACGCTGAGTTCACCTCAGGTCAGGCGGGGCCGACTACCGCTGACATCACTGAGCATGCGCAGACTCACAGCCTGACCTGAGGTGAACTCGGCAGCGTGGGAAAAAGTTCAGAAACTTGCCTTTACAGTCGGGGCGGTAGCATTAGCACCATTCCCGGTTGTAAGCTAATTAACCCCTCGAGATGGATTGCAGCGTGGGACTTGGCTGTACGGCGGACAGGTATGGGATATTGTTGCTTTTTTATTTTGGATTTTTTACAGGAGAACGAAGGCTTTGCTTGGGTTGAGAGTGTAATAAAGATGGAAAACCTGTGTGTTTAATTATTTCATTAAAAGACTTTATTCTTGATGTGTGTATTTTTTTAACCCATTCATAATATTGGATTAATAATGGATAGGTGTCTTATTGACACCTCTCCACTATTAACCTGGCTTAATGTCACCTTACAATAGCAAGGTGGCATTATTCCCCTAATTACCCCATATGCCACCACTACAACGCAATTTTTTTCCATGAATACATTTGTTAATTTAACACCTACATCTCCAAAATTTAACACACGCACAGTACTACATTATTAGTCAGGAACATATATAAATCTAACTTATATTCAATGGTTATATATATATATATATATATATATATATATATATATATATATATATATATATATATATATATATATATATATATATATATATATATACAGTGCCTACAAGTAGGATTCAACCCCCTGCAGATTTAGCAGGTTTAATAAGATGCAAATAAGTTAGAGCCTTCAAACTTCAAACAAGAGCAGGATTTATTAACAGATGCATAAATCTTACAAACCAAAAAGTTTTGTTGCTCAGTTAAATTTTTATAAATTTTAAACATAAAAGTGTGGGTCAATTATTATTCAACCCCTAGGTTTAATATTTTGTGGAATAACCTTTGTTTGCAATTACAGCTAATAATCGTCTTTTAGAAGACCTGATCAGGCCGGCACAGATCTCTGGAGTTATCTTGGCCCACTCCTCCATGCAGATCTTCTCCAAGTTATCTAGGTTCTTTGGGTGTCTCATGTGGACTTTAATCTTGAGCTCCTTCCACAAGTTTTCAATTGGGTTAAGGTCAGGAGACTGACTAGGCCACTGCAACACCTTGATTTTTTGCCTCTTGAACCAGGCCTTGGTTTTCTTGGCTGTGTGCTTTGGGTCGTTGTCTTGTTGGAAGATAAAATGACGACCCATCTTAAGATCCTTGATGGAGGAGCGGAGGTTCTTGGCCAAAATCTCCAGGTAGGCCGTGCTATCCATCTTCCCATGGATGCGGACCAGATGGCCAGGCCCCTTGGCTGAGAAACAGCCCCACAGCATGATGCTGCCACCACCATGCTTGACTGTAGGGATGGTATTCTTGGGGTCGTATGCAGTGCCATCCAGTCTCCAAACGTCACGTGTGTGGTTGGCACCAAAGATCTCGATCTTGGTCTCATCAGACCAGAGAACCTTGAACCAGTCAGTCTCAGAGTCCTCCAAGTGATCATGAGCAAACTGTAGACGAGCCTTGACATGACGCTTTGAAAGTAAAGGTACCTTACGGGCTCGTCTGGAACGGAGACCATTGCGGTGGAGTACGTTACTTATGGTATTGACTGAAACCAATGTCCCCACTGCCATGAGATCTTCCCGGAGCTCCTTCCTTGTTTTCCTTGGGTTAGCCTTGACTCTTCGGACAAGCCTGGCCTCTGCACGGGAGGAAACTTTCAAAGGCTGTCCAGGCCATGGAAGGCTAACAGTAGTTCCATAAGCCTTCCACTTCCGGATGATGCTCTCAACAGTGGAGACAGGTAGGCCCAACTCCTTGGAAAGGGTTTTGTACCCCTTGCCAGCCTTGTGACCCTTCACGATCTTGGCTCTCATGGCCTTGGAATGCTCCTTTGTCTTTCCCATGTTGACCATGTATGAGTGCTGTTCACAAGTTTGGGGAGGGTCTTAAATAGTCAGAAAAGGCTGGAAAAGGAGATAATTAATCCAAACATGTGAAGCTCATTGTTTTTTGTGCCTGAACTACTTCTTAATACTTTAGGGGAACCAAACAGAATTCTGGTGGGTTGAGGGGTTGAATAATAAATGACCCTCTGAAAAGACTTTTCACAATTTAAAAAAAAATAAACCAAGAAATAACATTCTTTTTTTGCTGCAGTGCATTTCACACTTCCAGGCTGATCTACAGTCCAAATGTCACAATGCCAAGTTAATTCCAAATGTGTAAACCTGCTAAATCTGCAGGGGGTTGAATACTACTTGTAGGCACTGTATATATATAATGTGTCAATGACATCTATAATATAACGCTGGGAGCGTCACTCTGTCTGAAGCCTTTATAGACTGCGCAAGCGCCGGCGCAGTCTGGACCCCACAGAGTGACGCTCCCAGGAGATCGTGGTATGCGTAAGCACTGAACGCACACCGCGATCTTCAATGGAGAAGCAGGGATGAGCTAGGAGGGTGAGTACGCAATATTTACCTGTCCCGGCGTTCCACCGATGCGCGCTGCTCCATCCTCTGCCTGTGACGTTCAGTTCCGAGGGCGTGATGACGCGCTTAATGCGCGCCGCCCTCTGACTGAACAGTCACAGCCAGAGGATGTGGAGGATGGAGCAGCGCGCATCGGTGGAACGCCGGGACAGGTGAATATAGCAAGTGCCGGGGGCCTGAGCTAGTGGCGACTCCGGCACCTCAGCGCGCCGGTGTCCCCGCCTGCTCAGGCCCCTAGCACTCGGCGCCCAGCACAGCCACGCACAGCCATCTGCACTCACCACAGCCACCCGCACTCACCACAGCCACGCACTGCCGCCCGCACTCACCACAGCCGCACGCACAGCCGCCCGCACTCACCACAGCCGCACGCACAGCCGCCCGCACTCAGCACCGCCACGCACAGCCGCCCGCACAAAAAACGCATAAAATCTGCGGTAAATCCGTAGGTAAAACGCAGTGCTTTTTACCTGTGGATTTCTCAAAACAGGTGCAGAAAAATCCGCAGAGGTTACTTCTGCGTGTGCACATACCCATATGCATTGTATTTGTCCCAGCGATGCTGTTGCTCTTCAAGAGTCTCATTTGCCCTTTGTTGTCTTTGACGTTGTGCCTTTGCTGCTTTCCTTTCATTGTCATTGGTGCACTTTTTATGAGGAGCCATGTTGGTGTTGATATTTGCTTTTTAAAGGGGTTTTCCCATGAACAAAAGTTGATTTGAGTTTAAAAATTGTCTGTGTCTGATCGTGTACCAAACATACCACAGCTCCTGAGCAGGGGAGGAAGCAAAAGACAATACTGACATTACAGCAGGAGATCGCAAAGGATACATTTTGTGAGGTAAAATATTTTTTAAAAAGTCAGTGAAATATTTTACCTCACAAAATGAATCCACTGTGATCCCCTGCTGTAATGTCAGTATTATCTTTTGCTTCCTCACCTGCCCAGGAGATGTGGTATGCTCCGTACACGGTCTATTTTTAAAATGCACTTTCTTTCGTGGGAAAACCCCTTTAATGTGACTGGCTTCCTCTTCCTGTAGACACGTCGCGCATCTGCTGCCGGGATCAGCCGAATGATTCACTGCATCTGCACGTAATTCACGCAGGCGCAGTAAACCAGACCGCCACCATCTTTGTGTAGACAGATAGCGGCGGTCACATTAAAACTGCGCATGCGCTCCTCCCGTACAAAGATGGCAGCAGTCAGTGAATAATTCGGCTGATCACGGTGGCGGCGTGTTCGTGATGGTGTTCCGCTGTTGGTACCGCGCAAGAGGCTGCGAGAGTGTGTGAGTGAGTGTGAGGTGCGTACGGCATATAGAGTGTGTGTGTGGTGCAACGGTGTTCCGCTGGTGGTACCAAGCAATAGGTTGGTACCAGCAGCATTTTCCATATTGAGACACCCATCACTTGGGTGTCCCAATATGGCAGTCGGTGAACTTCCTCCGCTTGGAATTTTGGGATACTGAAACATCTGGACACAACAGGAAATGAAAATATTACAAGGCAATTATATAAATAGAAGATATATACCTATACTATGTGTAGACATTTATTTTATCTATTCTATTTTAACCTGTCAGTGTGATTTTACTGTACACCGCACTGAATTGCCGGCTTTTCTAAAGGACACCGGGGCGTATTTCTCGCAAATCACACTGATGGTCCGTGTATAATCCGTTTTTTTCTCGCACCCATAGACTTGCATTGGCGAGTCTCTTGCGTAATATGGTGCAAATCGCAGCATGCTGCGATTTCTCTCACACGTATAATACGCACGAGAAAAAAACGGATGATGGGAGCTTCACTATAGATTAACATTGGTCCGAGTGCTATGCAATTTTTTATCCCATAGCACTCGTCTGTATTCCTCTCTAGTGTGACTCCGGCCTCAGAGAAAATCTCCCACTCACATATACAATCACTCACAATGCTGGTTGACGACCAAGAAAACCGGGGCAGACAAAACAATATTCGCCTCAAAGGGATTCCGGAGAACGTCACCTCTGTTATTCTATTACAAATGATGACTTCTATCTTTAATCTGATATGAAAGAGACCCCTTGAGGTTACCTACAGTACATTATCAATAGAATACATTGTGTTTCTCATGCTGGTCCCCTGAATGCCTCCAACCTTCATCAAGTCCTTTGTATACTTCATTATTATCAATCCTTCGCCTGGTCTCACGGTGCAGTGCCAATGAATGGAGCTGAAATCCGCTTGTTTGCTGATATTTTCATCCGCACTCTGTATATGAGGATATGGATTCAGCTGAAATCCATTTGTTTCCTCATATTTCCAGCCACACTCTGTATAAGAGAAAGCAGCTTTAGCACTTCCTACTCAAGATCAAAGACAATGGTGCCTCGTACCAATGGGGCCACCCTTTCCATCTGAGGCCGGCGTCACACTTGGCGTAAGACAATACGGTCCGTATTTTACGGCCGTAATACGGCCGTAATATGGAGAAATGTTCCCAAAATATTGATCCGTAGTCAGGGTGTGTCAGCGTATTTTGCGCATGGCATCCTCCGTATGTAATCCGTATGGCATCCGTATTGCGAGATTTTCTCGCAGGCTTGCAAAACCGACATCTAATGGATTTATGTGCTCAAATGTTCGGGAAAACATATATACAGTATATACAGTATATATATATATATATATATATATATATATATATATATATATATATATATATATATATATATATATATACAGTTAGGTCCATATATATTTGGACACAGACAACATTTTTCTAATTTTGGTTATAAACATTACCACAATGAATTTTAAACAAAACAATTCAGGTGCAATTGAAGTTCAGACTTTCAGCTTTCATTTGAGGGTATCCACATTAAAATTGGATGAAGGGTTTAGGAGTTTCGACTCCTTAATATGTGCCTCCCTGTTTTTAAAGGGACCAAAAGTAATTGGACAGATTAAATAATTTTAAATAAAATGTTCATTCCTAGTACTTGGTTGAAAACCCTTTGTTGGCAATGACTGCCTGAAGTCTTGAACTCATGGACATCACCAGACGCTGTGTTTCCTCCTTTTTGATGCTCTGCCAGGCCTTCACTGCAGTGGTTTTCAGTTGATGTTTGTTTGTGGGCCTTTCTGTCTGAAGTTTAGTCTTTAACAAGTGAAATACATGCTCAATTGGGTTGAGATCAGGTGACTGACCTGGCCATTCAAGAATATTCCACTTCTTTGCTTTAATAAACTCCTGGTTTGCTTTGGCTTTATGTTTTGGGTCATTGTCCATCTGTAGTATGAAATGACGACCAATCAGTTTTGCTGCATTTGGCTGGATCTGAGCACACAGTATGTCTCTGAATACCTCAGAATTCATTCGGCTGCTTCTGTCCTGTGTCACATCATCAATAAACACTAGTGACCCAGAGCCACTGGCAGCCATGCATGCCCAAGCCATCACACTGCCTCCGCTGTGTTTTACAGATGATGTGGTATGCTTTGGATCATGAGCTGTACCACGCCTTCGCCATACTTTTCTCTTTCCATCATTCTGGTAGAGGTTGACCTTGGTTTCATCTGTCCAAAGAATGTTCTTCCAGAACTGTGCTGGCTTTTTTAGATGTTTTTTAGCAAAGTCCAGTCTAGCCGTTTTATTCTTGATGCTTATGAGTGGCTTGCACCGTGCAGTGAACCCTCTGCATTTACTTTCATGCAGTTTTCTCTTTATGGTAGATTTGGATATTGATACGCCGACCTCCTGGAGAGTGTTGGTCACTTGGTTAGCTGTTGTGAAGAAGTTTCTCTTCACCATGGAGATTATTCTGCGATCATCCCCCACTGTTGTCTTCCGTGGGCGCTCAGGTCTTTTTGCATTAATGAGTTCACCAGTGCTTTCTTTCTTTCTCAGGATGTACCAAACTGTTGATTTTGCCACTCCTAATATTGTAGCAATTTCTCGGATGGGTTTTTTCTGTTTTCGCAGCTTAAGGATGGCTTGTTTCACCTGCATGGAGAGCTCCTTTGACCGAATGTTTACTTCACAGCAAAACCATCCAAATGCAAGCACCACATCTCAAATCAACTCTAGGCCTTTTATCTGCTTATTTGAGAATGACATAATGAAGGGATTGCCCACACCTGTCCATGAAATAGCCTTGGAGTCAATTGTCCAATTACTTTTGGTCCCTTTAAAAACAGGGTGGCACATGTTAAGGAGCTGAAACTCCTAAACCCTTCATCCAATTTTAATGTGGATACCCTCAAATGAAAGCTGAAAGTCTGAACTTCAACTGCATCTGAATTGTTTTGTTTAAAATTCATTGTGGAAATGTCTATAACCAAAATTAGAAAAATGTCATCTCTGTCCAAATATATATGGACCTAACTGTATACATATATGTCATTGAGACACATATATATATATATTCTGTATTTATATTTACTTCAGCGCGATATCTGTCAAAAGCCGGTAATTCAATTGCCGGCTTCTCATTTCTCCTTCCCAAACCCGACAGGATATGAGACATGGTTTACATACAGTAAACCATCTCATATCCCCTTTTTTTTTGCATATTCCACACTACTAATGTTAGTATTGTGTATGGTCAAAATTTGGGCGCTGTAGCTGCTAAAATAAAGGGTTAAATGGCGATAAAAATTGGCGTGGGCTCCCGCGCAATTTTCTCCGCCAGAATGGTAAAGCCAGTGACTGACGGCAGATATTAATAGCCAGGAGAGGGTCCATGGTTATTGGCCCCCCCGTGGCTAAAAACATCTGCCCCCAGCCACCCCAGAAAAGGCACATCTGGAAGATGCGCCTATTCTGGCACTTGGCCACTCTCTTCCCACTGTCATGCTCGCGCCCAGACTGGTTGGCGCGGGCGTGCGGGGGAGTGGCCCCACTGTGCCACAGACCAAACCTCCCTGGAAGGGGCGTAACTAAGTAGCTTCCTAGGTGTTCGCTGGAGCCTCTGATGGTGAGGTCAGACTTGTGCAATAGGAAGCTACCAGGTACCACTCCAGGGTGGAGTCTGGTTGTGGCTGCTGATCCCACCGGGGAACGGAACATAGACAAGCAAGCGGGCACGGCTGGCACATAGGCAGGCAGACGGGTACAACAGGAACACTGTCAGGCAGGCGGGCACGGCTGGCTCTCTGGTAGGCAGGCGGGCACGGCTGGCTGACAGTGTTCCTGTTGTACCCGTCTGCCTGCCTATGTGCCAGCCGTGCCCGCTTGCTTGTCTATGTTCTGTTCCCCGGTGGGATCAGCAGCCACAACCAGACTCCACCCTGGAGTGGTACCTGGTAGCTTCCTATTGCACAAGTCTGACCTCACCATCAGAGGCTCCAGCGAACACCTAGGAAGCTACTTAGTTACGCCCCTTCCAGGGAGGTTTGGTCTGTGGCACAGTGGGGCCACTCCCCCGCACGCCCGCGCCAACCAGTCTGGGCGCGAGCATGACACTTTGCACAGGCCCAGACCAGTGAGTTCAGGCGCCGCCCCTCTATACACAGAACTATGAAGCATGCAGAGAGCAGAGACACAGAACATGGAGCTGGCAAGAAACAGAAACCACATCATGGCCTGGAGCAGTGGGTAAGATAGTGTGAGAAATGCGAGGCCATGCCGTGATGCCAGCAGAGTTGTTACACCCACTCCCTGTAGCGGTGGGATATGGGGTAATGAAGGGTTAATGCCACCTTGCTATTGTATGGTGACATTAAGCCAGATTAATAATGGAGAGGCGTCAATTATGACACCTATCCATTATTAATCCAATTGTTTTAAAGGGTTAAAAAACACACACACACATGATTTAAAAGTATTTTAATGAAATAAACACAGCGGTTGTTTTAATATTTTATTGCTCTCTCAATCCATTTGCAGACCCTCGCTTGGCAAAACAATAAATGCACAAGATACATACCCTCTGTTGAATCGTCACGTCCCACGAGGTAATCCATCTGAAGGGGTTAAAATAATTTACAAGCAGGAGCCCTGCAAATGCAGCTGTGCTCGTGCTTGTAATTCCCCGGCGAATGAAGGAAATGTAGGTCATTGACCTACATTTCCTTCAGTCGCGGTGATGCGCCCCCTGGTGGATGTCCTCATATGACCTGGAGCGTGGGAAAAAGTTCCCAGGCTGCAGTTCATGAGAACATCCAGCAGGGGCGCATCACCGCGACTGAATGTAAGTATAGATCACTCTGCTTTCCTTTCAGCACCCGGGGATTACAGGCACGAGAGAGTGGTTTAGCGCAGCTCATGCCTGTAATATTAGTTAACCCTTTCAGATGGATTACTTCGTGGGACGTGATAGGACATCAGAAGGTATGTATATTGTGTGTTTATTATTTTGCCAAGCGAGGGTGTTCCTGATGGATTGAGAGAGCAATAAAATACACAACAACCTGTTTGTTTCTTTCATTAAAATACTTTTAAATCATGTGTGTGTGTTTTTTAACCCTTTCAGACAAATGGATTAATAATGGATAGGTGTCATAATTGACGCCTCTCCATTATTAATCTGGCTTAATGTCACCTTACAATAGAAAGGTGGCATTAACCCTTCATTACCCCATATCCCACCGCTACAGGGAGTGGGAAAAGAGTGGCCAAGTGCCAGAATAGGCGCATCTTCCAGATGTGCCTTTTCTGGGGTGCCTGGGGGCAGATGTTTTTAGCCACGGGGGGGCCAATAACCATGGACCCTCTCCTGGCTATTAATATCTGCCGTCAGTCACTGGCTTTACCACTCTGGCGGAGAAAATTGCGCGGGAGCCCACGCCAATTTTTTCCGCCATTTAACCCTTTATTTTAGCAGCTACAGCGTTGAAATTTTGCACATACACACTACTAACATTAGTAGTGTGGAATATGCAAAAAAAAAAGGGGATATGAGATGGTTTACTGTATGTAAACCATGTCTCATATCCTGTCGGGTTTAGGCAGGAGAAATGAAAAGCCGGCAATTGAATTACCGACTTTTCACTAACACCGCTGCGTATTTCTCGCAAGTCACACTGCTGGTCCGTGTGGAATCCGTACTTTTCTCGCCCCCATAGACTTTCATTGGCGTATTATTTGCGCAATACGCTGACAAACGCAGCATGCTGCGATTTTGTACGGCCGTAGAACGCCGTATATTACGGATCCGTAATATACGGCTGATAGGACTGGACCCATTGAGAATCATTGTGCCGTATGTTATGCGAGTTTTACGGACGTAGTTTCTGCGCTCTTACGTCCGTAAAACTCGCATGTGTGACGGCGGCCTGATTGTGAGAAAAAGTGTGCACACTTTCTAAAAAAAAAATAAAAATAGAAGATCTTCATGGGGTATTTCACCTTTTTACACATTCCCAACTGTCTCATTATGGACAGGCCATTGCAGTTACCGCAAAGAAGGAGAAGAAGGAATCACCACAGCACACATCTGACATCAGAGGGAACTAACTCCCATCTCAGTAACTTTATTTGCCAGATCACCAAGAGATCTCTGAAGTCAATCCATCAATCTCAGTTCCTGTTTTGGATGTTCCTCCTGTGACATGACTTTTGGTGCTATTTCCTTACAACTTCAACAGGTTACTGAATATTATTTGGTCTTTACATAAATATAAGGGAATTTGTCGCTGACATACAGTAATACATATGCTTCTCTGTTTAAGAATCTATGTATGTTAGATTATTTCATATTTCTATTTACTATTTTTATGGTTTACTTGATTTCATATCTCATATAACTAAGAATAGTACCTCCTTCTTCTACTTGCTATCAAGGGGGACACTCGGTTATATTCTAATAATTATTGTTGAATCCCTGCCTTTGGTCAGTGCAGCACCACACCATGGTTTTCTGCGCTTCTCTGTGCTCCCCACTGGTTATACTAGGGAGTCTACTGACGAGGACATCTGCTCAGGATTGAGTGTTCTTCTGCTTTACCTTTTCCTTTCTCTTCTTCACCCATAGTACCTCTTCTTTAGTTCCACACCCGCTTTGGTTTTTTACCTCACCGCTCCTGCCTTCTCGTCTTCCTTCCCCTTCTACTGCGCTCATCTCCCACCCCACTTTCCACTACTCCCTCCCTTGCTTTTCCTATCAGTTTGGAATATGTCACAAACAATGTGGACAGATTTGAAACTGGGCTTGTTAAATTTGAAAGGCTTGCATAGTTCTGGAAAGGGATCGATTATGATGATGGAGTGTGTAGATGGGTTTACTGAGCGTACTTTGGTCTTGGGGGGGAGTTTTTAACATGGTTTTGGATCCCTCCTTTGACACTTAATCTGATACTTTATCTTCATCAGTCTAACGTAGATTTATATAGCTACTTCATGATCATCAGCTTCTGTTGAAAAAAAGAGGACTTAACTCTATAGCGCCACCTATTGCACGGCGAATAAGCCTCCTTACCTTGACAAGCCAGCTGGTATGTCACTCTCCATAAGGAGAAACGTTACCCCTTAGACCCCACTCCAGAGCCTCTCACCTAGCCAATTCAGTTCTCATGCTTCGCACTGACGAGGGTCAACAGCCCGAAACACCGTGTCTGCGAATTGAGATACTGATTTGGCTTTTATCCTAAGTCATATTGCACGACTCGTTAAAGGGTTGATTGTGACTTGTAGGATCGCTACTTCCAATAGGTGGCGCTATAGAGTTAAGTCCTCTTTTTTTCAGCAGAGGCAATTTGCACATGTAGGATGTTATTCACTCTGACCAAGCTGGTTTTATGGAAGGTCACAAAGCTCGAGATAATACACCTAAAGCGATTACTCTAATCTACAAAGTGAAATCAGCCAACACGCCGTTAATACTGTTATCAACTGTTGCAGAGTAAGCTTTTGGCATGGTTAACTAGACTTTCCTTGAGGGAACACTGACACATCTAGGTTTATAAAACAGGATGCTTTAGTGGATTCTGTCCCTGTGTTCGTCTCCATCAGCCGGGGTCAGGGTGAATGGCATTTTGTCAGACACATTCAATATAAGTATTGGAACCTGTCAGGGTTGTCCGCTATCACCCTTGATTTTCATTTTATCTAATAAACCCTTCCTCACACATGGAAGAGCAGAGGTGTACATAGCTACGGTATAAGGGTATGTGCACACGTCAGGATTTCTTGCAGAAATTTCCTGAAGAAAACCGGAAATTTTCTGCAAGAAATCCGAATTTTTTTTTGGCGTTTTTTTCCCGTTTTTTTCGCGTTTTTTTTAGCATTTTGCAAGCGAAATTATCTTGCAGAATGCTAAAGTTTTCCAAGCAATCTGTAGCACCGCTTGGAAAACTGACTGACAGGTTGGTCACACTTGTCAAACATAGTGTTTGACAAGTGTGACCAACTTTTTACTATCGATGCAGCCTATGCAGCATCAATAGTAAAAGATAGAATGTTTAAAAATAATTAAAAAAATGGTTATACTCACCTGCAGACAGCCGATCTCCTCAGCGGCGTCCGTTCCTATAGATGGTGTGTGTGTGCAGGACCTTCGATGACGTCGCGGTCATGTGAGCGGTCACATGAGCGGTCACGTGACCAATCACAAGACCGCAACGTCATCGCAGGTCCTTCACACACACCATCTATAGGAATGGAAGCGGCAGCATGCATCGCTGAGAGGCGGGAAGACTCCGGGGCCATCGAAGGTGAGTATATCACTATTTTTTATTTTAATTCTTTTTTTTACCAATTATATGGTGCCCAGTCCGTGGAGAAGAGTCTCCTCTCCTCCACCCTGGGTACCAACCGCACATGATCTGCTTACCTCCCGCATGGTGTGCACAGCCACATGCGGAAAGTAAGTAGATCAATGCATTCCTAGGTGTGCGGAATCCCCGCAATTCCGCAAATTTAATGAACATGTTGCTTTTTTTTCCGCAATGCGATTTTTTCGCGGAAAAAAATGCAACATTTGCACAAGAAATGCGGAATACACTGTAAATAATAGGAGGCATATGTAAGCGTTTTTTTCGCGTTTTTATCATGTTTTTATAGCGAAAAAACGCGAAAAATACTGAACGTGTGCATATGGCCTTATGGGGCCCCATAGCTAAAGTTTTAATTGCCCTCACCGCAACCAAAAAAAATTATTAATATTTGGCGGGGTCACAGAAAAGCATATCTCACAACTTTGCAGTCCTTACAAAGTAATTTTCCACCTACTGAAGCCTTAGATTCCCTTTCATTGCACCTATAAAGTATATTGCCAACAAAAGTGTCCTCCAAACACAGTATGATACCCCCCATAGTGAATTCCTCCACAGTACCCTCCACACGCATAGTATCGTGACCGTACTCTGGGCTGGCATCAGCACCAAAGAAAGTGGGGAGACCTACTCGCTGTCAGGGATACCGGTGCGCTATGGGGGCCTGTTGGCAGTGCCAGCGCCCACGAGTGTGCACCCAGCCTGCTCAGGGCCCCGATACTTGAGATTCTTACCTCTCCCCATTCCTCCGCAGCTGCGGCGTCTTCCAACTGTGACTTTCAGGTCAGAAGGCACGATGACGTCAGTACTGTGCGCCCTCTGCTCTGAACAGGTGCAGAGAGCCGGAAGACGCTGACGCGTCTGGAGCAGAGCAGCGGCCAGCAAGGAGAGGTATTTCCATTTTTTTTAATGTTTGAAGCAATATATGGAGATTATCATATATGTGGCCCATTATATATGGAGCATTATATGGGGCCCATCATACACTGGAGCATCATATATGGGACCCATTGTATATGGAGCATTATATGGAGCCCATCATACACTGGAGCAACATATATGGGGCCCATCATACACTGGAGCATCATATATGCGGCCCATCATACACTGGAGCATCATATATGGGACCCATCATACATTGGAGCATCATATATGGGGCCCATCATACACTGGAGCATCCTATATGGGGCCCATCATACACTGGAGCATCCTATATGGGGCCCATCATACACTGGATCATCATATGGGGTCCATTATATGTGGAACATCTTATGGGATCCATTATATATGGAGCATCTTATGGGGCCCATTATATATGGTATATTGATTGACCTAGATATGTGGCATGGCGCATTGTCCTGCTGGAAAAATCAGTCCTCAGAGTTGGGAAACATTGCCTGAGCAGAAGGAATCAACTTTTTCCAGGATAGCCTTGTATGCGGCTTGATTCATACGTCCTTGCAAAGATTAACCTGCCTAATTCCAGCCTTGCTGAAGCTTCCCCAGATCATCACCGATCCTCCACAAAATTTCACAGTGGGTGCAAGACACTGTGGCTTGTACGCCTCTCCAGATCTCCGTCTAACCATTAGACAACCAGGTGTTGATCTGGGGATGCTTCAGCAAGGCTGGAATTCGTCAGTTTAATCTTTGCGAAGGACGTATAAATCAAGCCGCATACAAGGATGTCCTGGAAAAACAGTTGATTCCTTCTGCTCAGGCAATGTTCCCCAACTCTGAGGACTGGTTTTTCCAGCAGGACAATGCGCCATGCCACACAGTTAGGTCAATCAAGGTGTGGATGAAGGACCTCCACATCAAATCCCCGTCATGGCCAGCCCAATCTCCAGACCTGAACCCCATTGAAAACCTCTGGAATGTAATCAAGAGGAAGATGGATGGTCACAAGCCATCAACATAGAAGAACGGCTTAAATGTTTGTACTAGGAGTGGCATAAGGTCACCCAAAAGCAGTGTGAAAGACTAGTGGAAAGCATGCCAAGGCGCATGAGAGCTGTGATTAAAAAACATGGTTATACCACAAAATATTGATTTCTGAACTCTTCCGGAGTTAATCATTTAGAAACCACAGTACTAATGTTTTATGAACTTGTTTTTATTTTGCATTATTTGAGGTCTGCAAGCAATGCATTTTTTTGTTATTTTGACCATTTCTAATTTTCAGAAAATAAATACAACATTTATTGCTTGGAAATTCGGAGACATGTTGTCAGTAGTTTATAGAATAATAAAACAATTTACATTTTACTCAAAAATATACCTATAAAGAGAAAAATCAGACAAACGGAAAATTTTGCAGTGGACTCTTAATTTTTACCAGCGCTATATATGGAGCATTATATAGTGTCCATTCTGTTTGGAGCAATAAATGGGGCCCATCATATACTGCATGGAGCATTATATGGGGCGTATTCTGTATGGAGCATTATATGGAGCCCATCATACTGTATGAAGCATTATGTGGGGCCCATCATATACTGTATGGAACATTATATGAAGCCCATTATGTATGGAGCAATATATGAGGCTCATTATTCTTTATGGAGCAATATATGGGGCCTATTATATACTGTATGGATATACCAAAAAACGGGGCAAGTAATACAAACGCTCGGCCATCTATATATGTATATGTGAAAACCAAAAAAACAACTAGGCCCAAGAGCTATATAAATATAATGTAAACCTTATTGTACTCAAATTAAAAACAGCATAAAAATATTAAGTGGTATGATGACACAGTATAGAAAAGATAAGACAACATCCTAGTGCCGCAAACAGGAAACAGGATATAGCAATAAGATAATAACCTCAGGCAGAGTATACACGAAATGTGAACAATAATTAAATACACATCGAAGATGTGTGTAGAAAATACAGACAAATGCAATACTTAATACTGCCCAGCTAATCAAGACTCAGAATATCAAACAAGGAATATCATAAAGTGCATAGTGCAAAAGGTGCAACCAATCTAAAAGGTAACTATACTGGCACATAGAAAATGAGTAAATATATCCAAAGGGGGAAAAATGCTAGTAGTATGCTAGTAGTATAAATAGTAGGAGTGCCAGTCGGATACACATATAAGCGGTATTGCACAATAATTAATCCAAGTAGGAACAAACCTGCATGAGACTAAGTAGTATAATAAGCATTAAGATCAACTACTCATGCAGAAGAAAAAGGGATATGGAGAGTCATCCTGTACCTGCATGCGAGAGGGAACCCCAACGTACGTTTCGCACACTTGCTTCTTCGGGGGGCGACAAATTATTGTTCACATTTTGTGTATACTCTGCCTAAGGTTATTATCTTATTCCTACCCGTGCCCTCCGCTCCGCTAATGACCTCAGGTTAGCATCCTCAATAATCAGAACCTCCCACTCCCGTCTCCAAGACTTTACACGTGCTGCGCCGATTCTTTGGAATGCACTACCTAGGTTAATACGATTAATCCCCAATCCCCACAGTTTTAAGCGTGCCCTAAAAACTCATTTGTTCAGATTGGCCTACCGCCTCAATGCATTAACCTAACTATCCCTGTGTGGCCCATTCAAAAAAAAAAAAAAAACTTAAACCATAATCAGGTTCCACGCATCATGTTCTCATACACTTTATTGAGTTAATAGCCCTCTGTGTCTGTACTGTTACATACTTAGGCAGTTAACTGGTTCATGCAGCTTTACATGAACACCCGAGCCTTACACTATGGTTGGTCCGAACAACAAATCAATTGTTACCATCCACCTCTCGTGTCTCCCCTTTTCCTCATAGTTTGTAAGCTTGCGAGCAGGGCCCTCATTCCTCCTGGTATCTGTTTTGAACTGTGATTTCTGTTATGCTGTTATGTCTATTGTCTGTACAAGTCCCCTCTATCATTTGTAAAGCGCTGCGGAATATGTTGGCGCTATATAAATAAAAATTATTATTATTATTATGTCCACCTTCAAGAATCTATCAGCTAACCCTCACTCTTTAGATCAGGGGTGAGGAATCTTTTTTCTGCCAAGGGCCATTTGGATATATATACCATCCTTTGGGGGCCGTACAATCTCCACCCACAAAGTACATTCTGACTCTGGCACTGGTGTCAGGATGTAATCTTTCATTGCATGTCCTTCAGTGTTCAGTAGTGAACACTGCATGTGTGTGCTAACAGAGCAAGAAGAAATTAAAGAGCTGGTTGTAATCAAAACACACCTCCCTGCCCAAGAATGCGGTCCCTGAGAATCTGTTCGGGGGCCGTAAATGGCCCTGGGGCCTGAGGTTCCCCACTAATGCTTTAAATCAATGTAATTTCCCAGATCTTATTAATTCTATCCAAGCAGATTATGACAGATGGTCTAAAGCCACATTCACGTGGTTCGGCAGATGTAAAATTTTCAAAATGATCATGCTCCCTAGAATCCTTTACCTTCTGCAAGCGCTTCCCATTAAAATCCCTTCAGTCTTCTTCAAAGATTCAAAACACCTTTATTTGGGTCAAGAAAGCTCAAACGTTCAATTCTCTGCAGACCAAAAGATGGAGGTTTCATAGGCCTTCCTATCATCTGGCAAGTCATCTTTGCAAATAGTTGACTGGTGTAGAAACAGACAGACTGAAGCATAGATACAAATCGAGCAAATCTTCAGCCCTTTCCATTAGACACCTTACTGTGGGATGCCTCATCCTCACTAATCTCCTAAAAGCACACCTGACTATTTGCTCTACCCTGAGCTCCTGTTGTAATACTGCCGTCCGTGCCGTTGTGATTCCTCAATATTCAACCTTAATCCCAATACTTTCATTCTATGTTTAAACCTAGTAATATGGAATAAGATTGAATACCCGCACTTGTCTCAACTTCAAATGCAATGTCAACAAGCTGCAAGAGACAATATACACTCCTCGTGGTGTGATTAATTCATATAGAGCACAACTTGATAAATAGCATGTCTCTGCGCTATTGAGATATATATGGTAGTTTCTGTTTTGTACCGATTTGTAACCATTTAATAATGGTATAATAAATATATCTAACTATAGCTTTGTGCACAATAGCTGGTGCCAATCGCTTTGACCACCCTTGTTGATCTTGCGTCACAGTTTGTGTCAACTGTCGGAAACATTTTGTTTTAAAGGTAGTTATCATATACAGTGTGTCCGTAAAGTCATGGTGCACTTTCAACCAGTCACAGGATCTATCTATAGTATACATTTTGGCGCCTGTAGAGGCTATACAGGATAGCTACCTAAGGAGCCCTAAAAAATCAGTGCAAGAATGTGCTCGACAATTACACTAAAGCAAGACTACAGTTCATAAGGTGTTAAATAAACGTCTGTTTTACGGGGTACAAATTACGGCTGTTGCACGCTATCAAATCGGCAGATAGACCCAAACGATGAGCATTTGCTACAAATATGCCTCATGAGATCGTCAATGATGCAAGATTTTTGCAGAAGATTGTGCTTAGAGATGAGGCGACCTTCCATATCTGTGGACATGTTCATCGCCATAACGTCCGAATATGGGCTGTTGAACATCCTCATGCCTACTTTGACTACAAACGTAACACCCTTAAAGTGAACGTGTGGTGTGGCCTGATGCATGATAAGGTGATAGGCCCATTTTTTTTCGCCGAGTGGTCTGTGACTGCAAACACGCATCTTGACATGTTGGAATTGTATGCAGTGCCACAATTTCCATAAGGTGTCCTCTTTCAACAGGATGGCGGTCCTCCACACTACGCCAGCATTGTTCGTGAGTATCTGGATAGAACATTCCCCCGGCGGTGGATAGGCAGGGGTTCTGTCAAGCCATGGCCACCACGATCCCCGGATCTGATGCCCTTAGACTTTTACTTTTGGGGTTAGGTGAAGAAACATGTGTACACTGAACGTATCAACGACATTAATCACTTAAAACAGAGAATCACAGACGTTATTCACTCTGTTACACCAGACGTCCTTACCCGTGTGTGGCAAGAATTTCGCTATCGTTTGGATGTGTGTAGGGCAACAAATAAAGCCCACATCGAACTGCACTGAATAGGTATGAAACTGGGAGAGTTTTTCTTTTATTTGGAGCAGATTTCACATTTCTATCGTTTTTTGTTGCTTTCAAGTGACTGATCAAAAGTGCACCATGACTTTACGGACACACTGCATATTGAGTGTACTGTTACTAACATTTTTAAAGGAAGCTACCATATATATCTAAATAGCGCAAAAACATGGTATTTATCAATTGCGTTCTATGTTTAAACATACCATATTTTGCAGATTTTAAGATGCACAGGATTATAAGATGCACCCAAAATTTTGAGGAGAAAAATAGGAAAAAAAACATTTTTTTTAATAAAACGGTGGTGCTTCTTATAATCCATGCGTCTTACTGCTTACCAGGGTGGTGGCTGCGGTGAAGCGGGCTCCCAGGTTCGCTGCTGGAGGAGGGAAGCGTGGAGTGTTGCTTTTAATCAAATGGTGATGCTTCTTATAATCTGGTGCCGAGATCTCCATATGAGCATGCGCCGCAGCCAGCAGCCATTTTCCTGGAGTCCACCGTATAGTAAACCATGTAAGTGCGGAGGCTCTGGGCTTTCACAAATTGTCGGCAGAGCCCCTGCACCACCGAACACCGGCGCACATCCGAACACCACCTCATCCCTGCCTGTGGCCTGCAGCAACGCTCCACTCTTGCCTCCTTCCGCAGCGACCCGGGGCCCCTGCTCCACCGCGGCTGGTAAGGTATATCCGCATTATAAGACACACCCCATTGCCCCCTCCCCTAATTTGGGGGAAAAAAGTGCGTCTTATAATCTGAAAAATATGGTATTTTAGTCGACCTGCGCTTTAACTCCTTTACCATCTTGGAATTTCAGTTTTTTGCTCCCCTTCTTCCCAGAGCCACAACTTTATTTTTCCGTGACCACGGCCATGTGAGGGCTTGTTTTTTAAGGGACGAGTTGTACTTATGAACGACACCATTGATTTTATCATACAGTGTACCTGAAAACAGGAAAAACATACCAAGTGAGGTGAAATTGCAAAAAAAGTGCAATCCCACAATTTTTATTTTTCACTAAATGCTAAAACTGACCTACCAATATGATTCTCCAAGTAATTATGACTTTGCAGAAACCAAATATGTACAGATTCTTTTTTGTTTAAGTGGTAAACAAAATACAAAGTTTGGATAAAAAAAAAAATAAATAAATTTTCTGAGACGTGTAGCTTGTCTAGTTTTCGGGATTTGGGGCAATTGAGGGCTTATTTTTGGGATAGTTCTTTTGCAATCTAGGATGCAATTTGAAATGACCTGTCTTGGCTCGCTTCCATTTAGACACGTTCTTTCTGGACCTATTCCATATTGACCTCCCCCCCCCCCTCCCGGACGACTTAAACATTAATCTAACTTCCGACAAACAGCTTGAATATTCTCGCTCACCCATATAGCTTCTACTTGCGCTAGATCTCAGGAGGCTACTCTCCCGTTGGTATACTTTCTACTCGTCTACACACTTTTCCCCACATCTCGTCATTCATTCTAGAGATGTGGAGAGGAAGAAGATAATTCCTTCACATCATCTGGACTTGTAAAATACTCCTCCCAGTTTGTTCAGGGGTTAAGGATATCATACCTAAAGTCACAGGATTTACTGGAGAGTTAAGTCCTACCCTGTTCTTCCTTAATCACTGAGATCCTTGTTGCTTCGAACAAACATTCTTTATTTAAATTCCTGACAATGGCTGCACATGTTGGCATTCCATTACTGTGAAAATAAAACACTTTTCCTCCTATATCACTATGGCTGGCGAAGTTTAACAAAATTATATATATATATGAAAGGTTTAACCTCTTCTATCCATGATATGTTCACGAAATTTCAAAAACACCTGTTTTTTTCTCTACGGAATTTCAACAGACTACGGAGTACCTGGATACGTTGTAATATGTTTTGGGAAGATCTATTGACATGAACCTTCTTCCTCTGAGCATTTGACTTTACAGTTTTATCCCATCATCCCATTCCACCCCTCCCATTTTTCTCTCCTTCCTCATTCCCGCCTTCCCTCACTTCCTGACTTTGCATTCTTATCCTCCTTTAGCTTTCCCTACCACCCTTGCTCTACTTCCCCACCACCACCCTGAAAAATTGTAAAAACTTAGGCTGGATAACCAATTACACAGTTGATAATGAATACCTTTTTCTTTCATTTCCTTTCGTATTTCTTTTTTTTTCACAATTATGATTATGTATTCTGTATTCTCTGTATTATATTGCATTGCCAAAATTTGATATTTCATTACTGATGTTGATCTATCTCTTCTGTGCCTTCTTCATTTAAATGAAAAAAAAATATATACAGTTAGGTCCATATATATTTGGACAGAGACAACATTATTCTAATTTTGGTTCTAGACATTACCACAATAAATTTTAAACAAAACGATTCAGATGCAGTTGAAGTTCAGACTTTCAGCTTTCATTTGAGGGTATCCACATTAAAATTGGATGAAGGGTTTAGGAGTTTCAGCTCCTTAATATGTGCCACCCTGTTTTTAAAGGGACCAAAAGTAATTGGACAGATTAAATAATTGTAAATAAAATGTTCATTTCTAGTACTTGGTTGAAAATCCTTTGTTGGCAATGACTGCCTGAAGTCTTGAACTCATGGACATCACCAGACGCTGTGTTTCCTCCTTTTTGATGCTCTGCCAGGCCTTCACTGCAGTGGTTTTCAGTTGCTGTTTGTTTATGGGCCTTTCTGTCTGAAGTTTAGTCTATAACAAGTGAAATGCATGCTCAATTGGGTTCAGATCAGGTGACTGACTTGGCCATTCAAGAATATTCCACTTCTTTGCTTTAATAAACTCCTGAGTTGCTTTGGCTTTATGTTTTGGGTCATTGTCCATCTGTAGTATGAAACGACAACCAACCAGTTTGGCTGCATTTGGCTGGATCTGAGCACACAGTATGGCTCTGAATACCTCAGAATTCATTCGGCTGCTTCTGTCCTGTGTCACATCATCAATAAACACTAGTGACCCAGTGCCACTGGCAGCCATGCATGCCCAAGCCATCACATTGCCTCTGCAGTGTTTTACAGATGATGTGGTATGCTTTGGATCATGAGCTGTACCACGCCTTCGCCATACTTTTCTCTTTCCATCATTCTGGTAGAGGTTGATCTTGGTTTCATCTGTCCAAAGAATGTTCTTCCAGAACTGTGCTGGCTTTTTTTAGATATTTTTTAGCAAAGTCCAGTCTAGCCTTTTTATTCTTGATGCTTATGAGTGGCTTGCACCGTGCAGTGAACCCTCTGTATTTACTTTCATGCAGTCTTCTCTTTATGGTAGATTTGGATATTGATACGCCGACCTCCTGGAGAGTGCTGTTCACTTGGTTGGCTGTTGTGAAGAGGTTTCTCTTCACCATGGAGATTATTCTGCGATCATCCACCGCTGTTGTCTTCCGTGGGCACCCAGGTCTTTTTGCATTGATGAGTTCACCAGTGCTTTCTTTCTTTCTCAGGATATACCAAACTGTAGATTTTGCCACTCCTAATAATGTAGCAATTTCTCAGATAGGTTTTTTCTGTTTTCGCAGCTTAAGGATGGCTTGTTTCACCTGCATGGAGAGCTCCTTTGACCGCATGTTTACTTCACAGCAAAACCTTCCAAATGCAAGCACCACACCTCAAATCAACTCCAGGCCTTTTATCTGCTTAATTCAGAATGACATAATGAAGGGATTGCCCACACCTGTCCATGAAATAGCCTTGGAGTCAATTGTCCAATTACTTTTGGTCCCTTTAAAAACAGGGTGGCACATGTTAAGGAGCGGAAGCTCCTAAACCCTTCATCCAATTTTAATGTGGATACCCTCAAATGAAAGCTAAAAGTCTGATCTTCAACTGCATCTGAATTGTTTTGTTTAAAATTCATTGTGGTAATGTCTATAACCAAAATTAGAAAAAGGTTGTCTCTGTCCAAATATATATGGACCTAACTGTATATATATATATATATATATATATATATATATATATATATATATATATATATATATACAGTTAGGTCCATATATATTTGGACAGAGACAACCTTTTTCTAATTTTGGTTATAGACATTACCACAATGAATTTTAAACAAAACAATTCAGATGCAGTTGAAGTTCAGACTTTCAGCTTTCATTTGAGGGTATCCACATTAAAATTGGATGAAGGGTTTAGGAGCTTCCGCTCCTTAACATGTGCCACCCTGTTTTTAAAGGGACCAAAAGTAATTGGACAATTGACTCCAAGGCTATTTCATGGACAGTTGTGGGCAATCCCTTCATTATGTCATTCTGAATTAAGCAGATAAAAGGCCTGGACTTGATTTGAGGTGTGGTGCTTGCATTTGGAAGGTTTTGCTGTGAAGTAAACATGCGGTCAAAGGAGCTCTCCATGGAGGTGAAACAAGCCATCCTTAAGCTGCGAAAACAGAAAAAAAACCATCTGAAAAATTGCTACAATATTAGGAGTGGCAAAATCTACAGTTTGGTACATCCTGAGAAAGAAAGAAAGCACTGGTGAACTCATCAATGCAAAAAGACCTGGGTGCCCACGGAAGACAACAGCGGTGGATGATCGCAGAATAATCTCCATGGTGAAGAGAAACCTCTTCACAACAGCCAACCAAGTGAACAGCACTCTCCAGGAGGTCGGCGTATCAATATCCAAATCTACCATAAAGAGAAGACTGCCTGAAAGTAAATACAGAGGGTTCACTGCACGGTGCAAGCCACTCATTATCATCAAGAATAAAAAGGCTATACTGGACTTTGCTAAAAAAACATCTAAAAAAGCCAGCACAGTTCTGGAAGAACATTCTTTGGACAGATGAAACCAAGATCAACCTCTACCAGAATGATGGAAAGAGAAAAGTATGGCAAAGGCGTGGTACAGCTCATGATCCAAAGCATACCACATCATCTGTAAAACACTGCAGAGGCAATGTGATGGCTTGGGCATGCATGGCTGCCAGTGGCACTGGGTCACTAGTGTTTATTGATGATGTGACACAGGACAGAAGCAGCTGAATGAATTCTGAGGTATTCAGAGCCATACTGTGTGCTCAGATCCAGCCAAATGCAGCCAAACTGGTTGGTTGTCGTTTCATACTACAGATGGACAATGACCCAAAACATAAAGCCAAAGCAACTCAGGAGTTTATTAAAGCAAAGAAGTGGAATATTCTTGAATGGCCAAGTCAGTCACCTGATCTGAACCCAATTGAGCATGCATTTCACTTGTTATAGACTAAACTTCAGACAGAAAGGCCCATAAACAAACAGCAACTGAAAACCACTGCAGTGAAGGCCTGGCAGAGCATCAAAAAGGAGGAAACACAGCGTCTGGTGATGTCCATGAGTTCAAGACTTCAGGCAGTCATTGCCAACAAAGGATTTTCAACCAAGTACTAGAAATGAACATTTTATTTACAATTATTTAATCTGTCCAATTACTTTTGGTCCCTTTAAAAACAGGGTGGCACATATTAAGGAGCTGAAACTCCTAAACCCTTCATCCAATTTTAATGTGGATACCCTCAAATGAAAGCTGAAAGTCTGAACTTCAACTGCATCTGAATCGTTTTGTTTAAAATTTATTGTGGTAATGTCTAGAACCAAAATTAGAATAATGTTGTCTCTGTCCAAATATATATGGACCTAACTGATATATATATATATATATAAAGAATACGATGACACAAAATCTCCTGTGGGGGAAATGTCCAAATAACTTGATCCATTTATTGCAAGTTTATTTATAAATAATCTTTTAAGCGTTTTACACATATATATTTAGGTCATATTATGTCAATAATTTTTGTATTAGAAAAATGTTAATTCATCCAAAAAGCAAAATGATTTTATCACAAAATGAAGTATAAATATTTGCACTTGATAGGAAATATGTGCAGTACACGGTGGATTGTAACTGCACTCTATGCTGGACTTTGTGCATTAATTGGGTTTGAATACTTTTGACAATGCCTGTAAATGAACGGGTCCACCCCACAATGTACCAAATATGTCTTTTTCCTTCCTCAGTGCATCCTCAAGAAAGTGTTCTCTGCCAGAGACAACTAGGCTTTTAATTGCTCTTATTACATTGGCTGGTCCTTTAGTATATGGCCGTATCCATGTCTGGGCTTCTTCCAACGCTCTGTCTGCAGTAGAAGATAATATGTCATCAGCCAGTCCAATGCTTATAGCATATTCAGGGTGAATCCTCAGAGCACCACTTAATAATTTAAGGGCTTGTCTACTTCCAACAAGCTGAATTAATCTTGATGCTCCTCCCCAGCCTGGAATTATTCCCATATGCTTATGGACAAATTGTATTTCACTCCCTTCAGTCATCAACCTGCAAAATGGAAAATACAAAACAAAAATTCTTTATTGGCCTCACACACCTCATCAACAAAAAATAAATAAAGTTGTAGCTCAATATATTAAATATATTAATGCCAAAAGTGCATTATTTATTTTAAAAAGAGATTATACTGTGCTCAAAGTAAAGGAACATAAAATATATTCATAATCAAGATCACTGCATCCGTAGAAACCCATACTATAACTTTATCAGCATTTAGCTTAAAAAAAATACTAAAATGACAGAACAGCTGTTTTTTGCTCATCTTGCCTCTAAAAAATTATTACTTTTTATTAAATATGGTCAAAACTATATGGTCCCATAACGATATTACCCAAAAGTATAACTTGCTCTGCCAAAAATATGCCACTATGGAGCTTTGTTAACATAAAAATCTAAAAATTATAGCTCCCAAAATAAGGTGACACTTAGGCCGGTTTCACATTTGCGGTTGTGTCCGCAGCGTTTCCTCTGCAAATATCCGCATGCGTTGTGTATTCCTATCTTTAACATTAGAGACGCATGCGTCTGCGATCGTTCGCGTTTTGCCGCGTTTGACGATACATGCGTCGTTTCGTCGTCTGCAGCTTGTAGCGGAAATGCAACATGTAGTAATTTTTAGAGGCGTCAATTTGCCGCCTGGAACCGTATGCGGTCGATTGCGCAAGGAATGCGCCAAAAAAAAGCATTGCTGTCTATATGAACGCATGCGTTCACAAGCACATGCGTTTGCTTGCGTTCGTGAACGCATGCGTTCCACAAGAGAAAAACATGTCTAGACACTGATAAGCCACCCCCCACATACAAGGTGATAAAGGGAGGGAGTGGACATTTGCAGGTCACTACCCAGCAGACAGCCAAGCAGAGCAGACAGCCCACAGCACCTTGGAGCAAACAAGCCTCTGAACAATGTGAGTATATCCTAGCCAATACCTTTATTTTCTATTTTCTGTCTCTACAAGTCCTAATTTCTGCCATTACTTTCTTTCTGCATGCATCAGAATGTCTTCTTCTTCTGATGAGGAGCAACGTCCTGGGCCTTCTGAAGTAGAACATGTCAGTGAGGTGAGTACTTGCCTCCTCAGATTGGTAAGTATTCACTGTCACATCTACACATATGACAATTTTTGTTTTTCATTTTTTTAGAGCTCTTCTTCTACTGCGGCAGAGACTGGGCAGGAGCAGCGGAGTCACGGTCGGGTGGCAAGGCGGCAGCGTGTACGTATACAAGGCTGACTGTTTACTGTATCCTCACTTTAGTATTCTTGAATCTTCCTTTCTTTACTTTCCTCTTTCTTTACATTTTTCTTCTGGACTCCTTTTTTATCTTGACTTTCCTTATTCATGCCATTTCTCAGCCTCTGTTTTCGTTCTTTTCTTTATGTTAATGTATGCAACATTTAATGTCTTCATTTATGTTTTAGGTTCCAAAACGGGATGAAGACCTCATAGAAAATGACCTCCTCATCTCCCTGGTCCAGGAGCGAGTCCCGTTGTGGGACACCCGGGATCCACTGCACTCAAACAACGTGACGATCCGGCGCCTATGGAATGAGGTGGCCATAGCAATGTGGGATGGCTGGGACAACGGCCCGAATCGGGTCCGAAATGCTTTTGGTAAGTATTGCAATGCAGTGTGAAGCAGCAGAGACCTTGGCCGTGCTCACACAACTGTGTGTGATGAAAGAAACTCTCAGGAGTTTTTCTCATCACACACAGTTGTGTGAGCACGGCCAAAAGTCCTTTTTCTGACCATAATGTTTTTTTTTTAACAGTGGCCAAAGTGAAAACACGCTGGCGTTTGATGAAGGACCGCTTCAACAAGGACCTGCGTCAAGAGAGCCGTGTTCCCAGTGGTTCAGGAGCAAGGATCAGAAAATACAAATACCAACGTAAGTATTTTTCCCTTGCATTAGGTTGTATTGTATTGCCATAATCTGTATATTTCTATTCCACAGGATTTTGCGTCTGGTTAATTTTTGGTATTCATTTTCTTTTTTCACAGCACATGGAGCACTACTGTTGGCCCAGGTTCTGGAGCGGTCCTTCATCAGAAAGCCATGGACCCATCCCAGCCATCCCGCAGCGCTGCAGCAAGTGTGCCTGCCACACTAACTGGACACCAGCAAGCTGGTCCATCAGGTGTTCCCCTTTCCCAGTCCTCTGCCACTGCTCCTTTTTTGGGGGGCTCCTCCCGGCAGCGGCAGAGGGCATCGGACAGGTCCCTCATGCCCGAGTTTTTGCACTTGAGCTCGGTTTTTCACGAAGGACTCAAGGCTTTGGGTGACCGAATGGATGTTTCACTTAGCCACATGAATACACGTATCCAGGAGGTCACCAAAAGCCTTGACCAAGTAAAAGCCGACCTCCAGAGGCCAGCACATCATTCTTTTAACCAAATTGAGCAGGGCATGTTGGAACACCTTACTCCTGATCTCCAGCTGAGTGTCATGCAGGCCTGCAATGCTGCTTACGTGCAGGCTATGCAGCAGAGTCGGTATTTTCAGCAGACAGTGGCGGCATATCCACCTGTGCCTTCACTGTCACGATTAACCTCAATGCTGACCTCTGCTGCATACCACTGCACGGCCACCTCTATTCCTAGCAGTGCCGGACACCAGTACAGCACCACCACCATGACAAGTCCTGTTGGACATCCCACCGCCACCACCATGACAACCGCTGCTCCTGCTTGGACCTCCTCCACTGACACCACGATGCAGCAGGACCCTGGCATGGCCTTCCGTACCGCCACCACCACCACGATGCAGCAGGACCCTGGCATGGCCTTCCGTACCGCCACCACCACCACAATGCAGCAGAACCCTGGCATAGCCTTCCGTACCGCCACCACCACGATGCAGCAGGACCCAGGCATGACCTTCCGTACCGCCACCACCACGATGCAGCAGGACCCTGGCATGGCCTTCCGTACCACCACCACCACGATGCAGCAAGACCCTGGCATGGCCTTCTGTACCGCCACCACCACGATGCAGCAGGGCCCTGGCATGGCCTTCCGCTCTACGAGCGCTATGGACTCTGGCATGGCTGCACGCTCTACGAGCACTATGGACTCTGGCATGGCTGCACGCTCTACGAGCACTATGGACTCTGGCATGGCTGCACGCTCTACGAGCACTATGGACTCTGGCATGGCTGCACGCTCTATGAGCACTATGGACTCTGGCATGGCTGCACACTCTACGAGCACTATGGACTCTGGCATGGCTGCACGCTCTACGAGCACTATGGACTCTGACACAGTGCAGCCGGACCCTGACAGGTCACCCACCACGACCATGCCATGACATATGAGCCCACCGAGGCTTCCCAGAACCCGGCAATCACAAAAAAAAAAAAAAAAAAACAGCGGACTCTTAGTATTCCTCCCCCCTCACTTCCCAGTGTGTCTGTAATGTCAGGTTTGTCTCACCCTTCCAGTGCGTCTCAAGCCTCTCGTGTGTCAAGCCCCATCCCCGAACTACCAGACCCTACTAGTTTCATTGCCCCTTCTCCTGCCACCTCTGCGTCATCCACGGTTAGCCAGGCCTCAGTGCTTCACACACCCCCGTTTACATCACTCTACCCCAAGCCGGCGCAGTTAAATAAATATTTTTATTGTAAAAAAATAAAAACTATTTTTTTTGGCCCAATTATGTTTGGTTTATTGTGTCTTTCGCCGCCGGCAACACACACCGTGCGCCAAACAGGAAACTTCGCCACACACTTTATATTTTGGCCACATCATATCTCCAGTAGTTAGCAAATAAAAGACTGCAGCTTTGTGTGTCTTTAGTATAGAGATATGAGGTGGGCAAAAAAATTAATTAATGTATTATCTCCATAATCTCTTCCTTCTGCTTAGTCTGTGACTAGTGTAGCAGTCTGAAGAGAAAATGGCGGAAATACAATGCAGAACTATACTCAACAGTTCAGGTGTCAAAAAACTCATTAGTTAGTACATCTGAACTGGTGAGTAGAGAACTGCCTTGTATAACCTCCATTTTCTCTTCTGTGTACGTAATCTATTCCACACAAAGTGAAGGGACGATGGTGGTCATACACGGCATATCTTTTCTCACCTGCACAGGTGTCAGAAATAGTGAATTCATGAGGCTGTTATATGTGCATCATGAATTCATTATTTATGACACCTGACTTGATGAGTATAAATCTCTTTAGTGTGACAGTCATTGTCTCTTCAGTCTGTGTCCAATGGATACTGCAGAACAGAATCAGGACGCAATGACGTCAACAAGCTTACCACTAAAGCAACATGGCTGCCATCACACTAGCAGTATGTGGTCAGTGTTTTATATCAGTATTTGTAAGCCAAAACAAGGAGTGGACCAATTATAGGTAAATTATGATATTAACATAGTAATTAGCACCTCTGCCTTTATCACCCACTCCTGGTTTTGGATTACAAATACTGATATTAAATACCGACCAAATACTGCCAGTTTTAGGACAGCCTTGGTTTGTAGAGGAAATACATAGGAGACACGGTCAACACAACCAAAAATAAAGTTTATTAATGAGAAATATTATTAACATTTAAGAAAATTACTTGTACAGATAAAACTACAACAGGACATTTACACAACATTGTCCTGCCATGACACACGTCCAATATCAGAATCAAAAAAGGCAGCAAATTGGTCCCGCATGTGACCAACTTCAGCAGTTGACCGCAGCGGGTGATGCTGGTAATCGGGCAGTGGGTGTGCAACTGGTTCATCCAGTTCAATGTTGGGTTGCTCATTTGCCATTATATAATTGTGCAGAACCACACAGGCTTTGACCACCTCGTCGACTGTCTCCATTTTTAGATTAATGGCTGATGCAAGAATGCGCCATTTAGAGACCAGAATGCCAAAGGTACACTCTACTGTTCTTCGGGCCCTGGTCAGTCTGTAGTTAAAGATCCTTCTAGTGTGGTTCAAGTCCCAACTGGAATATGGCTTCAGTAGGTTTTCACACATCTGAAAGGCCTCATCCCCAACCATAACAAACGGCATAGGTGGACCTTGAGTGTTGGGGAGCGGTTGTGGCCGTGGAAAATTAAAATTTTTGCCATACACACGGCAGCCCATATCAGAGTTCTTAAAAGTCTGGGAATCGTTGCCACGGCCAAAAGCTCCAATGTCCACGGCGATGAAGCGACAATCCGCATCAGCTATTGCCATGAGCACAACAGAAAAATATTTTTTGTAATTGAAGTACTCCGATCCTGTTCTGGCTGGTTTGATAATGCGAATGTGCTTTCCATCCACTGCTCCCAAACAGTTTGAGAAATCACACACATTCCAGAATTTTTCCGCAATTTCAAGCCACATGTCCAAGGTGGGTAGGGTATAAACTGTTCCCGGAATACATTCCACAAAGCCCGGCAGGTGTCTGCAACTATTCCGGACAGGGTGGATATTCCAAGCTGGTATTGGAAGTAGAGGGATGATAAACTCTCTCCGGTTGCCAGAAATCTGTAAGAAAAACAAACCCCCAAAAAATTACAATCTATTCTATTTATGTTGTGGTTACGCTAAAGACAGAAAGGAAAATACACAAAAAATACATGTCAGAACACCCAAAATTTGGACTGTCATTGGTTTAGATTTGGAACGTACCTTAATGTAACCAGCAGACGTTCCTCTGGTGGAATCGCTCTACGGAGCTGGGTGTCCTGTCTCCGTATGGCTCCTTGGACACGAGCAAGCAAATCCCGGAACGAGTCTTGCGACATCCTTGTATATTCATGGAATTTCTCCAGGTTGGCATTAAGCTCGCCATACAGCGGGTGATAGGCTCCACGGCTCTCACGTAGTTTGATAATGGGGTGCCTCCAAAAACGCCTACGATGTCTCCTTCTCCATTTTTCGCGATTTCTGTCTTGCTCCCAAGCAAACGCACAGGCAAGAAACAGCTTGATGCTTAAATCCAGGTTGAAATAAAAGCTCTCCATGCGAAGATCCATTCTGACACAGCATGCAGGAGCAAAATCTGAAGATTTCAGCTGTTCAAGGGTCTATATATAGAGATCCCATAATACACGCCCTCTGTAGTCCCATTGGTGGTTTCTGGTTATCTCGATTTTTCTCCTGTAAAATTTGTCACCATGCGCACCAAAAACGCAAACGCAGGAAAAAACGCATAGAAAAGCGTGCAAACGCGGTGTTTTTTTAACCACATGCGTTTCCGCATGCATCTTAAAAACGCCACGTTTGTACGCGTTTCCATGCGTTTTTTCCTGCACTTGCGGATGTGGATTAAACGTTGCGGATTCGAACGCTAATGTGAAACTAGCCTTAAATGATTTTTGTTTTGGTGTTTTTATTTTCCAAAACAAAGAGTATTTCTCTTTCAAAATGCATTGGATGAACGTTTGCCTGTGCTGTGACCGAAAAACAAGATGATGTCATGAAGTACTGTGACTAGAACGCCAGATTTTCATGAAGAGGAGTCGCTAATGGCTAGAGAGCACCTCAATAGATTAAGGAGAATTACTATCCAACAAACTCATATAAGCACCATATTGGTTTACCAGGAGCGGGAAAAATTATGTGCATTGAGGATTTATTCCACTGACTAAATAAGCGCAAAAAGGTTATACAGTGGGGGAAATAAGTATTTGATCCCTTGCTGATTTTGTAAGTTTGCCCACTGACAAAGACATGAACAGTCTATAATTTTAAGGGTAGGTTAATTTTAACACTGAGATATAGAATATCAAAAATAAAATCCAGAAAATCACATTGTATAAATTATATAAATTTATTTGCAATTTGCAGTGAGAAATAAGTATTTGATCCCCCTACCAGCCATTAAGAGTTCTGACTCCTGCAGACCAGTTAGACGCGCCTAATCAACTCGTTACCTGCACTTAAAATCTACCCTTAAAATTGTAGACTGTTCATGTCTTTGTCAGTGGGCAAACTTACAAAATCAGCAAGGGATCAAATACTTATTTCCTTCACCGTATTGTATGAAGAAAAAGTATTTGCAGTAGTGCAAAGGTGATTCCTAAATTTAAAGTAGTAGTGCAACAAGGTGTTCTATCCACATGAGGTCCAAAGAGGGAAACAATTGGGATTCATTAAACATTTTGCATGGCTTGCCTTCTATAACCTTGTGCTTTCATCTTTCTATTGCTGACTGTAAAATGAGTTAAAGGGCATGTGTCAGTGAGATCAACCCTTTTAAGCCGTCTATATGGGCATGTAGGTCATAGGAAGCTGAATATAAGGAGACCTTGTTATCTGTGATCCGATGTCTTATTCCAGAGATATCCATGTTTTATCTATATGTAAATGAGCTGTTAAGAACTATGGGCGGGACAGTGACTGCCTGGAGTAGCGTTTCTGGAGTGGCGCACGCCACAAGGGAGATGTGCTGAATTGATTATTCAGTGGCAATGTGTATACATTTCCTAACTCGACCAAACAAGCAAGGTATGAAAAAATGTTCTTAGCCCCATTTCATATGAAAAATAATGGGAAATAATATTGTACCTTCTAAGGTAAACTGGTTCTACCCTTGTGAATGATAAAATACTAACTCACACACCATTATATAGCTTAAATGACATTGAAAGAAGCAGGGCAAATCAATTTCAGGCTCATGAGCATGAGTGCATAATTATCTGAGCGCCTGATGATTTTGACACACTTTTTGCTCCATTAACCAAAATTAACTCTTGGTGTCAATGTATAATGGCTCATGTATTGGCTGCCTTGACGAAAATACACTACGAAGAACAAATAGAACGTTATTTGGGCAGGCACAATCAAGAAAAAACAAAGCTTCACTTATAGGTGACTGGCAACAAATCATATCATTAAGATTCAGGATTATATGAACTAAATAGGCAATTTGGAAATCACGTTGCATGCCGGCATAACAGAGAGGTGGGTTTGCAATTTTGGGTGGACCAGCCACTGAACAATAGCATGTGCAATATAAGTTGGAAAGTGAGAGATAGTTAATCCAGCACCTGTAGTGCTGATAGAATATTGATAAACAGGAACCATCTGTTCAAAAAGAATGGATGGCAAGTTACAAATCATGCAAATTGGGACAGTTTATGGATATACTAGACCTTTTTGCGCACCAAAAGCGGCTTTACCTTGTGTTGAAAGAAGGCAGCAAGACTATGTCTATCTACAGGTTTTATATGAAAGGACAAGTAAGCATTAAATACAAATGCTATTACCCTGCAGATATGGGGTTAATCTGAAGGGTAATAGCATTCTGAAGCTGTGAGGCACTGCTGAGCTGGCTGTCAGTCAGTACTGGGGCGTGGCTACAGCAGCCCCTCATGGTATATTGATCGGAGACTGCAGCTGCATAGGCAGCACCTCTATGACTGAAAGCTGGAGGCTGCTGGCAGGATACCATTAACCTGCAGATTAACCCCATATCTACAGGTTAACAGCGTTTATGGCAATTGAAAGAAACTATCCTTACAATAGTAATCACAACATATACAAGTCTAAAGAAGGGTTCTTTGCTTTTAGTTATGGCGTAAATAGCAGAGTTGGAGCAAATTATTCTGTATTTCCCAATCCATCGGCTATGACAAAAGAGCAACGGCGGATGTCATTCCCTTCCAAAGACCAGTGTTGTGGCCAGTGGACCGGGTCATGCAAATTGATTCGCACCAACACAGTAAATAGAGCAATATATAGCTTTAGGATGAACATACCTGAAATCACATGCTGTACTCATCTCCGCTCCTCCCCCAATTGCTTTTCCTTGAACTAAGGCTACACTAATGATTGGCAACCTGAAATGCAATAATCATTCTATAAATATGTGAGACACTTTGCATCTGAGCTCAGATTACTCACAAGTAGGGATGCAGAACTTTTTTTCCTATGCGAGTTTATGTCATAAGAAAATATGTCCACTCACTTTTACATAAGAAAGTGTACACTGGAAATTCTACACGCACGGTATTTACACAGTTGTGCTCAAAAGTTTACATACCCCGGCAGAATTTTTGGTTTCTTGTCATTTTTTCAGAGAATACGAATGATAACACGAAAACTTTTTCTCCACTCATGGTTAGTGGTTGGGTGAAGCCATTTATTGTCAAACTACTGTGTTTTCTCTTTTTAAATCATAATGACAACACAAAAACATCCAAATGACCCTGATCAAAAGTTCACATACCCCATTTATTAATACCGTGTATTGCCCCCTCTAACATCAATGACAGCTTGTAGTCTTTTGTGAAACTTATCATTCATTCTCTGAACTGAAATATCCTGCATGTCTATTGCTCCACTCACTGACAGCAAGCAGCCTGAATGGTATCTGAGTCATTCTATCTTCGGCATTGAATCCTGCATATATCTATATTTGTTAGTCATCTTATTATGCAATTGTTTGTGTTTATAGATATTTAACTCACTTCTGCTTGTCCTCATGCAGAGAGATCACATAACTGTTTCAAAGCGGTTTATGATCCATGTAGACCTGGACATTTGTTTATCTGATCACTACATTTATTGTGTCCTGCTGTCTCAACTGAGTTAGATTGATTGGTAATGAGAGGGAAAAAAAAAAGAGAGATCTAAGAGCTAGCCTTCTATAAATGTAGACATACTTTGGGGATGCATTCGAGCACTATTATTCGTGTACATTTAATCAAAGAACTTTTTTTCTAAGTACTCGGCAGTTATAACATGGCAGTTAGACAGGGCAGGAGACAGGTAAGACAATCTAAACCTATTCCCTATTCATTTGGAACAGAACAAATACTCACCATATGTATTTGTATAATCTATATCCTGGCTGCTGCATTCACTCACATTCACCGCCCTTGCATAAACTCTTTACACTCCATCCATATCGGCCCCTCTGTTCTTGCCTCTCCTATGTATAGCACTCATGCTCTGTTCACATTGCTTAACAGTACAGATCCATTCAGTCCCACCATCCAACACAAGAGACGCTCTCACAAATCACTTAACCATCTGCTCACTCTTTCTATCCTCCTTCTCCTAGTTGCTGGAGACATCTCTCCAAACCCCGGCCCCCCATGTTATAACCAGTCAAGCCTCCCAATTGCTACACCCAGAAACCCCTCTAACCTTATTAATATTCCACGCATGCCTTCTGTCTCTTTCAATTGTGCCCTTTGGAATTCTCGCTCTGTGTGTAATAAACTCTCCTTCAGTCATGAGTTTTTCATTTCTAACTCTCTCAATCTCCTGGCTCTTACTGAAACCTGGATCCAGCAGTCAGACACCACCGCTGCTGCTGCTCTTTCATATGGTGGACTACACTTTTCTCATACCCCAAGATCAGACAACAGAACAGGTGGAGGCGTTGGTCTGCTCCTTTCACCCAAATGTACCTTCCAAGTTATCCCCCAAGTACCCTCACTTGTATTCCCTTCCTTTGAGGTCCATGCTGTCAGACTCTACGTCCCCTTCTCCATGCGAGTAGCGGTGGTGTATCGTCCTCCCGGCCCCTCTCATCAGTTCCTGGATCACTTTGCCACCTGGCTTCCACACTTTCTCTCCTGTGACACCCCCACCCTTATCATGGGTGATTTCAACATCCCCATTGCTTCTCCCCTCTCCCCATCTGCTTCTCACCTTTTATCTCTAACCTCCTCTTTCGGCCTCTCGCAGCATACTAACTCTCCAACGCATGAAGATGGAAACTCTCTTGACTTGGTCTTCTCCCAGCTTTGCTCAGTGGACGATTTCACAAACTCCCCTCTGACCATAACCTTCTTTCATTCTCTATCAAGAACTGCCATCCCGCTCAGGTCACCCCCACTTTCCACACTTATAGAAACATACAGGCCATTAACACCCAGAAACTTATGAAGAACTTGCAGTCCTCATTGGCCCCAATCTCCTCCATCTCATGTCCTGATTCTGCTCTGAAGCATTACAATGAAACCCTGCAAAGTGCCCTGGATGAAGCTGCACCTCCTATACATAGAACAACTCAGCACAGACGGCGACAACCGTGGCACACGCTGCAAACAAGTTTCCACCTGGTGCTCCAGGTGCGCCGAACTTCTGTGGAGAAAATCTAA